>NW_022984781.1:193101-825750 GCF_010094145.1 Didymella exigua CBS 183.55 | reverse complement strand
CAGTACAGTGGCAGTAGGACAGTAGATGTGGTATAATTAGCGCCTTGCTGTCAAGTCAGTACAGTGTCAGTACAGCGGCAGTACGACGTC
The DNA here is from genome assembly GCF_010094145.1 of Didymella exigua CBS 183.55. NCBI lineage: Eukaryota > Fungi > Ascomycota > Dothideomycetes > Pleosporales > Didymellaceae > Didymella > Didymella exigua. The sequence continues at coordinate 825,660 of NW_022984781.1, read as the reverse complement.
AGTAACTCAGAGTAGAGCAGAAGCAGAGAGAGCAGGCAAGATATACGATATTGATCCAGACTATGCAGTGACGCCAGCGCCAGCGAGGTATCACGGAAGCAGAAACGCAAGACGAGCAGGTCGAGCCGCCAACGCCGAGCAAGAGGGTACGCCAGTGAAAGAACGCCAGCCCGAGTCTACGAGATGCAGAAGATCAAGAAACGCCTCGATGAGATCCAGAACACCACCAGCCATGTACCTTTGAAGAAGATGCATCCCCCGTGTACTGCCATGCAACACCAATGCAAGAATCTATGCAAGAATCTATGCAACACCAATGCAAGAATCCATGCAATACCAATGCAAGAATCCATGCAACACCAATGCAAGAATCCATGCAATACCAATGCAAGAATCCATGCAAGAATCCATGCAACACCAATGCAAGAATCCATGCAAGAATCAACCAAAGAAAATATTCATGTGGCCGGGTACATTTATCTCTTCACGACCTACTCCTCCTCGCCTTCCTCTTCAGCGCCACGCGCACAGGACGGGTGGTGCCGCGCTTGAGGCCGCGGTCTGTGCGGGCGGCGGCGGCGGCGGCGGCGGCGGGGGGCAGGTGGTGCCCGAAGCGGGTGATGGCGCAGATGGAGCAGGGCTTGCCGAGCTGGTCGACGTGGGCGGCGTGGAAGGCGCGGGTGCCGTAGAGACGGAAGGCCATGGCCTCGACGTCGACGCGCAGGACCCACGGCGAGGCGGGGCCGGGGCCGCGGATCGAGGGCGACGAGGCCATGGTCGGCATGGAGATGTGGTACTGGCGCTCGACCTCGTCGACAGTCTGGACGCGGTCAGTGTCAGTCTGGGGCAGGGGGCGTGGTGTAGTGCGGGGGGCGCGGTGTAGTGCGGGGGGCGCGGTGTAGTGCGGGGGGCGCGGTGCAGTGCAGGGGGCGTGGTGTAGTGCAGGGGGCGCGGTGTGGTGCAGGGGCGTACCAGAGTCTGGCGGTAGAAGCAGTCCTCGCAGGCGGCCACCAGGCGCTTCACGAGGGGGAACGGGTAGCAGTCGAGGGCGACGTGGCAGTAGATGCACAGTCGCGGGGCGTGCTGCAGCCACAGGCGACGGTAGACAATGTGGCTCAGGTCCGGGTAGGCGCTGCCGTGGCGGTCGTAGTGGGCAAAGGGCAGGTTGAACATGTTGCAGGTGCGCACGAGGTGGGCGCAGTAGCTCTCGACAAAGGCATGGAGGCGCTTCGAGGTGCGGGCGAGGACGTGGAAGGGGTGCTGCAGCGCTTGGAAGTCGAAGATGTCGGCCGCCCACCGCTGGGCGTCGGGCAGCGTGGTCAGGTCCTCGCGGTTCTTGATCTCGAGCTTGGTGGACCGCGGGAAGTCGTGGGCGCTCTGTGCTTCTGTGAGGCCGGGCAGGCGCGAGCGCGGGTGCACGAGGTGCGCGAGGATGTGGTTGACGATCTCGGTGGGCAGGGCCTCGAGCGGGCTCAGGCCGTCGTTCGCGCGGGCCAGCCCGGCGGCAGTCTGGGGGATCGACGAGTCGAGCACGGCGGCCATGGGGGCAGACGACGGGCACACGACGGGCACACGACGGGCAGACGGCGGGCAGACGGCGGGCAGACGGCGGGCAGACGGGCGGACGGCAGGCAAGACGGCAGCCAGGCGAAGAGACAGCCAGGCGAAGAGACAGCCAGACCTGTATGCAGACGCCCGGGGCACGTCCTCCTTATACTGGGCCAGCGCGCGGTGGAGCACCCGCTGAACGCAGCGAGCGAGAAAACGACAAGGCACAGCGTTCAGGACGCCAGGCTTCGGGATGCCGAACGGCTCGCGGACGAGGCGGACGAGGCGGGCGAGCCACTGCGGACTGGCCAAGCGGGCGAGGACATGCTCGGGGGCGCTGCTTGCGGCATAGCAGCGGGAACAGGCGCATGCCAGATCACGCAGCAGCAGTGCAGATTAGCGAACGAAGAGCTGGCGCTGCACGACGCGGTCCACGGGGCGACCTGTCGTCGCGACTCGCAAGCAAGCGGCGGAGAAGAGCGCCACCAATCGCGGACGGCGCTGGCCCCCCCCTCTCCCCCCGAGCACCCGACGTGCCGGACTGGGCCTCTAGGCATCGCGTCTTCGCGTCTTCTTGCGCTGCAGACCGCCGCGCACCGCCGCGCAGACCGCCGCGCAGAGACATGGCAGCTCAGGCCCCCACCGCAGCGGGCGACGCGGGCGACGCGGGCGCCGTGGGCGCCGTGGGCGAGACGGAGACGGCTGGCCAGCCTGCGCTCGTCAGGACGGCCGCCGCCGCCGCCGACGACGACGACGACGACGACGACGAGGGCGATCGCGACGGCGCCGGGTGGGAGACGGCCAGTCTGTTCGAGGAGATACTCGACGACGTGGCCGCGCTGGAGGAGCACTCGGGCAGCCGTGGTTAGAGAGACGCTCGCTGCACCCGCCCGTCCACGCTCACACGCTCGCAGACCCGGCCACGACATGCGCGCCCGACGAGGCGCGGCAGCTGCGGCAGCGGCTGCATGCCGTCGGGGCGTCGCAGTTTGTCATGGAGAACATCACGTCGGACAAGATGACGGCGCGCAAGCTGTGCACGGCGTTCAACGTGCGCATCCCCCGCTTCCTCGACGAGGCGCCCGACGAGAGCTTCTACCAGCTGCTCGGGCTGGCCATCAACCGCGAGCTCAACAAGCGGCCGCGGCTCGCGCAGCACCGCACCATTGACGACGCGGCGCGGCTGCTGCGCGAGCGGCGCCACGTCCTGGTCATCACGGGCGCCGGGATCAGCACCAGCCTGGGCATCCCCGACTTCCGGTCCAAGAACACGGGCTTCTACTCGCGGCTGCGGGCCATGGGCTACGACGAGCCCGAGCAGGTGTTTGACATTCACAACTTCGACGACGACCCGCGCATCTTCTACCAGCTGGCGGGCGACATTGTGCCGGACCTCAAGCAGTGGTCGCCGACGCACGCCTTCATCCGCCTGCTGCAGGACCACGGCAAGCTGCTGACCAACTACACGCAGAACATTGACAACGTCGAGGCCAACGCCGGCATCCGCCGCGACCGGCTCATCCAGTGCCACGGCTCGTGGGCCACGGCTACGTGCCGCAAGTGCAGCCACAACGTGCCCGGCGAGCACATCTTCGACGCGGTGCGGGCCATGAAGCCCGCCGAGTGCACGCGCTGCGTCGCCGCCCTGGCGGCGCAGAAGCCCGGGCTGAAGCGCAAGCGCTCCTCCAACGGGCACGGCGCGCGCAAGAAGCGCGCGAGCGACGCCGACTCGGAGTCGGACGGCGCCTTTGACCTGCCGCAGCCGGGCATCATGAAGCCCGACATCACCTTTTTCGGCGAGGCCCTGCCCAACGACTTCTTCGACCGCCTCAAGGACGTCGACAAGGACAAGGTCGACCTGGTCATCGTCATGGGCACGAGCATGAAGGTCGCGCCCGTGTCGGAGATACCCAACTTCCTGCCGCGCCACGTCCCGCAGATCTTCATATCGCGCGATGCAAGTCGGTCCTCTGCTGCCGCCGCGACCCTGCTAACGCGCACAGCCCATCCACCACATCAACTTTGACATTCAGCTGCTCGGCGACTGCGACGTCATCGTCGCCGAGCTCGCCCGCCGCGCAGGCTGGCAGCTGCGCCACGACATGCTGCCCGACGACCAGACGGTCGACGTCGAGCCGCTCAACGAGGAGGAGCACGAGTACAGCGTCAAGCTGCGCAACGCGCAGCCCGTCGTCGAGCCGCAGGCAGACGTCGAGCTCGAAACGCTCCACGGGCCCGCACACGACACGGACCCGGCCGCGAGAGTCGCGTCCAAGCCCAAAGTCTCACAGGCCAAAGTCTCACAGGCTGAAGTTTCACAGGCCGAATAAGTGCGGCTCGATAGACCATCATCGGCGCTGGGAAAACTCGGATATGCATGCGAGGCGGACCGAGCCGGACGGACGGGTTCGGGGGGCGTCGAGTGATACCAGAGACTTTGGCTGCACTTGCGTGTTGCGTGCTTTCATAGACTGCTTCTATCCACCATGTTCGTTTTCAACGCGGTTGGAGCATATCCGAGTCATGTGACCGTGCGTCCTGGCCGCGCGAGCCCCACGCGGACCGCGCCGCGCTAGCCAACATTTCCGGGAAGCTCATCATGTCCATGTCCACCTCGCGATCCGCAAGCCACGCCCACCTACACTCAGCCGCCCGCCCGCCTATACTCAGCCGCCCGCCTATACTCAACTCCCCCCTACCCGTCCACACTCCAACCCCAGCCACCCGCCATGCTCGACCTGCACAAACCCCCGCCCTCGACCGACACCAAGACGTACTTCTCCCACTCCGCGCTCCCCGCCTACATTGATGCGCTGCACACCTCGGCGAAGAAAAAGCCCTTTGCCACGTTCCTCGCGCACCCGCACAGCCACACGCTGGATCTCGTCCTGCCCGCCGAGCTCTGGGAGCTGGTCGAGGCCCACCTCGCCGCGCGCGACGCCGTGTACGCCCGCGCCTGCATGACGCTCGCCAATGTCCTCGACGAGCCGTTTGCCGACGCGTACGCACGCACCGGGCGCACGAGCTTGCTGAGCGAGGGCCGCGCCGACGCCAACATGCGGTTCCAGGTCGACGACGGCGTGCTGCGGATCGACATGCACCGGTCTGCGTACGAGCGCGCGGGTCTCGTGGGCGTGCCGCTCGCCGACGGGGGAAAGAAGCACGCCAGCGCGCGGTGGCGCGTCGAGTGCGACTTGAAGCTCGCGAGCATGCGCGCGGGCAACAAGGGGTTCGAGCGCCTGCGCTGGGCGGCCCGCGAGGTCCTCACCGACAGCCTGGCCGTCGTGTTCTGCAGTGCGAATCCCGGGTTTGCCGAGAGCGTGCGCGACGGCCGCGAGGTCCTGAGTCTTCACGCCCCGCGCCTTGTGCGGCTGCAGCCCAATGTCGCCGCCCTGCGTGGCGTTGTCGTGCCGAGGCTGGACGCGCCGTCTGCGCTCCACGGCCAGGGCGAGGCGCTCTACGGCCAGGGCGAGGCGCTCGCGCTGCTCGAGTGGCTGGATCTGCTGAGCCTCGGGTCCGCGCGCGTCAGGGCCGGCAGCGCCGAGGTGGACGGCCATCTGTGTCGCTACGACGTGCCCGACTTTGGCCGCGGCGTGGAGACGCGCGACCTCGTGCGCGTGCGCTGGCGCGGCTTCATCACGCCCGCGTTCATCAAGGATGTCTTTCTGCACGTCTGGGCCGCGGCCAAGGGCCCGCGAGCCGCGACTGCAGGCCCCGCTGATCACGCCGACGCGTGGTTCTCGATGAGTGCGCAGGCGTTTGGCGGGAACAACGGCTGGTCGCTCATGCAGTTCGCGAACCGCGAGACGCTGGTCTGGGAAGTCGAGGGGTGAGAGGACTCGACATGCACAACATCTTCCGACTCGGCGTACTATCACGCGCCTTTGCCGTCCCCACGGGCTGACCATGTGCCACGCCCACATTGCCATGCGAGGATCCCGAAGCCGACGATCCGCAGTGCCTGCAAAGCACCGAGGCATGCAAGTGCGCCGGGTGCCGTTCAAAGAAGTGCCAGCCAACATCTACAGCTGTCCGTGGTCTTGAGCCATGCTGTTGCAACTACTCGACGTCTGGGTATACCGTACCTGTGGGTGCAACTACTCGACGTCTGGATATACCGTACCTGTGAGTGGACACTGTGTTCTGCAAGATTCAATGCGTTCTGCGAGATTCAATGTGTTCTGCGAGATTCAATGTGTTCTGCAGGATTCAATGTGTTCTGCAAGACTCAATGTGTTCTGCAAGATTCAATGTTTGGTTCGCTCTTGTTGAACCCACGGGTCCCACCTTCAGTCGAGGACCACATCTTCCCCAGGCGGCAACAATGAACATGGCAGAACATTCCCCGTCACCTACACAACACTCCAGTAGCTCGTTTCTGTCGACTTCACACTACTCTCATCCACGACCACAGCCAAATCTACTGCAGCAATCCTTCAGCTCCAGCATCATATCTGACGGCCGCAAGCAAGACCGAACAGATGATCCCGCTGCGTCTGCGACTCCTGTCACAGACTCTCTACGTGGCCTTCTGATCGACACTCGGAACGAGGACACCCATCTTCTGAGCGCCGCTGAGCTCCAGACAGCGAAGCCAGAATACATCCTCGGCCGCACGCTCTACAAAATCCGCCCTCTCACTCGAATCTGCTCTGGCAGAGATCATCCACAGGGCGCAAGATGACGAAGCTACACAAACATTCACGTCTGTTGGAGCGGGACAGTGTGGAATCGTGTACGCACTGAAGTGGACTTCGATGGTCATCTCCCTCAATGGTCATCAGGCTCCCTCAATCTCCAGACAAGATCCGCGCTCTGCACACCGACTTCGAGTGAGTGCCAGTGTGAGTGTGCTTGCGCGGGGAGCGGGGGAGGGTTGTGAGCTGGCGCGTTTTGTTTTGACTGGATTTGGAACAATGAATGGGCCGCGTGAGAGCATGGGGGAAAGATACACGACCTTGGTATGTAGTGGACATGGGACTCGGGACAACATGTCGCACTGCGCGAGGTCGATGGGGGATGGCAGGATCGTAGATATACGAAACATCAATACACGTCCCCGTCATCAGCACCATCTCGTCGAAACGAGTCAGAGATCCGAATAAAATGTAGCCCGTCAACTTCAAGTCGCGTTTCATTATGCTGTCCAGTGTGCCATTTGGACTCTGCTTGAGTGGCCTGCGTCCCCGGTTTGGTACTAGGCATGTGCAGTGCTTCCGCGGAGCGTTGCCGTGGGTTGTCTTGCTATATCTGCTGCTTGCTTGCTCTCTGGGCAAGCGCTGCTAGTTTGTCGAGTTGACGCGTTGCTCTTCTCAATGTGGATCCTTCCGGTCTCATCCACACGTGTGGTAAAGCCATCGCCTTCCATCCAACATGTTCCTCAGCCAATCCACCATATTCCTCAGCCAATCCACCATATTCTTCAGCCAATCCACCATATTCCTCAGCCAATCCACCATATTCCTCAGCCAATCCACCATATTCTTCAGCCGCGTCCCCTCCCCCTTCCCCTTCCCCTACCTCCGCCTCTCCCCCTGCCGCCCTTGCCCCGCGCCCCGGTGCCCGTGCGCTCGTAGATCTTGATCTCGTCAAACGCCGCGTCCGCGACGCGGAGATAGCTAGGAATCCCGTTGTCGACAACAGCCAGCACGACGTTGCGGCGCCCGTGCTTCAGCTTCTGGAAGTGGTTCGCGCCCGCCTTGGGTGCGTCGTCGGGTAGCTGCGCGAATAGATCGTTCAGCTGCGCGCCCGTCGGAATCGACGTCTCGCGCGCGTTGATCACGCAGATGCGGAAGTCGGGTGGGCCGCGCTGCGTCTTGCGAAACCCGCTTGTTGTGCGGTACACGTCGAAGTGCACCCGGAAGGGGTTCGAGGCTGCGGGGGGGAGCGTGAAGGTCGGTGGCGCGCTGCGGTCGTGGGCGCGGATCAGGTGCGTCAGCCGGAATATGTCGGCGTAGCTGCGATATAGCCCGGGCTTGATGAGGGGGCCGAAGGCGAGGCTCTCGGGCGCGACTGTGTAGGTGGGCTGGCTGATGCGGCGCCAGATCTCGGAGAAGAAGCGGGTGAAGATGCCCGGGCCTGTTTTGCGTGCATCCTGCGCGTTTGCGTCGTGTGCCAGCAGTTCGCCTCGGTCTTCGTCCCAGGTGCCAGTGCGGAACACGACGTATCCAGATCTCTTCAGGCCGGCGTATACATTGTACATCTCGAGTGTCAGCTTCCCGCCCACGCCTTCTTCGTACCCGATGAAGGCAGCATAGGCCGCCTGCAGGCTCATGGGCGCGCCGTCCTCTGTCCTGTATTTCTGCTCGTCGCCGTCGTCTTTCTTCACGGGCCATCTGCAGTCCAGACTGCCTCGCTCGATCATGAACAGCGCTTCTTCGGGCAGCAGCCATTCCTTCCCGCCCTTGGAGCGCCCAATCGTCTGAAAATGCTGCGACTTGACTTTCTCAACACAGACCGTGTTTGTGTCGGGGCGGTACTGCGCTAGGATGTGGTTCTTCTGTGTGTGTGTCCGCTGCCACGAGAGGACGCCGTGCATGGCCCGCCGCGAGGCTTCGAGCGTGTCGAGTTGCAAGTTGGTCGAGTGCGATTCAAAGTCTTTCTCTCCACGCTTCGGGAGAGTCAGGTGCGCTACATCATGCCCCCCTCTATCGATTCATCGTCAGCTTCCGTGCGGTGATCAGAGCTGTTTTCGAGCGTACATGAGCTTGTCGAGGAAGCGGAAGTCCTGCGCCTCTTCGGTGGGATCATGCTCCACCTCATTCTGCGCTCCCAGGTGCGAGACGTCTTCATCTGCGTCAGCCATGGTGAGTGTGTGACGGTGTGGGTGTTTCGGTCGTGGAGAATTGAACATCGCGAACTTTGGAGCTATGACTCGCGTGCATACCGGTAACTAGGGCTGATTCACTATCGATAAGGCGGTGCTGCCATGAACCGTTGTGTTGCTCTGCAGATGAAGTTTATAACTGCATTTGCACCCTTATCACTGACAATGACATCTTGAGCGTGCGCTCAAAAGTCACGGACATATCGTGATGGCTCTCAGAGCTGACAGTGAACGTCTAGCGCAATATACCATCTCAAGCTCTTGCACGTCGTGTACACTCGACGACTCCGAAGCAGATGTGGTCGTTACTGCCTTGCCATGACCTGTCTGGAGTTCTTTCCTTCCACCATTGAGAGACAATTGTACCCTGCTGCACCTGCTGTCTTGCGTGGACGCACGCTCCACCAGCTCGCCAAGTCGTAACAATGACCAGGCTAAAGTGCCTTTGACGATTCTCCACAGGTTACCAAGCAGCGTTTCGCACCTAGAACAGCCTCAATGTCGTCACGCTACCTCACCCTCCATGGACGCTTCCGTGCAGCTGCGCAGATCGATCCGTCTCGAGCATTGCGCCGCCGATTAGTCTTTAGAGATGATGGATCGATATCCAGATGTGCTCTTGATGAGCGCTCCACAGGTTTAACCATGCCTTTTGAACCCTTGCCAGCCTGCGTGCCTTACGGTTGTCTCTGCAGGCCTGTATCAACATCCGCGATTCGTCTGCGTATGCTTCGCTTTGATGGTGACGGCTCGGTCGGCAGCTCTAAAAGAACGTCAACGGTCGTCAATCTGCAAGGCATCTTCGGTCATTCCAGACTCGTTATTGTTCCACGACGAACATGCCACGTTTGTACCCGATAACTAGTTGTTGCAGACATCAAGTCCTTCACTCGTCGACAGCACGTAAACCTCTTCTCAACTCACAATAAGACAGGCACACCAGCCATGGCATCAATCCGCTTCTGCATGGCTGCCAGACCTAAATGACAGCACTTGTCAAGCAAGGAATGGTGGCTATCAAAGCAACGAGAGAGATGGAAAAGAGATGGACAAATACAGAGGAGGGACCCAGGGCCCGCAAGCTGAATCCTTTAAAGCAGAAAAGCCCCATTCAAGATGTGGTGTTGGTGTGCAAGAGATGTTCGACCCCGATTGCCGTCAGCCAGAGTGGCTTATTGTCACTGAGCCACCCTTCAGCCACCGCTACCACGCATTGTAAAGTTTCACGTCTCAGAAAGGTCGAGACTTCAGCACACACCACCGTACCGAATCAGATCGTTGTCGTTAGAGTTTCGTCGCTCGAGTCACGGTGTTGAAGGTTCAGGATGTCACTAACTACTTCTTGCCTTCTCCTGCCGTGACGGTGAAGGCAACAACGACCTCGCTGATCGCTCTTCCCGCAGCGACTCGTGCAGTGGCAATAGCCTTGCACATCTTCAGACGAGTCTGCGTCATCAGGACATTTCAAGATAGATTTAGAGTCCTCCCATTCACTCCCAATACCATGGTATCTGATTTTCCGGCTTCTTCCGTCAAGGCAGCATTCGACCCCACACAAGAGATGAGACCGCGAAGAGCAGCCAACATGCGAAATGAAACAAACCGATCAGGCGCGACCGTCATTGAGTCAGAATTGTAGTAAATATTAGGACAGAAGACCACAACCCTTCTTCGGCGCAATGGCACCGTCAACAGTGGAGAAAGCCAAGCCTTGGCACTTTGGCTTCGCGACGTACATTCTCCACACTTCGTTCTCCTGAGCGACTTGTTGCACGACAACCTTTTTATCAGCCTACTCGAAACGGTGCTTTGACCCTGCAGTGGCCTCGCATTGTTTGCTGATATAGAGCATGGGATTCGCCTATGCTTTGTGTCGTAAACAAGAGTTCGACTTGGCTGTCTTGGCCCGCTGGGGCACCATCCCCGGTACTAGCACAGCTTGATGACGGTGGTCTATCCGATGAACCTCCCTGTACATTGAATCAGTCGATCCTGCGATCGCTTCGTCCACCATCGAAACACCTTGCTTGGCGGTTTCGAGCTGCTCAAGTCCGAGTCCGAGGCTCCGAGAACACCAAAGTATTGCAGAGACGCTATACTTGAACGACTATGTTCATGCCATCTGCTCAATGTCCATGCTGAAGGTGGTTCAAACTGTCTGCCAATCCACAGTCTGGCACTGTCATGGGTACCGGTTGTCAGACGCTGCGACAGCATCACCGCCGCCTACATTAATGCTTGTCGTGCGACAAGAGTGTTTGACACATTGTCAGCCCCAGCCGGTCCATCATGATCCATAACGCCTCTTCATTGGAACAAACTGTGGGGTGATTATCTGAAACGCAATGCAGGCGCGAGGTTCGCGCTACCTCAGCGTGTCCGGTTGATAAACACCGATTCGCACTTGCATCGCGGAAACGCGGTTGTGTCCAATGCTACTCTAACTGAGGTCCATGCGCAGATCCTGGTCCCCGCCGGCATCGCTTTGACAGCATTCGCGAAGGCGAAGGTTGTATTCCGCTTGAGATGGACTTTGTGAGTATAAGAGGGAGCAGCAGCCACACCCTACAGTTTCTGCACTCCTCATCGAGCCATCAACAGTCTCTTCACTTCTTCTCTCTACAGTTGCTCGACGCATCCTTTCGTTACTCAAACCAGCACTCGCTAAAACCAACACTCTTTGAATCCTTTGGATTTCATCACCAACTTCCAACTCAACAACCATCAACATGAAGGCCTCCATGGCTGCTTCCATCTTGGCTTTCGCCGCTGCTGCCATTGCCAGCCCCTCCTACCAGGCTCCCGCTTCTTTCTCCAGCCTTAACAAGCGCGCCACCATCTCCATCCCCTCCTCCAAAGGTACTGAGACCTTCAGCGCGCCCAAGGTGGTTACTGACACCTTCGACGGTGGCCTCAAGACCTACGGCCGTGGTGTCAGCTGCACTGGTCAGGCTGAGGGCGGTGACTCTGATGCCGTCTTCTCGATTGCCGATAAAGGGACCTTGAAGAACGTGATTATCGGAGCTGATCAAATCGAGGGAATCCACTGCCAGGGTTCCTGTACTCTCGAGAACGTCTGGTGGGCTGCAGTCTGCGAGGGTACGCATCACTCCACTCCTTTCCACACTCCACACATTCTAACAGTTACGCAGATGCTCTTACCCTGAAGAAGGACGGTGACGCGACCATCACCGGCGGCGGTGCCACTGGCGCCGCGGACAAGGTCATCCAGCACAACGGCGCCGGAACCGTCACCATCAACGGCTTCCAGGTTGCCGACTTCGGCAAGCTCTACCGCTCGTGTGGAAACTGCAAGCAGCGTTCGGAACGCCACGTTGTGATTAAGAACGTCAAGGCCTCCTCTGGCAAGCTGCTCGTCGGCATCAACCCCAACTTCGGCGACACCGCCACCATCGACAGCGCTACCTGCGCTTCCGGCGTCAAGCAGATCTGCGAGGAATTCGAGGGTGTTACGGACGGCAGCGAGCCCAAGACCGTCTCCACTGGTTCTTCCGGCACCTGCAAGTTCACTGCTCCTCTCGCTTCCTGCTAAGCGATTCGCTTTGGACTTTAAGCGCATAGGTGCTTCGCTCATGGAAAGCAAAAGTTGGTGTTTGGATATCATAGCGCTGGCGCGTCGTTCTGTTCTTGTAAACACTTTTGATGAGACTATGCATGAGTACATAGCAATGATGGAAAGCTCTTCTTGTAAACCTGTGTGGCTGGATGATCGTGGTGTGACTTCTTGTGATCTATTGCAATTTCCCTCCTTTCCTTCTCAAGTATCCTAGTTGCGTCTATCATAGACCTCCTTCTATCCAGCCACACCAACCTCCGAATCTAAGGCCTTCGGATGAGCCAAAACAAGACTGTCGGATCGCAGAATCCCCATAGGTCTTGCCACCATCATCTGCACACAATCATCGCAGAAGTGAATGACCAGGAGCACCAGATCCTGCTCCTCCCTGAGATGGAGGAGCCCCAGTATCGAAATCAGACTCCTCCAGACGAACACCGCCCAACAACCTACCCATGTGTGTCTTCTCGACGCCCTCACCCTCTTTCCTGATCTTCATGAGCAGAGCACGGAGGAATTGAACTGGAGAAGTCCTCAACCCCCACCCTCCGCTAGGCGGGTCGATGAAGCCGTCAGCGTAGGCTTGCTGATCAGGCCCGAGTGTGCCTCGCAGCAGACCCAAAAAGTCGCAGACCGCCTGGTACTCAGCGAATGAGCGAAGATAAAGACTGCCAGCGAAGATATTGAGCTGCACCGTAAGCGACTGCGGTACTCGGCTGCCATCGAAGTTGCGACCAACGTTGAACAGCTTGAGCTCGTCAAGTGGAGCGAGACTAACGTTGAAGCGCGGCGCGAACAGGTGCAGGGTCACCTTTTTATGTTCTTCGATCGTAGAACGCAGTGAGTTTGCCTCGAAAGGGCTTAGGATGATCAGCTGTTGGATTGTGTCCGGATGAGTCGCGTTAGTGACCGAAAGGATCCACTGGACTGGCCTCAGGTAGGAATCGGACACAAAATCTGCCTGTTTCGAGCCAGCAGGAATCTGTACTGTTCGTATGAAGTCTGCAGTGACTAGCAGGTCCTTCGGGAATTGAACAAGGTCGAAATCCCGGGCGGCACAGGTCGAATTGAGAGCCTGGAAAGCGGGCTGGAAGGCGGGTGAAGACCTAGGAAGCTGCCCAGTATGTGATAATTGCACTAGATCTGGATGAATAGTGTGCTTCTCAGCCGTCATCCTGAGTGGTCGCTCGATCTGGCGTTCTTCTTCAATCTCAGGGCTGAGTTCACGCTGTAACATGTTAGCCTCGTATGTTCAGACTGTCATTCTCTTGATTTACCTCCTGTTCTTCCTGGAGCGTAGCTGAGTTGAAGCCCATAGCCTCGAACTCCCGACAGCGAGACTGGATCTGCTTGATGCTCGGGTTAGTCGCATCCCATCCGGAGAATTGACTAGTGCTCCGCAATATTGGCTTGTATCGGTCCTCGATACTCTGAGCCTCGTCCTCCAAAAAAGCTTCAGCCTGCGCTAATGTCGTGGTAGCGCCGTTCAGAAGATGCTTGTGCGTTTTGTAGCGGTGGCCTTGAACAGCCCAGAGGGGCATGCTCCGTGACAGATCGAGCCAGGTCTCGCCGATGCTCCAACACAAGACATCGGTGACTGTGACTGCAGTGTCGACCTTTGCTTGCCTTCGCTCCCGAATCTTCATGCAGATCTCTTGCGGGGCCATGAATACTACCGACTGACCCTTCCCAAGTTTCCGAAGACGCATGCAAGCTGAGGAATTGTCAGTATATCAACAACATGTGCAAGTAAAATCACTCACCCTGAACCAGACGATCTTTGGTCAAGTTCGCACCCAGTGTCACTGCTGCCCTGTAGTCTCTTGGGAGCTTCAGATCCGTGCCTCGAGTGTGCGCCTCGTCAAGATATACCAGACACCGGTCAAGTTGCTTTGCAAATGGCGATGTCTGGAACGAATCGATGCGTCCACTGACATCAAGTACAGTCAGTTCTTCGCCCTTGAAGAACACTACTGCTTCTGTCCGATCGTCTCTTCGCATGGATAACCAACACTGAGCAACCTGAGTGTTGTCCATCTCAAGTATCAATGCGCCGACGTCGAGTACGACACGAACTTCTGGCTGTAGGCCATTAATAACAGTAAGCAAATGCTCCGCGTCTGTGCCGTTAGACCGAGGTGATAGTTGCTCAACCGACGTCTCGGGCTGTAGAATGTAACTAAGAACCAGAGCGTTGGTGTGACTCTGACTCAGCAAGTCCAGGTGTTTGACTGCAAGAGGTAACACGTGCATAGTGTCGTTGGTACCACTGAAGCCGGTTGTAGGATGCTCCTTTTTGGCGCCCAGATCCCATCCTGAAGCCGAGAGCTTGGAAGGGAACTCTTTCATCGCCTTCGGAAATACCAGAAATCTGAGGTAGTAATTGATTGCGGCGCGAGCGTAACGCAAATGCGGGAAGATTTGCTGAATACACATGACACGGTCCTTGATGCTCACCCCAGACAGCTGACGGAATGCGACGGGAAGACCAGGAGCTGCCGTGCGTACCCACTCATTGTAGTGGATGTTGGAATGATCAGATTTCAGTAAATGTGCGAATGAATCGAAGAGTTCTTGATCTTTCAGACCGCCGTAGTAGTAGCTGAGAAGTGTCAGAAGAATGACAACATCGGGATGAGAGAACTCCGATCTCGGTGACGGTGAGTCTTTGGCTTTATATGGAACTGCAAGCTGAATGTGCGGGACGCGAGTAGAATCGAGGCCGTAGTTGACACGCCAACGCTTCTGGGTCAGTGCAAACCGTAAGACACCGCCAGCGAGGAGACCCCTGATGAGAAGCAATGGTTCTTTGGTGGCAGAAGTCCAGAATCTGCTCTGCTCTACCGCATGAACCTGTTCCAGGGTTAAATCTGCCATAGAGATGTAGTCCATGACAGATTCTTGGACTCTCCTGGGCTGACCACAGATCGGGAGTCCTGTCAGACCAGTTTTGATGATGTGCTCCGTAAGGAGAGCAAGCAGGGCCTCGGCTCCATCATCACGAAGAATTCTCACTCGCGGAAATCGGCCATCGCTACCGTCTTGGGCTTCGATCGAAAGTGGTAGGGTAGCCTGAACTTGTGTCGCCAGCCTTGGAATCAAGCCGAGAACTTCTTGTATGAGTAGCCATCTGTCTGGTGCAAATCCAATGGCTCGCTGAGATCCCATTGTGTAGATGAGCTCAAACTTGACACTGAAGTTTTCATCACTCTCGTCAACAATGTCACGAGAGACTTGATCGAACCATTGCACGGTGTCGAGAAGAAGTCTTGCTGTCGCAGGTTTCTCTGTGAGCAGGGACTCGATACCCATAAGCTTGAATGACAGTATGTGTTCGGGCTGAATCAAGAGGATCCCTCGATTGGCCATACAATCTTCATACATCGTACGTATGGCCCGAGCATCATTTTCGTCTAGCCGGAGATCCCGGGAAAAGGGCATGTGGTAAATTTGGCGGTCGATGAGGCCGCCCAGTTTTGCAATAAGCATCTGCAGCATCTGGCTACTCTGAGGCTTGGCTACTATGACCCTGACAAGCCTGTTGACGTGATGTTAGCAATCTACTCATTTTGACAGTGGAGTGCATATTTTCGAACTCACCTCTCTCTGTCCGCCAAAGAGGCAGCAACAATGGGAACAATCGTAGACGACTTACCCTCGCCCATATTCAGCTGCATGACAGTATTATGGTTGCCCTCTGGGTGCATCATATGCTCAGCGATCTGGGCTTGGACTTCCCGAACCATGATACCACTCTCAGCTTCGAGAAGCAGAGTCTCAGGGTAATCGGCTGGATTCCAGTTGACATTACCTCTGTGGCGAAGCTCTTCATTCAGTTCGACGGGTTTGTCACATAGAGCGACCAACCTCTGCGCTCGATGTAGATTGGTGATAGCCAGGCCGTATTGAATAATGGCAGCCTGCCATCGTTTCGGAAGACGGTCATATCGATCACGATTCAGTAGGCTCAGCCAGAACATCGGTGATGTACGGGGGGACATTCCAATCTGCGATGCAAGCGCGGTGCTCTGAAAAATCCCGAGCTCGAGAACTTCCGTAAGCCTAATATTGAACTTCTCGACGTAATCTTCGCAAGCGATCAGATGGGCTCGCAAGAGGGTTTGAGCGTGATCATTGATAAGGCAATCATCCGCCTTCTTGACGCGCTCTTGTTCATGAAAAGAATCGCAGCTGGATCGCAGGTCATCGACATATCTTTGCTCACATGCCGATCGTACACATGAGTTCAAAGTCGAGCAGAAGTCATCGACTCGAGCACGTGTCTCGGAGACGATGGAGACGCTCTTCGACTGTGACAAGGGCAGACTTGGCTGGCTCGGCGTAATGAGTGTGTCTGGATTACCATCCGATTGGTAGGTGGATACAGTCGGTGGAGAATTTCCAAAGATAGCAATAGAGTTGCAGTGTCGATCAACTTCCTGAGCAGAAATCTTCGGTAATGTGGACATTACAATAAAGCGAGGAACGACTATGCGGAGTGCCTGGAAGCGTTGGATGATGTCTGAGGTAGCATCCATATATCTCTCGAAGCTACGGTTGTCGTACCACAACTTGAACGCACGCCTGACAACATCCATTCCGACACCGCAATCGATGAACGTATTGATGCTACCACCGCTCGGTGTCGAAGGATCCTCACATGGCCATTGTTCCTGCAGGTTGTTGACGAAATTATCGATTGCTGCCCGTGATCGGACCCGGAACAAGTTTTCTATCCTGTGTAAGTGTTGATCTTTGGTCTCGGAGCCTTGCTTCGGCATTTTGGCTTCTTGGGAGCCCTTGTAAGATCGTGCAGCCTTTTGAGCAGCCGCACGAATCTCCTGGAGCTTGAAGGTGTTTCCTTGCGTCAATTCGAAGCAAGTTGTTCGTGGCACCTGAACGGTGGCCAGTTCCGGCATCCGGTAGAATGCGAGCAGAGCTCTGATAATGTTCATATCCACCTCAGATGCAAATGCCATGGCTGACAACCAGATCATGATGTCAAACTTATTGTAGCTCGCACGAGAGGACGCCAGGTTATGATGGAGGGTGCACCAAAGCCCCTCCATTATAGTTGACGGGTCGTCCAACCACTTCGAATCATAGCACAAAGCCAGTGTGCTGTCCTTGTCTTTGGCGCCGTAAGCTCTCGTTCGTCTGAAATGTTGCCGAATAGTAGCAAGATTGGGGACGGACGAGTCGAGTGTAGCGGGTTCTCGGACAGTCATTTTGGCGACAGTAAAAGCTCTCTGACCTCGGTCAGAGTTTAGCGGTCGATCTCGCGCCTGATAAGTACTATCCATCTTTGTTGTGAACAGCTCGGCTCCAAATCCGGAAACCCGAAACACGGAGTCACGTGCTGAAGCTCGTTGATGAAGACCAAAATTTACGGATGACATCCAGGCCAGCTCGTCCGGGTCAAGTCCAGCGAGCAAATTGCTCGAGCGGAACAACGACATCTTCTCCTCATGTTTCAGAATCTCTTTGACCAGAAAGTGGAAATCACCATGCTGCGAGAGACAGGACAGGTCCGTCTTCCATTCAATCTGTTGCATGACATGCTCGTTGGCTGGATAGAACGATCGGGATGGCGAGAGCACAGCGATCTTTTTCAGCAATCTGATGTTATCGAGCGTAAGTATGTCGAAAGAGCGGACAGCTGAAGACCTCAGAATTTTCAGTGCTGCTTCAGTCCCAGTGTTGCCTGTGAGAGGATCGCGCAGACAATGTGATGTGAGTGCATGCAAGTAGCATAGCATGAGCTTGCTCTGTAGTGCACCATTGTCTAAAATCCGTCCGAGTGTCGTGTCAACCTGGTATGCGTGGACTTTCGTATCGTCCTGCCGGCCAATCGTCACTGACACGTGGTGATCTCGAGTTTTGCTAAAGCGAACAGGACCCTCAGGGATCAACACCAATCTGTCATTCGTAGACATAGTGTTGCGCAGAACGATTTTGCTGGTTAGACCAACAAGGGTGCCTACTCTCTGGTCTTCGTCCACAATCATGCCTCGATACTGACGTGAGCGAATCTGATCATCGCCATCGGTGACTTGGAAGTCAAGTTGCAGTCGAGGGAGCTGTATCTCGGTCGATCGAGACGAGGTATCGTGTATAATGTGGATATGCAGCTCATCCTCTACAAGTTTGAGCAGCGCTGAGAGCGTGCGGGCATTGCTGCTACAAACATTCACCAGCGTGTGTGGGCCTTTCGAGAGGCGCCAATGAGATCCGTGACGTCGAAGGTGCCATTCATCAGCACTTGAGGAGTGCCAAGGATTCTCGCGTGGTCGAAAGATGACTGTGCTGGTCCTGTGATCATACCAATGGATGTAGTGAGCTACAAAGGCGTGTGGCAATCGACCCTCGAACACTTGTGCCGGTGTCAGGTCTAGTCTATAGAATATCAACTTGTTTTCGCGGCTGGTAAAATGTGGAATGTTAACTTACTTCTTCTCAACACAGATTGCGACCACAAGCATGTCTCCATTGGCCATCCCAAAATGGAGCTCATGGCCGTGGTAAGTGGTTTTAGCGGAGAACCTCATCCCGACCTCATCAGTGGGAACAACTTCTAAGGCTGAAGCAGAGAACAAGGGCGTGTACATCGGATGGACTAAGTATTCCGATGGAAGGCGGGTCAGTGGCAGGCCATTGACCAGGAGCTCTCCCGTCAGCAGATTGACGTGGACTGGAAGCTTGCCCGAGAAGATGTATAACCAATGATGCTTAGGCTTGTTCAGAGATTTCCAAGGAGTAGCCTCTGTTGATTGAAAAGACGCCCAGCTCGTAGACACT
This sequence comes from Didymella exigua CBS 183.55, assembly GCF_010094145.1. Classification (NCBI taxonomy): domain Eukaryota; kingdom Fungi; phylum Ascomycota; class Dothideomycetes; order Pleosporales; family Didymellaceae; genus Didymella; species Didymella exigua. The sequence goes on along the minus strand of NW_022984781.1, from coordinate 806,911 downwards.
GCTTCGTTTAGGCCGGAACAATCATGCATGATCGTCCTGAGTAACTCTGGAAACATGCGATACATCAATGAGCGCCATGCTTGAAGGGCGCAGTCCTGCAAATTCTCCGAGCCCAATATCAGATGCAGATTCTCTTGTACCGATATTGAGCATTGCAAGAGGGACGAGACCGCACCTTGCTGTTGCAGGACGGTGCGGAGAAATTCGTATTCGACATCGAAGGTACTGGTCCCGAGTAGAGCGATCTCTGCAGCTCTAGCGAACAATTCTGTACGCTGACTGTCATCAGTTGACGCAGCTGCTCGGCTCTTGAGGCGGTGGTGCCATTTGACGGCGACCTGGCGAGCTCCGCTGAGAAAATCCAGACTGCGCTGGCGGACGTCTGATGCAGGTGTCAGACTGAGTATGCGGCAAGCAAGACGAACGAGCGTTGCAACCGCCCTCCAAGATTCCCAATTCTCTGCTGTACGCTGCAGAGCAGTTTCCAAATGCTCCATCATTGTAGTGCCAAAGGCCGGGTCTGTGAGGACGTGGTGGCTTGCGCGCTCGACGCGACCGTCTGGAACGCCCACCTGAGTTACAGTCTGCAATATCAAGCACTGTGTCTCAACTTTGGAGAAATCAAGCGTTGGCGCTGCGAGTTGTGTAAGTATGTTCGAGTAGAAGATGTTTCGACCGAGCGGGAGTGCTCCAAAAGCCTTGTACTCTTCGATAGAGAAATGCGGTGGACAATCTGACTGACTGGCCACCACCTCATTAGGTGTGAGGCCGTCGGGAGAAGACGTCGGCTTACTCAAAAAGCGCTCAAGGCCCCTTGAACGACCTGGCATCCGGTGCATACACTTCTGGTGGACCTGGCCGGAAGAGATCTGGGGCGACGTCCAAATGGCTTGACAGGTATCATAGTATAGATATTGCAACGCATTCGGTAGACAGACATCTTCGTCTTTGAGGGTAGAGACAGCTGTCTTGAGATTGCGATGAGTGCCTGAGTGAGGCTTCACGGATGATAGCGGTATTATGCGCCGTGAATGATGGCTCCGGTCGAGCATGTGAGACAAGTCGCGATGGTTGTCAAGTCGGTAAGAGTTCCGAGGTTTCTGCATAGACTCGGCCTTGAACCCAAGTAAATCATGAATGATGTACGCTGAAGCATCTCGCCAAGCGCTGAATGTCTCGGGAATCGCCAGCTCGAAAACAGTAGCCTTTGCAGACAGGTTCTGCGGAGATAGAGGCCACTCGTAGATGCTGATGTTGAGAGATTCAGCTTCTTGCTTCAGTGAGCATCTTGAGCAGCTGCCATTGTGCACAGTGGTGGTGTAATTGTGGTGATGGTTGGTGACCACCGTGACGTACTCGCATTTACCGGCGCTGTAACGGCTCATAAGGCTCTCATATCTTGTTTTGAGTTGTGCCAGCTCCTCGCACTTATGCTTGCGTTTGGTGTCTGCATCTTCCTCAATCTTCGACCGGAGATCTTGGAGGCGGGAGGTCTGGTCGAAGTATTTGACAGCAAACGACTGAGCTTTGCCAAAGTCGCGATACAGCGAAACTTTGTTTATGGCGGCTACATTTCGCGATCGAACATACTTCTCAACGATGTCCAAGCGCTTCATCTGGGTGCGGAGAGGAAGGACCAGACACTGAAGCTCAGCCAATTCGATTTCTGGACTGTAGGTCGATAGCAAAGGGACGTCGTCACATGCTGCCCTGTCGCAGGCGACCCACAGTTCGAGAACGGTCAGATACATGACGGACAAGCTTACTGGAAGATCTGAGTATGCGGAAACGGCGCAGCTGTGATAAGCCCGGATCAGGATGAGGAGTTCAGTGCAAGTGTCGTTGTCATTTTGATGATTCTCAATCCACTCTTGGAGATAGTTCTCAACCCATGACTCCAATGCAGCAAGCTGGAAGTGTCGGTAATCGCCAGACGCAGAAAACTTCTTTGGCAGAGTTTCGCTCGCAAAAGTGGGATACGGAAGCACTGGGTCGAATTCTGCGCAAGCTTGTGTCGATTGTCTGGAGCGGACATCGAGGATGAACTTGTCCAATCCAGGCAAGTGCATATCAAGAGACGTCTCAGGTCGCAGAGACTCAATTGTAGAAATGCTGAGGTTCGTGCTGGTATCGTCGGTGAGTGTTCTCCACTTCTTGTCCATGAAGGTGAATGTATCGACCAGGAGGGATCGTATATCGCAGATCCAAGAAGCTTTCAAGCATTGAAACTTCGATAGCATTTCGAGCTTACGTACACGACGAAGGATCTTGGCGTTGAGCACATGAAGGTGATCATTACCAAAGGATGACCAATGGCTCCTGGCAGACCCGAGGATGCGGACAAGCATTTGGATCCCGAAAGCCTTGTACAAGCTGTCACCGATAGAGAGCGTTGACTGTGACCTGGCGAAGTGTAGCTGCAGAACCACACGAATGAGGAGCCACATTGGGGATCGACGCCATGGTTGGAGAGCATTGTCCCACAAGATTTCCTCTCGAGTGTGTTTGGTGATGCAGGCCACGTCCGTCTTCTCGCCAAGGGAAGTGATGACGTTTAAGAGATAATCAGTCACCATTCCGGGATGAGTTGTATCGCGAACCTCGTCGTGATTCTGACCAGCCTTTCGGACTTGAGGTTGGAAGCCTGGCGCGACTTGTGTACTCATCTTGGCTAACGTTTCGGAAAGCATGTGAACCAAACCAGGCTCTTGCAGCTTGGGTATTGCAATTCTGGCAGCAAGACCAGGGAAGCTGCGTAGCAGGCGACCGTTGAGCATAGCGTTATTATTCGTGGGTGATAGCTCGAAACATTCGAAAGTGATGTAGTTATCCTTCCGGCTGATCAGGATTCCAGAATTCTGAGCTTTTATCTCAAGAGGTATGGAGCCAGTGCATGTGCCGTCCAGTAGGCGGCTCAGCAACGGTCGCAACTGAGCTTCACTGACTTGACCAAGACTATCATGTGCTTCCCTCAGATTTGTGACAGTGGCGATGGCGATATTGACCGTGTACTTGTGCTGGGTCGTGGTGGAAGCTTTGAGGTCGCGTAGTGCCTCTAGAGCTATATCAATAAGATATTTCTCGAACGCAGCATCGTGATCGGAAGCTTGAGGAAGCTTCGGAGGAAGTGCGACGTGATGAAAGAGATACGCTGTCGCAGGGGATGGTGGGCGCTGTCGGCTAGGGCCTGCCATTGTCCCGCTGGTTCAAGGAACTGTGAGTAGATGACTAGACAGCCGTTCGTAAGTTGATACATGTGCACTATGTGCGGAGACATACCTTTCTTGAATCCGGCCTCAGTGCGGTCTTCGGTACGTGAGTGGCTCGAAACAACGAAAGCGGCGAAAGGCAAGGTGGTAAAATGTGTCGTGGAGGAGAAGCAAATCGGTCCAAAAGACGACAGAAAGCTTCAGATGAGCGAGAGAAAGGCTTTCGTGTGTTGTTGCGCCAGATAGCGCCAGGTAAGTACTGCAAGCAGACGCCCGCCTTCACTGTAAAGCGCCCCTGCAGCGCAGATGAGTACAGTCATACTGCATACGAGATCACGCAGCAGGCTCCGGCCTGCTGGAGCATAGTTTGACAAGCTCTTTCGTCTTTGTCGGAATGTGTCAAGGCAAGGTCCAGCGTCGCTGGGCATTGGTCAAGTGACTGGTCCTCGGTTTGTGGCCCGGTGTCCAAACTCACAACATCATCGTTTCCAGTGTCCTAAGACTCCGGTTTCAGTCGCCTAAGTGTTCACCGTCTCGTCAGTTGTCGGTCGTGCTCTTTTCGTTTGCGGTTTCCAGCATCAAACGCAAGCGAAAAGAACAAACATTGCCGCTCCTTGGTTTTACCATCAACAACCGTGGAAAGAACCGCCCAAACGTCATGCTCGCACCTTCCACGTTACCCCGAGCCTGCAGCAGTTGGTTCTAAGGTGGATTTCTCGACATGCTTGCGGGCTGCGTTTTGCAAACCAAGCATCTCCCAGACACAGCAACAACACACCTGCAACAATCATAATACCCATCCTCAACCCTCTCAGCAAGCACCTACCTTGACCTTCAACAGCACTCCACAATTGTGACTCCAGCTGCTGCGCAACACTGTCATTGAACTCCACCGTGGCCAACCGCGCCGTAGCGCCACATGCTGCAGCTCCAGCACTGATAGGCTGCATTGCACCACCCAGCCACGACTGCCGAATGACGACACCGAACCAGCCACGCGCCACTGCGCACATTGCACTCATCCGTTCGGCTCGAGACGCTCGGCCTGCTTTCAATCAGGAAAGCTGTTCGCGCCGGTGTCGGGAAGTGCAGTGCTGCTTTTGCGGTTGGCAGGGGAACAATGCGAGTTGTGGTACTAGATGTGAGGGCAGCTGCCGTGTTGCTGAACATGCTTGGGCTTAGGTTGCTCTGAAGCTGGGGGAGTTGAAGATTAGAATTCATTATTATGTTGTCGTGATCATACTGCCCTTGGTCAGTTGAATGTAGCGATCGTGATGCAGCCAATGCTTTGCCCAAAGCAGTATGGGTGATGCTGCCAGACCAACTCCTCTACGCCTTGGTACCCGATTCTTTCAAATGCCCTGATGCTCTCCTCTCTATGCCGATCAAACGTCCTGCATTCAAATCTACCGTGTCTCGACAGGCGCGTCACTTGACAGCCGTCCCATGGGCTTCAGCTCTTCGCCTTTTCCACTTTCGGCGCGCTTTCGTCCGGTTAACGAAAAGTGGTGACCGGGCGAGGGCCTTTCTTCCGGTTTGTTGTCTGCGTTGTTGTTGTTGTCGCCGAATCGTGAAAAAATCCCACGCTTCTTGGGCGCTGGCTTTGGCTCGTCGTTCAATCCCACGTCCTCGAACCCCTCTTCTGGCACCCGGTCTGTGCTTTCGCTTGGACGTCCTTGCTGCATAGATGAGCGAGGTGTTGCTCGGGAACGGCGTACATCGAGAGAGCGCCTCGTATCGATTGATCGTCGTGCGTCGAGTGACTGCCGAGGGTATGTTTCGGCGGTTATATCTGTGATGGGCGATCGCGCGGAGATATCCTGCACTTGTAAGCGGGGTACTCGGCTTGGAGTTAATGTATTGTCGGCGTACGAAGGATCGCCTGTACGAGTCGAAGCTCTCGCGCGAGATGTTGAATGGCTCAGTCTCAGCCAACAGGCTTCGGTGGTTCGAGGACGTAGTGGAGACATTGGATTTGGAATGCCAGAAGGTGGGCTTGTCCTGCTGCGGGGATGGCTGGCGCAAGTGTCAATACCAGTCTCAAAAGAAGGATAGGCTCGCAGTCGCATTGCAATCGCAACTGTTCAGATCCAAAGGGCGCGTCTTACAGGCAGGTAGACTCCGCTATCGTTGATTTCTAGAGCAGCAGTAAGCGCCTGTCCGTATCAAGCGCATCTGGCGAGCGCGTTCAGGGATGTCCGCGGATTATCTTACCACTCAATTTATATTCAGTCGTATCCTTGATCTCTAGTGGTTTGGCGCCAGAGACTGCTGTGTTCTTGAAGTCATTATCGGCGCCATTGCGTTGCGCCTCATCGGCGGCTTCGGCGCCAGGCGCACGACGAAATGGATTGCGGATAGGCATGGCGATCAGGTACTAAGGCAAAATAAGGTGATACGGGTATAACGTGGGGTGTTTCGGTTTCAGGACAATGGTGTTGCTGTTGTAAGACAAAGACAAGAGTACACAGTCGGTGGTAGTGGTGGTCGGACTGGTCGGGCGCCAGCGAAGATGTCATTGAACGACCGGTTGGGAAGCCACGCCGGTAACAAGAACAGGGGACTCGGCAACATCATCTGCCGAGAGTAACTGTTGCGAGAGCAAATGTCTGTCCACCATCAGGTGTGTTTATTTGGCATCGCAAAATTCCAGTCACCTCAGCGACAGATCGGGGTTGAGCCATGGACTGTGATCGAAGAGCCGTAAGGAAGACGCCGGAAACGGTGACCCCAGGTACTGGCAAAGTCCCTGCGTCAGCGAGATCTGGAGACAAGCATGGAGACAAGCACCCAAACGTGCAACATGGTACCCAGGCGCCTCAGCAACCAGCCAGAGCAGCATGCTAAAAACAGACATTCTTTGTCAATTATCGCGAGGCTCGGCGCCCCAGACCGTAGCTGCTTCATCAAATTCGTGCGCACCTGCAGCAAGTAGATTGGGATCCTGGCTTGACCTGACGATCTCGCGATTCCGAGCCTGATCAGATGCATGCAGCATCTACCTATCTGCAACAGGCCCCTCTTCTGCCTAAGCGCAAAGCATCGGGGAGCGTCGAGTGTGCTGGTCAAAACTTGCAACTTCAACAGTCTGCGGTTCGATCTCAGGATCTGTCAATAGGCTCATGTCAATCGGGTACTCGCACAAGCAAGTGTCCGTTAAGGATGAACCCTGACGCCCTTGCTTGTCAGTAACACCGAATTGCAATCTCGAGGGACGTACGACGTGATTTCGAAAAGCAAGTTGCACTTCGCAACGTTTTCTCAGGCACACCACTTCACGTGGTGGTTTGATCATGCTGCGCACCAAGCGCTGGTCCTACCAGATTACAGCAATCTGATGTACGGGCCGCGAGAATTTCGGTGGAATCTAAACCTGACTTCCGAATACGATATATGCCGTGAAGCCTTGCTAACGCACGTGTACGGACTACTCAGATCCAAGGCCATTTGAGCTGGAAGATTGGAATGCTCCGATGCTGTGCCATCTCGTGCTTACAACCGGTGATGGGAGTCCCACGAGTGAGCGTGTTCGTCTCGGCTTGTCGAGAGCAATCAATATTTGATAGCCGAGCTGAACACCTAGCCTTGGGCAAATACATACCTTGAACGTGCTTACTGGTCGCACGTGGGCCCTGGTCGATGATCTTTTGGCCGCGGCTGTGAACAACTGCAGGGTGCGTTACAATTCACAAGTGTCTAGCGACAACGAGTGGCAACTTCTGATCGTCGGTTCCCAATACCTGCCCACGGGGACGACACAGCCTACTCTACCAACTCATGGGGGCTACGGAGCATGCTCACCCCATTAGTCGTGTCCGTAGATTGGCTGCACGCAAGCGGGATGTCTTATGGCACGAACTGTGCATCAGTTGACGCCGGTCGAGCTGATCGAACGTCATCTGTTTGGAACATGAAGATCCAAATCAAAGTCAGATGTGACAGGCTCGCTTCATGTGTGCATGCGGCTCGGTCTGACCTGTTGAGTCAATTATCGTCTGCTTACTGCCCAATTCCTAGTCGCCTGCCCGGGTCCGAGGCTGAAGACCAGACACCAGAGTCAAGTCATCACGTCGTCAGAGCTCGGTGTCTACGGTCCGGCACAACAGCCCTGGCGCCTGGCAAGCGAAAGACCGCATGGAAGATTCTGTTAGGTACTCCGCAGAAGCCGATGCACACTGGGATTGTTCACGGTGCTACAAGGCGTCCACTAGCTGGATCGAAAGTCTGACTTTGCTAGATGCGTTGTCCAATCGATACCATTTTTGGGAGCTGCCGCTAGGATTGGAAATACGGATACTCAATCACTGTCGCAACTGTCCCCAGAGAACCGAATTCGTGGGTAGTGCATTGCCTCTCGCGGGTTGGTGCAGCCGAAGCGGTGTGTGCTGGGTTCGTAGCAGTTACACAAATGTTGTACTTGGTGGCATCAATATCGGTTCCCATGCGGTGCTTCCTTTGCGCCAATGCCGAGTGCAAGCAGCAAGGACTCGAGCGTGGTCCGCTTCCACTGTGATAAGCCGTAGCATGGACGACCAGGCCGTCACGCTGGGCTTCCATCATAGTGGAGAAGGCTGCAAGACCTGACACTTGCATCGCGATGGCAGAGCGGGATTGTCAGGACACGGGCGGGATCGTAACCGGCAAACCATTCTGCAGCCTGATGTACATGACTCTCTGTGTCTTAGGTAAGAGTTACAAGAACCTTCTGCGAGAAACAGCAACGGCCCAGCGGTTTCTCTCCACGCATTGAACCATGTGGATGCGGAGGTGTCTTGGAGCTTTCGCTTGGGGAGATGTTGGTGACGGGGCGGGAGATTGCACGCCTGACTGTTGAGGGTAACGCTGAGCCGTAGTGGCCGCTGAGGGTTTCTTCCTTCACGGACACCACGGAGCACCACCTTTGCGTCATTAGGCACGGCACAGAGCATAACATCGTATAACCCTGCCTAGCCGTCGTCTCAATAGTGAGAATCTTCGCATGTCCGTGGCTCGCAGTAAATATAGAGATAGCAATACCTAGCCAGGGCACTCCAAGAATACGAAGCATTCTGTGACGGCTGCCAGAAAGCATTTAGCAGCAGTGCACACGGTCACGAGACACCCTGTTGCCGGAAGACCTCCTACGACAGTGAATATCTCGGTGATTCTTTTCTGCGTGGTGAAAGCGTTATCGGTGCAGGCTAATTAGCATCTTGGGGGGCCCCTGCGCGGGTGCTGGTCTAACGCTCCCCGTCTAAAGACAAGGCAGAGGCGTTCGCTACGGCTGGGCGGTGGCCAGGGGCTGCTCGGGACGTGTTCATTGCTTCGGCTGCCATCAGCCTCCAGCAAAACGCAGTTGTCGCGGTCGTGACGGCAGTACACGCGCTGAGAATGCGTGTCACACGGCGCTCGCGAGGCCAACATTGCTGCTCGGCTGGGGTCACATTACTGGCCAGTCATTGCCCCACGCACTGCGACTTGGGCCCGTATTCCTCGACGCCCACCGCGCCGATCCACAGTCTTTAGACGTTCCAAACACACGCGCCATCGTCACTTTCTATTTCGGGGTGCGAGTTTTGCCGTCTCGCCGTCACCAATGCATGCATTTACCCCTGTCACAAGCACAAGCCCCTGCCGCTCTGGCGGTGGCGCGAAGCCAGCAGACGGGATGCAGGCATGGCACGAAGGAGCGCGCCTTGGGAGCGCAAGGATGGCAGAATCTTTCCCTCCACAGCAAAGTTCCGTCGTTTCCTGCGCACCGGCGGTGGGTCCTAGTTAGGCGCGGATCTCCTGCTCTGCTGCACCAGCCTGCGCGCAATATAACTCACTGCTCCCCATACTCTCGCGCTCGCTGTGACCGACCTCCATCCCAACCCTCACCGACGACCCCCGGAACTGCTCTTGGAAGTCACCACTCACGAGCCACAAGACGTGCACGAGGTCTCTGCGTGCTGCTACCTGGTTGTTTGTACATCCTGTATGATTCACTAGTGACACCCGTTCCCTCGCTCGCCGACTGGACGTTCCACACTCGTTTCCACTACCGCTGCTTTCCCAAGGGTCGACCTCAAAACCCCGCGTTGTAACCCAGCGTGGCCTGAACAACCTCATCCGTCCTCCCACGCTCGCTCTCCTGGATCCTCTTCCCTCGCTGCCTGGACATTGTTTAGATCCGGCCCCGTAGGACCAGGTTGGACATCTCTCGACCCACCCGCACCGTCACGAACCAAGACTCTTTGACGTTTGTCGCCAACTTCGATTGAGGAATCTGCCAGCCTCATCACCATTCCAACTGGGCCATCGTTGTCTCGCATCTTCCCTTGTTTGGTGCTTTGTTACTAGTGTTGTTCCTGCCGAGCATCAACGTGTCGTTGCACCTTCCTGGATCTCGCAGATCTTGTTTACAAGTGCGACCACCCGCTATTCTTACCCTGAACACCTAATCTCCCATTACTACAACCGCCGATATGGCTTTCGGACAATCAGACAATAATGAGTTCTTCAATTCTTGGGCATTGTGGCAGAAAATGACCTTTGTGAGTGGCTGCGCTAGCAAGCGACAAAGCGACCAATCGCTGACATCATCCAGGTACTTGCTTGCGGAATCGTGGTCACAATATTCCTGGGTCTCCTCAAGCTTTGGTACGACCGCAGCAAGATTCGCAAGTACAGCAAGGTCGACAAGGGCAAGCAGGCCGCGACGCCGGAGATGCTCGAGTCGCAGCCCGTGCAGCTGGTTCAAGCAGACGAGATGAAGGACGAGATCCCATTCGGTGTCCGCGCCATTGAGAGCGGAATTGAGATTGACGGTGTCTGGATTTCGCGCTCCAACACACCCGTTGGCAGCAGCCGTGCTTCGATCGTCTCCGAGAACAGGCTACCTCGCAGCTTTAACAACTCAGCTCTTGAACTCCCTCAGATGTCGTACGCCTCGAGTCGTGGTAGCTCCGCCGCACCCAGCTCATTCGACCGCGCCGTTTCTGCTGAGAGACTGCCCACCAACGACTCCCGCTCAGGATCGCCGCCCAACCAGGGTCACCAGACTCGCCCTGGACCTTCGTCTTCTCGCTACAGCCAGTCTAACTTTGGCCGCAACTCTACCACTCCGGCGAACCTCGAGCAAGGCCGCTCAGGACCTCCTTCTCGTAAGATTTGCAACTGATGTGTCGCTCGACCTCACACTAACGTTCTCACAGCCCGCAATGGCCAATTCGGCGAGTCCAGCGGCTCTTCGAAGAAGTCCAGCCGCCGCACCAGCGACGAGTCTGATTACATGGCCGTTGGTCAAGACGTGCGAGCATACGAGACAGCATACATGAGGCCTTCATCCGGCCTGAGTCCCATTGACCCCCGCACCGACCTCGACCTCCTCCAGACCCACCGCATGTCCCACGTCGCTGAGACTGGACAGCTCACACCGCGAGTCCGCAAACCAGGTAATAGCGGCGAGTGGGCCAGCGTTGCGGACAACCAGGTTGCTACGCACAATGGTGTTAACTATTTCATGCCTCAGAAGACTCCTTCTCCTCCTCTGCCTCCTATCGTCGACCCGCAAGAAGAAGCCGCCGGCTACGCATCCAGCCATGTCCCCGCCTCGCAACCTCAGGAACAGAATCAGTACCGGATTAGCCAACAGGGTGTCCCCCTTCAGGAGTCGTATGCACCGAACGCTCCCTACTACCCCGACACATACCAAGTCCGCGGTCCCCAGCACCAGCCATCCTACGACGAGGTCCCGTACGAAGTTCAGACAATGCAAAACAACCAGCGCCCCGATTCTCAGGTACTCCGCAGCGTCAACTCTGGCTTTCAAGTGCTGAAGCCAGGCACATTTGCCCCCCCAGCCCCCGAAGAGATGGAGATGACCGACAAGGGCGAGAGGAGACAGTCCACAGGAAGGAAGCTCCAGAAGAAACGCCGCTCGTCTGGAGAATCAAGGAAGTCTGCTTTCACCGAGCAGGTCTAAATCCCTTGCGTTGACGAAACGCTTCTATCTTGGCACATCCCATGGCGTTGGATCATCGCGAACACGTCGCGACCGCCGTCTTGGGTCTTCCTTACTGGCCTGTATCACCTTCACGGATCGACATTATGCGCTAGACCTCAGAACGCGTTGGCACCTATCGCTGCATAGGAATTTCTGAGCGTCTTTCATCGTGTACCAACTGTATCTTGGGGACTTCTGACTGATTGCATGTATGTTGGCAAGGCCATCAATGCCAACGACCGCGCACTGGACTGCTGCACAAAAGGAGCACAGAGGCTGCTTCCACCCATCATCTACGGCGTTTTAGAGCATACAATGGTTTAATTGATGATATAATGATGAGTACATAGCCGTCCCATCATCGGCACTCAAGAATGAACATCACATATCTGCCTGCCTACACCGCTCTCCCACTGCAAGTGCGAACTTGCCAGCCTCCAATATGCAACACCAGATTTCACATTAACAGTGACCTGCAATGTCGTGCACAAACCTGAAAACAGAATTTTAAGTTCTCCTATTGTACCTGAAAACACACTCACAGTGCCACGGACAAGCTAACATGAACCCACTTGGTACTCGTTGTTTCCGCACTCGCACTTCTGTGTGTTGATGTCGGCAAAATTACCAAGTAGCGAAGCAGAAATAAGGTTCTGCGCTCATTGGTGACAGGGCCTGTTAGAATCTGACCGGTGTCAGAGCGGTTCCATGGGTCAAGTCAGCACTTGTGAAAACTGCTACTGAGCCGTCGACGGTGTGGGCTTGCCACGAATCAATCGCACACGCCAGACTTTTCGGCCACTTAAAGTTGATGAGGACGTGCGCGTTCCTGGAGGCGTCAATCGCTCTTTAGCCAGCGGTGCTTACAGGAAGCTATAGGGCACGCTATTGGGGAAGAAAGATGTTGCATACTTTTCCATTCGTTGATCGCATGGGGGAGTGCACAGCCTGAGGGTGCAACATGACTGCGTTACTGCCGTGCTTTGCTAGCAGATTGACGTGCGAAGCTCGCACTCCGGCGAACAGCGAAGAGGAGGCTGAGGCGTGATCCCGTTCCTGACACGGGAAGGAAAGGCCGCTTTCGAAGCAAGGCACAGGCGGCATGCTGTGGAAGCCACGGCAAGGCACGCGAGGCACAAGTCGCTGGGCCACGACCGCGACTCAATCTCAACATCTCCACACTTGCGGCCAAGACTGACTGTTTCTCAGGCCACATCAACAATCGATACACACGTTCGCCTAGCGCTCTGCTTCTGGAATTATTTTTCTCTGCCGCATGCATCCTTAATGCGGACTGTGATCAGACCCTGTGGCGCCAGTCCTCCAGGCCTTTCCTACTCACTATCGATGGTTTGCTGCCCAGACGCGGCGCGTTTAGCGTGGAGATTGGATTGAAGCAAATCATCGAGGACGAGGCCGCTTGGCGAAGCATCCAGACTGCAGGCGTCAGCAGGGTTCTACACAACACACGTGCGGCAAGTGTACATAGTAAGGTCGACTAGGTTTTGTGGCAGTCTGGGCGTCCGCGTGCTTACACCCGTTTTTGCTTGTGTGAGGCGAAGCCTGCTTGGATCTGAAGCGAGGGCTTCTATCCAAAGAGAGCCGTCAGCGAGCTGGGGTGCAGCCTTGCTCACCGATGCATGTATCACTACCGACTGTGTACATATGATCTTCGGTACGAGGAGGAAGCTGGGCATGTATTTCTTGGTCCACAACAGAGACAATTTCATGTCTAGAAGTGGCGAGTAAGCTGGGCCTTGCTCAATCTTGCGCAGACAGTGCGATCCTTTACAGTCTGTGTTAAGGCCTGGATGTCGTATGCATGCATACGTAGAACCTTGTACAAAGACATGTACCGACGTGTAGTCAATGGGGGCAAGTGCACAATCCGACATTGGCATGATCTCATCACGACAAGCAAGGCCTCTGGCACGCCCTGCGCCAACGAGGCTTGCGTCTCTGTAACTATTCGAGCAAGGTAGCATCTATGCCTGCACAGCCTGCGCATCTTGAGCATGGAAGAGGCAAAAGCGGGGTACATGCATCATCGAAGCGAGGTGCTGAGGTTCAAGGTGAGGCAGGGTTTGTTGAGAAGGTACTGTCATGCTTGCATCTGCATTGCGTCGAGGGTCAGGGCGAGTAGGCCTGCATAGCAGGTGCAAGTGGGTCGATTACCAGTACTTCATCATCTTTATCATGTCACGCAAGCGTATCGTGACTGCAGTCCGAGGAGATCGCGCTCAGTTCGATGAGATCACGCAGGCAATCGCTGTGCATTCTCGTCCAGTATGCCGATGACGAGAAAGACAACAATGAGGGAGTATAGACACCTGTGGGCATGGTAAGGATGATGATAATTTGCGTGCAAGCGAGACCATGGACCAGGGTATGCGAGATCTGGTATTGGGCCCACGAATAGTCTGAAAAGATTGCAACAGCAATTGACCCGTCATCCCAAGAATGTTGGCACCATTTCCTGGATGTAGATTGAATCGATTGGAACGATCATTGCTAGTATGTAGTAAGATGTCGCGTTTGATCATACTGGTGACCTCCTACGGGGATTGATTTTGACCAGGGTACGAGTCCTGCATGTCTGAACAAAGAGACCTGAAGACTGGTGCATCATGCCCATTTGCCCACACTCATCGAAGACACTCGAACAGGTCAGGTGACTAAGAAAGGATGGAAGCACAATTAGCCGAGTTAACCACAAAGGAAGTCAATGAAGTGGGAAGTAAGAAACGAATTATAAGCTGCCAAAATGATACAACAAGCAGCTAGTTACGCTGGGGGGTTTGAGATTGACTACAGAAGTCGTGTAGACCAAAGAAATGGCTCGCCGTCTTTTATAGCAGCCCGCTGGCATCCCAACGTGTCCTTTGTATCAAGTAGAAACCGCAACTGCTTGAATGTTAAGCGCATCTCCAACTCAGAGCCCTTCGAGCTGGAGTCACCCTGAGATTTCTGGTCACTGGAGTCTGAGGTCTGCTACTGAACTCCACCCTGGTTGTTTCCACCTTACTCGTGACCAGCATTTTGTCCGTGACGACCACCTTGTCTGTAACGACCACCTTGGCTCCTGCCGTGACCTTTCTGACCAATCTTGTTGCTGTCATACCGACATTCGTCCTTGACTATTAGGCTGGAGCTTGCCGATATGACACCGCTAGAAGCAGATGGCTTTCTACTTCCCTGTCCATCATATGCGGAAGCAGAGGTGTTTCCCGCAACATTAGCTTGTCTTGCAGGGGACGTAGTGCGGGTTGAGATATTGAAATCCTGAAAGAGCTGCCGGCCGAAAACTGGCCCGGTGTTGGGAGGGATACAAGTGGGTATCTGTCGAGTGAATCAGTGATGTGCTTTGAAAATGATTTTGCGAGGGCCTTTTCCAGGAGACTGTCCAGCTGCAGGTGTGGATTTGCTAGCAGCTGGCGTGGGATTACCACCAGCTGGTGAACCAATCCCCACTGCGGGAGTAGAGCCACCACCGGCAGGTAGGACTTACTTGCAGCGAGTGTGGAGTGACCGCCAGCAGGCGTTGACTTTCTCGCAGCAGGTTTCGAAGCCGGAGCTGAGGGACTGAGCCGAAGTTCAAACTGTTATTGTAATTCAGGGTCATTGTGCAGCCTTATGACGAAGGAGCGCTGAGAACTTGCTGGAGCTGATCCTAGACCAATCATCAAATTAGCATATTCTCCAAGCAACAGTTCTATACAATAGGACGCGATTCTCACAGATCAAGTCAGCGGACATTCCAGTCAGTTGAAGGGAAGCCTTAATGACAGGTGTGTCCTCAAGCGAGATTATCATTCGTGGAACACCGGTATGGACTGTGAAATGCAATGTCTTCTCGGGGAGAAAGTCCATCGCGTCTTGAAGCGGACGACACGACGCCCGATCTCAGCGTCTTCCCCGGTCGTTGGTGTAATGGAATATCGTTGGCAACCGCGTAGCTGGACGTTGGTGAGTCGGCGCTGTCAGTCCATTGTCACCGTCTCGTTCCACAGATTGAGGACTTTCGATGAGCTATGAGCTCGGGACTCTGGCAATCAAGAGGGGTACGCGGTACGTTCTCCATTGTCGCTTGGCGGATGATGTTGATGAGGCTTGCTGCTAGATATCGACCATGCAAGGCTAAAGCTAGGTCTTGCGGCGAAGTAGGGCAGGCACCCGATTTTGGGACGACCGTACCTAAAACACAAGTAAGTGTACCTAAAGACTATGTTACCTAATGTTCTAAGAAGAGGAAAACCAAACGGAGGGCTAGAGGTTGATGGTGGTTGGCAGATGGGAACCCATGACGCGCGCACTAGTGCAGCCGAAAGAGGCAAGCGGTGAAGGTCATGGGCAGAAAAGTCGCTAGTCGGGCTGGAAAAGTTCGATGCTTGGAGTGTGAGCTTTGCAACCGCGAAACTACGATAACGCAGCACAATGGCTGGAATCAAGACTAAGTCCGCGGCAGCTGATGCGCCGGTGAAAACGAAAAAGGACAAGCCGGAGAAGAAATCCTCGAAGAGCGACATGAAGCATGCTGTGAAGTCCGCGAAGCCTGCAAAGAAGAGCAAGAAGGTCGCCGACAACCTCCCAGAGTCGGACACCAGCGAACAGGGAAACGGCTACAACGGTTTCTCCGCGAACCCAGACGTCGAGATGGCCGACAGCGATTCCGAAGAACAGCCTAAGGCAAAGACTTCGAAGCGCAAGGCGGAGGACGAGCCCACAGAGAAGAAGAAGAAGTCCAAGTATGAGACACCAAAGGAAATTTCTTCCAAGCTTGCCGACATGCATGGTAAGAACCTACAGTCGCTATATATGACTGGGCCTCGACTGACAAGTCTCTAGCCAGCAACTCTCGCGAAGCACACCAGAAACAGAAGGCTCTCGCAAAGGAGCGCAAGAACGCCAAGCCTAATGCCGACGTTATTGAGCGATCCAAGAAGCTGTGGGAGAAGCTGCGGCTGAAGTCACACATCGAGAAAGATGAGAGAAAAGAGCTTGTCAAGGAGCTGTTTGAGATCATCACAGGCCGCGTTAAGGACTTCGTCTTCAAGCACGACTCCGTGCGTGTCGTCCAGACTGCGATCAAGTACTCGACAATGGAACAGAGAAGGATGATTGCGCGCGAGCTGAAGGGCGAGTTCAAGGTGCTGTCTGAGGGCAAATACTCGAAGTTTTTGATCGCCAAGCTGGTCGAGAAGGGGTAAGCATGCTGGAACTGGTTTAAGATGCAGACTGACAAAGGTACAGTGACCCGGAGATCCGCGACCTTATCATCACCGAGTTCTACGGCCACGTCAAGCGTATGATCAACCATCCTGAGGCAGCGTGGATCCTGGACGATATCTACAGAGCAGTCGCAACACCAGAGCAGAAGAATCGACTTCTTCGTGAATGGTATGGTGCAGAATTCTCCATCAAAGGCCTTGGACCAGAAGGCACACAGAGCGCAGATCTCGTAACCATTCTTGAGGAATCACCAGAGAAGAGGAAACCTATCATGGACTACCTGGAAAACCAGATCAACTCGCTCATCCAGAAGAAGCTCAATGGCTTCACCATGCTGCACGACGCGATGCTGCAGTACTTCCTGGTTTGCGAACCTGGCACAGAGCAAGCGAACGATTTCCTCGAGCATCTCAAGCCCGACCCGACACTCAAGGAGGGAGAGGAGGCTGACAACGTGGATTTGATGAAGAACTTGGCATTTACAAAGTCTGGCTCGCGACTGGTATCGCTCTGCTTCGCATACGGTACAGCGAAGGACCGCAAGCTCTTTCTGCGACCGTACAAGGACACAATCGAGGTTATGGCATTCGATCAGCACGCCCACCACGTTCTCCTCGCCGCCCTGGCCGTCACCGATGACACCAAGCTGTCCTCGAAGTCGATATACAGCGAGTTGCTGCCCGGCAATGACGCCCTCCCCGAGAAGGTTCTCAACCTTTGCAACGACGCCCGCGCCCGCACCGTGCTCCTGTACCCCTTCGCCGCTGACGCCAAATGGTTCCTTGACGACAACACTCGCGAGCGCCTGACGGAAATTTACACCATCCGCCAAAAGACCTCGAAGAAGGACCCCAACACTCGTCTGCAGGAAGTCACAAAGAGCATCGAAGCGCCCCTGCTCAACGCCATCACCGCGCGCGCCGCAGACTTCGCATCCTTCACATTCGGTCTGCAATTTATGGGCGAGATCCTCGTCGGCGCACCTGAGATTGAGCCTGCGACGCGCAAAGAGGCGCTCGCGGAGGTTGCGCGCCTTTCGCAATCGATTCTCGATGCTTCTTTGCCTGCGAGCGCGGGAGATAACAAGGCCACAAGTCATGGCAAGAATATGCTGAAGACGCTTGTGCAAGGAGGCAAGTACGATCCCGTGACTAAGAAGGTTGTGCCCGTCACACCCGCGCTCGGATTTGCAGACATGTTGTGGGCGGAGATCAAGGGCAGCGTCATCGACTGGGCGACAGGCGAGGGTTCATTCGTTGTCGTCGCTCTGACCGAGGCCGAGGGCTTCGAGAAGAAGAGCGAGGTGTTGAAGGCGCTGAAGAAGGACAAGAAGAAGCTTGAGGCCGCTGCCGGGCCAGCAAAGAGCAAGGACGACGCTAAAGCGAAGAAGGGCAAGAAGGGCGTCAAGAAGGATGACGCGCCAAGGGGGAATGCTGGTGCGAGAATTCTGCTCGAGAAGTTGTAGATGTCAGGCATTTGGCATTAGTGGAGTTGTTGGCAGGTCAAAAGCATCAATTTATGATACCCTCTAATTCTCCGTCCCAACATGCCTCGTTGCTTTCTCGAAACCGTCATAAGTGTTTAGTCGTAGCATCGCATCAAGCTCGAACTAGAGCTCAGGTCCTCGTTCCGCAACGACTGGCTATGCACAGTTCCAGACTTCCAGTAAAAAGTTGTGTTCCCATGGCAGCAAGCTGGTAATGTTTGGAACCCACCAGCCTGTCGAGTATCATAAAAAGTTGACTACAATATCAGAATTGCTGTAGCCACCAGAAGGCTCATCAGGCGATCACCGATCACCGCCCACATTTTCAGAAATATGCCTGCAGCCAACTCTTCTTGCTACCTGAAAGCCAGCCGCCCAGCCATGCAAGGGCTTCTTCTGTCTTCCATATCGCCAGCGTGATTGGCAAGCGTTGTCCTTGATGCGTGCAACGATTTGCACCGCTTTCAATTGGTCCTCTGCCTGACATTTCGCTCTCCCTGGTCCGCTCCCATCCCCCCAACGACCTCTTGAATAAGCTCCCTCAACTGCTGCTGCACCTCCGGAGTCTGAAAGTCCTCTCTGGCCGCCAGCTCATCAATCCTCCTCCGAATCTCTGGGTCTGGTGCCTCTCCAACAGCATCTTCTGCCATTGTGCCCATGTTGATCTGCACGCCGTTGGGCAGCGGCGGAGGAGGGTGCACACCGTCTGTCTCAACAACACCAGCGGCCACAGGCTCACCACCTGTCCTTCGACTCCTCAAATACTGATATACCTCGTGGCCCTCGCCCTCCTCCTCACCGATCTTCTCCTCTGCTGTCTTGCCCTCGCTATTCCTTGTGTTCACACTGGCACTCAGCTCCTCGACCAGACATTTTGCGACTTCGGCGTTTTCTGTCGCAAACAGTGCGGTCTCGCCATCCTCATCGAGGATGTCGACGTCAACAGAGTACTTTTGGACCAGCTGGCGCAGGACATTCAGCTGATTGTAGGAGGCGGCAGCGTGGACGAGCGAGTAGCCGTGTGCATCGCGGGCTGAGGCAAGCTGAGGGTGCTGCTCAAGGGTCTGCAGGATGGATTGTGGCCGCGTGTCGATGAGATTCAGCAGGAGATCGATAGTTGGTGTAGGGAGCGCCATATTGCGTATGTTGTAGGTAGAATTTAGTATGGCGTATTCGCACTCGGTCTCCGTATTGCTTGCTGCTGCGGGTGCGTCGCACATTCACAAGCCCGCGCTCAACTTTTTGAAAATGACGTCGCGAAAGCGCCCAATAATGGCCTGCGTCCTGCAGCGCCCAGCCCCGCCATCGCTTCCCGGGGCCGATCGTCGATCACCCCGTCTTGTTCACCATGAAGAAGATGGACATGCGCTGCGGATATCTACACCTCCCTCGGCTTCAGAAAGTGTCCAAAAGTTGCGCAGCATCCACGCCTCACGACGCAGCGCTCAGCTCTTGTTGCGCCTGTGCAACGCCATCGGGGCGGGCTAGCAGCTGAGACGTGCCCAGCGGCGCCCATCACCACACGGGTCTTCTAGGCACACAGCCTCAGCCGGGCGTAATATGCGTGCTTGGCGGTGGTCGTGTGGCCTTCATCAGTCGCTGACACCTCGCCGTATTGCCACCCTGGACAAAGCCAGACTTCGAAATTACCGTCTTTGTAATACCACTTCTTGATCTGGCAGGCGATCAATCTCGCTGCGCGACTTCGATAACCGTCCCAAGTGTCTACCACAAAGCGTAATACCGGGTCGGCCCTTTAAGGCTTGTTGCGCTTGGTCAAGCCCTATGCGCTCATCTCTTTAAGTGTCTTGGGACCCTTTACGCGCTCATCTCGTTCCTGTCCTTCGACGCTTTCTTTGTTACCTACCGTTGCACAGCACACTCTGCTGTCATGCCGAACTTCAGAGGTCTCAGTGTACCGTCAGTACGGTTGGTATTGTCATACATCTTCGATTGGATATGCATCATGTACGTCAACTGTCGCATGCACATGTTTTGTCGCACGCTATATCCTTGATCACACCGCCACAAAGCCACGGAGCAGATGCGCATGCACAAATGTTGAGTTTTCGGGGACCGTGACTGACATTTGCGCAGAGCTATCGCCGCCGTTGGTGCAGGATGGGAGTTTTTGACACCCTACAAGCGACCATTTTCCCTTGTCAACCTCGACATATCGTACCCCTTCGAGAACCATGAGACCATCCCAACATGGCTCTTGGTCGTGATCGCTCTCGTTATCCCAGCCGCCATCATCTTCCTAGTCTGCATTATTTTTGTCCCAGGCCCAACAGCCAGCCGCGGCACACCGAAGTCGCTCGTTTGGAGGAGGAAGCTTTGGGAATGGAACACAGGCTGGATGGGTCTTGCGCTGTCGCTCGCGACGGCCTTTCTGGTCACCCAGGGCATGAAGTTGTTGTTCGGAAAGCCGCGGCCTGACCTCCTCTCCCGCTGCAAACCAAATTTGAGCCGACTCGGAACCGCAGCCATCACCAACTACGTAGGCCAAGACACCGCGGTTGACTTCAACCCGGCGTGGGTCATGGTCACGGATGCTATATGTACCAACACGGATGAGGCCATCATGAAAGATGGATTCAAGTCGTTCCCCAGCGGTCACGCCAGCTGTACGTTCATGGTCTTCTCGCACTTCTTTTGCGCTCGCTAATGTTGCCCAAGTCTCCTGGGCAGGTCTGCTCTACTTGACCTTGTTCCTTGCGTCCAAGTTCTCCATCGCGATTCCGTTCCTTGCACCGCGGCCCTTCTCCACGAACCCAGCATACACCTCCGCTGTCACACCGTCGAACCTCAGGAAGCGCGCCTCGACTAGTCGATCACTCCTTCCGGTTCACAAGCATGAGGCACCACTCTCAGCTCCCGATTACAATGAGAACGATAACGTAGTACCTATCCGCTATCAATCGGCCGCGCCACCTGTCTATACTCTCGTTCTAATCTTGACACCAGTTGGAACCGCAATCTACGTCGCGAGCACTCGCTTCACAGATTTCAGGCACTTTGGTTTCGACTTGCTCTTTGGCAGCTTCATCGGTATCACGACCGCATGGTTCTCGTTCCGCTGGTACCACCTTCCCGTCACACGCGGAGCCGGCTGGGCCTGGGGACCAAGGAGCTATGGTCGCGCCTGGGGCATTGGTGTTGGTGTTGGCAGTTATGTCGGCACCGAAGGATGGAGTCGCCAGGGAAAGAGCGAGACGCAAAGTAATGTTGCAGGCATGAAGGGTGGACATCACCAGGGCTATGCAGGAGAGGCAACTAGCCAGGATGGCATTATTGAGATGGAGAGGCAGGATGGTATGAGGCAGAATGATGCCACAACATCAGATGAGCCCATATATGTGCCTCATGTTGGAGATGTGCGTGCTCAGGATTCGCACGCCATTTAGGTTGCTCCAATAGTAGTCGATCGTTGCAAGATTGGAACTTTGCCAGCCGAAAAGCACGATATCACTATTCCCTCGGCGAGTGCTCGATATTATTGTACAGAAGATTGATAATGTGTAATATCGTAACGATTGCATTCAAACATCATCCATGTGCTCTGCGCAGCATCCTTCACTGTGAAAGACGATCCTTGCTCGTGGTAACGACTGCTGAAGAGACCGGCTAATCACTCGACAGAGGACAGCACAGCACACAAAGAGGTTTGCGCATCTTAAAGAATTCTTGACTATTGACACAAGACAGCGTCTTCGCTCTCTAAGTGGGTAGGTAGCGCGTTTCGCTGTGTTGCAGATTGACGCGCTGCGCCTACGGTTGTCGGCAACACTTCAGGGTCCACTACTGCTGGCCAATGCCGATCTATTGATCAGCAATTCACCCCCTTGTTTTGCGTGACAACTTGCACGATCCTTGCCTTGCAGGATATGGCGAGCAATGCACACGCCTTAAATTAGATGTGAGGTCTTTGCCGATGACTTCATAGAGAGGCTGTGCACTCCTTCCTTTCACATTCACTCACAATCACCCTTTCATCGTCTTTGCCACGTCTGCGACCGCAACACTCCTTCCTTTCACATTCACTCACAATCACCCTTTCATCGTCTTTGCCACGTCTGCGACCGCAACACTCCTTCCACCCACGATACACTTGAACTGCATTCCTTTCTTCGCATGCGATCTCACAACGCTTGAGTGAACAATGTTCGACGTTGCGACCAACTGCTCGGACATTCCGGATCATGTGCAGACTGATGCGGGAGTCGCGGGTGCAGGCGTAAGCCAACTTTAATTGAGTGCAAAATGACATGCTAACAGCCCCCCAGACCTTGCTCTCGTTCATAATCACCAACTTCATCTCCTTGTTCCTCAGCGCTATCATCATTCTCTTAGGTCTGCGCAAGTCAACGTCAGCGCCAGTATGCCGCAAGCTACTACAGTCATTCTCGGATCAGCAGATCGTCACCGGTATTGGCATCCAGTCGATCGGTCTCGCAAAGATGCGGTACATGGTACCCTACCACTTCTTCATCATCTGGCTCCTATCGCTTCTCTCCACTGCAACGAACCTCGCAACGCTCCTCGCCCTTGTGAACGACTTCAAGCGTGACTGGGTGCTGCGATGGCTTAGACAGTTCTTCATGCTCGTCAACTTGTTCCTCGGCATTCTGTCCGGAATCTTCATCCTCCAATCTGTTATGAAGAACTTGGAGCCTCGACTTCCGATCGCCTGCGTCTGGGAAGTGGGGAGTCGTGGCCACTCGTCCAATGCTGCGCTTAGTATCGCCGGAACCATCGCCATCATTGCTGCCCAGGTTATCGTCTTTATCTTGTCGACCTGGTACTTGCACAACCGCGCCAACCCTGCATGGCTCAAGTCCGTTCAAGTCGTAGGTCTGGTCGCGCTCCTGGTCATGGGTGTCGGTGCCACGGTCCGTGTAATCATGGAGTCGCAGGCGTTTGGCAGCCCGCCGAAAGCGCTGAATCTTCAGGGTCCAAGCGAGAAATCTTGGAGCTATGGACAGCTCCTTCCCCTCTTGCTACTGGTGATGCCAATCATCAGTACTATTGAGGTCGTCAGAGGTGAGACCAGAATGCCACCGAGCAGGGTTGACGATGATACTGCACCGCTGTTTGCGAACAACGATATGGAGTTCCAGCCGAATCCATTGATTGGCAGCTCTAACAGTCTATTCCGAAAGTAAGAGAAGCGGCTTGGTCACTGCAATCTCTTGTCTTCGTGCTCAGATATTCTCTTTCGAATTCAAATATGACGACTGATCTTACACACTCCTATCACTAAAACCTGTGACGGAACTATGCACGTCCTCCCAGAGCCTTCGCAGCCTGAACAATCGTCTATAAGCACAGCCCAACACCCACATACCAGATCCCCGTCCTCAGCGCCGTCGGCTCCTGCGTCCATGGCTCGCATACACAGGCATATACGCTATCCTCGTCGCCAAAAACCACCCCGCAAAGCTCATCAAGTCCTCTTTCCTCAGCCCCGCAACGTTGCCAGCATAGTGACTGCTGAGAACAGAGGGAAGCTCTCAATGCTGTTTGCGTGGCAGGCCTCCAGGCGCTCGTACTTGGCGTAGGACTCTGCCGGCAGGCGGGCTTTGAGCTTGGCTTTCATGTCGGTATTGCGCGGATTGCGATTGTCCCATGTGCTTATTCTGCCTTGTGAGGCGACATTTATGGCCCAGTCGTGGGGTATCATGGCAAGGACGAAGTAGCCTGGGATGGAGAGGACGGAGGGGTTGTAGGTCTCAAGGAAGGGCGGCATGATGTTGTGCTGTGCTCTGCTGCTTTCCGAACCCCGTCAATTTCTTCAGATTTCGAAATTCTCAAATGCTTCAAGATTGTAACTGTCCTCGAATTTCGTGAGAATGGATGTAATAAGTGCGAATGCGATGACTTCGGCCGGTACGAAGTGCCTTGGCACCATGATGTCAGAGCCAGAGCGCCGCCTCTTGTCAGGGGCCGTCAGATGCAATCGTCCCTGGTGGATGGACTTCAATCACCATGCTGATACCAAAATTGTTATCAGAGTGATGGACGTGAAGGAGTAAACTGCAAGATATCTGACAATTGGGTGCAGAACTCATCCTGGCAGGGCTGATCTGTCCAGCAAGTCAGCGGGATTCTTCTCTATTCTGTATCTTCACTCCATCCAACATTTCATAAGCAAGCCACGACCACGAATGTTGAGAGCTCACTCTTGTAGATGCGCAGAAGAGTTTGTTGCGGTAATTCTTCGATTACGCCAGAAGGAAGAGCCGCTACATTGGTGATCAACAGGAGGT
This sequence comes from Didymella exigua CBS 183.55, assembly GCF_010094145.1. NCBI lineage: Eukaryota > Fungi > Ascomycota > Dothideomycetes > Pleosporales > Didymellaceae > Didymella > Didymella exigua. The sequence continues at coordinate 782,752 of NW_022984781.1, read as the reverse complement.
ACACGAGGCAGAACAAAGAAGCACGCAACTTGATCTTACGCTGGAAATCGTGCTGACTCAGGATCTGCAGGTTTGGTAGTAGCTCGGAAGCTCATCGTAGGTAGTGGTTACTTATGAAACTTATGCTCAGTCTTGCCATGGACGCCTTGAGATCACATCTCGCAGCATTGCCTTGTACGAGCGCGGCGCCAACATCAAGCGATTGATCAGCGCTGTTCCACTGAGCGAAGGGAGCGAAGTGAGCCTTACATGAATTTGAATCCTCATATTTTGCAGGGCGAGGAGGTGTTGTTTGGTCCCTGAGTAGAGCCTAGTTTCATGCAGGAACGAGCCTAGTGTGACCCGCCTTTCCCCAGGTTCATGATCCTACGCGTCTGCACGTCCCAACCACTTCCCTAGTATTGCGATAGAGTAACACTTTTTTATCACGCGTGAACCATTACTTGCTGCGTTGCGCGTTATTGCGCAGTGGTCGTTGGTGCTCGCGCTATGTGAGACTTGCCTGCCTGGAAGGGCGACGCGTGACCAACCACCTGAGCTCCACGCGACACCTACTTGAGAACATGGAGCACGAGTTCACGTCACAGATGCTTCCGCAGGGCTTACTAATTGCGGATCTTGGCAATCATGGCTCAGTTTCTGATGATATACTGCCAGGCTGAAGCCATATCTGGCTCGTTACAACATGGCCACTCCACTCCGCCCGGAGTCTCCTGCAGAGGATCTGCCACAGTACTACCAAGAGCTGGGCGACAATGATATCACAAACTGTTTCCGTGATTTCGATCTCGAGAAGAACTTCGACTTGTTTGATCGGCAGACTCGGAACCCAAAGAGCTGCAACTTTTGCTTGGACTTTGGTGAGGATGAGGCGTTCTGCGCCTTCGATCTTGCTTCATTCTCATACTCGCGTCTCCTGGAGACCCCACGGCCTGCTCACCTACATACGCGATGGATCAACATCTGGCAGCCGTACAACCAGAAAGACACCCTTCGCCTGATCGGCCAGCACTACGATTTCTCACCACGCCTATTGGGGATGATGTGTAGTGATCCTGTGCCTCGTCGTTCTGCGTCCTCAAGCTTGGAGAAGAGCGTCTCGACACTCCGTTCACGACTTTCTCACCGTTCCAAGCACTCGAAGTCGAGCAGCGAGAAGTCAAGATCACCTTCAAACAAGGACACCATTGACTCAGAGGAGAGCGTCGGAATGACAGAGCTGATGCACTCGACACAATTGGAGATGGTGCGCGACCTCACCCACTATCAGATTGTCGAAGATGTGTGGCATTGGTCTACGGTAGACTGGGGCCGTCGATGTGAGTTCGACCTACTAAGCTTCTGATGCACCCTACTGACGATCCAAAGACCTGTGTCTCGGCTACAACACGCTTCATAACGTACACAGTAAGCAGACGCAACACCATCATAACGCACAACGACTCGACCGAGATCAGGACATACCACATGGAAAGCGAGTGTGGAATTGGCTGCTTTTGTGCGAAGACAAGACGGTCATCTCGATATCTGAAGATCCGTTTCCTTTCCACAACGGCGAGGTACACGGATGGGACCTGCGGTTACTGTACACTGTTCGGCGCAATTTAGTCAACGTATTCCGGCAACTGACCAAGGCGCCAACACCTCTATCAGACGCTGCTCTGACCCAGCTGCCGATCCGTCACCGTATCGGCCACAGTGAAGAGGAGACGGCCCATCGCCCAACCGACACCCCTGGTCTGCTTTTCTACTACCTGTTCGAAGATTGGGGCACCACTTTCAGTCTCATATCACGTAGCGAAGAAGGCTATGCTGCAGAGTTAGACCGTCTTGTAAGTACACTTTCGTCAATACTGAAATGCACTCGGAGCTAACGTATGATAGCGTAAAGAGATGTTGGTCAAAGCTGACTTGACCCATGTTGATCAGCTGCACCATATCGGGTGTCAACTCGCTGTGCTAAAACGTGTCTACCATAGCTACTCTCTGCTCGTCGAGCGCGTACTGGAGAGAAGGGAAGCCACGATTGCATCACTGAAGAACTCCCGCGTCATCTCCGCCGCAGAGTCAATGATTGCGTCAGCGCACGGCACCGACTCTCCAAACCCACTGATCCCGGAGCTTGCCAGCTCACTCGGTGTATCACTTAGCTCGGCTGCTAGAGTGCGTTTCGAACGACTCAAAGACCGCATCGCTCTCTACGCTCTGAGCGAGATTCAGGAGTGCATTGATCAGAAGGACTCGTTGGTCATGATGAACTTCAATCTCATCGCCATCAAGGAGTCCTTTAGCGTGGAACGACTGACTTGGGTCACGCTTGTTCTTGCGCAGATTACGATCCTCTTCACACCTGTCATGCTCATGACTGGGTACTTCAGCATCCAATTCAAGAATACGGAGTTCGAGGTCAAGAGCTACTGGTGGGCGTTTGGCATCATTCTTGGCCTTTCAATCCTAATGCTGTTCTTGTTCAGCTTCTTCAGTGGCACCCTGGACGGAAACATCATCAAAACGAGCTGGAGCAGGATAGTCGTTGATATCAGCAAGGGCTGGTGGTCGCACCGAAAGAAGCGGGGCAAGATGCTGTAGGAGGACGCAGTAACAAGTTAGCAGGATCGGTGCGAGAGGTACACGTGCTTGACGCATGCATTGAATCTTCGAATCAGCAATATGATTGCCCTAGTCGCAGAGCTCCAGCATTCTCAAATGCTATGTCTCTGCGCTGACAATTATCAAACTGGCATACCGGGTACCGGTGATCATGTCGCGTGGATTAACGGTTGCGTCTGAGACATTATTTAAGGATATTGCGGTCAGCACCAGCACGACGGACTACAACCATTACAAGCTCCTTGCTGGAAGCCCACCAAGTCAGTGAGCCCGACTTCCATTTACGCATGACATCGCGCTCCGCGGAAAGGACTAATGTTGTTAGTAGGAAGAATGAGCGGCCTCCCCTTGTCTTTCAGGGCCATGATGAGCTGTGGTGCAGCCGCAACAAGATGCGCTCCTGCATCAATCACTACCTGTCCCTACCGGAAATTATTTTCATCTCGTCCATTGCTCTTCTTACTTACATCCTTAGGCTTCACCCAGCGGACAATTATGGCGAGCGAGCGAATATTCTATCCACTACGCCGACCGAATCGGGCCGACCAGGTCGATCTGCTTCACATAGAACCGACGAAAGCGAACATGATGTTGCAAATCTTATAAGAGATGAGCAGAAACATGAACGCCTCTTATGCCGAAGCCACGCGGGGCTCTAATGGTGGCTCACGTACTTAGTCTGTAACCCTCGACCTGACATGATACCGCTCTTACATGGCCCTGCGAACGGGGAACGGGTTCTGATGTCTTGCACTACTCACCGTTGAAAGGCTACAGCTCTGCATGTTTGTTACGGCGATGACGACCAGCAGGGTAAAGGCAAGTAGCATCGCCACTAGCTCTGCCTACTAATCATGACGACGCCAAATCCCAAATCCTTCTCGGTTGTACCCCAAGAATGAAGGTAGTCGCAACGATGATGAGCGCCCCGTCACTCTATTTCAAGACAGCTGCTAAGTTTGAGGCCGAGATTACTCAGCTGTCTATTAAGGAACGCGATTCCAGGGTGGTTATGTGCAACGCTTTCATCGCCATGAGGAAGCCCACACCTGACGAGCAAGCACTTTGGGCCGCTCCAAACTTCGATAACCCAGACAATCTTCACGCACCAGTCATTGGAGTGACTGTAGCTACTTTTCTCATGGCCCTTCTGTGTAAGTAGACATTTCTCTTCACATTCGTCATCTTTAGTCGGCTGATTTGTGTTGAACTAGTCTTGTGCACGCGAATCTTAAGCAAGAAATTGTTGCGGCAAACACTCGAAGCAGACGACTACCTGATGCTTGCTGCAATGGTAAGATGGAGGGCGTGGAATTCTGAGGTCCACGCTAAGTTCTTCTTCCAGACTGTAGCTGTGCCTGTGTCAGTCTTCCCTCTCGTATGTCTCAATCTCGGTCTAGGTATACACGTATGGGATCAGAAGCCGGAGTGGGCCATCAGCTACGCAAAGGTGCGTATCCAGATCATTTGAAACTAGTCGCACGGTACTGAACATCTGCAGCTAGGCTTCGCGTCCGACATACTGTTTCCGATAGCGTGCTCGTTCACCAAGGCCTCGCAGTGCCTTTCTTACTTGCGACTCTTCCCCGGACGCTCGAACGAGATCTTCTGTAATATGATGATCACTTTCATTACAACCTACACTTTCGTTTGCATCTTCATAGCCCTGCTACAGTGCCGTCCTATACGGGCCCATTGGAACCCAGAGACCGGCTTGGAATGCATAAATACGCGCGCTACACTCGCCGTAGTAGCCGCAATAAACAGCTTTAGCGACCTTGTGATCTACCTGTGAGTAAGACAGGAGAGGCTCTTGATGCGTCTGACAGTCCACAGGCGACCTATAAACCCATTATTAGTTAGGAAGATGCCAACCAGACAGCGGTACGGACTGGTATCTCTTCTTGCTGTGAGCTTGCTCCCATGTACAGCTGGACTTCTTCGCCTCTACTACGTGGAAGTATTTTACAATTCTGTTGACGAGCTATGTAAGTCGATACCAAGCAAACTACGTGAATAAAACTGAAAGTGGATGAAAGGGGATGCAAGCATCATCTGGGCCTTAATGATGACCGAGATGAATCTCGGCGTAGTCTGCAGTTGCCTTTTTGGCATCAAACCTGTCCTTTCCATGCTCTTTCCCAATGTCTTCGCCACCTCTTACCCTTCCGAACACCGCACTATACCACCACGTGTCCATGGGCGGGAAAGCAATCACCGTGCATCGCAACGCTCCATCCACACGTACTCCCTTGAGGACCTCTCCGGCGACCTGCACAACACGCCCTCGGGCGAGGCAGATACTTTCGAGGCTCTCTGGACACCGGAAGGCACGGTCTCAAATTACGCAAGCGCAAGTTCGAGTGGCAGAAAGCGCGGTGAGCTGTTGACTGCCGGGGTCATTACTGTGCATACAGAGTTCACTGTACAAGAGGAGATCACACCTTGTCAGTCGCCAATCAGCGGGTTCGACAGAAAACCGCATTTCAAGGATTTTGGTAGTGAAGATTGGAAGTTGGATGAAGTTTGCTTGGAAAACTAGCTGGTTGAGTCGCTGTATGATGGTTCCTCACAAGACTTTGCAACTAATCTTCAGAAAGCTGCCTATGCGCAACCTTTTGAGGTGCCAAAAGCTTGACCTTTATCTACACCTTCACGTTCCGTTCACTATCATCGTCTTAGAATAGAACCTTTTCCCTGCTTCTAGTGTGCATTTCAAGTAGCCTCATATCATACATTCCCTACTGGATATTGTGGTTGATCTTTGTGGCTGCTCGTTAGAGTTACCTCTTGTGGCTACTGCTTTCTTTAGGCTCGATCTTATCCTGAGCACCTACGATTTCCTGCACCGACACGCGAGGGATTTTGTAATGGTGTTATTCCAACTAATCAGGTATCCCACTCTCCTGTTACAGAGCCTCTATTCAGTACTCACATCGTCACATCGTTCGTCAACTACGGAATGAAATCATCAATGACCGACAATAGAAGATCTCATGCTTAATACCTATTATTTAGAAGAAATCGAAGTCTAATTTTCTCAATTTCATTCTAGTTAATGGAGTATCCAAATAAATTCGTCTGTTCTCAATCCAAATCAGGGAAAGTATTTGAACAATGGTATTTACTAAGTCCATATTTTATTTTAAATACTATAGGGTTTTGACAGACACCGCCCATCGCAAGCTCCTCCGAGCTTCAAGCCTTCCTATGAAACAAATCAGATCCAATGGCACGAAAAAGTTCGACTACCCCTTCCACTCTCAACTCAGCCATTGCTATGAAGACAACCAGGCCCCGAGGCCGACCATCCCTAACCATGCCTCCCTGTTCAAAATCTCGCTAGCTCTCAGCTTTTGAGATTTTGCTAGCTTTGGACCAGCCCTGACGTCTTTCTCGCAAAGGGCCAACTATGTTCGGCGTTGGAAAAGGAAGGTTACAGCAGTAGACTGTTCTCTTGCTACTGAAAGTATGCCATGATCGTCTCCCGTGAGTACCTTCCCAGCGCGTATCACCTCCGCTCCAAAGACCTGTTCGACTTGAGCCCAACAGTTTGTGTGGTGGTCGTAGCCATCCTGTGCAGTCATTGTCCCGATATTCCCGACGTCGAGTCTGAAGGCATCAAGGTTGATTCCGAAGTCTCCCCAATTTCCCAAATTCACTTCGAACCTTTCTTTGACTGGCAGCTTGTATTTATGCCACTGACATAGGGTGCAGACGTTGATGAATGCCGCCTGAACACTCACACTACGAAGCTTTGGCTGACACCGTCCATGCTCATTCTCTCCGACAATATGTGTAATGATGTATTCGATCGTACTCGCTCCCTTTGCGCTGAGTCTGAAGTATGCTCCATGAGGATAGTCCGAAGCGAGAAGATTTCCCGTCCAGATTGTTAGCGTTTCTTTCAGGGAAGGCTGTAGCACCTGGAGGGCTGGGTTCTTAGGGTGTCCTATTAATGGTCCATGGATGCCAATAACGACCTCAAACATTGAGTTCAACAATTTTCGGCCCTCGTAGAAGAAGTTTTTGTTTGTAGAAAGTAAACGTGGAAGGCCTTTGCAATGTCTCGCATCATTCTGCGCGATACCAATAAGGTGAAGCCATATGGGTATGTCCATCCAGTGAGCTGAAATAGATGGCGTGAACATCAGTGACCAGGCGAAGATCATAATGCGGAGCTCTGGTGGTAGGCTGAGGAAAGTATTGTTCTTGTTCTGTGTCCGAGTCCTCGATGGGCTCATCTTCCTGCGAGTGAGGAATAACGTGTAAGATCGGTAAGTTCATTGAAGAATTAGTAAGACATGTTAAAGCCGGAAGTTGACGAGAGTAATCTTAAATACCCTGCGCGAAGTCAGCTGCGATGAACGGACCAAGGGTCAACGTAGAAGAGAGCCCTACCCAACATGTGTGGAGAATGGAGGAACAGGTATCCAACAAAATTAGCCGTTCACATGTCTTGGTATTACTTTTTCGTGACCCACTAACTGGTTAGAGTAAATTATCCTTATCAGAAAGTACTCGTATGTCTGCTGTGACGGGAAGCTTGGGTTTTCGTGCATCGCAGGACTTAGAATAAGATAAAGGTCTGTGGGTTTCCAAGAAATAAGTTTGCATTCTACTGTGTAAAGTACTTCTTCATGTAACGGCTGCTGTAAGCGCCAAATTTAATATGCTGGCTCATGGATGCTGGTTCAGCGAATGATGACCGTGGTCGAAGTCACTTGGCGTTTACGGAATAGGGGGTCTGGCGTTCCACGGAACGGACTTCGGCTAAACCGCTGCCACACATTCACTCTTGAGTTTGTCGCTGCGACGACTCGCTGGGAGTGACATACTCAACGCGAATACTAAGCTTGAATTAAGCCTGTAGACATAAAACGTGCGTCTATCGATGCGGATAATTCAGCTTTGCCGAATGACTGGATGGGCCTCGCCCTTCTGCGGCGTTTTATTCGGATGAAGGCATCATCGAGAATGCAGTTGCTGCGCTTGATCAGGGGATTGAACCATATTCTTTGGATATCAATCAGTTGTTCACACTGAAAACCAATCAAAGATTGCGTACGTGTAACTTCGGAAACTTTCGGACACCACGTCTCTTTAGAGGAGTATAGTATTGTCATGCCTCACCCATTGTACCTTGGTTAAACACTGTCTTCGGCATACATCAACTGTCTCGAAAGAATCACTGAATGGAACATGTATCACATGAGACCATGTTCATCACCTGAGTACGAATAGCTCACTGGCCTTAAGAAACGGAACAGGAAAGATATCGTCATATCGTCATTAGGTGTAGTGACAGCTACTGCCAGTCTACCCGTTCCTTTGGGCCCCATAAATGCCTTCGCAGTCGACCCGATCTCTGCAGCAAAAGCGCCTCAAGTTGGCGGGGTTCACAGGTACTTCCTTCCAGAGGTCGTTTTAAACCCTATAATGAAGGTCGTGGGACTGTTGCAAGAAGTATTGAATGATCACAGTTGAGTTCTTGTTCGATGTTGTAGCATAGCAGAGCCACTGCCATCAAACAGATCCATCGGGGACGCTGTCGATGACGACAGCCAGGGTCGCAGGCTAGAGTTCAGAGCTCTACTGAAAGTGCAAACGTATTGATCTAGAGCAAATAGGTTAGTGTTGTTGATGGCTGCGATGCGCGTGTGAGCAACAGGGGTGAAAGTGAAGGCGCGACTCACTAGATCGCCCGGTGCCGTTGAGAAGCAAGCTTACTTACCTTCGCTTTGATTTTGCCCCACACGAACCTGCGAGCCCCAATTTTCTTTCGTGCTCATCGGCCGCCAGTACTACGCACTTCAATTGAGCAACATGGCACTCGACACAATCAGCGTTGCCAACGGGACGTATACAGCTACGGTGAGGGTCAATTGCTGTAACCTACGGCAATTGTAGGCAACCATATCGTCCCAAAACCTACGTAGGGGTTGTGGCATACGGACAGTAGGCGTAGATTGCTGTAATTAGCGTAGTACTGCAATATTGCTGTCCACGTGGCACATGCTAAAAATCAAAGATTGAAATAGCGTTCTGTGTACTTTAAACTTATAGAAGAACAAACTAACGTTATTATCACTAATATAGGGGTATTTCTTAAATTTTAGCGTCGTACTGTCATACTACACCTTAATCTACGGCGAGTTCCTGTGCGGCTACGGCTTAATATAATTGCCGCTGCTTACTGTTGCCTACTGCAGTATACTGTAGCCATATATTCCAGTACTACGTCCAGTTGGCAACGTTGGACACAGTGATCGCAGTCGATGACCTACCACCAGAGATACTCTAGTCGATCTGGCGCTATCTTCCCTTATTCGATCTCATTCGCTGCCAACAAGTATGCAGGAGATGGATCGCTTACCTTCCCGGTAATGATCAGGCGCTACACCGAGCACTGTTCTCCCTAGGAGCTTGTCGAAAGTTCCTGACGATGAGCCGTGCTGGAAGATTTATCAGAGCATTAGACAGCATTACGAACAGATTGCCACGCACGTGTTAACACGTCTCAAATTCAGTCTCGACATGACACTTTCCACGTACTAACCTTACTACAGCGACGACGGCGATGGCAATGATATCGGCAATGACAACGGCGACCACGAAACTCGTGTATCCCACCCAATCACCCTGGCCATCTCAAGATATTCAAAACTTATTCATCCGAGCTTCACTGGTCCTCGTCATTACAATTATGGCCCCTCCATGTCCAGGTGCGAGTTCTAAGATCCAGAAACCCTGGATAGGCTTCTCGAGCCACCAAGGAAGACAGACGAGTGATAGGATCAAATTTTGGCATATATATCTGCAGTACAAAGCATGCGTACAAAGCTGTATTGGCGAATCAACATAGAAATAATCGACAGCTGGGATATTTGAAGAGAAAACTATGCGGTGACCAATACTACTGGAGTTATTGTGTGGAAAAGAGTCATGTCGAATACTGAGAGGGAACTGGAAAACATTGCGGCTTGGCGTGATCGAAGGCTGTATTGAGAGATAAAGCCGAACACGCCGCATAATCTGGTACCATAGATTTACGGCAGACGGATCATCTAGATCAAGACTACATACCTTAGTTGAGACCCTTGGTTTTGGCATTATCACGCAGATGCCAGATTCTACCTCGGAATTCTTACTTGAGACGCGCCTTTAGATTTCTATTCCGCTCTGTTGGTCCCTTGGAATGTCACTTACCACGTCCAGAATCTGGATGGTCCTTCCTTCATGATTCGATTCTGTTGTGACAGAGGAGTAAAAGGCATTTTTTCTGCCTCCCTAAAATATGTGGTAGATATACAGAAAAGCAGGTGCTGCGACAAATTGGCACTACTTGTATAGGAGACATGTGGTTGGCATCCCGTGATTTATCCTGGTAACAGTCTAGATCAAATGCAATGATACATATTAACTCGCCACCCCTACCATTGACGGTGTCACCTGAGGCTCTAGGCTCTAGCATAGCCGATGTATTCATCACTGTTCGTCTTCTCCATGGTTTGTAGTCTCTGAGTCTCTAAGTAGATCTTGTCATATCTGTAGTTCGCAATACGTGAGACAGGAAGATTTCTAATCAATACCAAATGCTCCGTGTTCTATGGTGTGGTATAGTTTCGACGCCTTCCTTCTCCCTTTCCTTCGCCAAGTCGTAGAGGAAGAAGTCGATAAGAATCGCATTGACCTTCGCCTCCGGCTTGAATAGCAAAATTTCACGGCGGAGAAGCTCGACAGCCCATATACTGCAGCCTATGAGATACATCAGACGTCAGGGTTGTGCACGCAGGCGTTCTTGGCTTACCTCTGATTTGCATCTCCCAAGTGTGCCCACTCTCTATGATCTCCAGACGTCTGATCTTGGCCTCCAATGAAGGACAGAACCACAATACACCGAGAGAATGCAGTATCTGCGGGACCCGATAGTCTGCAAACATGGTGATCTTGTCAATGTCGTTGAATTCCCCATAGCTTTCACCGTCGAACGCAGCCCACAGGTCGGCGACGAAAATCTGTGCACGCTTGAGGAAGCGTACCTTCTTGCGCTCGAAAGTACCTTCGTCTGCGAAACAGGTGAACTTCTCGGCAAGGAGGTTCACAAGGCCGGCTGCTGAGTACTTAGCATCTTCGATCAGCGAGACAATGCTGCCGTCGAACTCTTCGTCTAGCACTCGTCCAGCTTCTCTCAAACACCGTATTCGCTCTCCGAACATTGGCGGCTCCTCATCATTCACTGATCGAAACACCCTCTTGAGCACCTCATCTGTGCACTTCTCATCGATCCAGAACTCAGGTGAGGTGATGGGAATGTCTTCGTCTATCGCTCTTTGCAGCACAGCCACCAAGCCACAATATCCCGTCCATTTCTTCTCTTTGTACTGAACAGCAAATCGTTCCTCCTCTGCCCTCTCACTCCAGAAGCTGAAGTTCAATAGGTCCATAGTAAAGATGAAGTTGACGGTGCTCTCATCCTTAGCTTTGGGATGCAGCTCATGGGACGACCATGTCCTAGTGCTGTAATCTCTCTTCTCCATTTCTTCCAGGACTAGTTGGGCGGCAACTTTGGTCGAGCGCATGTCCAAGGCCACATCGATACTGTTGTCATAGATGAACTCGGCAGCCTGAAGAACTTTGGTTTCCGGAGGACCTTCATCTCTCACACCAATGCCAAATCGCCTCCGCAGTAGATCCAGAAGCTCATGATCAACTTCGTCGTCTGACATTGTGAGGATTGAAGCTGCTTGTTCGGCTGGGGGGAAGGCACGTCCGCGCTAGCCAGATAAGGTCCGTGGTGAAGGAAAGACGACCCAGGTGCAAGTCCTTGGAATCTCTGTCCGTGCTCTCAATGAAAAACGCTCAACCCTGGAAATTCATGGTGACCCTGGATTTTGATGTCGAACATGTGACTTGGTGAGCGTGAGTTGTACATCCCACGCGTTAGAGCGCCGCGCTAGCGACCTACGCGAGGCGCTTTGAGGCTGCAGCCGGTGGATCAGCGCTAAGAATCGCAGCACTGACGTCGCAGCCTCTCTCACCTTGAGGTCTCTAATTATCCGCGCGCCGGCGGCCTCCACCCATTCGCGCATGCCGTGACGACCGAGCCTCCTCCACCACACTCGCCAACCACCTCCTCACCCGCAATGTCACGCGACAAGTTTGCTCAGCAGAGCCTGGGCGGCACCCTGCACGGCATGGTCAAGAAGGTGCGACCGAGACACCGAACACAAGACATTGGATTTACTAACAGGCGGCAGTCGCGCGTACTCATGGTAGGAGCTGGCGGCATCGGCTGCGAGCTGCTCAAGAACCTCGTTCTCACCGGCTTCGGCGAAATTCACATCGTCGACCTCGACACCATCGACCTGAGCAACCTCAATCGTCAATTTCTGTTCCGCAACGAGCACATCAAGAAGTCAAAAGCATTGGTACGGAGAGATATGATCCCTTGGAAGGGTATGAGGGCATGCGCTGACACCACAGCAGGTTGCCAAAGAAGCGGCGCAAAAGTTCAATCCCAACGTCAAGATCGAAGCGTACCATGAGAACATCAAGGACTCGCAATTCAACGCCGCGTGGTTCCAGCAATTCAACCTCGTCTTCAACGCCCTAGACAACCTCGATGCGCGCCGCCATGTCAACAAGATGTGCTTGGCTAGCAACGTACCGCTTATCGAGAGTGGTACTACTGGCTTCAACGGCAATGTGCAGGTCATCAAAAAGGGCGACACCGAATGCTATGACTGCGTCCCGAAACCCACGCCGAAAACGTTCGCTACTTGCACGATTCGAAGCACACCCTCGCAGCTCATCCACTGCATAGTATGGGGCAAGTCATACTTGTTCGCCGAGCTATTTGGTATCTCAGAGGACGATGCACCCGAGCTAGATCAGAGCTTGGACAAGGAGGGCAACAATGCGGATGAAATCGCCAAGCTGCGCCAGGAGGCAACAAAACTGAAGCGCGTACGAGAGCAGATGGGCTCGCAAAACTTCCCCCGTGCTGTTTTCGAGATGGTGTTCAGGGAGGATATCGAGCGACTTTTGAGCATGGAAGATATGTGGAAGGGCAAGAGGGCACCCGTTGCGCTGGACTTCGACCAGTTGTCAGAGGAGAGCACGGTCCCTGCAGCCACACTCTTGCAGGACGATCAGAGGACATGGAGCACAGAGGAGAACTTCGCGATATTTGTGGATAGTATCCTTAGATTGGGCCAGCGTCTGGAGACTGAGCGTGCGCAAAAAGAAGTCGGCAAATCAGCTGTCGTTCTAAGCTTCGACAAGGACGATGCGGACACTCTGGACTTTGTTGTCGCGAGCGCTAACCTGCGTGCAGCCATCTTTGGAATTGAGCCTCGGTCAAAATTCGATATCAAGCGTAAGTATTGTTAGGAAAAGTAGAGCTCTCTCGGCTAACACGTCGTACAGAGATGGCCGGCAATATCATTCCTGCAATCGCAACAACCAACGCCATGACTGCTGGACTTTGCGTCCTCCAAGCTTTCAAGATATTACGCTACACCGACCCAGAACAGCTGAAGCGGCATGCGCAGGTCGTTTTCCTGACAAGGACGACTGAGCGAAATCTTGCGGCAGACTTGGTACAGCCACCGAACCCCGAATGCCCGACCTGCAGTGTGACGCAGATTACACTGACAGTTGACACTGCGCGCGCGAAGCTCAGCGACTTGGTGGAGGACGTACTCAAGAGTCAGCTTGATTACGGTGAGGAGTTTAACGTCACTAAGGATGGTGATCTGCTCTACGACGCTGATGAGGACGCTCACCTAGACAAGACATTCAGTGAGCTTGGACTCATCACAGGCAGCTCAGTCACTGTCATCGATGACGCCGATGAGGATTGTAAGGTCAATGTCCAGTTCAGTATTGATGCCAAAAATCTACCGTCTGCGGACAAGCCGATCTCCATGCTCAGAGACTTGAAGATCGCAACCAGGCCCAAGGCAGCTATCCCTGTCGCAGCGCCATCTACCAACGGCCATGGTCACGCAAACACGAACGGTACTTCTAACGGCACAATTAGTGGTGTCAAGCGAACCGCCGATGAGGCCAGCCTTGAAGACGACATTGTCAGGAAGAAAGGCAAGGTCATAAAAGAGAAGCAAGTCATGAACGCTGATGATATTTTGGTCATCGAGGACGAGAAAGACGACGGTGTGATCGAGCTCGACTGAGCTCATGCAAGATGTTCTGCCTTGCCTACCTCTCGCAGCTCACACTACCTATACGATTTGACCGTCCCTCCGTGGCGACAGTTCCCAGCCCTTCACAACCTACAACGCATCGATGTGCTCATCCAACTGGAAGTCCTCTGTATTATATCAGCATGGCGCGACTTTGGCGGCGTTTGGAAATGGGTATACCTTCTGCTTTGACTTTCACGTATAGAAGTCAGGATGCCACTAGCGTCCCACTGATTCGGCTGTGGGCCTCATCACTGCGTAATTTGTACTGCAGATAGCCCTCCGTCTAGATTCAATACGCAGTTATGCGCATACTGATTCTCTGCAAGGAACAACGCCGCGTGTGCTATCTCCTTTGACTGACCGAACCGCCTCAAAGGGATTCGGTCTTTGAGCTGTGATGTGTTCAAATCTGTCCTTGTCAGCTCCGATCCCATGAGTCGACAGAATCGCAAGTGTATACCTTTCGTCATATCACTCTCCACATACCCCGGCACAATCACGTTCACCCTAACACCATGCTGCACATACTCCGCAGCCAACGCCCTCGTAAATCCCAATATCCCCGCCTTACTCGCCGCATATGCGACAGCACCATGGCCACCACTCACCCCCAGCAGACTCGACACATTGATGATTGAGGGAGTAGAATCCAGCCCAGCATCTGCACGTGACTTTGTTGTTGAATTCAGATACTTGTTCCGCAACAAAAATCTTGTGCCCAGCATCAAAGCCGTGAGATTTGTGTCCACGATCTCTTGGATGTCTTCTGCGGGCGTGGTGGTGAAGAGACGTGATTGCGTTATCCCGGCGCAGTTTACGAGGACGTCGACTTTTGAGGTGACTTCGCTCTTGGTCAGGCCAGCGGCTTTGAAATGAGTGGTGCTCCAGAAGTCGGGCGAGGTTATGGAGCCGGATATGTAGTGATGTGGAGGTGCTGAAGCTTCCAATGTTGATATTGCGGCTTTGAGGGTTTCTTCAGAGCGCGAGATTAGTGTGCAGCGGTAGGATCGTCTCGCGAATGCCTGCGCGATAGCAAGACCGATCCCCCGGCTCCCCCCTGTGATGAGAACATGTCGAGTTCGAGACGCCATCGTTGATGGACTGATGGGTGTGGTTGTGGAACTAGCCAATGACGTCGTGCGGCTAAATCTTGTGAAGACGCGCTGAGGGGACGCGTCGCGGGAGCTTGGACTTCGAGTCAAGTCGTCATTGCTCCTGTCTTGAACAACAATCAACAAATCCACAATTTTACGAGTGCTCCTTACAGTCCCTGGGGTTTAGCGTGTCGTGCATCTAATTGTTCAACCTACAGACTTCTGTTCAATTCATCAGGCCGTCATCATGCCTGAGGTGAGCCCACAAGAACTGTCGTTGGCTTACGAATGTAGTGCTAACACCGACAGATCGCAGAGGTAGCACGCATAGTACATTACCTCAAAAAGCACCTCGTCGGTCGCACAATTTTGTCTGTCCGCGCAGAAGAAGATGACCTTCTCTTCGGCAAGGTTGGCACATCAGCAAGCGCCTTCAAGACCGCTATGACCGGCAAGAAGGTGCTCGATGCCCGTCAGCAAGGAAAATACTTCTGGCTGATTATGGAATCAAGACCACATCCACTCATGCATCTGGGTATGACTGGGTGGATCAAGTTTAGCACTGACGATACAAGTGCGTACTACAAACCAAAGAAAGAGGAGACGGACTGGCCACCGAGATTCTCGAAGTTCGTCTTGGACTTGAAGGGCGACCCCAAGTGTGAGGTCGCATTCGTCGATCCACGGAGGTTGGGAAGATGCAGATTGATCGACGTCGAGGCGAATGAGATGAGAAAGACGTCACCGCTGAAGGAGAACGGGCCTGACCCAGTCATAGACAAAGACATCTTCACCGTGAAGTGGCTCACCGCTTTACTGAGAAGAAAGAAGGTACCCGTAAAGGCACTACTGTTGGATCAAGCGAATATCTCAGGGATAGGGAACTGGGTTGCAGATGAGACAATGTACCAGGCAAAGCTACATCCGGAGCAGTACAGCAACACGTTCAGCGACGAGCAGATCAAGAGGCTGCATGACGCAATTGTGTATGTCTGTGGCACAGCAGTCGACACACTTGCCGAGTCAGACAAATTTCCAAAGGATTGGTTGATGAGGTATCGCTGGGATAAAGGAAAGAAGAACGGCGGCAAGCTACCAAACGGCGCAAAGATCACATTCCTGACAGTTGGTGGTCGTACATCTGCTGTCGTACCCAGTGTGCAAAAGAAGACAGCCGCCTTTGCGGGGGATGTGTCAGAGAGTGCTGAAGAAGAGGGCGAGGGCGAGACAGAAGTCAAGCCAAAGAAAAGTGCAAAGAGAAAGCCCAAGGCGAAGGAGGATGTTGAGCCAGTCGAGGCAGCCACAGCAGCAAATCGGCCAAAGCGAGAATGGAAACAGGTCGACTACGAGGTCAAAGATGAGTCTGAGGAAGGAGAAGAGGAAACACCTGCCCCAAAGAAGCAGAAGACAGGCATCACACCCAAGAAGGCAACACAGAAGAAGGCTGCACCGAAGAAGACCAATGGAGTGGTTGAGGAAATTCTCGAGCAGGAGCCTGGAGAACAAGCTGAGACTAAGGAGGCTCCAGCGGCTTCTAAGCCCAAGAAGTCAGTCGGTGCAGCGTCAAAGAAGGGCAAGAGGACAGAGTCCGAGGAAGATATGAGTGCGAGGCGGCGATCAGGCCGTAACGTAAGGTAGGGACATGTCGCTTTATATCGCATAGCACCGTGTACACCTCAAAACCTCTTGAAGGATTGTCCACCAAGGCACTGCTTTTCCACTTTGTATGTTGACGCAATCTTCTCCTCACTACATAAATTCTATAAGCTATCTTTGGTGAGTCTGAAGCTATCAATATTCAGTTTTTACCCTCCAGCCTACTATTGTGAAGTATGTTCGTGCTTATGGCGGGGTGAATGTCGAAAGCACGTGATCTGTCGCGGGCGCTAGGTACTGCGGTGCCGGCTTTGAATTATGAGGTCCCCACATCGGCCGACGTAACGCACTTCACGACTCTAGACAGTCACTTCCACTCTGTATTATTTCGGTGGCGCAATGATTTGTTGTTGATATTGCAACGCTTCCTCATTCGCCCTCACCTCCACCCCCAGTCGCCGCCGACCCGATCTGATTTCGAACGAGACGTTCGTGTGTGGAAGCTCTCGAACTATACATCCCTCCACCCCTCAACACACAGCCACGATGCCGCAGCCTTTGCCCAGCAAGGAGCAGACGCTCTTTCGCTCTGTCGTCAAATACTATGAGGGCAAACAATACAAGAAGGGTGCGTCGCCCTGCAACAGCGCCAGCATGCACTGCTGACTCCGCCAGGCCTCAAAGCCGCCGACCAGATCCTCAAGAAGCACCCGAACCACGGCGATACACAAGCCATGAAGGCGCTCATTCTCAACTCGCAGGGACATGGCGAGGAGGCATTCGCACTCTGCAAGGCCGCCCTCAAGAACGACATGAGGTCGCACATCTGCTGGCACGTCTACGGTCTGCTATGGCGTTCAGTCAAAAACTACGAAGAGGCGATCAAGGCTTACAAGTTCGCACTGCGGATAGAACCGGGCTCGCTGAACATCCTGCGCGATCTCGCCCTCCTCCAATGCCAGATTCGCGATTACGAGGGCTACATCGAGAGCCGGCGGAAGATGATGCAGGAACGCCCTCAATTGCGCCAGAACTGGACCGCTTTGGCTGTAGCCTTCCACTTAGCAGGCAATCTGACCGAGGCAGAGAACATCCTTAAGACCTACGAGGAGACGCTGAAGCAAACACCGCCGAAGGGCGATATCGAACACTCCGAAGCCGTTCTCTACAAAAACACGATTATTGCCGAGCAAGGTGATATCGAGCGCGCGCTGAAGCATCTAAATGAGGTCATCAAAAGCAACTTGGATCGCACATCTGCCTACGAGCTGCGCGCGAAGTACCTCTTGGACCTTGGGCGCACGGAGGAGGCTGAGGAGGCATATCGCAAGTTGCTGGAAAGAAACTGTGAGTACCGGGCTTATTTCGATGGACTCGAGAAGTCGCTTCGTCTCAGCCGCGACAACGAAGCAGATATTGAGAAGCTCGCGGAACTTTACCAATCGTACGCCCAAAAGAACAACCGCAATGATGCGAGCAGACGCGTGCCCCTGGAATTCTTGTCCGGCGATGCGTTCAAGACTGCCGCAGACGCATACCTTCGCTGGAAGTTGAACAAGGGTGTCCCATCCACCTTTCCTAACATCAAGTCGCTGTATGCCGATGCTGAGAAAAAGGCCATCATCGAAGGTTTGGTTCTTGGGTACGAGTCGGAGAAGAGGGCGAGCGGATCTGCCAAGGAGGAGACCAATGGCGACAACTCAGGCCGTTTTGAGCAGTCTGTACTCTACTTCTTGGCGCAGCACTACAATTACGTCCTGAGTCGCGACCTCAAGAAGGCCAACGAGTACATTGACCGACTCATTGAACTCGACCCTAAGTCCGTTGACTACCACCAGACGAAGGCGCGCATTCAGAAGCACACCGGTAACGTCAAAACGGCTGCCGAGACGATCAACTACGCACGCGAGCTCGACGAGCGCGACCGTTACATCAACACAAAATGCGCCAAGTACCAGCTTCGTGCCAACGAGAACGAGAAGGCGTTAACAACCATGAGCAAATTCACAAGAAATGAGGCAGCCGGTGGTCCGCTCGGTGATTTGCACGACATGCAGTGCATGTGGTTCCTGCTGGAGGATGGAGAGGCGTATGCGCGCCAGCAGAACTATGGCTTGGCTTTGAAGCGCTTTACCGCGATAGCAGACATCTTTGACGTTTGGCATGAAGACCAATTCGACTTCCACAGCTTCTCATTACGAAAGGGACAGATCCGCGCTTATATTGACATGATCAGATGGGAAGACCACCTCCGCGACCACCCCTTCTTCACGAGAGCAGCCATCAACGCAATAAAGATCTACCTCAAGCTCGCGGACGACCCCAAGTTGGCAAACCCCAACCAGGAGGACCTCAGTAAGCTTGACCCCACAGAACGAAAGAAAGCCGAGAAGAAGGCAAAGAAGGAGCGTGAGAGGAAAGAGAAGGAGGAGGCTGATAGAAAAGCGGCCGCTGCCGCTAAGGCGACGGCTAAGGCAGATGATGAGGATAAGAAGAAGGAAGACACAGATCCTACAGGCGAGAAGCTGTTGCAGACCAAGGAGCCGTTGGAGGCTGCTCAGAGGTTCTTGGTGCCCATGCTTGAGCTCAGCACTAAGATCGTTGAGGCACAGAACGTTGGATTCGAGGTCTACCTCAGAAGACAGAAATACCTGCTTGCTCTTAAATGTTTGCAGGCTGCACGGGAGCTGGACTCTGATAACCCCAAGGCCCATGAGCAGAGCGTGCGCCTACGTCAAGCTCGTAAGTCATCTGCGCATAGAATGTAGGATTACCAGACTAACAGATCGTAGTCAGCAAAGCTTCAGATCTCCCAGCCGAAGTAGCCCAGGTCATGAAGGAGACTTTTACCACACCTGCCGCCGACGCTGATCTGAAGACCTATAACGATGAGTTCATCAAGAACCACTCGGAGAGCGCATCACACCTCCAAGCCGGATATAGCGCTCGTTACGCCCTCGAAAACAGCACAAAGAGCCAAAACGAAACAGACCTTGTCAAGACACTCGATCTTTCAAGCATTACACCCGAGCAGGCACAGCATGGTCTCGCGCTGCTAGGCGAGTGGAAGAGCGACGAGAAGATTCAGGATGATTACAGGAGCAAGGCATCGAGCAAGTGGTGCGACGCTTCAGTGTTCAAGAAGTAGAGCGATTCTCAGCGCATGTGCTTTGCTGGCGTTTGCAGGGCGCCGATGCCCTTCAGCATAGCGGTGTTGTGTTGGCGCGTATGGACATGGAAAAGCATACCTGCGTGGGCGGCGTCTTTATACACTCTGGAGCAAAAGCTCCGAGGATGAATATCACAAGAAAGCTGTACGACGATACATGCCGTTCCACATTGTGCAAGTGTTGTTAGTAGTTACCAAGCTGATGTATGCACGTACATACCAGGCACGCGCAAGAAACGGCTTCCGAAAGGGCGCAGGTAAGCGTAGAGGCCGAGGAGTATTCCGTAGGGTAGTCGCCATCCGCAGATGCATGCACACTACCATGACCACGATTGTATCGAGTCTTCAGCATGACGTAGCGCAGACGCTTTAGGTTGATGCGATATCAATCAAACTCTATCCAAGCCTTCTGGCGCTGCATGACGAAAGACTAAACAGCCTCCGTAGGGACTTAAGATGCGCTGCCCAGCGACAGACGATATATCAGAATGAGACAGGATCATCACTAGAAGAATACGCGCCGGAAGTCTGCTAACAATGTGCTATGCGGCTGCAATCTCGAACGCCGTCTCAGCTCACCTCTATGATAAGCGCCCGTGCGGGAGCCATCGCATTTGTTGGAAGCCAAAACCTGAACGGAGAGAAGGCGAAACGAAATCAAGGCTTAGGCAATTGCCATAATCACCGAGACGGTGTATGTTCGCGACCACGGCGGATGGTTTATTTCTGCTCACAAGGAGGGATGTCGACAAAGGCGACGCTGTTGCCGTACTTGACTGTGGCAATGTTCCTATTGCTCTGTGGCGTGTTGTTGATCCGGGACGAGAAGTTCGAGGAATTGTAACGTCTCGAGCGTGGCATACTATCATGTATGGCGAGGTTAAAAAAGTAGTCCAGTGTAGCTGGCTAAAGAATTAGAATATCTTGTTGGCATGAGGGGCCATGCACGTAAAGGGCTATGAGTCAAATCCAAGGAGCCTTGACGTTATGTTCATTGACTGTCTGACCAATGCAGCGCAGGTCGCAATCTAAGAAGCCAAGATAGTTAAGGATAGTCAAGAAGCAAAAGGCAAAGCACTTTTGGCCGTGAGGCCGTCCGTCTTCTTCTGTGTCGATCGATGTCGTCATGTTGCTTTGGGCAAAAACTGATCAAGTATGAGCAACACGCATCAGAAGGAAGCAGCAAGCAAGAGCGACAAGCCACACAAAATCCTTCACAGCATCCAGCAAACAACAGAGACAGTCGGCAAGAATGTACATTAGAATAGCGTGAAAGTCTCCGGCTCTTAATCCTCCTATGGCCCACGCCCCTGTATCCTGTATCATGTTCCATACTCTCCCCGGTCGTAGCGCATAAGCAAGTGAATAGCACGAAACGTCTGACTCAGACCGAGGTCTGTCCGGACAGGAAGAAAGGAAGAAAGGAAGAAAGCAAGGGTATCGACAATTTCCGCCGCGAAGCGCTTGGAGGGACGAACCTCCAATCCAAGTCTTAATCCGGAGACAATAAAGGCCGCTAATGCTACTGGGATCTGGGATAATAATGATGCTGCGCTTGATGATAGTAATGCTCAATGAACGGGTATGGAGATTGTGCCGAAGATACATTGGTCGTGAGGTCGTTTCAATATTTGGTGATGCAAGAATTAGGTGTTGCCTGGTAGGTGGAGAACCTGAGGTTCAGATCATGGGCGTAGCCTCAGGTTTGTAGGCACTAGATTTGTAGACGCCAGCCTGAAGTGTCTCTGGTGGCATATTGGCGCGAATCTCCTTTGGGTGCTTGTAGTAGGATTGTTCCTCCCTAGGAGGAATGATTTGCTCCCAGGGCTGGACCGGAGGCGGTGGTGGAGGGTACGGCATATTGTTGAAGTACGAGTCGATGTTGTTGCCCTCGCCTGGTGAGCGTGTGTTCGTGTTGCGAGGGTATGAGTAGTCTGGAACACTCTCGTAAGGGGCGACACCATCTGCGCGTAGAGCTGGTGGGGACCTATGGCCTGATCTGCTGGTACTACGCATTCGATCCGTGACACGTCGGAATGTCGAGCCGAGGTTCTCGCTGACGCTGCCGCGACCTCGGCGATGAGCGTGAGGTGACCCAGTTGCAGTGGCGTTTGTTGGAGAGACGCGCTGTGGCTCTTCATCAATGCCAACGTTCACGATACTGATGTTGCTAGGGGTACTGCTGGTACCAATAACGAATGGTGGCGGGGGCGGCGGTGGAGGGGGTGGTGGAGCACCCAGATGTTGAAGCTGAGATAGCACGGGTGGGGCAGCATCTTCCTCCTCGATGATGATGACTTGAGTCTCATTGGCGCCGTCAATGCTGTTCCTGAATGGAGGTGGGCTGATGCGCTTGTAGTTTGAAGGCGGCAGTATCTCTGGCGGTGAGTTCATGCGCGTGTGACCGCGAGGTCCGTTCAGGGATGGACGCCTTCCTACATCATGGAAAGCGTTCGGCAAGAGTATCTCCTGGGGAGGTGCTGATGCCGAACGTGGAAGGTTCGCTGGCTGGCCAAACGTGGTTGATGGCAAGAACGTTGTCGCAGGAAGGAGAGGACCAATGTCGTCCTCTCTTTCCTCTTGTGGAGGCTGCGCGTAGATACCTTGTGGAATGGCGGGCACATCAGGGATGTCTTCTGCTTCTGGCTCGGCAGACATGTACCTTGGATGCCTCATAGCTCGAGGGTTGGCTGGAAGCCCAATAGGCACAGAAGGTGTCGAGGTTCCCTTAGCCAAGAACCTGTTGACCGGCTTATTGATGGGATCCGCTGTTTGACTTCGCTGAATGGGGTCATGGTACATCGCGATTGAGCCCAACAAATCGTCCGTGTTGGAACGGCCACCAGAGAGTGGCCTGAACCTCAGCTCCTCAGGATGAGGAATGGACGGGGCAGAAGGTCGTCGAGCCAATGACAGCCTACGCGCTTCCAATTCCTTGGCCGCCAGCTCCTTCCTTGTACGAGTAAGTGGGCGTGATCGAGGGGCGCCATGAAGGCTTGAGGAGATTGAATCGGGCGAGCCAGCGCGTGCTTGGTTACGGGTCAGGCTGGGACCGCGGACCGCAGGCGTAGGTCTTCTACTGATTGACCGATCTCGAGGTACACGGCTGGTACTGCGCTGGCGTGGACGAGCCGAGCTGGTATCTGTGCTGCTGCCACCGAAGTCTTCGGCCCTCATTGACTGGGGTGACTCAGGAGAGCGATCACCACGCATGCCACTGCGACCACGGTCGGCGGTGGGACGACGACTGGAAGCTCGGCTAGCACCTCTGCTGTGTGTACGCACAGCAGCCTCAGGGGACTCAGTGCGCTGTGCAGTTCGAGATGAGGTCCTGGTCTTGCTGGTACCGTATCGCGCACGACTGCGTGCCCTGCGGGTGCTTGTCACCGACTCGGTCGCGACCGGAGAAGTAAGCTCCCTGTAGTAACGCTCGTCATCGAATGCCTCCGTATTTGTCGAAGCCTCCTTTCTGCTGGTCGTGCTCGCACCCTCATGTGACATAGGCACAGGTGATGAGGGCGAGCGTTTGGCAGGTCGAATGTAACGGACATCGGATCGTCCACGACCTTGAGACTCTTCACGAGTACGACTACGCGTTCTGGCTGTGCGCGAGGCGGGCCTTTCTTCAGGCCTGGGATCAGTACCACGAGCAAAGTGGTTGGCTTCATCGAGGCTGCTGATGAACTCATCGATGCTGCGGGCTTTAGCACTCTTTAGACTCGCATCGGTCAGTGGTGGGCTGAGGTTGTTTGTGTAGTGCGTGTCTGGGCCCGCCTCTACAACGGTGGTGTCCATGGCCAGATGCAGGTCTCTTTGGTTTCGACTACGGGAGCTTGTGCGAGAGACAGTCTTCCTTTCCTTGAATGCATCGAACACACCGACTGCAGGTGAAGGGAGGTGGTCGTCAGTCTTGGTAGGAGCGAACATAGCGGCTGAGAGCATAAGATCGCCGGCGTTACCTGCCGAAGTCGCGCGTCTGGTCGAGAATGGGAGAGTCTCAGCTTCGCGGCCAATATTGTCAATAGCAGTCCTCGGCTTAGAAGGCTCTCGCTGTCCGCGATCAGGAATGGCAAGAGATGCAAGGCTTCCGTTGGTTGTCGTAGAACGACCAGCATCTGACCGTGATGGTATTCTCTTCCTGGACCCATATGCTCCAGGCGTCGCAGTCCGTGCAGAGGATGGCTCCAGAGACCGGTCTCGAGTGCTGCTGCGACCAATCCAGCCGTGGTTGCCGACAGCTGGGGTCGTGGCCGACTCTGCGATGGGTGTGGTACCAGCAATCATGGGAGTGCGGGCATCGTTCTCCCCACGGACGATTTGCCTAGGTTGAGGTCCGCGAGAAAAGTCGGTGACGAGCTTGAGCGACGCCATGCGAGCGGCGACTCTGCTGCTTCCCACACTAGGAGGCGACAATGGGGGACTGAGTTGTGAACCCAATAGGGCTTGCTTTTGCGCGGAGAAAACTGCGTCTTGAGCGCGCGGAGAGAACCACGGCTCAGTGGTTTCAAGACCCATGCACGAGAAGCACCTGACTGCAAGTTCAGCCTTGCCTTTCGCAACAGCAGCTTCTCCCCATTTCCGAACCAGGAAGGATTGCCTTTGCCAATCAGTCGGGAAGATCAGACACGTCAGTAGAACAGCCTCCATGTAGTGCTTCTGTGAGACGTAGACCTCGATGGCATCGTTCTGCTCACCCAATCCAAGAAGGATTGCAACCGCAGGATGAATGTCACCCTTTTCGAGCAGTCGCTGAACGAAAGCCTCTCCCACCTTCTTCTGTGATCCTTGGCCCATGTTACTCAGAGCGAGCAACATCCAGTCCGAAGAGGTCATGGACTCAGACCCTACCATAGATGCCATGAAGTCAGCTCCAAGGTCACCGAGCCACTTGGAAAGCAGAACAGCGGCAGCTGACCCAGTAGGGTGACGAGCAAGCTCGTCACGGATGAGTTCGTCAATATCATTTTCCCACCCAAACACAACCTTTAACAGGTTCTTTCTCAGGTCATTTGATGTACGCTCAGGACCAAGCTCCGCAGGTCGAAAGGGAACGTCCGCTAGTCTGGCTTTGGTGAAGGGAAATAGATCCATCTTCTGGGTCTTCTTCGACTCATCGGGGCTGCGCGTCACCTCTTTGCGAAGGGCTGAAGAGCCGTAGCGCGAGGCTCCAGCTGAGGTACCAGAGCGGATGGATACGCTGGCCTGCGAAGCGCCTGCCGCATATGACGACTCTCCAGATGAGAATACTGTGCCTGATGTGCCCGAGGCGCCGGAAACACCAGAAGCTGTGCTCCTTGACGAGCGAGCCGTGCCCCACGTAGGCCTGTCATATCGGTATCGAGGTTGACGTCCGCTGCCACCAGAAGAGCGGGAGCTCTGTGACGCACGGCTTGATACTGGGCTCAAAGGACCAACTCGGTCTCGACGCTCATCCTCTAGTTCTACCAGTTCATTTGCAATCTTCTGCAGTGGGGACATAACAGCGTCTTCATCCTCGCTGGCTTCTGAGGCAAGAAGCATCTGGGGTGCGGATTTCATGGGGTGCGGATTTCATGGGGTGCGCTGTGATGGGGTGCGCGGTCACTGGCTCTTCTTCCAACTGCAGCGGTAATTGTCTTTGCTCGTCCAATGAGACCGGTGGCGACGGAGGAGTGTTTGCGGGCGCATGCTGGACGTTGGCGACCATGATCGGCTGGCCACTGGGGTTGAGATCGTACTGTTGAACGCTATAGTTGTGGCCCAGTGTGAATAGAGTTGCGGTAGCACCATAGCTGCAGATTGCTGCAACGTCCTGGATTGTGGGAACAGTCTCGTACGTGACCCGCTTCGTGCGAACATCCCACGCGCACGTTTGACTGGTGAACACAATTAGCATGGGAAGTCGGGCATCAGGAGTTGAGCTATACATACCCCTCAGTGTATTGCACAATGCGTCCATTCTTCGACCAGGAGAACCAGCAAGGGCCGGGCTCTCTTTGATCAGACTTGTTAAGTACGCGGATTACGCAGGGTGCGTCACCACCGTGCGAGCTTTTCGGAACACTCCATACTCTAAGATCACCATCCGAAGCCTGCGCAGCCAGCATTTCCGACTTCTGCTTCGAAGAAGACCCATGCCAAGCTAGCTCCGCAATAGGAGAGGGGATTCTGGGGGTTGTGAGAGTATGGAGAATGGTGAACGAGGGCTGCAATGTTGCAATGAGAATTGAGCCATTGTGGTAGCTGCGCGCCGTTAGCAGACTCGGTACGATCTGAAAGCTATACATACCCGATTGCAAATGTGCGGCAGTCTGAAGCGGGTGCGAGTGCGGTAATTGGGTCGAAAATGGTTCTTGCGGAGAGGTGCTCGGAAGTGGAAGGCTCGAACAGAATGATGTTGCCCTGCGCATTGCCTGTTGCACTATCAGCTCAAGTTTGGCCTGCCGCGGACCGGCGCGTTGGTACTCACCAAACGCAACATTCCCGTTCCTCATCCACGTCGCTACTCTTATCTGCTCATATGACGCAAATCGCGCGACCTCGTCTCCAGTCAATAAATCCCATACTATCGCCGTTGAGCCTGTGTCGTAGCTCAACACTAATCGACCAGCTCCGCGCTCACTGACGTTGTCCGTTGAGATCCACGAAACATCTTCTCTATGTCTCTCGAATCGTCTCTCTATCGCCAGAGTATCATGATGGAGGCAGTAAATAACATTATGCTGCGCGTACAGTAGGAACGACCCGGTTGCGGCGCATGGCTGGAACGCGAATTCGTCATTCTGCGGAGTGATGCTCGGTGTGGGTATCTGAAACTTGACGTCTGATCGAATTGAGGAGCCCTTCGCCGAGTTCGAACGCTGGCGGGCATGGCCTGAAGACATCGTAGGTGGCCTGCGAGGCGATTGCGGTCAGTCGATGTTGGATCCAAGCACACACGCGAGGCGCATCACGGAGGGAATACTATCGATTAAGGACAACCGGAACTTCCAAGATGACGGAGATGAGACTGCAGGATTTGCCAGGGGCTTCGAACTCACTGCAAAGTGCGCGCTAAAGAGCAGTGCGCTTCTCACACTTGCTCCACGGCGTCTCGAGGTATACTCTAGCCCCTCACGTCTTACAAGGATCGAAGCTGGCGGTTAGACAAGCACTGCATTCGACCTTTTCGGAAATTGTGTAAGCGGTACAACGAGTACATGCAGCTGAAAAGACAGACTGTCAGAGCAGGAATGAAAGAGAAGGAGAAAAGCAGGAGAAGCGCGGACGAGATGTGAGGAGTTGCGCGTGGGTGCTTGGGGCCTATCAAGGTTCGGCGCTTAAGAGCGCAGGACGGATTGATCTTGCTCAGAATAGGACGTAGAGCACGGTTAGAATCGTCGAGCCAGCGATGCTTGACGACAGCATGGCAGGGGAGTGTGAGGCGTCTAATGGCTGTCAACAAGCCTGTTCATTTGCTGCCCGTTGTGAAGGCTCGCAATGGACCTGGAACTCGACGCACCGAGAAGAGTCATACTGCATGGTGAGTTATGCTGGTCGCCAAGTTGGCCTTTCGAAGTGACACAGCACGTCAGTGGTCCAGTTTCGCGCCGCAAAAACAGCGGTGCCTGCATGGACGTGGAGCGTAGCCTCTCAAAACGCTTCTTGACGCAGGGAACGAGGTCGCGGAAGACCACAGTGAGGAGGAACAGATGATGGAGGCTGCTAATTGGATGCACTAAAGTGACGGTGCAAGCCGAATCACACCTTGGACGCCCACAGCGACCCAATCGTGGCGCGCAGCGGCATTGAAGCTACGGCCCGTTGGCAAGGATCAAACACGCTTGACCCGAACTATGCGCACAACTGCAACACCAGCGACTCGTCCCATATCAGACTCATTGTTCAAAAAGGAGCGCGATATCTCTGCTCCAGTCTCTAGTGATGGTTGCGCGATGGCATCGCCCATCACGCTCTGCTAGTAGCTTGCAGCCCAATGTGACGACGGCAACGGGCACTATTCACCGCTTCGGAACGATTCCCATCCCGCTCGGAAGACGGCCTTGTGAGTTTGTGGCACCACCATCGTGTCTTTGAGCAACGGTTGTTCGGTTTGATGCAATGCCACGGATCAGCCCTGTCCATGGCACACCGATACAGCATAACGTCCTCATGTCCTGGTACCCACTGACCGGACAACCCGACCTCACACTGCACCCGAGGGCATGTATCGCAACGTATGGCAGCCCCTCAACGATGACTCTGTCGGCACACACACATGTCCCGTACCTAGCTCCAGGAACCACCTGTCGAACGATTCACAGGTGTGATGGCTGCTCCCTCATGCCACATGAAGGGCGCACATGAGTCTCTTCTCCGCACGCTGTCTTCCCGCACTGGCAGCTGCGGTAGTCAAAGCTTTGTCGATCTACCAGATGCGCCGCATTTCATTTTCAGGTACATGGTACACGACATCACTGACCAGGATGTACTGCGAACTTACCTGGTTCCTCATACAGCGCAATTTGGCAGTATGTCCTTATCTGATCAATGCCTTGACGTGTCTCCTGCTGTCAATCCCACGCCAATATCGTCACGAGAACAGCAGAAATGCATAAGAGCCCAGCACACAGAAATCTGCGTGTCTTTCACAATGTTCACTGCAAGCGCTGGCACTAAGGAGCGGCATCCCTGTCGGGCCTCACCTCTGTCCCAGCGCCAACCACCAAGCTCCCTCACTGCGACCGTCCCCACGATTGCCATGTTGAATCAACGCGAGGGATGAGAGAAGTGTGTTAATCGCGTGGTTCGAAGTTTTCGCTGGTCCTCAACATGAGACAGATTCATCATTACCAGACCGCAATTCAGACCAACAGTATCACAGAATCTGCTGTGCATACCAGATGCGTGAGCTCACCATGCAAGTGCAGGCCTGTACGGGATAGACCCCCGCTTCCGTTCGCTTATCAGAATCAGACTTCGAGGCTTATTTTTAACTGTCGCCATTCTGCCCGAATTAGTAACTGAGAAAGTTTCTTCAGACACTGGTTCGAAGGAAGATACTGCGGAGCGTTGTGTTGAAGCTCTATCTGGAAATACTTTGCTTGAGCAACGTATCTAGATCCTCATTCTGACCGTCATTTACCGCTCCAATGTCCCGACAATGAGATGCTACCGTCATTGATACTAGGTCGTGCCATCCAAGCGTGTCAATGCGATGAATGTGCTAAAGAAGAACGTTCATCTACTTCACCGTCTAAAGGAGCGCGCCACACATCTCAACAATCACGTCAAGTGTGACGATGTGTGATGGACCTGTTAGCTCCAAGGTCAGCACCACCATCACGAAACATCACAAGGGAGCAGGGGACAATTTTGATGTAAAGTATCGATAAGGTGTTGGGTATCTAAAATGTGGGTATCATAAATGGTAAGGTGAGGCAAGCCACCGGCAAGCCTCGCAAGCCTCGCTAAATGCAATCACATTGCTGTGCATGAAATGCCATTCGCTCCAGCCTTTCCGTCAAAGGCAGCGGAGCGGGGGTAATCGATGCCGGTGCGAAAATGCAAAACGCCTGCAAATGCTCGAAGGTCATCACAATACTTTCCTCCAATGACGAGAGACTTCCATCCCCGACTGGCGACTGATCGGTTCCATGTGCGGAATGCTACTGCAGTCCCGTACCCGCAGATCATCGGGTCTGGACAATGCCCTCGCAGAAGGCTTCGTCCCATAAGAGCCTTGCGCAGTTGCGCGCAGGCTCGAAGCGTGTCGCGACGCCGTTGCATGCATATCGCAACGACGAGGCCCTGAGCTTTTCACACATGCTGATGATGGCGCGTGATAAAGCTAACACAAGACACTGACAAGCGTTGAGGGTGTTGGCTGAGTCAGACTGAAGGGATGAGGTCTCATGCTCGCCATGCTGTGCGCTGGAAGCCTTACAGATGAGGCTATCACAGTGGCCTGGAGAAAGCCAATTAGGCTTCAGCTTTGTTGGCAGTCCCAAAAGGGAAACGCCGAGCCGTCTGTGGCTGTGCGTGGCGGAGTGTGGCTAATGCTCTCGGTCACCGACATGTGAAAGAAGCGCGGCCACAAGGCGCGCACCACAGTGACGCAGGTGACAAATGACTGTATCTTGATGTTAATCAAGCATTGCGATTGGGTCGGTGCTAAAAGTAGACTTACGTTGTGTCGACGATGGTCACTGTCGTTGTTCACTCTTGCTGTTCAGGCGACTCGCTGATAGGAGTCATCGGCTGGGAAGTGCGCCGCTGCTTGCCGCTGCTGCGCCTGCACTGAGTCTTGGGTTTCTTCTGAGCGTAGAGAGGAGGCAGCACTGGAAAGGCCTGCGCCATGGGAGGAGCTCGCGGTGGTGCTGGTGCCTTCTTCAGAATGGGGCAGTACTCGTCCTCGAAATCTTCGCCGAAGAGGTCCTCGTCGCTGATATACGATGATGGGTTGCGGTATTCCAGAGAAGGACCAGTAGGCCAGGAAGGATAGGCACAGGAAGAGCCGCGGCGAGAATTGGACTCCATGGAGTAGTTGCTGTAGAGAGATCCGGTGGGCGAGGCCATGTTTCTTGGTGAGATGCTGATGGGGATTGATTTGGATGGCGACGAGCCTGGTGATGTTTCAAAGTGCATTTTGGAAATGCAAGTAGCGTATGGGGTGGGTCAGTGTATGTATATACGCAGCTGTCGGGCTTTGTCGGCCGTGAACAGTTTTGCTCGGATCGTGGTGTTCGCGTTAGTTTAGCGTCGCGGCAAGTACACCGAGGCGAAAACGGCCGGTGATGTATGACGGTGGGATGTCGGGTGGGTGAAAACAGGGTTATGCGGTTTAGATCCGTATTGGGTAGAGGTTCGCGTCGAGGGTCGCCGACTGCAGATTATCGAGATTTGTGGAAACAAGACCCACGGGGGTGCGTGCCTTTAATGGTGTTTGGGGAAGTTTTCCGGAGGCAGGAGTCCGAGTCAGAAGCAAAGTGCAACTTGTTAGTCTTGTGTCTCGAAGGAGATCAGATGGTCTGGACGGCGTGGGACTTCTTGGGCTGCGCACCGAGGTGGCAGCTCGCGTTATATCTTCCGCCTCCGCGAGATACAGTGCGCGCAAATGGCACCAAATGGCGGTGGGTCACCGCCTGAATGCGTTGCATGCGGCGTGTGCTGCGAAGGGGGCGGAAGAATATTGCTATTGGGCGTCGCAATTCACCGCTGTTTACCAATGCGGCGTCCACATCTGCCACTGGCCGTCCGTCAGCCCCGTCTGCTCCGCTGCAACTGGAGGACGACCCCGGCACCCGGGACTCAAGACCGCCTTTCCTCTGCGAGATCGCGCCCGACGTTAGCCCTGTCATCTCGCGCACATGAACCTGGCAGCGATGAGTCGTCCGCAGGGCACAATCACCAGTCGCCTGGGCGACAGCTGGCCACCTCAAAGTCCCCAATAGGTACGCGACAGCTCACAGCCTGATGATACCGTACTGTTGCTCTGTTCGCCCCCTGTGCTAAACTTGCTTTCTCCCTTCGTAACCCTGAAAAAGCACACAGACAGGAATGTCACAGTCACAACACGGCCGCCATCCCCCACGACTCACTGCTACGCCACGGCCGCTTCCGCGAAAAAACTTTGCCGGATAAGCACAGTCAGTTGCTTAAAACAGACAAGTTCACGTTGTTGATCAACTCGGGGATCGGGAGAGGGCAATCCTGATACCCATGCCTCCCTTCATCCCGTGCACTTCAGCCGGACGTTTGCATTTCCTTTTGCGGTGCCCAAAGCTGCAGCTCCGCGCCATGTGCTCGCGGCGGTTTGCAGATGGTGCGAGGAGCCGTCACTGCGAACGACGCTCAACACAACCAGTTCTGTCTCATTTGCCTGACTCTGTGCCGTTATGGCCAGTAGCATGCGCTGCGCTGTCACCAACGAGGCGGCGCTGGACAAAGGGGTGAGCATGTGGCCGCGACGAAACACGTCGGGAACTTTACTGCTGCCTGACACCCCGCGACTTGTCAGATGTCTTGCCGCGGGATTCTTCCGGCTGTCTCTTGTCCTCGAGTCGAAAGAAACAAGATTCAACCGCGGAGTATGGGGTACATTAGCCCGATTCACATGCAACGTGAGAAGATCTCAATCTCAGGGTCCATATGGACTAAGACCCTCCGCTCCACCTTGGTATCGGAGGCTAGATATTATGTCGGAGGTCTTCCCGAGCATTCCTCACGGCCGGTTCAAGAACCGTTGTGAGCTCAGAACCTTCGATAGGTAGACAGCATGTGAAGCCACCGTTGCCCCTTCGATGTTGGGTTTAGATGGAGTACAGCTACGTTGCACAAACCTCGTACCTATGACCACACGAAGCCTCGGCAGACGGCACATCTCGGAGTCAAACGGTATTGCGAACCAGGACCTCAGCCTTGCAACATCGAATGCCGAATGCGGTTCATGCTGATGGCAGCACTCCGCATGGCTGAGTAGAGCTCAATAATGGCCATGCTACGTAGTCAGCACACTCGCTCAAGCACGGACTGGATCCAGAGTCTAATGCATATGCAGTCTTGAGACGCTGTTCTTACTATTTCTAGCAATCCACGTTTCTGTCATTTCTGTTTCACACGACCTTCCGCATGCGGCAATGCAAAGACAAAGCAAATCCGGGGATCGTTTCAAGTCTATGCTCTTTGATTTCGAATTACAATTTGACTTTGACAAATGCATGCAAGGTTTCTCTCGCGGTCTTCGGTAGTTTCGCGTGTTTGGAAACCTTCCTCGCTTTCGAATTTGTATGCCTCGCTCCAAGGCGTCCCTAGTTGACCCTGCATAAAGCTATCCGGCCAACCGCGGCGTACCTGCCCTTGAGGAAGCTCAGTGTTTCTGTTTCAGTGAACGGTGGTGGCGTAGAAGGTTGCACCTAATGCAGGGCAACTACGCACACCGCAACAAGACGTTTCGACAATAGCCATGAAGGGAGCATCCGGTGGTAGACACGCTATGTGCCGAACATTGCGCGGTCCGTCAACAAACTTCAGGAATGCGTCCCATCCGGCGACAGGCATGGGCAGACTTTGACCGTTCCGGTGCTTCACCAGCAATAATATCCATGCCTCAACGTCTTCACTCCATCAAACCATGTGAATAATCGTCATCGTCAACGTCGTGCATCAAGAGTTACATTGTGTACCCACTTTCCATCGCAGAGAAGCTTTTCAGCTCCGGTTTGTTCGCGGGCCCACCACTCCTGCCACCGAACATACTCCATTAGGTATCTTTGTAGCATCGTATATCCACCATGACATCAGCCACAGGTTTCGAAGTTCCACACACGTGGGTCGGCAGCATCCATTGATGAGACTTTGTGGAGAAAACCTTTCAGAGAGATTATGTTAGGGACATCATAACGTGGCTGGAGAGATAGACACGAAGTTTCTGCGTAGAAATTTGCTCCGCTTTACCTTCCCGGCCGACTCGATGTGGAGGTGCAATTCCGCACTCAACGCAAAAGCAAGGAACTCCGCTTGCAAGCAAGGAGCAAAGTAAAGGAAGGTGTTTGACTACGATGCCGCACCAGCAGACATATCATCTTCCCTTCTTTCGTCTTGGAGGTACATTGGTACCTACTTCTAGAACGCACAGAGGTACATTTGACTTTCCTAATGGAGAAGTACACCCGCCAGTGTGTGGCTTATAAACCCTGGGATCATCACTTGTTTAGGCGCCGGACCGTGTAGTGACAAGCGATCGCCTTCCAGAACCTCTCCCTCATGGGATGCTGACCGCGGGGTCTAGGCGCGGGATTGCCCATTTCTTCGGTGGATATTCCTCCGCCTTTGTCTGAGGCGTGAACTGAGAAAGTCCGTCCACACCTTCGAGGTGTGGAGGAGCTGGCCCGAGTGGAACGCGGGGTTGCTCACATCGTATTGCGTGCGAGCTGTTGCGGTCTCCGGAGCATCTGCTGAAGAATTATCGGTGGCTGTATTGATTCCGCGGTTTGCTGCAGGACAGACGTCCGATTGTCGGTGCGAGCTGCGAGTTACGATCCCCCGGTGCGAGGGCAACCTGCAACGGCAACCTGACAGCTGGCCAATCGTGCAACATTATTGAGGCCAGCGATAAACGATTCGAGCTGACTCACAGCCTCAGTGCTGGAGATGCGACCCCGCGCTGCCTAACTTTGACTTTTATTGGGTTGCAGTCAGCCTTCTCCAACCCTCACAAATCAAGGCGAGTAGACACAGCTTCTCCCATGACCAAGCAAGATAGGAAACCAGTGATACTTGCCCGCGACACCTTTGTTGTTTCTTGGAGTCATACTCAACAAACCAATATGTCGGGTCTCGTAAGGCTATTGTTGGTAGCGGTGAATGCACGTTGTGCTGTTCGTTTCATAGCCTGGCTGCATGCTGCACCGGCAAGCATGCAGAGCACATCCGCTGCTGTGCGACATTCAGACACTGCAGGCCCGTTCGATCGCATCGTTTCAGCTTGTTGAGATTGCAGCCGGAGATGCGCTACCATCACGAGTCGGTATGAGCTGTCAGATGCTACAACAAGCCATCACACGCTATATCGCAGAGTTGTCGGAGGACACCAAGTTACTGCGGTTGCGATACCTGGTGGCTTATCGGCCTTTGCTTTGGGGCCGGAAGGGTATGACAACAAAGATACGAGCTCATAAGTGGGAG
This sequence comes from Didymella exigua CBS 183.55, assembly GCF_010094145.1. NCBI lineage: Eukaryota > Fungi > Ascomycota > Dothideomycetes > Pleosporales > Didymellaceae > Didymella > Didymella exigua. The sequence goes on along the minus strand of NW_022984781.1, from coordinate 748,430 downwards.
GCTGAATTTGGTGGTTGCCATGGGTCTGGCGTCACTGCCGAAGCGAATAATCGCGGGACATGAATTGCCTTTCAACATTTCAACTCAAAAAAACTTCGCGGCTCCCTAACTGAACAGCAGTCGATTTGGTATTCACCTCGCCCTCATCACAACTTCATGTGAGTCGCTTGGTCTGCACTCCATCAGGCGTAGAAGTGGTGGTCAGAATGATTGGAGACATTGGCGAGCATACTCAGTCACAATGACGTGCTTGCGGGCCCAGCAATGGGTGTTGGTCGCCAGCGCGGGATTCTTCAGCCAGCAGCTCCATGCGCTTTGGACCCTTGACGGCGAGTTGTGGGTTTTTATCGCGGTTTCAAGATCACTTAGCGATTCGCCGTGCCCTTTGGCCAAAATGTTGCGTCAAACGCAGCTGCTTCGATCAGGCAGTCAAGCACATTTACGCTCATCAATCTCTGCAGAATGTAGAGCGCAACGTAAGTGAGATTTAGCTCTGAGTAATTCCTTTCTATATTCACAATGTAGGAGTGGCTGGTGCAAACTCAAAAGGTTTTCATGTTCAACTTTCTGTTGTTCCCAATTAGGATAGCCAATGGTGCATCCTTCTCCATCTTGATGTCTGCATCTTCTCGCCACTTATATCCACATAATGTAACCCAGCGCCACGTTAGTCAGATATAAGAGGTTCTCGTTACCGAAAATTATCTGCGACAACCTTGCACCACGATATCAAACCAATGCGAGCCCTGGACGCGGACAATGTACCTGTTGATCACTGCGTAATGACGGAGAACTTCCATCTGACTAGCACCAGTATACAGTGACAGAATGCTGCCTTTTGCTTGTTGCTACTACGAAGATATCGAGCCAAGCGGTGCTGCTCTGCTATAGGTATCCCACCTTCTTGGCAAAACTTGTGCCTTGCTTCTCCGTTCAACTTGCAGTGAATCGCAAAGAAAGACACCGCGGCTGAAGGACCGTACTTTATACTTTTAGGAAGTGTGTGACTGGTTCCATAGCGTCCTTGGAGCCTCCTTTGACTACGGTGGACTGTAGGAACATGTAGGTGTTTACCGGCTGCTTGGTCGAGCACATCGGTACAGTGTGTTGCGAGGCTATTGTGCACTAAGTTGCGGATAGCTCTCGGTCTAGTCCAATAAGGCAGATATGAGTACAGTTTCAGGTTCAGCAGAGCTTGACGGTCTCGCTCTCACTCGTGTAGTTACATTCAGTCTTCCATCTTGCAAGACACAAAGCTTTGTGCCACCACAGTCGAGTCTACGCTATTTCACCACTATCCGAACGCAGACTTGTCGCTTTTAGATGTCCATGGCATTTGACCAAGGAGTACGACAAAATCTGAACAGTGAGCAGGGATCTGAGTATCCCTCTTTAGTGTACGGGCGTAATACGCGTAACTTAATGCGTCCCGAGCTCTCTGAGCAGACAGACAAGTTTGAATATGGGAATCGTGCCAAATGTCCGCGGTGTACCTGTCGAGACTTGGGAAGGTCCCTGCGTGTGTGACGACTAGCGGAAGTTTGAAGATGAACTTCTCCCGTCACTCTTTCAAAAATCTAGACGTCGCAAAACACGCCTAATTCGTTGCGATACGATGTCATCGAGCAGTAATGATCAGGTTACCTCACCTGGAAAATTCGACGTGTCAAGGTGCGTCCTTCTAATCGCCCCTGTCTTGCCTGTCCACCAGGTTGAATACATTCTCATGTCACAGTGTCTCTTTAGTGTGACGAATCACGACCACAACGCATCACATTCTCAGCTTGAGGCCTGAGCTGCGTATATGAGAGCGTCGTAAGACGTGAACAGTCCTGGGGATGCTCATCGATATTATAAGTGACGCTCGAGCGTACCGCGCGTCAGATTCGGAATTACTGCACCATTACTGTATCAACGCGAATGCCGCGTTGGCCTCTTCGATCGGCCTCAGACTATATGGCGATCTCTTCGCACATCCAAGTATTACCTTGTGATTTGACTTCGTGCTTCGAGCCTTCCCTGCGCTCAGTGCGCTGGCTGCATTAACTCTTGATCATCTGTGGAGTCAGTAACAGGATTCAACGATCGAATATGCTACTTTAGCTGCCAGTCATATGAACGACGCCCTCCCCGCATATTGCTTTGCCTTGCGTAGAGTGACCCAAGTGGCATGTACAGCTCTGTCGATGCTGTCCTCGCTGTTGACAGTGTAAGTACTTGCAAAGTTACGCAATGACATGAGCCCTTTTCATTGATGACCTGAACTTTTCGAGCACGAGTTTGATACTCCCTCGTTCGACCTTGTGTCCTAGCTTCGTCTTGTAACACGTGGTATGATAGCCGTAGGCCTTGAGTTGCGTTCATTTTGAAAGATACAGATATCGGATCATGCATGGCTTCTGAGCTCTGAACCATGCACAGGGACCCAGAGACGAAGTCACAGGCGCAACGAAACAAGATCCTGGCGAGGCCGGAGAGTCTGTGGAGCGCAAATGTGGACGAAAGATTGATTGTCTCCAGAACAGCCATCACAAGTATCTCCGCAGACGCAAAAAGTGCTCTAGAAGAAAGCACTCAACTCGCCGCGCAAGACTTATCTCTGGATGAACTTTCGGACAGATACAGAGGGGGTATGTACGCCACAGGCTCCTTCGCCATCAGATCACGACTCACCAGTGAGCGGACCTTTTCGCGCGCACTATTCGGCACATCAGGTCCGGACTCAGCTACGTCAAGTCCTGGCTCTCACACATGGCCAACATACTTGAGTGCGACCTTCTTGTTCTTGCACGGTCTCAGTGATGGATTCCTGCTACTCATGCAGCGATGTCATCCCTTGATTTTGATAACTTTGGCGTATTACGCCGTTTTACTACAACATAAGGATGTTTGGTGACTAAGAGGGCTCAGCAAAGACATGCATGCCTGGGTCATAAAGGGGCTTGGGGATCAGCATGCCACACCGGATGGCATGAACGACGGCGGCAATGGAGGGTGGATCGTATTGTCGAAGACATTCTAAGAAAATCGGCAGTCAGAGAGCATCGATCCGGTTCTCGAAGATGCTGCGTGGTGAAGGAGAGAAAGCAGCAGGCACGCAGCCGCGCTAACTGCAGCAGCTCCACCTGTCTTCGAGCAGCACTTATTCCTCCCATCCTCATGACTCCGCCCGCGGAGGACGCCTGGCCATAGACAGACATGATGGCACGATGATGAATCGACTGGAAGAGCTGCGCATCCAGCGCGTATTAAAAGAGGTGCTGCTGGATGAATTCACCTCGGCGAGTTCTTTCGGCCCAGTTGATGTTGGAAAGAGTACATCTGTGTAGGGTATACCGCCTGGTAGTCAAGCCTTCATGGATTTGTGATTCTTGTCTGCCGATCTGTATTCGACCCAACACGCGAACATAAGCGCACGATTATTGTGCTTCGCACCATTGTATATACAGAGGCTGGAAGGCGCAACTGGTAACATCTAGTGCAGAGCAGTAAGGCACAGTTCGGACTCACAGCTGCGCCGCAGGCGTTCTTTCTTTGAGATCTGTAACGCCTCATGAACGGCATGGCCGGTATGTGCACGAGCGAGATCGAAGCCGGAGCAGCCGCCGTATGGTGCGGTCAAGAGGGCATTGCTTTTGGAGTGAGAACGGTATTGAGGATGAAATGCGGCCGCCGAAGAGAGAAACTTCTGCACTGTTGCAGTTTTTGGCCGCACCAATGGTCTCCCCAAACAGGCCCAGTTGGTGAGGAACAGAGCTACAAGCCCTCTCTATGAAGATCACGAAAGCAAGTACATGGATCCTTACTAGTCTATAAGATAGCCAGAAGACTCTTTGGATTTCTCAGTAGATGTGATCAACAAGCCGTGTATTTCATACATCCTGCCTTGAGCTTTTACAATTCCGTCGCAAGCTAACCCGCACTTCTAGCTAACCTCTCCCCCTACGAGGCGAGAAACCCTGTGTACCGAAATCAACCAATGAGATCGCAGGGATTGCAGATCTTCTCACACAACGTCCCCCTTCAAACTAAGCACAACAAAAGGGGTATGTGTTTCAACGCGGTAATGGGTTTATTTCACCGTTGACGTTAATGCAGCGTCTTTAAAAGCATGAATATAGTCCGTTTTCTCGGCACACCGGGTTTCTCGCTACGTATGGGGGGACGTTAGCGTGGCGCTAGTCCCCGCGTACCTTCCTGATGTTAGACCGAGGCGGCCGCTTCCTATTGCGCTTCATCTCGGCTTTAGGGCGCGTCGGCTTAACAATTCACCCAAGACCTCTCGTACCGCGGCGGCCACAGTACTTTTATTATGATCCTGCTACGGTCGAAAATACTACACAAACCTCGTCCACCATGAAATCTTTCGCATACAGAGAAGCTCCCCGCTTGTTCTCCCGGTCTAGCACTGCACAAAGAGCACCAATTGCAGCTTACACAACAACATGGGCACAAGGGCAAAGGAGAGGGTTTGCCGGTTCTACAGCGCGATTGGCGGTCAAGCCATACCTTTTGGCGGATATTGGAGAGGGTATGCACTTGCAATGTACATGTTGGAGATTTAGGCTTACACTCGTACCAGGTATCACCGAATGTCAGGTCATACAATGGTTCGTAAAACCAGGTGCGCGGGTCGAGCAGTTCGACCCGATCTGCGAGGTGCAATCAGACAAAGCTTCAGTAGAAGTGCGTATCCTCAAATCTGCAAGATGACACAGACTGATCCATACAGATCACATCTCGGTTCGATGGTGTCATCAAGAAGCTGTACTATGAGCCGGACGATATGGCTAAGGTCGGCAAGGTACGAAGTGCAACGACGGGAGCCAGGGACTTTTACTGACTCTCGTAGCCATTAGTCGACATCGACATCCAGAGCGAAATATCAGCGGCCGACGAGGCATTGCTCAACGGGAGCTCAGACAAGCGGGCTGCGGAAGAGGCCTCGAAGCCAGCTCAGCCACAGGCGCAGGAATTGGAGGTCGGAAGGAACGACACGAAGGCTGCAGCCGAAAATGTGTCTTCGTCCGAGCAATCAATGTCCCTGCGACCCGAGCCTTTGACCGAGCAGCCGAAACCACAACGGCAGTCAGGAAAGCATGCATCGTTGGCAACGCCTGCGGTCCGAGGCATGCTGAAAGACCTGAGGCTGAATATTGAAGACATCGAAGGAACTGGCAAGGAAGGACGCGTCCTGAAGGAGGATATTCAGAGGCACGCACAGGCTGCGAAGCAAGCGTCGAGCTCTACATCAGCCCCAACAACGGTGGCGGCAGTGGCTTCGCAACAAGTCGAAGACCGTGTTCACGCCCTGACGCCGGTCCAGTCAGGGATGTTCAAACAGATGACCAAGTCACTGTCCATACCTCATTTCCTTTTCACCGACAGCATCGACTTCAGCTCCCTGACGCAACTACGTAGGAAGTACAACGTTAACCGTGATAAGGCCGAGCGCATAACACCACTGCCAATCATCATCAAGGCGGTGTCGTTGGCTCTGCAACAGTTTCCGCTCCTCAATGCACATCTCGATACTACGACAAACCCGGCTAAGCCACAACTGTCAATCAAGGGCGGTCACAACATTGGTGTAGCCGTCGACTCACCATCTGGTCTACTGGTGCCTGTCATCAAGAATGTTCAGAACCACAGCATCAGATCATTGTCACAAGAGATAACGCGTCTTGCTGACCTTGCTCGCGCCGGCAAGCTTACATCTGCGGATCTGTCAGGCGCCACGTTCACACTCAGCAACATTGGGAGTATTGGCGGCTCGGCTGTTGCCCCTGTCATTGTCACTCCTCAAGTGGGTATCTTAGGCATTGGCCGAGCAAAGGTGATACCCGCATTCGGCGAAAATGGAGAGCTGGTAAAGAGGGAGGAGTGTGTGTTCAGTTGGAGCGCAGATCATCGGGTGATTGATGGTGCATATGTTGCTAGGGCGGCGGAAGAAGTAAGGAAGTCGATAGAAGGCGTTGAAAACATGTTGGTAACATTGAGATGATGAGGTAGACGATCAGAATAGAACAGCGTTCACCATTCATCATGAGCTACCATTACGGCGCGGCGGTCCGTTCTGTGACAGCGCAATGTGGACTGCTTGTTAAGACAGGATCTCTGCAGAATTCCGGAAATTCTTATTTTGGTATACTCAACCACCTCCTGGCTCTACTATGCGTATCATGAATTGCGGTGGGCCCAGCCATAATGCCTGGCGCTCTTGGTGATGCGAGCCTCTCCAAAATCCCAACTGGGCTAACTTGAGGTGATACTGTCGCTGATGAAGTGCTCCACTCTGAAATCGAGCCATTACACAGTCCACCTACTTCTTCTGCATGCTTTTGACATCGCTACTCAAAGTCCCTCTGATTGAGTTACCCCGCTTCAGCCCTGCCTCTTGAGTGCCTCCTCGATCGCGTTACTGCTATTCTTGTAGGTCATCTCCAGGTAGTCCTCCTTCTTAGCCAAATTGATCATCTCAGCCTTTCTTGCTTTCTCTTCCGCCTCAAGACGCTTTTGCACATCCGGAATTGGTGTGCAAACGAACCTGTAACGATCAGACTTGTTTACTCTGTCAAAGCGGGGTCGTTCAGCGGTCATTTCGACTTGTTTGAACATACATCTTTCCAACACCCTCATAGACTTTTGTCTCCGATGGCAGCGAAGAAACCTCAGCCGATGTCAGCTCCAGCATGCGCCCCTCTCGTGTACGCGCTGCCTTCTGCTGGCGAACGATCAGGAGTTGCTGCTCAGCGAAAGCCTTTTTCTGGCTGATCTCCTGCAGCATCTAGGTTGATTAGCAAATGTAATTAGGATATAAATACGGCAGGTACACACCTTCTGCAGCGCTTCATTTTGACCCGACATATTGACTTGATTGCTTGATTTGGAACTTGTCGATGGTGAGTGGGCGCTCCGGAGGCAACGCCAGTGCAAGGATCAAGCTTCTCGGTTCGACATCCCTGTCATTCCTCTGATTGGCAGGCGCCCCTAGCCATGGCTCGAGCAGACAACAGAATTCCTTCCTCTTCACAAATCTGCTATCGTTCAGTGACAATTTGACAGATTCCCACCAGCCCGACGAGTGACTTCGCAACACCTGCCAGTCTTTCACTCATTCAACCCAACTGCCGCTCGTGGCACATTCGGCTGCCCTGCTACTAGCCTATCGATTAAGCATGGTGACCTCTCATCAACGGCAGGCTCAGCAACCCGACATCCGAGACGTCCGGCCCAAGAAACAGGATTTGTAGGGCGGAAAAGTCTCACACATTCTAGCAGAGCCTACCTTTGCGATTTACACACTGCCGCAATATGATCGCGCTACTTCCTTGGCTCCCAAGTCTTCCGTACCCTCCAGAGCAGGATGGCTACTGGAGTCCTGTTACATCAACACTGGACTGGTGTGAAGAGGTAAGAGGGATGTTATATGAGATGTGAAAGTTGCTGATGACTGCGTAGAATTATGTTGTCTCGTCTTACGCTGCAGAAATAATCAACACACTCACCAACCTGCTGTTTATGTATCTTGCCAGCAAGGGCATACGGAATTGTCTGAAATATGGACATGATACGGTCTTCCTGGTTGCCTTCATAGGCTACGTCCTTGTTGGAACCGGCAGCTTCCTCTTCCACGCAACGCTGAAATGTAAGCTCTGGAGCATTATCGGTAAATGTATCTGCTGACACGTCCAGATCCCATGCAGCTTGTGGATGAACTCTCAATGATATACACAACATGCCTGATGTGCTTCGCGACATTCTCATATGGCAGGTCTTTGAGATATTCCACTTTCCTCGCGATAGGCCTGATATCTCTGGCTTTGTTCGTCACCCTGTACTATCACCACATCCAGGACCCAGCCTTTCACCAGAACGTGTATGCGCTGTTGACAGCCATAGTCTTGTTCCGCGCTATGTACATGATGGAGGTCGCTATCCGGCCGCGGTTCAAGTCTGAAGAGAGGAAAGCACTGAACCCACGACCCGATCGAGCTGTGGAGACTGCTCGACGATATGAGGACCAGAGAGATGAAGAGATCCTGCGTACGATGTGGAAGATGATCGTTTCTGGTTTGAGCATTTTCCTAGGTGGGTTCTTGTTGTGGCACCTTGATAATGAGCACTGCTCCAAGGTGAAGGAGTGGAGGCACCATATAGGCATTCCTTGGGGCTTCTTGCTGGAAGGCCACGGCTGGTGGTAAGCATATCCTTGGGCCTCTGATCTCACCAAGACTGACAAGGACAGGCATCTGATGACGGGCACCGGAGCCTACTTCTACATCGTCTGGGGTATTTGGCTCAGACACTGTCTCAACTACAGGCATGATGAGTACGAGTTGTATTGGCCAAATTGGTTCACCATGCCCGAGGTTGTGAAGGCGCAGAGGTCTGCGAGTGGGACAGCAAAGAAGACATTGTAGAATTGTGCATCGGCTTATGCCTTTCGGTATACATGCAATGCTACGTAGCCGTGGTGTAGGGCTTCTCAGAGATGTGCATCAGAGGAAGCTACTGTGGGGCGGCTCAGCAGGAAGGAACTCCTGAGCTATCGCCAAAAGTAGGGAGGCGCGCCGTCGACAGCACTGCTGCGATTGACACGAACTGAAGGCACTCAAAAATATGACTCGAACGCACGAATAGAGTTCTAATCACGCATTTTCGAGTTCTGACCCCTCCTTCCCCTCTTTCATTGTGTTGTGATGCTGTTTTGCGGTTGCCTTCGCGCTGTAAACACGCTAGCAGCACAGACCCACGCTAAGGCTAACCGACAACAACTTCTAGGATTGACCGCTCTTCTGCTCCCTCCTCGCTCTCCACCCGCACCACCGCCAGCCTCTACCCAGCTTCTCGCATCCTCAGCTCCAGTAGCTCCCATTACGCACACAATTCGCCAACATGCGTGAGATTGTACGTCTTCCGCTCTAGGTCGCGATTTTGGCGCGCCTCCTGAGCGTCAACAAAACCCCGCGTTCTCCTGGAGGCAGCACAACATAGAATGAAACCCCAGCTAACGTATGCTCTTCGCCCAACAGGTTCACCTCCAGACCGGTCAGTGCGTAAGTATACTACTATTAACCTCTCATGGCGCCAGCAGCTCACCATTAACAGGGTAACCAAATCGGTGCCGCCTTCTGGCAGACCATCTCCGGCGAGCATGGCCTCGACGGCTCTGGTGTCTACAATGGCACCTCGGACCTTCAGCTCGAGCGCATGAACGTCTACTTCAACGAGGTACTAGAATTGCCACGCTTTCTTAAGACGGGCTGTGAGTGCTGACCTCTTCTAGGCGTCCGGCAACAAGTTCGTTCCCCGTGCCGTCCTCGTCGATTTGGAGCCCGGTACAATGGACGCTGTCCGCGCTGGCCCCTTCGGTCAGCTCTTCCGTCCCGACAATTTCGTCTTCGGCCAGTCTGGTGCTGGTAACAACTGGGCAAAGGGTCACTACACTGAGGGTGCCGAGCTTGTCGACCAGGTCCTCGATGTCGTCCGCCGCGAAGCTGAGGGCTGCGACTGCCTCCAGGGTTTCCAGATCACCCACTCTCTCGGTGGTGGTACCGGTGCTGGTATGGGTACTCTCCTCATCTCCAAGATCCGTGAGGAGTTCCCCGACCGCATGATGGCCACTTTCTCCGTCGTGCCTTCCCCCAAGGTCTCCGACACTGTTGTCGAACCCTACAACGCCACCCTCTCCATTCACCAGCTTGTCGAGAACTCCGACGAGACCTTCTGTATTGACAACGAGGCTCTGTACGACATCTGCATGAGGACACTCAAGCTCAACAACCCCTCCTACGGTGACCTGAACCACCTCGTCTCCGCTGTCATGTCTGGTGTCACTACCTGCCTGCGTTTCCCTGGTCAGCTGAACTCTGACCTGAGGAAGTTGGCCGTCAACATGGTTCCCTTCCCCCGTCTCCACTTCTTCATGGTCGGATTTGCTCCTCTGACCAGCCGTGGTGCTCACTCTTTCCGCGCTGTGACCGTTCCCGAGCTCACCCAGCAGATGTTCGACCCCAAGAACATGATGGCTGCGTCTGACTTCCGTAATGGTCGCTACCTGACCTGCTCCGCCTACTTCCGCGGTAAGGTCTCCATGAAGGAGGTCGAGGACCAGATGCGCAACGTCCAGAACAAGAACTCCTCCTACTTCGTTGAGTGGATTCCCAACAACGTCCAGACCGCTCTCTGCTCCGTTCCCCCTCGCGGTTTGAAGATGTCCTCCACCTTCGTCGGTAACTCAACCTCCATCCAGGAGCTCTTCAAGCGTGTTGGTGACCAGTTCACTGCCATGTTCAGGCGCAAGGCTTTCTTGCATTGGTACACTGGTGAGGGTATGGACGAGATGGAGTTCACTGAGGCTGAGTCCAACATGAACGACTTGGTTTCCGAGTACCAGCAGTACCAGGAGGCTTCCGTCTCCGATGCCGAGGAGGAGTACGATGAGGAGGCTCCTCTCGAGGCCGAGGAGTAGGCTTCCCAGGCTCCGACGCTATCAGATTGCTAGAGTTATACAATTAGCTCAGCACTGCCGAAACGTCGAATCTGGTCAACTTCTGTTTCTTGCTTGGGCATCATCGCTGCGTATCCGGCATGTCGTTGGCGGAAGCACTTATTGTCACTGTCAAGACAAGCTGAGGTTATAGCATGATCACATTGGCGCCAGAGCGATTCTTGTTAATACAAAAGATTCTATAATTGGATATGTTCAACGACCAAGTGCATTTGACATGTTTCCTGATCTGAAGGTCTTCCTGCGCATATGCCATCTCTAGCTCGATGCAACAGCCTGTGGCTACACGGCCCACGATCACCACATCGAGACTTGTACGCAACATTGTAGCCATAGTCCTTCCTTTCTCGGCGCTCTCAAAGACCCGGTCACAGAAAATAAATAATGGGAACCGGCATGACATGCAAAGGAAAGAACGATGTTCCCTAAGATGTCTTACCCCGGGTATACAAGAGATATAGGTGTCGCTTTGGGAGTTGTCGCTTTGGGCTTTGGGCTGTCGTAAACGTGTCAATATGTTCTCAAAACGCTGTATCTACTTTTGCTGCCGACTGTTGAACCCCGACGTCACCATCGAACACCGCTGCTGTGCTTAGCTGCCGTGTTGAACTCCACCTTGTTATCTCGTATTGTCACTCTGTGACGCGCCTGTACTCTTGCTGGAGCTATGACCAGCATTGCTGCTCGTTGCTTCACCAAAAAGACATCAGGACACGAAGGCTTACAAGCCCTTCTTGCCCTTGGCACGCTCCTCGTCCCTTTTACGGTAAATCATAGCCGTGAACGGGTCCTCGAACTGTCTAGCAATGCTGTACGCAACAGCGACAACGCCGGTCAGCAAAAGACCGGCGGGCTTTCCGAACCACAACGCAGTCGCGAGGAAGCTGAGCGTCGAGCCGTGGTACATGGGCGCGTCGGACGCGTTGAACGGAAACGAGGTCACCGGCGAGTCCATCAGGATGCCGAAGTAGTCGCCCAGGTATGTGCCCGTGACGCCGAGCGCCCACATCGAGGTCAGAACGAGCGTGTTGCCGCTTATGAAGAGAGGGATTGCGGAGTATTTGACGAGCGGGTTGAGGAGGAGAGGTGAGGTAGGCTGGTCGGCGAGAGCTTCGTTGTAGCTGAGAGGCGTGTTAAACTTGCGCTGTCCACGAGAATGGGAGGCGGGAGAGGACATACAGGTAATCTCTGAAGATGCCGAGCGAGAAAATGGTCACGGCAAGCGCGTAGCATCCATAGCGACTGTTGCCGCCGAACAGCTTGGTGATGACCTTGTTGTGATATTCTGCGAAGAATCAGACGCGTGTTGGGTTACCCTCGCTTCAAAGCAGGAGGAGGGGTGGTGTTGGACGGCGGGGTCGTACCTGACTGCGCAGCAATGCTAATTGACAAGTCAGCTCGAGCACGATGACTAAGCGTTCTGGGGCAGCAACCTACTTCCAAAATGTAGGATTGAACGCAATGCTAGCGGCCGAGACTGTGTACTGTTAGTTTCTCAAAAATGTAGCTACTTGGAGAGTAGGGACGCACCCCACAGAGTAGGTTGGGTGAAGTCAACGTTGTCGAACATGATGGCGGCAGTGAGTTGAAAGGTGCTGCAAGAGGAGGATGCTGAAGCTTTGGAGTAAGGAGAGTGGTAGGTAAGCGAGAAGGCTGGTGGGATGTTGACAGCTTGTTTAACATGTGCCTCTACGCGAACGTCATAGCTTCGAGCTTTGCCGAAGCCGAAAGAAGGAATCTCGCTTTGCCACGGCAGTCACAACGTGCATGACGCATAACGGCTGAATAATTTAGGTTTATTGCAGACTGTGTTTGTTGCGATCTCTTGTTGCCCGCTCATGGGTCATTTTATTCCACACGCTTTTCGACCCCTAGTACCCAATCCTGTGCCCGTTTGCGCCGTGTATAATTATTGCAAGTCATTGTTCATCCATCAAAGATGATAAAGATCACATCCCAGAAATAGAGAAAATAATGGAAGCACTTCACTACGCCGCTCTCTAGAGGCCATTGTTTGCACAACTGAACGGACCACCGAAAGACGACTGCTCATAGCCGTCGATGATGGACTGAACAGTGGCGTATGTGCCCGCGCTCAAAAACAGCAGGCCAATACCGCACAGAACCACGTTGAAGATGAAACCAGCCCATCCTCTGATTCCACGTACTGCCCAAAACTTGGGACCATGGTCCTCCTTCCTCATGCGGAAGTAGGCAACGCCCCAGAAAATGAATCCGAAGAACGAGTCGAACAGCGAGCTCATCAGCGAAAGCAGATCCGAGAAGAACGGAATAACCTCTGCGATGATGAAGGCGAGTGTCCACAGAATGGCAAGAATTCCCGCCCAAGCGCCCCAGCCAACAAGCGTGTGGTTGCCCATGTGGCGCGTGTTGTTGAAGATGCGGAAGAAGATGAAGCGCGCGGACACCGAGGCGTACAGAACACCCAAGAAGATGATGGTCGGTACCATGAAAGTAAACGCAATCTTCTTGTGCACCTCGTTCGCGATCGAGCCGAAAGCGGGTGCGGTCATGTACTGTGTACCAGTGTACGCATAAACAACGCCACCAACACAGCTGAACACGATGACCTCCGCGATTGTGACACACCAAAGGGCCTTGGGGAAGTCCTTGGGATTCTTCATCTCGGCAATGAAACTGGGGAGCGTGATCTGACCGATGAACGTGTAGCTAATGTTCATGAACGCGTTCATGCCAGCAACAAAAGTAGTGCCCGACGGCGCAACTGCGTAGACCTCAAGTTCGCCTTTGCCGGGATAGCCTGTGGGCTTCTGGCCGATGCCAGAGAAGATGGCAGCCAACAGGACGGAGATGAAGGTGAATAGAGCGGAGAATGTCGCAATCTTGGCCAGGGTAGAGAACGTCCTGGGGAGGGAGGCGATGAACGAGATGACCGCGGTAATGGCAGCGAAACCGATAGTGCAGAGTTCATGGCCAGTGATGGTGTTCCACCACTTGGCGCCAACAAGACAGTGCAGGCCCATGATGAACGTGTTGTTCAGAATGAACATAACCGCGGTCACGTAGAATGCCCACTTCTTGTTCCAGAAGATCATCTGACCCAGATCGCACACATCGCGAATTTCTGGGTGGCGCATACAGAAGTGCCTGGGTCTAATCAGCGAGCTCTCGTCTCTGACAGAGGTTTCTCAAATCTTACCAAGTAGTCAGAGATGTGTACAGGACCAAGGCGGCGATAACAACGGTCAAGATCACTCCGGGGACAAGACCAAGGATCGAGTATGACCACGGGAAAGACATGATGGCCAAGCAGATGTACTCTGAGAAGAGCAGAGCAGCGGTCTAGTTGAGTAGTTAGTGATATGCAATAATCCCCTTCTACGAAGCACGTACCTTCTGCCAGCTGCAAGTGCGATACTTGATAGCGTTCTCAGCTTCCATAGCCATCTGCTTGCCGATTATGCTGCCCTCGCTGTCGCTATCCACTCCCTTCTCGGGGTCGCGGTTCACACCAGGATCCGCGAGCCTGTCAGTCCCGGCGCCAATGTTTGCGGGATCATGGCTGGCATCCTTGGAGTGGAACTTCTCGTCGGTAAAGGAATTGCGGTCGGCCGTTTTGGCCTTGTTGAACAGTCCTAACGCCATTTTAAACAGCGGAGGGTCCTCTTGTAGGGAGTGTAACTGAAACGACGGGGAATGTTCGTTTCCGGTAGCATTAACCACTTGCTGTCGATGAGAAATGCAAGTTCTGCAAGGTAGGCGCAGGCAAGACGGTCCCGGCTGCGTGGAAATCCGCGATCTGGAGAAGGCGAACGGGCGTTGGTGAATGACAGACAGAGAGCGTGAGAGATGGGATAGTTCAATAGAGGATGGGGCGTGCGATTATAGTACCGGTGGCTAGAGATGATGATGAGGCGCGAGCGAACCATGCTAGTGCCGCTAGGAGAATCCTGCGGGGTGAAAGTCGCTGTGACCGGAAGCAAGAACCCTGGGATTGTGCAAGAACGAACAGGGTTTAGTGGGGACTCGTCCAGGTATCGAGGTGCCTGCTATACAAGCGACCTATCAAACATTGCACAGCGTGAACGTCCAGCCCGGGCAATTACACCACGACTCGACAGAACACTTACTCAGTCGCTCAATATTGCCCATGATTCGAATTCCCATCTGCGTGTTTGGGTTTTCGTTGGCCTCTCGAATCTCGGCAAACGCGCGGGTTGCGTCTCGTACGGCAGTGATCCCAGCCTTTCCCGGGCCGTCACAGCTGACCCGTGACGTAGACTAAAGGCTCCTGACTGATCAGGATGCCTTGGGAATTTCTAGGCCGCATTATGTCTTGCCGGCTCTCGTGCAACGAGTTCGCAGCTTGACGTGAAGTTTTGCCAAATCGTCACACTGACCCATCACAACATCATACTCATGAAGTCCGTCTGGCCCCATTGCATTCCGAGCCGGCAGTTCTAAGCATGCCGGTCACTGGTGGTTGCCACCCGTCCACCGCGCGTATTTGAACCGTAAAAACCGTGGTTGACTGCGCCATGACGTTTCGCGCCACAAGCGCACCCAAGCTGCACGCAAGCATTAGGGCCAAGCACACAAGAAAGTAGGCCCCGCTCGGCTGTTCCTCTCGCACGTAATTCCACCCCAAGGATTGCGACACCAAGCTTCTGCCAATGTGATGTAAGCGCATCCTTTATGCTTGCCGTTTGCTTGTCCAGAGGTTTTTGAGGCCTTCGTCTCCTGATTGTGGGTAACATCTTCGATATTCAAGTGCAACTATGGGTGACGCTGCAACGATCTGACGGGACGTTTTACGCGAGTGACTGGCCGCAGTGCAAATCCCCTGTGCTGTCAGTAGCGCGGGTGATGTCGCATCTGAAAGAATAAATGTTGCACATTCATGTATGGCCCGCGGACACTGAAAGTGTGGTGCTGGATGGCCTCGAACCATAGCACCACGACTTGTATCGCGATGTCGGCCGAATCAAGCGCCACTGATTCCAAGGATGTGTTGCGTGATCGCAGATGTAAGCAGATCTCGCATGTCCATATGGCATGGTAGTAAACTAATTGAACTTAAATGGCATCATGGCAGCCTTTCACAAATTTACACTGGTATCTGCTACGGTCTATATCAAACTATCGCCATTTCCCCAGTTCAGCTGCGTCTGGTTCTGGGGTGGTCTCTGACTCTGTTGACTTTGCGTCTGGGCTCTGAGCGCTGCCATATTATTCATACTCCCACCCTTCATGCTGTCCATACTGTTCATGCTCAACCCGCCATTCGCACTCGTGCTCCTACTTTGCCCCAAGCTCGTAGGCGGCGCAATGCTGAAGGTCCCAGTATTGACAGGCTTCGCAGGCGGCGGCGCGATGCTGAATGCCGAGTACGGACTGGCAGCCGTTTGACGTTGAGGCTGAGCTTGAGGCGCAGAGGACGTTATGGTTGAGAAGTTCGAGAGACCACTGGACATAGTGTTGCTCATCGAGGAGCTCCCCCATGTTGATACAGAAGTGTTGTTGGCTTTGCTCCAGTCGACACCGCTAGAGCTGGGTGCAGAATACGAGGGTGTTGCTGTTGGTTGCGATATCATGCTGCTCATGCCCATTGCAGGTCTGTTCTGCTGTTGTGAGAAGGTTGGACTGCCGATGCCTGGATTGGCGGGACTCATGGCTGGAAACGAGGAGTTGAGTGATGAGAAGGTGTCGTCGGGTGTGACAGCTCTGTTGTTGCCCTGAGATACAGACAAACTCGTTGGTGGTGGAGGTGAGACAGACGGCGTGGACCAGGAGAAGGTTGCAGGAGCAGGCGAAGCGCTATTGGCTCGGTTCGCTGGCCGTGAAGGCAAGATGGCAGAAGAAGAGGCAGAAGCGTTCACGGAGGCATTGACCCATGGGTCACCCCCAAGCATATCTGAACCGCCAGTTGCGCCCGCGTTGCCTCGCACCAAAAGTTCAAAAGTTGTGCCGTCACCACCATTCGTGGCGTCGAAACCATTCAATGCAGGCGGGCCACCGAAGCTCATGAATTCGTTGCGTGTGGTCGCAGTCGCGTTGTTGGCACCAAGTTCCTGTAGCTTTCTTGTCTGCTCTTGCTCGATGCGCGACGAAGTAGATTTGATCAGTGTCATGTAGGCCTGGAACTGTGGTAGGTTGAGTAACGGACCCAAGCTGAATTGCCACAATATGGGAAGAATGTCCATGGCCAGGAAGTCACAATCGACTTGAGGTGCGATTGCCTTGAAGACATCATGCGCGGCCATCTATATCACACCGTTAGCTGAGGCACTCTTATGGGACGCGAAACGTACCATCACCGCAGGCTCCTTTGTCTTAATACCCCTGAGTAGCGGCACAACTTTCTCCTGTATTGTATACTTATCCAAAATAGACACGTTAGAGCTTTTCGCCTTCGGTGCCTCGACCATGCCAGTCAGACCATCGCCTTGGTAGGCGTTCTGGTCGCCATTACCACCACCGCAGAGCGTCTTCAATGCTTCCAATCCACGGATCTTAATGCCCATACTGCTGGTCTTTGCAAAGATCGTTGCAATGACAGGGAATAGCTCGTTCTTAGTCGTTGAGAAGTCGAGGATCGGTAAAACAACGGGAAGTGTTCGTAATGCTGCATCGACCAGCGAATGTGTCGGCGACTCTAAGGCGTAATTGATGACCGGCAGTATATCGTCTTTGAAATCCTTCCCACCTGTGTTGTCTGCTGCGACTTGGATGTTCTCGAGTAGCACCATCAGACCTGCCTCTTTCATGCTGTCACGCTCTGGAGCCGCACCCTTTGCATTTGCAGTCGCAGCAACCCCGGCCAAGAATGTTTCGCGAAGCTTTGGTATGACCTTCTCAGTAAACGCCCGCTTGCCTGACGGAAGCATGGTGATGATCTTGAAAACATTCTGCAAGATCAACGTCAGCAGTTCGCGGTCTTTCATCTCCTCGAGCAGCGCTGGCAGGATCTTCTTCTCTAGCACCGATTTCGGAAACTGGCTCAGGATCCGTGGCAATCCGCGCATGAACTGCGACTTCTCGTTTGGTGTCTTTGCAGGCAAGGAGTCGAGGAATCGTATCGTCGAGACGAGGATGTTGTCGAAGTACTGTGCCTGCTGAAACTCTTTCGCGTCCAAGCGCTGCGCTGGTCGCCGTGTGATGAGTCGATCTAGTACGCCGTTGGCGACGTCTCGAGGTAGTGGTTGCGAGCTCATGAAATTGTTGTTCTTGTTCGGTACCGACGACGATGACGAAAAGGCTCGCTTGTAGGACGATGTGCTGCCGTTGTACTCGAGTGGACTTCGATGGGGCGAGTTGTACAAAGCAATGATTAAGAGACCGAGACTGAACATATCTGCCGCTGGCGTTACGTTGCCATCCATGATGAAGTCTGGGGATGTGTAATCCATATTGAGCTGAACATATTTAGGCAGTCGAGCGTCGTAGTTTAGGGCCTCGGAAAGGGATATGGGCGTCACAGAGGTTGGCTTCGTCGAATTTCCGGGAGGAGTTGAAAACCCGAGACCTGAGATCTTCCAATCCGACTGTTACATCCATCAGTGAGAGAACTTAGGTTAACGAATTGGTATCGCTTACTTTGGCGTTGATGAAGATAGCTTCCGGCGTCAAATTGGCGTGGACCAAGCCAGCACTTTCGTGCAGAAACTCCAGCCCTTTACTGATCTGCAGCAGTCCCTTCTGTATCTCCAGCTCGTCAATCTCCAGCTCTCGTCTGCGCTTCTGACCATCAGACTCCTCAATAACATAGCGGCTGTGACGACCGCCCACGCCTCCAGCCTTCTCTTGCTCGTCCTTCTCCTGCAGCAGACCGGCAAGGGAGGCAGTCACAGGCTCCGTGGCAAACATTAAGCCTCCACCGCGAGTCTCCTCGACCGGCTCAGCCAGCTCAAGAACACTGGGATGTCGTAGCCGCGCTAGCGAGCTGGCTTCCTTCTTCAGTCTCTCAATTACCTCCTCATGTGCGCGCTTCAGCTGCGATGCGCCTGAGCGGCCACCGAGCCCGGCGCCACCAGGAGGCTCCAGCGACTTCTTCTCGAAGACGAAGACCGATACGGCCTTGCCTGTCGACTTCTTCTTCGCATCGTATATCTTCCACGGGCCGGAGTAAGACGAGGGCTTGGGCTCGAGGGTGTAGTTGCCGTAGATGTTGCCCGAGATGTTGGACTGGAACGACTTCAGCGCGTTGGAAAACATGGTGGTCTATTTGCCCGCGCAGCAGTGGTAGGGGAACGAGGGAGGCACGTCATGGACTGGTCCGCGAGGCTCTGCGAGGTCGAGATTTCGGGGTTGCAACTGCGACCTGAGACTGACAGCTTGCCGAAAGTCAAGCCATGTCAGGGTGCCGTTCAGCTGGACGTAATGACGTGCGACAAAGATACCAAGAGCAACACACATCCAAATAGTCAGACGGGCCAAATTGAGAATGCTATGTTGAACATTCCGCTGGATCTCAGCATCAACAATTCCAACGAGACCCTTAGCTTGCCCGACCTGGTATAAGCGCCATGTGAAAGCGCGCTCCCGCACTCCAGGGCTCGCGCCTGCCTGAATCGATAAGGCACGTGCACTTGCTCGCGCGTGCGCGCCTTCTTGCGCCTTCCGCGAACATTTCTCGACCTTGGACTCAGAGCCCAGCAACACCAAACTCATCTCACCGCCCCATAGACCGCAACCGGCACTCGATCGCACGCACCACACACCCGTAACGACCCCTCCACAATTCAGAAATGTCCACACAACAATACGGCGGCTACAACGCCAACACCTCCGAGGCGCAACAGCAGGTCGACCTCAACGCCCGCACAGTCCACTACAAGTGCGGCGACTGCGACCAGGACGTTCCGCTCAAGCGCGGTGAGCCCATTCGCTGCAGACAGTGTGGCCACCGCGTGTTGTACAAGCAGAGGACGAACCGGTGAGTGCTTTACTTTTGCTGTCACAGAGGAGAGAGCGGGTTGCGGACGGCTATTGAGCGAAGGAAGGAAGATTTGGGAGACTTGGGGAGGAAGTATAATCTGTGGGGAAAGAATGAAGCACATGCATAGATTGAGGGACACGAGTGGAAGTAAAAGACGAGTGCTGACGTTGGTGCAGCATGGTCCAGTTCGAGGCACGCTGAGCCTGGTATGCCCACTATGGCTACGACAGATGAGAAGAACAAGCTGCGACAAGAGGCTTTGAAATCGAGGAAACGCGAAGACGGGCTCGGCGGACCTGAGTCTTGCGCGCGAGCGTGGAGTAACTGGTGATTTGGGAAAAGATTTGCATTTACACTGCATGTGGTGAGAGACCGACATGCGCGAGCTGTGCGCAGAGCGATGGCTGGATTGAACTATGATCATCAAAAATATCACAAAGCTCAATAAGCGCAAAGCGCAGTTTCACAGTTTGATTTCCCTCTCAACTCCTGTCCCAAAAGCTAGTCTGATGCTTCTCGAGAAACACCCGTGACCGAAATGCTGTCACCAGACACTCGAAGGACAGACCCGCCCACTGCAGCTTAGGCCTACTTGTGACACCATAAGCCGCCCACATGATTCCTGCACCGCGGGCTCTCCATACTTCTAATGAGGTGCCGAATGACAACGTAAGATATGAGTCCAAGGGAAACGAGGCCCAACGCCTAGGCGATGCTTGAGTACGATGCCAAAGCCTGCAAAAACGATATGCAATTATGCAGTGTATCGTCGTAACCAGTCGACGAGCACTCTATGCACCTCGGAAAGCATCGAAACGCTTGTATGTGTAGCCGATAAACGGAAGGCTGGTGGCGTACTCGTCCTCTCCAGACTGCGCGGCTTGTGCCCTGTAGGCAGCGCTGTTGTCGTTCTGGTCAATCTCATCAATGGGGAAGTATTGTGTATCAACGTTGGACTGCAGCTTAGGCTCGAAAGGTGCACGGATGCGTCGCAGGCCATCCCATGAGACACCGCGGAAGAATGGATGTTGCTTGATCTCGCTGGCTCCGCCAATGCGGCCGAGACGGTGGTCGGCATCACAGATCAGGCTAAGAAAGAGGCGTTAGTAAACGAGTCAGGAACGACAACGCAGGGGAGTACTCACCGCCTCACAAAGTCCTCCGCCTCAGCGCCGAGCTGCTGGTCCGGTGGGAAGTGCAAGTTGCGTGGCCAATCCACGATCTTGCGGTAGGTATCATGGGGCTCCTCTGCGCAGAACGGAGGCCAGCCGATAAGGCATTCGAACATGATGGTGCCAACAGACCACCAATCGCAGCCAAAGTCGTATCCTTGGCCACTGAAAATCTCGGGCGCAATGTAGTCGGGTGTACCGACAGTGGAGTAGGCCAGCTGGCGACGCGACTTCCTCCATGTGTTGATCTGTGTGCGGTTGCTGACTGTCAATTGGATTTGATCCATGTTCATCGAGTTTCGGTTGTCACGATTAGACTTGTGCGCGCCGCCAGCAAGCAACTTTTTGTAGTAGCCGGCATCATGCTCCTTGTGGAAACCTGTCGACAGACCAAAATCGGTCAGCTTGATGTGACCTCCACGGTCCAAAAGAATGTTGTCAGGCTTGATATCACTGGGAAGTGTCAGCTGATGTACAAAAATGTCCCCGGTGCAGTTGCACCCACCGGTGAATGAAGCCAAGCTTGTGAACAGCTTCTATGGCAAGGACAATCTCCGCCATGTAGAATCTCGTGATGTCTTCTGTGAAGATCTCGTACTTGATGAGCATCGTCATCAAATCGCCACCAGGCAAAAACTCCATGAGCATGTAAAGGAAAGTGTTATCCTGGAACGTTGTGTGCAGCTTGACAACCCAGGGGCTGTCCGACTCGGCGAGGATATCACGTTCGGATCGTACGTGGGCGAGTTGATCCTTTTTGAACTGCACAGTGTTAACGTGTAGTCCTCAGGTATTGTTTGATCGGTATTCGTTCGTACCATCTCCTGTTTGACCAGTGACTTGAGCGCGTAGATCTTGCCGTCATTCTTGCGTTGGACAAGCTTGACCTCTCCGAACGCACCCTTACCAATGACCTTCAGTGTCGAAAAGTTGTCGGGCTTCTCCTTTGTTCGCAGGAATCGCAGGTATTGAATCTCAGCACCGCGCATGTTGTTCTCCTTCTGGGCTTTGCGGTTGTCGGAGATCGAAGGCTCCTTCATGATGGATTCAAGTTCCAATGCTCTGTCATCGTGTCAGTCATGCTGAGAGTCATGAGACCGTTTGTCAGTACCTCTGGTTGCGGTCGCGTGCTCGCTGAACACTATCCTTGAAGAAGGTATTGATCAGACCCTTCGACATTGTTGCTTGCTGGGCGACGTTGCTCGAGTACTTCTCAGGGTTTCTGGCCGGCGCTTCCTCCTCGTACAATGACTGTGACGGCTGGCGGGGTGCAGAGCCGCCTCCATAGCTTCCGTATCCATATCCGCGGTTGTCAGCAGTACGGGGTCGCTGCTGGCTTGGCGAGGGCTGGCGGCCGTAGGAGCTCCCAGAGCGGTTGCTGCCCCCTCCGAGGTGCTGCTGTGATAGCTGCTGGGCTAGACCGTTAGGGCTCTGGTCAAAGGCGCGAGCTGAACCTGGAGCTTGCAGGTTCCCCTGCTGCCCTTGGTATTGGGCCTGCTGGTAGGGGCTCTGGAAGTAGCCTCCGTAGCCATTGCCGCCCATCTGCTGCTGCGCACCCCAAACTTCCTGCTGGCCAGCCTGGTTTGGGTACACAGGCTGCGGGAATGTCGACGGCGTCGTGGGAAACGCGCGGCCTTGCTCTTGGGCATACTGGTTGTTGCGGTCACCCCCACCACCAAAGCCAAAGTTGAGCTGCAGGCGGTTGCCCTGCTGCTGGTTGTTCATTGTGAAGCGAGTGCGGTGCCGAGGTGGCCTGCAGGAGCCTCCTCAGTGTGCCGTAGATCGAAGTGTGCCGTAGGCGGTGAGGTTCGAGAAGTTCGCAATGTTTTCGAGGGAGAGGGGTGGAGGGAGTGCTGCGTGGCCGCGGGGAGAGAGCGGGTGGGTAGAGGGAAATAGCAGCGTACTTTCTTTCAAAGTGCACAGAGCGTCGAACGAACCCCGGGAGGCAAATCACAGCGAACAGCTGGCGAGAGGGGGAGGCGGACGGGGGGCTGTTTCGATGAGAGCTCAAGTCAGGGAGTGGGTTAGCGCAGCGTTGGGCCATGCAGCCAGTCCACGGGCCGGGCCAACCCAGGACCGGGTTCGCGTTGTGAACTGTTGCTTTCATATTCTGACCCTCTCACTGGAAATCAAACACTTGGGTGCGGAGCCGCCCCTCTGTGTAATTTGCGCGCATTCACAGACCGTGCAATGCAGTTACAGAACGTGCTGCGGTCCCAGGGTCCGCTAGTCAGACTCCATCCTTTTTCGGATGCTCGAGCCGCCCTCATTGCTACCGCTATCATGGGATTCAAGATCCAGGCCACTGGCTCGAACTTGTGTCGCGCAACACACATCAGTGCCACACGTGCGGGGAAGGAGGAAAGGTACGTTTGACAGATGTGACATTGCTTTGGTTCTAGTAACTCGCGCGAGATACGCGTCAACATTGATACATTACACCGCTATAGTACAACATTCGCAGATGAATGCTCGTGAGTAGACAAGGTATCCAAAGGAGCTTGAAGCCCTAACATTCGAGAAGAAACCTGCACCTATGTTCGCAAAGCGGCGGTCAACCAAAAAAACAATAGCGTCGTGACCGCTGTGGGGTATAGAATGATAGCCAGCAAGACACTAGCCACAATTAAGGTCGCGGATACATGTCCAGAGACACAGAAGGGGGTGGGCTGTGAAGAGTAATATGCGTAGAGTCGTGGCGCCAAAGGTAAATGCAGTTTCTGTGAGAACGCCGATGGCAATGACATGAGAGCTCATCGATATGCAGATATGGATGCATGCGATCGGCCAGTATTATGTATATTCGGAACGTCGTGTCCAGCAAGCGTGGTATGGGTAGTGAATTATTTGTTGGAAGCCATGAGCGCCTTGACCTTCTCACGTTCGGCGAGAATGTCGGCTTGCAGTCTTCTTGTCTGGCGAAGGGCCTCGTCCCTGTATGATCATTAGTCTCATCTCATCATATGAATTGGGGTAGACCGACTTCTCGAATTGGAGCTCAGCAACCTCGATCTGAGCAATGTTCATACGGCCAACGACCTCCTCCATTTCGCGATCGGCATCGCGGAGGGCTCTCTCAAGCTCTTCGACACGCGTCTCGAGAAGCTCTGTCTTGGTTGCTTCGGCCATGGTCATAGCAGGGCCGCTTGTAGTCATGTCAAGACGAGGTGATCGTTGGGAGAATACTGGTGATGACGGCATCTTGGGTGAGAAGGCTGATGGGCTCAACAAGCCAGACTTCACACGACGTAACTGACTGCCATGACTCTCCTTGAGGGCTTGGACCTCGGTCTCATGCTTGGAAATGGCCTCTTCAGACGACTGCTGAGCCATCATGACTTTGTCCTCAGCCGTCTTCAGACGTCGCTCTAGCTCGATGATCTGATCAGTCGACCTCTGTTGTTCCTGCTCTCCGCGAGAAATGGCATCAGTGAGGCGAGCTCGCAAGGAGCTGTTGGCCACAAGTTGTTGCTGGATCCTGTTCGATAGCTCATCCATGCGGCCTGCGGCAGCAAACAGCTCGGTGCTGAGCTTCTGTTCCTTGCCAAGATGTTCGAGCTCAGACTTCTGCAATTGCCGCGCCTGTTGGCGGTACTGCTCAGCCTCGCTCATAGCGAAGTCACGCTCCGCCTCAGCGTCTGAAATGCTACGCTTTAGGAGGTCGAGTGTTCTTTCTGCTTCAGCACCGGCGGCACCTAAGGATTCGCCGTTGCCGGACTCAAGCTGTGTTATACGTGCGAGAGAGAGAGCCTGAGTTGTTTGTAGCTCATTGTACGCCTTGTCGAGGGAGATGGGCTCGTTCTCCAGACGGATCTCAGGAACGGTGATGTCATGCTCGCGGAGCAGATCGCGGAGAGAGCTTGTCTCCTGTTGTGCGCGGTCAAGATCCATCCGCAATCCACCCAAACCCTTCTCGCACTGCCACTTTTGCTCTAAAGCATCGTCGGCGCGGCGTCGAAGCGCATCCACCTCTTGCCTAAGATCACCGACCTCTCTATGGAATGCGGTCCGACGGGGTGTGAGGTTGAGTGCAGCATCTCTTTCAGCTTCAAGCTCCTTGATGCGTTTCTGGAATTCTCTCTGCTGCATCTCCTGGCGGTGCAGAAGGTGCTTCAAAGCCTTGTGCAGCGCATCACGCTGCTCTTCGAGTTCCTTTACTGGATTGCTGACAGTTGGTGTATCCGCGGGAGAAATATCGCCTGACCTGGTCTTGACGGAGTTAGATCTCAACAATGAACCCCGCTTTGAGTTGAAGCCAGTACTACGAGCAAGCGAGTTCGAACGTGTTAAGCCAACGCGTATTTTTGACGGCGGACCATCAGACTCCTCCTCTGCGATGGGTTGGAAACCGGGATTGGGCTGTGGTGGCTGATTCGTTTCCTGCTGCAGTTTGCGGGCGGCAGCCAGGGCCTGGTTCTCGCTTCGGAGCTGCTGTATCTCTTGTTGCATGCGGTTTGTCTCGAACACAAGTCTTTCGGTATCAGCAGCCTCTACTTCCAGTACCTCCAGTCGTGATCGTAACTGAGGCACCACTTGGTCCCGGAGAGCGTCGGCTTCGTTGCGATGCTTCTCCAGTTCCTCGCGTAAGGCTGTCAATAGATCTTCGAAGTTCTCTTTGACCTGTCTTTCTTCAGCCAAACGTCTCTTAGCGTCTTCTAACGACATTGACAGCTCCTTCAATCGGGGATCCTCAACCACAGATACTGCTCTGGACTGATCGCTGACCTGATCCTCTAGTTGCTGTACTTGCTCTTCGAGATCTCGTCGACGCCGCAGCTCTTCTTGAAGTCGTTCAGCCATGCGCACCTTCAGTGATGCGCGTTCCTGCTCGGCTTTTCGGCGTTGTGTGTCGACCTCTTCCAGCTTGGCCTCGGGGTCACTGATGGGAAATCGAATCGAGCTGATGCCCGAGTCCGAGTAATAGTCGCTCGTTCTCCTGTTATCTGGTGATGTAGCCGAGGCGCTTTCTGCTTTCCAGCGCTCGACTTCGTCTTCCAAGTCCATCTCCCGCTTGATAGAGGCGGCGAGCTCTGAACTCACCTCGCGCAATTCGCGCTCGAGCTCTTCGACGTGAGCATTCATTTGAGGCGACGACGAGAGTAGTGGTGTTCCAGGTACATTGAAGTATGAAGACAATGAGTTTGCAGCTGGAATGTCTAGGCCGTTGGGTTTGTTCTTGGCAGACATGCTCCCTTGCTTATTACGTGGAGAATCGGTCGGAGACGATGAGAATGTAGTAGCCGGCGATTCGGCGCCGTTAGGCTTCGACGAATTCCAGCCAAAGAAGGAAGTGAATCCGCCGCTCGGGGTCTTGGGTTTGCCCAGCTGTGAAATGTCTCGTGGTGCATCGTCTTCAACACCGTAATAGTCGTCCGTAAAGTCTTCGGTAACGCCGTCCAGCTTGATCTTCAGGTCTGGATTAGGCCGTGATTCTGAAGCGTATAACGGCATGTTGGGCATAGTAGGGGAGCGGGCGTGGGCCTTGACGTCTCCTACTCTCGTCGGTCGCGGTGACTGTCCGTTGCTGACCGACCTCTCATGCCGTGGAGAGTATACAGTAGGGCTTAGCGTTGTGACTGAGAAGGAGGTCTTGCGAGTTTCGAATGGCTTGGGCGCGGTTCCTGTGAGAGGAGAGTTGCCGTGAGGGTTGCTATGAACATTGTCAGTAGTTGTTGGGCGCATAGCACACGATGTGCTCACCTATCGAGGTTTCTAGGTACAAACAAGCCCTCATCTGTCAAGGGCGGCGAAAGAACTGAATTATTAGGCGGATTATCTTTACTGGTGATACTGTTGGTGCGTAGATTTGCCTGAGAGAAACGAGCCGCGACAGGAGAGTCTGCTGGTAGGGGCTTGCGTCGAACCGGCGACTGGACAGCGATAGGGACAGGCTGTGACGATGTCTGGGAGCGGAAGGCAGCGAAGGACTGAATGGCAATGGAGGCCAGTGTCGACGGCTTCTGGCGAGGCGGCGAGGCTTGAGCTTGTGTAGAAGGCGCGACCTCGCCTGGCGCTTGGGCGTTCTGCATATTGTCGATTCTATGCCCTGGGAGAGATCATCACTATGCACAAATCGCGGGTCTAGAGTGAGGACCGAGTGTGCACTGTGAATCGCGACCGCTAGGGGACGCGCTCGTAAAGGGGGAACTATGACTGCCGAGCAGACCGCGCGGACAGGGCGAAGAGCACTTGGAAGCCTCAGTGCGGATCGCAATGCTGGAATTGGTCGCTGTCCACGCCCCCGTCAGCCAGTCCCAGCCAGTCTTGACCGAGGGTGGTTCGCACGGCGTGAGTGGAGCGTGCCGCGCGCCAGGGGTACTTCGCCGCCACTGCAGGAACACGCCAATGAGCCGCTCCTCCGGGTACACACAGATGAGAGCGAGTCGAGCGGTGGGAACTAATGATTGTGAGGTGGGTATTGCTGGTGATTCGAGGATACGCAAAAGTACCAAACTCGAGTAGATAGCTGCGCCTCGCGCACTCCGAGCAACAATTGACATCAGTCTTGGTGCCTTAGCCACCGGCGTCCGCTGCAGGGCAACGGTGAAACAGTTTCAGCACCAGTTCGAACACCAGCACCACGCAAGCCTTCTCCAGCCTGCATGTGAAAGAACTCCGTCCCGTCAATCACAATTATGTGTGCATAAACGCAATCGGACTCCAGCCAGCGGATGGCTGTAGCGTGCTTGGCCTCTCCGTATTGTGCACCGCAGATGGCGCAAGTAATTTTCCTGTCGTGGCGAGAAAAAAACACATGCGCCTGAGGCCGAGACCTTGATGCGGTAAGTGCGTCCCTGGCGTGCGGCAGGGGCTCTTCCGTAACCATGACAGATGAGGCTTGCTGCGGAGAACATGCGGATTGTCTGGCCGGTACGTCTCCGCTTCTGGACGCACGCAATCTCTGCGAAAACGACGCGCCCCTGAACCGCAACCTCACTTGAATGGTTCTTGATGAAAGTGCAACGCTGCTGACTCGCGCAATCGCTGGCTCGTTATCGGCGTCGACATTGCCACGCCCAAGTATCATCACCACGTGCATGAAGTCAGCGTATGACGACGACTGCGAGGCACCACGTATTGCCCGCGTCTTAGTATCACATAATTGCTAATCTCATCACTCCAAAAATGGCTTTCCAGTCGCCTCGCCATTCTCAAAGCTTTTACCAGCACGATGCCTCTACCCCTCCACCTCCCCCACCAAAGCCTAGCAATTCAAGTTGCACGACAACACCGTCACAAGGTCCACCTCTGCCACCGCCCCCCGGGCAATCACAATCTTACAAGGGGTCACAATCAGTCTACTCTCACAATGATCCTTACGCCGATCCATATCAATTATCCGTTCAGCCTCCCACTGACGGTTGGTTACCTGAGCCCGTCAAGGACAGAGCGTATGTTAGTCTCTAGATCGACACACGCCAGCTACTCATGTCCCAGCAGAACAAAAGATCTACATGAGATCTTACAAACACCAAAATTGCAACACGCTATCGTGCACAACCCAGAAACGGCACATGCCTCTCTCCAAGCATCTACCGCACCGTTGCGAGCGCTTCTAGCCCAGAATGTCGAACTTGCAGAATCACTGAAGCAACTTGAGGCACATGTTCAGCATCAGCGCGATGGCACACAGTCCCGTCTACTAGCTCTTCGAGCTCTGGAACGCCAGTGGAAAGCTAAGCAGGCCGAGCAAGATGACGCATTGCGAGAGTTCAGTCCGCCAGCACTGTACCAGCGTTTGAACGCTGCAGTAGGAGAGCAAGAAGCTCTCTGTCGAGGTCTCGAGGAGAGCTTCCTGGAGGGTGAGGGTGTCGGTGGTAATGATGCAGTTGCCAGCGAACGAGAAGTGATCGACTTTGTGAGACGAATAAGAGAAGGACGCAAGGTTGCCTACCTCAGAGCAGAGTGCAAAGAGAGGTGGGACGAAGGGCGTGTTGGTGGATGGCGATGAGGTCGAGGTAATGGAAGGAACGATCTTTTCGTCTACGAGGGTAGTGCAAGCCAGTTGCTCCCAGCAAGCAGCAATAGCGACGTGTCGACAATTGCTGGCAAGAACCGCCATGCAGATTCCGAGCCACCAATGTTTTATCGCACCATTCTTGTGCTGCCGTACTCCACCTCCACCCGTTCTGAATTCAGTCTTACCAGTGACAGGCTATTCACATTCCATTATCACATACATCCGCTTGTCGACCTATATCGCAGCAACACATCTAACTGTCAGCATGGCTTCTCCACATGACGCGCCACTCCCGCCCACTAGCTGTCTTGCTATAAGCGATGGGCGACCTTTCACCCATCAACTTGACCATATTGAGGTCACTCGTTCTGCTAAGAAATGGGATGAGGAGGCCCTCGCTCAGTACAACGCACTTCTGGTCAAAGAAGCACTTCGTATGTGAGCTGCCCAAAACCACATACTCCAACCTGCTGATCACGGAACAGACCTCATCTGCCTGACCTACTCAAAGCAAGACCATCTGCCTATCTATCGCTTCGACATATGCACCCCCATCGTAACGCCAAATGGTCACGTTCACTGTCCCAACATCATTAGTGACACTACGACTCGTCCTGGCAACCTTCCGACCATCATCGAGACGCAGACCAAATCAGCCAGCTCTCCCACAGAACTGTACAAAATCAGAGCAATTGTCTACACTGATGCGACAAGCGAATGGCTTGTTGTCAGAGAGAGTGTCTGCAGCCACTCTTGTCCTTGGCAAGGCTTGAAATGCTTCATTCTCGAGCTACGCACAGAGTTTGAAAAGAGTGCAGGGTCCGATATAGAAGTTGTGCAGTCGCCCGTCATCGGTCGCAAGAAGAAGGCAAAGAAACTATCCAGAAAGGGTAAGTATGAAATGGTAACAATGAGGGGTGATCGCTAATCGAAATCCAGCGCTGGTCAGCAGTCAGAAGGCCGATGAATTTGACCCAGGTTCTGTTGATCTGGAAGCGAGCCCTGAATTTGCGCATCGCAAAGACATCGTGGAGTCAAAGTCTCTTGGAGATGCAGGTAGCATCGACGGTTCCTACCCAGATCTGGTCGCGGATTGTCCGTAGGTGCGAGGCACATGTTCGAGTAGACAAGACTCTGTGTGCGATTGCAACGCAGTTAGTGGGCGTGAACTATTGGGAGTCGGATGTTGGTAGGTAAAGCTGCTGCGGAAGTTCGCATAGTGTCCAGACTCCGCCAATACCAAATTATGATATCAATATTATGGGTTTCTGTGGGATTCCCAATTGATCCACGCCTTACGTGTGACTTTTGAGAGCGTCGCATGTTGACGGAAACTTTCCCGGAGACTTTACTCGCCAGAGACTAAAAATCACGACGATCGAGTTCGAGACCGGCGAGCCGGTAACGCTGGGTTTCATTGCGCATCGCCCGCCGACAGTGAATCGAGCACAGCATCTTATTGAGCAGTTGGGTATTGAGACGGTGGATGCGAGCTTGGGTGGTCATATCAAGATTGCGAATCCCATGTTCAATGAGACGAGCGTGAGGGGCGTGTTTGCGGCTGGCGATACGATGGTTGTGATGAAGCAGGTGGCGTTTGCGATGGCGGAGGGACTTAAGGCGGCGGCGGGCGCGGGGATACAGATTGCGCAGGAGAATGCGGAGGTTGCCGTGAGGGAGTACGAGGCGAAAGTTGAGGAGGTTGGTGATGTACCTATGGTGTCGTAGAAGCATGGAGGTAGTCACGGTATTACGGGGAGGATGTCGGTGTACTAGTGTGAAGGGAGTCGATGTATCAGCAAGGTAATAGTCAATGTCAGCGTGGAGGTAGTCAGTGTATCCGCAATGTCAAAGCGCGCTAGATGTATGAAATATCGATCTCAAAGGTCTGCAGGTAGTTGCTCGACTGATCTTACTCCATAGTTTTGCCCCAGGAGATATTCAATTCCAAAATACCAGTGGTATGCCATCCTTAACGCCACGCTAAACATACAATAAGTAATCAAGATGTCTCTTTACAACTTTACCTTCTTCACCACCCTCTCTTCACCACCCTCCTTCTTCCGCTTGAAGATGCTTTGACTCTTCATTTGACCAAGCCCAGCCTTATTTGGTGGCACGGCTTTAGCCTTCAAGCCGAAGCTCAATTTCACTGGCGTAGCAGCAGCAGGCTCTTCGCCCTCCTTTTTTTCTTCTACAACAGGCGAAGCGACTTTTTCTTCGACTGGTGAATCACCTTCAGCAGGCGGTGTGGGTTCTTGCTTGGCCGCAGCAGCAGCAGCGGATCGCTTCATTTCAATAGCCTTCTTTGCCTCGGCTTCCTCGGCTGCGCGCTTGGCCATCTTCTTGAGCATCCTGTCTTCGCCAGCACCACTTCGCGCTTCAGCAGCCTCTTGCTCAGCAATCTCCTCTTTGCGCTGTATGGCTGCAAGACTGGTATCTCTCCAGGCAATCATCAGGCCGTCCTTCTCGTCCTCCTTGACATGGCAGATGCCCTCGCGCCCCAGGTGCTTGATGAACTCCGACAGGCTCGGCCACTTGGTCGCATTCATGTGTACGTGTTCTTTGTCGCGGATGTACTCGTTGTAGAACTTATTCGACGATATCCACTTCTCGTTGTGGGCAGTGCGTAGGAGCGAGACAAAGTCGCGCTGGAAGTCGGTGCTGAACTGGTTGATGAACTTGCGCGGATCTTCGCCAACGACCTGCATTTGGCGCACGTGCGACTCGGATTGTACGTGGCACTTGAAGCCGTTGGCGTCGCGGCATTGCTTCTGGCAGATTTCGCACCACCAGCGCAGGCGCTGCAGTCCCTTGGACTTCATCTTGTTGCCGATCCATTTCGAGCTTCCGACTTCTGCTTTACCCATGACGAGTGTGGGTGCACGCTCAGTGTTCGAAGGTATTTAGAGATGTTCGGAGGTGTGTGGTAGGTATGTAGTGGGCGTTGCTTTAAAGTGTGAGGAGAGAAAGCGAGGCAATGGCAATGCGGGCGGATGTTGAATGTTTGTAGGGCTGAGATTGGGTACGCCACCACGCTAGTACAGATAGATGCCTTAACCACCCACACCGACAGAGAAGAATAGAGACGGCGAAGAGCCTGCGGCTGCCACTAATGCTGCTGCTACACTAGTGGGCTGGAGTTTGGACAAGGCTTTTTGTGCCTTTCTCCCTCAATGTGAATTGCGATAGTTCAGCGACAACTCTGAAGGTTTGCAAGGTCTGGCGCAGTGGGTAGGCCAAAGCCTTCAATCGTGGGAGCTGAACTATTATTCTTGTCATTCGTTTCATTGATATGGACTGCAGGCCTGTCCTTGGTACTACTCAGTAGGGTGTGCCGGCATCACCCAACTACCACGTAGCTCCTACGTAAGCCTTATACTCTTGTCTTTGATGCCCTCCCAATCCTTCCTCCCATACGGCTCATACCGATCACTGTTCGTCGGAAGCCAGTACAATTTGTCGTTACCTGTAACTTTGTCCAGATTGATACCTTCCTTCTTTAGCCTGCCCTTCTGGATCTTCATGGTCCCGGTGTACTCCAGCGCAGGCGTCACCCTTAGAAAGAGCGGCACAGCATAGCCAGGCAAGACAGACCTGGCATATTTGGCCAAGGCCTGGAAGTCAAACGTAGACTCTGTCACGCCTTCGGTCATGACTACGGATGCAGCCCCTGCGCGCCCATCGTAGCCTGGTACCTGCACACCGTAGACATTGGTCTCAGCGATTTGTGGGAACTTGCCGACCATATCCGCAACCTCGTTGGTGGAGACATTCTCTGACTTCCAGCGGAATGTATCGCCCAGTCTGTCCACGAAGAATACTCGGCCGTCGCTGTCTTGTCGCATCATGTCGCCCGACTTGAACCACCTGAGTTCTGTCAGTTCCTAGATCTTGACTATTTTGCGCTTCAAACCTACATGTCACCCTTCTGGAAGACATCTGTTATCCTCCTATTCTCGCTGGCGCCATCGTTGTTATAGTACCCTGGAACGCTCGGCAATGTCTCCGGTGTCAGACGGTGCAACACCTGGCCAGGTTCGTTGGTACCGCATCTGATCGCAAAACCGTTCTCGTCACGCATGATGTCCTCAGTGTCAACGTCCATCTTCACTCTCACCTCCTCGTTGTTGAACCTCCAGCTCCAGATCAAGCCTCGGAGTCCGATTGTGTGCGCGGTGAAGGGCCCTGCGTTACGGTTGAAGGTAGCGCCGAGCCCATCGGTGGCTGCGTAAAGCTCATTGATGATGGGAATGTTAAATCGCTCGCGGAACGGCTCCCATACATCTGGACGCATGCCATTGCCCCATGCAACCTGGACGTTGTGTTTGCACTCGTATGGATTAGGTGGCCCGTTGAGCAAGTATCTGCAAAGCTCGCCAACATACTGGATGTGATTCGCGCCTGATGCTGCCACCTCGGGCCAAAACGTCTTGTGCGAGAACCTTCTTCCCAGAACTACCGTGCCACCCGCATGTATTGTCGGCGTGACACACAAGCCATGTGCTGCGCCGTGGTAGAGTGGCATGCATGTGTACATCTTATCCTCCGGCTTCAAGCCCAGGTACTTGGCCGTTGTGTAGCCCACGAGCAGCTCACGCCCCGTACTCATCACTACGCCTTTGGGTAGACCAGTCGTTCCAGAAGTGTAGATAAGACCGCGGACAGACTCGATGGGAACGCTCTCGCGGCGTGTCTCGGGGATTGGCGTACGGTCGGATAGGGAGGCAATGAATGATGGATCGTAGTAGTGAATCGTAACGCCGAGGTCACAAAGCTCAGTGCGACTGGCTTCGACATTGCTCTTGACATCGACATCTGCAATGAGGTGCTTTGCCTCGCACAACTGGAGAGTACGTTAGTTGCAGTTCTTGCACACGTATGGCTCCTGCAAACCTTTGCGCAATGAACAAGTCCGCCTCCAGTCAGGTTCCAGTTGATGTAGCTTATACTTGCGCCAATTGCATCCAATGCAAACCAAAGCATCATATACTCAGGGCTATTCCCTCCGTCAATGGCGACCATTTCTCCAACTCGCACACCAATATCGTTCATGAGCCAGTTGCCCACTCTGGTGATTGCTTCAAAGAATTCCTTGTATGTCCATGTCTTGCCCTCGAAGATCAAGAATGGGTGATCCGGCCGATTGCGCAGAGCGTGGTCCTCCAGTACGTGATATGTAAGGACTCGCTTCTTCACCACCTGTTCGGTCATGAAGTCCAGGACATCTTTTGACGGCGCAAGACCACCGCGGGCATTGTTCAGGTCGTATACGATGTGGAACTTTGCGTTGAGATATGCGGCGAGGGCTGCTGTGCCGGCTGCTCCTGCAGCAAACACTGGACCCCGTTCTCAGCTCGGCTCTCGTCAATAGTTTGAGCTTGATTAGACCTACATGCCATCTGTGATGCTGCTCTAGGACAAATATGCCCTCTTCGTGCTGCCTGAAGTAGCCAAAAGTGCTCCGTCAACCAAAATCGCTCTGAAATGTTAAAAGATACCTGAAAGAGTAGTTGCAGATAGCCGGCTGACGGTTCAATATTGCTGCCATCGAACGGAGTGGCTTTGGCGCCGAGGTTGTTGCCAGCGGCCGAGTCAGCGAATGAATGGAGGTTGTTCGCCGCTCGTTCCCTCCCCGCAAGCCCCCTTCCCCGCATTCTCGTTATCTCCAATCTCCGGCACAGCCGTGAACTAACACTACAGCAGGCTCCGATGCCTCTCTTGCGCGATCTGCGATTTACTATCACTACAGAGCTCTAGCGTCTACCAAGGCGAATCAAGTGCATTGTTGGAGCAATTTCGAACTCAATGCAATTCCTAGCGATCCGATGATCCACGTCACGCACGACATGCTTGGATCAGGAACTACACACGGCCAAAGGACTCCGCAGAAGCTCACAAGATTGAAACCCATTCTCTAATATCGTCACAGGGTATGAGAAATTCTTCAGCGAGCTGTCACGAGCAACAAATCCACAACAATCGATCGTCGATGTTTCGTTCGACAAGCAACGCGACTCAGAAGATGTTGAAATGCCTGATGTACCTGGCAGATTGGTAAAGCGGATGGTGCCATTTGAAGAGGTAGTGAAAGACAGTGGGAGGAACCGTTTGAGGACACATAGGATTGTGATTGGAGTGTGACTTGCAAGGGCTACGTAAGGAGCAGGCTGCCCGTGGGTCACGAATCAAACTGTACGAGCCGCACGGATAGACCTGATGACCTACAAGGTGTTGAGCGCTCACGCGTCAGCTGGAACTCTGAGTATTGCGTAAGGACCGAGTCGCGATTTCCTTACACAAAGTAGTTATACCCCTACAATATCTTACAATCGCACGATAATTCTCAAAACTGCCATTGGAAATACACTGTCTTTTTCACTCTCTTTCGTTCCTGTGCTGCAAATCGTGCCTTGCAATCGTGCATTCTTCGACTCCCTTATCCGTCATTTCCCTTCAGCCCTGCTTTCCTCCTTGACAGACTCGTCCGCAGCCCCGGTACCCTTCTTCTCACCGTGACTTTCCCCGAGCGCCTTGGCTCTCTTCATGGGGTCGAATGACGTGAAAGTCGGCGCGGCGTTGGACACCTGGTCTTGGAACCACACTTTGTTCCCGGTCATGATGGCGCTGAATTTCCCAAAGGCTGAATATGTGGGGGTCGAGCCAGTTGTGCGGACGAAACGCGCTGGGGAGGCGGTCGATGGGGTGTTATCTTTGCCAGCGGCGCGTTCCGGGGACGCAGACGCCGGTCCCCTGCCCGGGAGGGTGCTGGGGCGAACGAGATCCATGATGTACTGCAGCTCGGAGTTCCGGGACATGCTGGCTGCTTTTGTGTTGTCTTCGGGAGGCCGCTCTTGCCAAAAGGCCCGTCCGCGCGTTATGCAGATAGGCCTGTCGCTTCGGAGCTTTCTGAAGGGAACACGGGTGCGGGATTGCGATGGTGTCTTGCTGCTATCGCCAGATGGGATTTCGTTCTGGCGAATATGATTCGTTGTCGTTCGATTGGGCCCTGCGTGCCCTGGCGGGCTACTCCTCCTTTCGTGAGCGACGTCACGTTGGATTCTTGCAGAAACCTTTGCGTGTCTGCTCTTCTCCAGGGATGTTGCTCGAGACCGCCTCTCGAGTCCTTTGCGGGATGCTTGCACGACTGCCGCTCGCTTCGGTCTGCGGATGCTCTCTCTCGCGCTGGCTTTGCCAGATTTGGCTTCCGTGCTCCTGGTCTCCGAAATGTCCTGCTCCAGGGTCTGATCTGTTGGCTTGTGGATGATGCTACGATCTGTCTGTTCGCCAGCCAATGATCCTGTGATGCGACAGTCGACACTGACATCAATACAACCACCGGCCAACAGAGGAGAGCGAGGTTCTCGATACAGATAGTGCGAGACCACTCCCACTCGGTCTTTGACCTCGCAGCCTGCCAATAAGGCTGCTTTGCCCTTGTGAGACCCAATGTAGAGGTACTTCAGCGCCTTTCCAATCCATCTCCTCTTCCAAGAGTCCACGGACAGTCTTCGAAAGCTCGGGTGTCCTATTCTGTCTGACGCGTACAGAGGCCCTTGGAGGTCAGGCCGGGTCGAATCTGCGCTCTTCCCGGCGGAGGAAACATTGAAGACCTTTGTCGAAGCAAAAGGAGCGCGTGGAGGCACGGGCGACAGATGACGTCCGCTATGATCTCGGTACGTAAAACCGACAAAAGTGCTTCCGACGAACTCGTCGACGCCACTTGACCGAGGATCCAGCTCAGACTCTGGGTGACGAGCGTTGTCGAGCCGTAGTGGTGGTCGTACAAAGACTTCTTTCTGTGGCTGGATTTTCACTGGTATTATAGTCTCGGCGTGCGAGCGGGCTGCAGGCGGGAAAACTCTCCATGGCGGAAGAACCTTGTCCTTATTCTCTGGCAGATCGTACCAATCAGGAAGACCTAGGTACTGTCTGATGCGATCCCGTACCTGCTCTTCGATACGAAGTGCTGACAGGAAAGCATCGGACTCGCTGAGGTCAGTCGTACGACGCACACCTTCGATTACAGTTCCAAGCTTAAGGCCGCCTTTAAAGTCCGTACTGGATACCGCCCGATATTCTGTATCCAAATACTGCGAGAGCATTCTCAACCGCGGCTCAGACTTACCAACGCTTTCATTTGTGGTGAAACAGCCACTAAGAAGATCGTCACGTCTTGTTTTGTACAAAGGCACGCCGTACTTGTGTCTTTTGTCAAAAGCTACATTGTAGAGACGTTCATACCGAGCCTGCAGGGTAGGAAACCATGAACACAAGTCGATAATATCCGGGAATGCCTCGTAGTACTTGCGCAGAGTGTCGAAAATTTTGAAGTCCCGTTCGTTCTCAGTCTTCCGAAAAGAAAATCCTTTCAAACTTTCTTGCAAGACCTCTGCTAACATCACATAGACTGAGAATATTTGCGGTATCTGCTTGAGGTGCCTCGCATGCAGGTGGGTCCGTGTGTTTGGTTTTGGGCCTGCACTCGTAGGTTTGGGCTCCTGGTTTCCGATTGAAATGGTAGCATCGGCCGTAGTTAATGCGGGCCGCGAAGAAAGCTCTTCGTGTATCTTCGGCTGCTTAGTCGCGGCAGCTTTAGCAACATAAGTGGTGTGAGCATTTCCGAAACCGATGTTGCGCAAGACCTTCTGAACCGTGTCAAGATCGGACTTTGAATCGACATATATAGCGCCTATCAAAGCCTCGAAGGCCTCGCCCAGTGTATCGCGAGAAAGCATAGATGCTCCTGTCAGGATGTTTCGCTGGAGATGAAGTTTAAGACCCTTCTCAGCCAGAGCCTGTCGTGTTACTAGTCGTTTTTCCATCATAGCATAGTGCACTCAACGAAATATCAGTATCGTGGTCCTCTTTCAAAGTAGCGTTCAGGCAGTGGCACATACATCGACTTTGTCCACTGTCGTACCAAGAGCGACACAGAGCCAGGTCAAGGACCCGATCTCCTAACAAGGCAAGTCGCTCGTAGCCCTCCATTGGTATATTCGTGTCTGCAAAGTTGACCAGATTGCCAGGACCCGAGGTCTTGAAAGCGGAGACACCCAACAACTTGTCGTTGAATCTGTATCTAATACGCTGCTCAAGAGCACCTAACTCGGCCACTGCGACAAGAAGGTCGTGGCGGCAATTTGACGAGCGCTGAACCGAAGCCGCCAGATCTGTGTCGCGTGCTGGTTTGATACATGCCCGGTCCGGTGGCTTGTTTTGGGAAGCCGTCTGCCGCGCCTGCCTGCGCTTTTGAAGGGCGCTTGCTGATCGGATACGTTTGTTAGAGACTCGATGCCACCATGGCCCACTGCCACTGTCTGAACCCGGCTTGCCTCGTAAGACGTCCGCCCACCTAGCCCCCATGCTCAGCTTTGAGGGAATTGCAGCCTTGACCATCTTTGAAGGGACCATAATTCCCGAAAGTCTCCAGCTTTTTAAGTAAAAACCGAACGTGCGCGGGTTGACATTGTTACGTCCAGGTGAATGGCGGTCTGATGTGATTGGTTTAGAAAAACCAGTGAAGCCCCGGGTTTCACGGCGACAACGCACTAATCATCAAAGTGCGTAATCTCGCGAGATAGAGTGAGGGTTTTTGAGAAGTTCAAAACACGATGGACGGAGTGGATGCGTTCATTGCAGAGATCAAGGGTGTGGCGAAGGATCGACATCGATACTTTTGCTGTCGACAAGGAGCCGCGTCGAGCACAGACCAATGCCGAAGCACAATTACCAGAATCGGTCAACAATAACTTAGTAGATCTATTCTTCTTACGCTGTCCTATCGCTAATTCTTAACTTATCACTCGGCCTCCTGCTCTCGTGGCTTCTGGCCTACAAGCCTGCTTACAAGCGTCTTGTACAATGCGCATCAATCAAAAGCAGCAACCATTTGAACACTAGCCAAATTCAAGGCCTCGCACCACGAGTAAGACGCGTCTTGGGCTACCAAAGACGTGATATACTTTGGCTGAAGCAACAGTTCATACAAACCCGGCAAAGGCCTTGCAATCTTTAAATGCACCAGACCGCACGAGCGTGAGCAATGAGCGCGGTGTGAGAGAAGTATTAAATCTTATATTTCAGAGCTGCCCGCCTACTCTAGGCTCGACAAAGTCTCGGCGTCAGCAACAAGTTCGCCCAAACAAATACTCCATGCACGCTCCCCAAACGTTACTCTTTGTCTAGCCGTGATCCATAAGCTCCTATGTTACAAATTGCACGCTTAACCAGAGAACTCCTTGATGTCCGTTGTCTTTCCAGGGATGAGCGCCAAAGGTACGATACCTGATACGTGCATCTCAGGGCCGTAGACGTGCATGTTGAGGCCGAGCTCCTGACCGACGTTCTTGATGTTCTTGAGACCCTCCTGGTAGTTGGGACCAGCACGACGGATCCAGATCTGGACCTTGTGCTCGTTCAGGGAACCAGCGACTTCCCTCAGGGCGCGGATGACACCCTTGAAGGTCGAGGCAACGTTGGTGAAGTTGGCAATACCACCACCGATGAACAAGACCTTGCCCTCAGGGTGCTGGGGAGCACGGAGCATGAGGTCAAGCACTGTTCGTGCGTAGTGGAAAGTCTGTGTCTCTGTGGGAGCACCAGAGTACTCACCGTAGTTGGCGAGCTCACCGGCGAAACCAGCAGAGGCAATGGCATCGGCGTAGACGACGGAAGCACCACCACCGGCAACGAGGGTCCAGACGCGGCC
Source organism: Didymella exigua CBS 183.55 (assembly GCF_010094145.1). NCBI lineage: Eukaryota > Fungi > Ascomycota > Dothideomycetes > Pleosporales > Didymellaceae > Didymella > Didymella exigua. The sequence goes on along the minus strand of NW_022984781.1, from coordinate 709,154 downwards.
AGTTGCGTTGAGGATGGTGAGCTTGAGGGACGCACCAGTCTTAGCATCCATCTCAGCGATGTAAGCCTCCTCCTTGCTCATCTCACGACCGAAGGGAGCAGGGAACTCCATCGGGGGACCGACATCGATGGTAGTCTTGGTGTCCTTGGAGGGAGCAACTGGGATGCCGAGAGCCTTTGCGCTGCGAGCAATAGCCCACTTAGCACCGCACTCGAACTCAGCAGTCTGATCGAGCTTGGCAGCAAGGTCAAGGAAGTGAACCTCAGCAGAGGTCTTGTCCTCGTTGGGGATAACGACGAGAGGGTTAATCTCGAGGTAGCTGATCAGCACGTCAGCAACAGTCATGCTTGGTGGAGCGTGTTGTACTTACGTGAATTGGCAGTCGACGTAGACAGCGTACAGCCTCGAGATGAAGTCAACGAGGACATTGTGAACACCTTGGGGCACCTTCTTCAGGAGAGTAGCAGCAATCTCCTCGTTGGAAGGGTATTCCGTCAGGTCGACGGGGATGAGAAGCTTCTCAGCCTTCTCATCGACATCACCAACATCGACACCACCCTCGTGGGTGAAGAGGATCCAGTCACCCTAAAGCGGGACCGTCAGTAAAGGATGCAATGTGATTGGTGCAAGCGTGCAGTAGCCGCAAGTCAAATGAGCCGCAACACCAGTGCTCAGCAAATTTGAATGAGCGAAAAGGGCAAGAAAGCAGGAAGAATTGACATGTGAAAGGAACGTGCGCATCGCATGAAGCAAGAGTGGGTCAGTGTTGGTTCCCTTCGTCCGGCCGGCCGTCGAACAAAACCAGGCAGTGCGCCCGTCTGCTTTCGAGCCAGCCATCCGCTCCCACTTTTGCTGCAGCTCTCCGCCGAAGCGCATGCGTGCGAACATGCCTTGTGCGCAGCCGAAGCCGCCGAACGTAAGGGTCTTGCCCTGCAAGCCCTACACGCCCTAACGTCGGCCGCAAACGGAAACGAGAACGAATACGGAGAAAATAAATAGAAAGAGACGTACCTCGCGCACGGAGTTGATGTTGATGTAGTACTCGGTGTCCTGGGGGTGGGGGACGAAGGGCTCGACCAGGAACTGCCTCAGGACGCCGTCGACTGTCTCGACCTTCTGTGCCTTTCCTGCCCTCGCCTCGATCCAGTCGCGAGCCTCCGCCCAGGGCTTGTTCAGGGCCAGCAGACCGCTCTTGCCTCGCCTTTTGATCAGCTGATCTGGCTTTGCAACGAACTTGGCGCCGGGAGCCAGCAGCCACGGGTATGTGACCTCGGCCTGGTCGAGCACACCCTTGATGTCGGCGTCGGCTGCAAAGTACAGCGACGCGAGCTTGGGCGGAGGGTTGTGTGTCGACGAGGCGGGCAGAGGAGTGGGCTTGATGACAGGGGCGCGGGTGAGGTGGTAGTTGAGGATGGCCTTGCCGTCGGCCTCGAGGATGGATTTGGCAGACATGTTGCAGGTGTGTCAAGTGTGCGGCGTCAGACTGCAGCGGGCGTGAGTAGGCAGTTCGCGGAGAGAAGAGACAGTGGGCAGAAGATGAAGAGCAGCGGCAGGCGCGAAGATTCAGAAACACGCGGTGTGGACACCCGACGATAATCCCGAGACGACGACGGCGCTACGGCAGGAGCTTGTGAGGGGCGAGGATCGGGAGAGTGGTGTGGAGTGGAGGGGGACCGCAGAGCAGGCAGGAGCGGCGCCCCGGGTGCTGCGACGTACCTATATTGTGTGGTTTTGGGTGTTGGGGGGAAGATGCACAGCACAGCAAAGAGCAGGACGAGGAATGCAGACGGGCGACGGGGAATTGGGGCGTCAGACAGCTGCTGAGGGGTTGGGCCTACTAATTGGGGCAGCGGTCTGATGTTTTTTTGCGTTGAGCGTCGCTCGGGGTCGCAGCGCAGCAACTGCACGCTAAGCTGCGGGCCCACATAGCGCGCAACGCCTCCCAGGGGGCCGCCGGCATGGACGGACGCGTTGAGGGCTGCGAGACAAGGCGGGCAGCCTCAACGCACTGCAGCTGCCCCTCCGCTACAGCAGAGCAGCTTGGACGCCGATATCAACAGCAGCTGCCGGGAGCCTTGCCCTCCAATTGGCGTCTCTGCGCTGCTGATGTCTCCCCCGCTGCCGAGCGCGAAGGTGGTCATACAGGTACACGGCTCCTCACCGCCCGATAGCGCCGCGCCCGGCCTTAGCCCCAACAACGCAAGAGTCGAGCAGGGTCCTCAACACCGCCGAAAAGAAACAGAGGAGGGCCCATCATTTCTTCGGGAATTCTCGCCAGCTCGCCCAGCTTCGCAACCTCTTCCTCTTTCATCACAAGCCTCCCTCTGCTGCTGTGCCCGCGCCCTGGCACTCGCCCATAAGGTGCGTCCGGCTTCTGCTCTCCCTCCCCCAAGACTCCTCACATTCTGCCATTGTTGCTGTGCGCAGCTATTTTTTCGGCGTCCACACCACCGCCCTCCCGTCAGACGCAGCACTGCACATCCACCGCCGTTATTGCTTTGCGCCGGCCCCGTCACAATCACTGACGCCTGCCACTCACTAGACCTCTCCCCCCTCACCTCAATTGACACACGACCGGCCACGATGCCTTCCGCCAACGGCTCTGTCCCCAATCAGGCGGGCACCTCGACCAGCGAGGGCCTGTCTGCCAACGACAACATCCGTCGTTTCGAAGCTCCCAGCCGTGCCATGACTCCCCCGCCCTCGCACACGCTGTTCCACCCCAAGACACGATGCTTCGTCTAGTAAGCAGCCCACCTGCAATTGCCTGCAATTGCCAGTCCACCGGCAGCGAGCGCGACTAACACCCCACAGCGGCCTGCAGCCCCGTGCCGTGCAGGGCATGCTCGACTTCGACTTCATCTGCAAGCGCAAGCAGCCCTCTGTAGCCGGTATCATCTACACATTCGGCGGCCAGTTCGTCAGCAAAATGTGCGTGCCCAGCCAGTGCCCCGCAGCGTGCAATTGGAGTGCTAACTGAGCTCTGCAGGTACTGGGGAACCAGCGAGACGCTGCTGCCCGTCTACCAGTCGGTCGAGAAGGCTATGGCCAAGCACAGCGACGTCGACACCGTCGTCAACTTCGCTTCGTCGCGCTCCGTCTACCAGTCCACCATGGAGCTGCTCGAGTTCCCGCAGATCAAGTCGATCGCCATCATTGCTGAGGGTGTCCCCGAACGCCGTGCTCGTGAGATTCTGCACGTTGCCCAGAAGAAGGGCGTCACCATCATTGGTCCCGCTACCGTCGGTGGAATCAAGCCCGGTGCGTTCAAGATCGGTAACACTGGTGGCATGATGGACAACATCGTTGCCTCCAAGCTCTACCGCCCTGGCTCTGTTTCCTACGTCTCCAAATCTGGAGGTATGTCCAACGAGCTGAACAACATCATTGCCAACACCACAGACGGTGTGCTCGAGGGTGTTGCCATTGGTGGTGACAGGTACCCCGGTACCACTTTCATCGACCACGCTCTGCGCTACCAGGCCGACCCCGACTGCAAGATCATCGTCATTCTCGGCGAGGTCGGTGGTGTTGAGGAGTACCGCGTCATTGACGCTGTCAAGTCTGGTCAGATTACCAAGCCCATCGTTGCATGGGCCATCGGTACCGTTGCCGGCATGCTGAAGACTGAGGTCCAGTTCGGCCATGCTGGTTCCTTCGCCAACTCTCAGCTCGAGACCGCTACCACCAAGAACAAGTCCATGCGCGAGGCTGGTATCTACGTCCCTGAGACTTTCGAGGAGATGCCCGGAACTCTTGCCCAGGTCTACCAGAAGCTTCTCAAGGACGGCACAATCAACCCTAAGCCCGAGCCCGTTGTTCCCAAGATCCCCATCGACTACTCGTGGGCTCAGGAGCTTGGCCTCATCCGAAAGCCCGCTGCTTTCATCTCCACCATCTCCGATGACCGTGGTCAGGAGCTTCTGTACGCCGGTATGCCCATTTCCGACGTCTTTAGGGAAGAGATTGGCATTGGTGGTGTCATGTCCCTCCTGTGGTTCCGCCGCCGCCTGCCCAACTATGCCAGTCGTTTCCTCGAGATGGTGCTCATGTTGACTGCCGACCACGGTCCCGCCGTGTCTGGTGCCATGAACACCATCATCACCACTCGTGCTGGCAAGGACCTCATCTCCGCGCTTGTCTCTGGTCTGTTGACCATTGGTTCGCGATTCGGTGGTGCTCTTGACGGCGCCGCTGAGGAGTTCAGCAAGGCTTTCGACAAGGGTCTCAGTCCCCGTGACTTTGTCGATACCATGAGGAAGGAGAACAAGCTAAGTAAGCATTCGCATCCTTGACTTTGCTCCAATTTCTAATTTCCCCGCAGTCCCCGGTATCGGCCACAGGATCAAGTCCCGCAACAACCCCGATCTCCGTGTCGAGCTCGTCAAAGAGTACGTCAAGAAGAACTTCCCCAGCACAAAGCTGCTCGATTACGCCCTCGCCGTCGAGTCCGTCACAACATCAAAGAAGGACAACCTCATTCTCAATGTCGACGGCTGCATTGCTGTCTGCTTCGTTGATCTCGTCCGCAACAGTGGATCTTTCACCACCGAGGAGGCTGAGGACTACCTGAAGATGGGTGTTCTCAACGGTCTGTTCGTGCTTGGTCGCTCGATCGGTCTGATTGCCCACTTCCTCGACCAGAAGAGGCTGCGGACCGGTCTCTACAGGCATCCCTGGGACGATATCACCTACCTCCTGCCCTCCCTGCAGGGTGGTGCACCAGGTGCTGAGGGTCGTGTCGAGGTTAGCTTGTAGATTCACGGAACGGAAAAAGGAAGGTTACATGCAGTTCTGGTCACTTGATGTTTGACCCGGACAGGCGTTCTGAGCGTGCTAGACAAATTCTTTACACAGAATTGTGGGGATTGTAGCAACACCCGCTAGCTGTGGGCGGAGATACAATATTTTAATGCCATATGACAACTATCACGTACGAACCACGTTTGTCTTCCGCTTGAAAGTGAGTCAACTATTCACGATGCTCTGCTGAATCGTATAGGTCTCGAGGAAGCATTTCGAACGTGCGCGGACGCTCACCAGCGTGCGGGATCCCGGCAGTCGCGCTTCGGTCCAAACGATCCCAAACAACAATGACTGCTACATACAAGTGCATCGCCCTCTAGCTGCTATCCACACGTTCAGATCGTGACACGGTGTCGGTCAGGTGGAGCTGAACGTGTGGAAGGAACCCCGCAGACTGCTCAGCTCCTGGACGCACCATCGAAAGACTGCGCGCAGCAGCGGATGGCTTTATGGAGCTTACATTGCAGCTCGTGGAAAGCTAGAAGCCTTGAGTGAGACTGCCATTCGCTGGTGTTGGTGTTGGTGCTGCTTCGCCGACTGTTCCTTCTTCTTTGGTCAACTTTCCTCGGCACCACCAAGCCACTTCTGCATACATCACTACCATATCGCAACCATGACCGCAACCCCGCACGGATATGACACTGCATGTACGTCGGGAGATCACTTCAACCAGGCTTTGCTTGCCCTCGGCGTGTGGCTAGCTAAGGCTCAGTCAAGCTGACAGCTGAGGCACGCTTTCACCACGAACATAGCAGCAGAGAAGCAACATACTTCCACCACAAGCTCGTGTGTTTTGCATAGTTTGCCATCAGGTAGAGTGCAACGTTTAACAAGCAAGGCATGATCTTGTTGTCCTCTATGCTTGAATCTGAACAGCATGCACGCTCGCTTGCTCGTAACGATGTGCGACTGTCGATCCTAGTTGTCATGCTTAGATCAGCTTGCCACAAAACGCCTTGGAGCCGTCTTCACGCAAGATACAGCCATGTCTACACCGATGTAGTCGTCGAAAGAAAGCCAGAGCTGTAGACTGCGAGCGGAATCTCGGTATGACGGTATCAGGGCGGGGGATGCATACACTAGTAGGGTTGAAAGTTCGAATACCCGTAAGCTGTACAGTTAACCCTACCAGCGTCTCAGCTGACAATGTGCCATGAGAGAGATGAAGTATGTAAGTGAGATACTTAAGCACAAGGAACGTATGGCTTTAGACGTCCGTAGTCTGCACAGGTCCCTCGTCTTCTAAAGCAAAGGCTCAATCACACAACTCCAACATTTCTCTCCAAACACACCCATCCAACTCCACAATGTCTGTCCGAGTCACCTTCAATAACGACAGGACCTCTGGCGCACCCGGTGAACCCACAACAATCAATGTTGACATCAAAACCGACAGCAAAGACGTCGGCGTCGCGAGTCTGGCCTCCAACGGGGGTAAGCCTGTTCTTGCGACCAGCGTCTCCCAAACGCAAGAGAACGTAGTAGTCACCGTCACGGGCAACGGGAAGACGTACACGGTGTCGGGAAACGGAACGCCAGTCAAGCTCCAAGACGATGGCAGCAAGGTCGATGTCTCCAACTTCACCATCAAGGCGAGCAAGAAGTAAAGTGGTGTATGCTCAGCAGAGATAGAAGGAAATCCATCTCTCGCCACAATTTCGAGTGCAACCTGCTTGTGCGATCGCTGTGCTATATCAGTTTACTTTTGACATGCCCCAGCACTCGGCTTCCACAAGACCACCTGAACGAAGTCGTGCGCGTTCAGACGCAGGTACACCGGCGCAGGAAGGGTTACACTGCACGTTGCTTCGCGTGCCTGGCATGTTTTAATGAGGCGCTATCGAATTGTGCCACGGAACGTCATGACTTGACGGATGACGGGAATGCGCCCGATGAGTATGCTGATCGGAGTCACTGCTGTCAGTGTAGGTGCCGGTAAGCTAATTAGCTAGAGCGCAACAAGCTAGCTGTGTGTTCGCACTGGAGGCGGTCGCAGGACCGACGACAGCCCCCCGCATTCCATGCTTCAACACGGATGAGAAGATGGTCTGGAGATATTTGTGTGCTGCAGGGGACGCAACGGGGGCGAAGGCATGCCATGTGCGTTGCACGCAGCTGCCGTGCGCGGGTGAGGAATGCAGACTTTCTATTTGCGGAGCGCGATGTTCAGCTCCCGTTCTCCAACCACGCACATGGAAGCGTTCGCTTGCGGATAACGACTAGCCCGACAACGCGATTCGCGGGGGAACTCTGCAAGGCGAAATCAAGACACCGCTGTGCGCGCTGTGCGCCGACTGTGCTGTTGGACGTAGACAGAGGGCTAGGTTGTGCGACCCAAGACGCAGATGCTCAAGCTTTGGCGACGCAATGTTGCATGCAAGATGATGGATGGCGTGAACTCTGGCTAACCCGTGATACGGTGGGCTGCAGCCGGAGAGCTGCTCCGCCGTCCTGGAGGTCTGGGGGCTTGTGAAGCTCTGTACAACCGCATGGGGCGCAAAGCGTGCACGTAACTCGGAGATGAGCGAGTCAGGCTGACAACAACACGTTTCTGGCCTCACGAGTGCGCTTTCAAGAACATACACGGCTTTGGGGGCGTGAGCCCTTAGCGCTGCAAGGCCGATGAGATTATACGGAATGGGGCCAAGCTCGCGAGGCGTGCTCTTTGTGCTGGCAGTCAGCTTCCTAGCCGCAAGCCTAGATGGCTGCATGCGAGCTCGTGGGATACCGAATGGATAAGTAGGCGCATGCCGTCGCGCTCCTGGCTCTCAGCCTTGTGCTGGATTCCCCTCAGCTTGCTGTTGCGCTTCGAAGCTCTTCAGATTCTTCCTTCACAGCCTATCCGCCATGTTTGCGCTCTCGCTAATGCTCCTGGCGTCCTCGGCTTGGACTGCGAATGCCCAGGATGACGACGCTTACCACCCCCACGGCGCGTTCGCTTTCATTCGGTCTGGAGAGCGCACGCCGCTTCTCACCGGCGACAGCCAGGTTCTGACCGCGCTGGGTGCGCAGCAGATGTACCAACTGGGCCAGAATCTGAGGGCTAGGTGGATCGATGGCGGCGAGAATGCAGGGCTCGGTGTCCAGAACATTGCAAACATGTCGGTCGACATGTTGAACAACGACCAGATCTCTGTTCAGACGTTGGACAAGCAGTATCTCGTGTCTTCGGCGCAGGCCTTTATGCAAGGCATGTACCCCCCCAACGCGGCGGGCAATTCGACTGGATTCGGGGATGCGACGGGCTTGCTGGCGGACGGAAGGGTTGTGCAGGCGCCGTTGAATGGATACCAGTACGCGACTGTCCAGTCGTTCAGCGAGTTTGCGTACAACTCCATCTACATTGATGGAAACTCAAACTGCCCGGAGGCGAGGCTGGAGTCTTCGCAGTACATTGTGTCGGACAGCTTCAAGAACACAAAGGCTGCTAGCAAAGAGACGTATAGCCTGCTGCAGACCAGCTGGTTCCAGGGCAATTTGCTGGATGACCAGAGGTAGGTGGAGCTTCGAGTCTGTCTCGAGCCCGCCCGTCTGACAGCTTCTAGGGACTACGACCATGCTCTGGAGATCTGGGACTACCTCGAGTACCAGTACACGCACAACCGTACCATCTACGAGAGGCTCACCGGCAGCCCAGTGTACAGCGGCGTCTACAACGCGACGCGCCATCTCGCCGACGAATACGCCTGGAATTTCTGGGGCAACACCGGGGCCTCGAGCAGCGACTCGGACAACCAAGCCACTGGCGGCAAAACCCTTGCCGCGGAAATCTTACACCAGTTCCAAACCCTCATCACCGACCGCAAGAACCACAGCACGTCCACCGTCGGCGCCTCGCACCCCATCACGCTCCTCTTCGGCGAACCAGACCCCATGATCAACCTCATCAGCCTGATGCGCATGGACGCGCGCGACAAGACCTTCCAGGCCATCCCGCCCTACGCCTCAGCCATCATCTTTGAGCTCTTCTCCACGGGGGCCGACTCGTTCCCCGCATCCGAGGACGACCTGTGGGTGCGCTTCTACTACCACAACGGCACCACGGACTTCAACGGCCGGCTGCTTGCGTTCTCCATGTTCAACGGCCAGCTGCTTGCGTTCCCCATGTTCAACAACGGACCCAGCCACACGGACATGACGTGGCGCACCTTCAATATGCTGTTTGGCAGGATCGCGATGAACACCATCACCGAGTGGTGTTCGAGCTGCAACGCGCCGAGTCTGTTCTGCACGGGCGTCGACAGCCAAGTGATTGTTGCCGTAAACCCCACGTCGTCATCCAGCGGCAAGCGTCGCGGGCTGTCGCCAGCCGTTGCGGGGGTCGTTGGCGCAGCCGTCACGCTCGCTGCTGCGTGCTTGCTGCTCGCGCTGGCGGTGCTGGTCGGCGGTGTGCGAGTCCACCGTGTGCAGCGCCGCTCGCCGTCCGCGCTGGGCGGCTTCAAGGGCAGCGATAAGCTCGCGTCTGATGCGGATGTTGCGCACTTGGCCAAGGGCGGTGCGCTGCCCGCAGGCATCGCGGGCTTTGGCGCGACGAATACCGCGGCTCCTAGAGCGCGGCATGAGAGGGTGGGGAGCTGGGAGTTGAGGCAGAAGGAGCTTGGCAGGGTCAAGAGCGGGGATGTGGGCGACGAGTTTCCCAGTCCGAGGGAGAGCTTTGAGCATATCGATGTCGTGACGAGTCGGCCTGTGCAGCCAAGAGAGAGCGTGTGAGGCGGTGTGGGAAGACGGGGGTTCTTACCATCTTTACGCTTTCAGGAACACGACATGGTGTTGAAGGGATTGGAAGGGAAGAGGTAGCCTGGCACGGAACTTTGAGACCGTCATGATACCCGGCTTCGAGACCGTCATGATACCCGGCTTTGAGCCTTTTTTTATTTTTATTTTATTTTTTTATTTTTTTATTTTTTTAAATCTCACGACATGTTTCCACGGTGCGATTGACATCTCTTTGGAACCATTTGGTCTCTGTTCAACGTGCATTCGAGTCTTGAGTTGCAATCTGGCGCAGGCGTCTCAGCGGGAGCCACCTCGGCCGCATCGTTCAGGCCGGATGCAGGGTCTAACCAGATGAGCGGGTTAGGCCCCATGTTGGCGCACCCGGCGCGTTCGAGGGCTGCGGGCTGCGTGCTACGTACCGCGGGCTGCGTGCTGCGACCCCCGCCAGCGAGCCAGAGAGGCGGGCAAAGTGCGAGTCCACTGCCCAGTCGAAGAAGCAATCTGCAACCCACATGTTCTGTGTCGCCGGGGTGCATCGCTCACGGTGACGTAGCGTGCATGACACGGAGCAGCAGCGACGACAAGCGGCCGTTGACGATCTGCGTGCGTTACTGCGTCCCCACGCCATGTCATCCATCTCTTAGCGAGGCCGTGTTCCCCTGCCACTGCGGTTAGCGGGCGGCGGAGGTGCTTGCGGACGAGGGAGTGGCCCTCGATCTCAACGGCGACTGTCCCCAGACTGCCCCCAGACTGCCCCCAGACTGCCTCCAGGTTGCCTCCAGACTGCCTCCAGACTGCCTCCAGATTGCCTCCAGATTGCCTCCAGACTGCCTCCAGACTGCCTCCAGACTGCCCCCCGACTGCCTCCAGACCCGTCTCCCGCTGTCCACTGCCAGCCCCGGGCATGGCACGCAGCGCGCGGAAGCGCATCAGCTACGTGCTCCCGCTGGCCAACTCGGCGGGCGGCCACCGACTCGGAGTCAATGGTCTCGCCGTCGACCCGCAGAGCTCGACGCTGTAGGTCGCCATCCGGCCCGTCGTGCCTGCGCGCTCCCCGCTGACCCCGTGCCCCAGCTACTCGGGCGGCCGCGACGGCGTCATCTGCGCCTGGGACCTCGGGCTCGACCTGACCAAGGCCGTCGACGATGAGCACGACCCCTTCGCCGACCGCCATGCCGCCGACTACGCGCCCCCGCCGACGCGCTTCCGTTCGCAGGTGCAGGCTCACACGCACTGGATCAACGACGTCGTCCTCGCCCACCACAGCGCCGCGCTCGTCTCGGCGTCGTCGGATATTACCGTCAAGGTCTGGCGCCCGGCCGCGCACGACGCCGTCCCGCCCGCGACCATCGGCCTGCACACGGACTACGTGAAGCGCGTGGCGTCGCCGGGCCCGGCCGAGAACTGGGTCGCGTCTGGCGGGCTCGACCGCAAGATCAGCCTGTGGGACCTCAATGGCGGCGGGCGCACCCTCGAGATCCATGTCGGCGAGGACGACAACGCGTCGGCCAAGGGTTCCGTCTACGCGCTGGCCGCCACCCCCACCATGATTGCCAGCGGCGGGCCCGAGAGCGTCGTGCGCGTGTGGGACTCGCGCACAGGCAAGCGCATCACCAAGTTTGTCGGCCACACGGACAATGTGCGCGACATCCTCGTAGCCCGCGACGGCGAGACCATTCTGACCGCCTCGTCGGACCAGACGGTCAAGGTGTGGTCCATGAGCGCCGGCCGCTGCATGCACACGCTCACCATGCACAACGACAGCGTGTGGTCGCTGTTCTCCGAGGACCCGTCCCTCGCCGTCTTCTACTCGTCCGACCGCTCCGGCACCGTGGCCAAGACGGACGTGAGAAAGTGCGCCGAGTGGGACGAGGGGCTTTCCGTGGCCGTCTGCCAGGAGCACGAGGGCGTGGGCCGCGTCGTCAGCGCCGGCGACTACATCTGGACGGCTACGTCGAGCTCCAGCATCAACAGATGGAAGGACGTCGACACGTCTGCCGACGTGGAGCTGCCAGAATCATACAAGTGGCACAGGAACAGCGTGGCTACCTCTCGCTCGCGCTATCCCTCGCCGCCTGCATCCAGCCCGCCCGCCAACGGCGGCGCTGCGAAGATGCCCGGACGAGCGATCCTGCGCATGTCCAACACGGCGCCGTACCCGCAGCTGCTCACCAAAGACCCTGATGGATCCACACCCGCTAGCGCGCGAAAGCCAGCCGAGGCCCTCGAGACCGCCGCAGAAGCCCACGGCACGCTGGCGGTGCGAAACGCGCCAGACTTTTGCATCGAAGGACAGAACGGGCTCATGAAGCACCATCTCCTCAACGATCGCAGAAGGGTCTTGACCATGGACACGGCAGGAGAGTGCATGCTGTGGGACCTGATCCAGTGCGCCCCAATCAAGTCGTTTGGCAAGAGACACATGGAGGATGTCCTGCCCGAGTTGAACACTCGGGAGAGCGTGGCGCATTGGTGTGCGGTCGACACAAGAATAGGAACCTTGACCTGCGTCCTCGAGGAAAACCACTGCTTCGACGCCGAGATGTACGCCGACGAGCTGCAGCTGGAAGAGCAGATTGACTTCCGCGAAGACCACCGGATCAATCTGGGCAAGTGGGTCCTGCGATATCTCTTCTCCCATTTCATCGACGAAGAAATCAAGCGCGACGAGATGTACCGGGCCAAGCGCCTGCAGGAGAAGCAGCAAGAGGCTGTATCCAGGCCAACCAACATTGAGCTGCCCAACGCCACTCTCAACGGCTGGAATCCGTCAGGGCCTGCGTCTGGCTCCACCCTCAGGGGGAACGGGTTCCACTTCCCACACACACCCGGCATGGGCATTGGCCTTGCCACTCCCACAATACCGCCCGCCAGCGCTGGACGAGGGGCGCACGGCAATGCGTACCTGACGCCGACCAACGAGGACGGCAACCCGCTCGAGCCTACCAAGTCGCAGCGAAGCTCGACCCAGGACGGCCAAGACTACTTTGGCGCAGCTTCCTCGAGCGGCCCCGCCAACGACAAGCCCGCGGAAGGTGCGACCGAGCCCAAAGAGGAAACCGTCTCATCACCGACCGCGGAAGACACGCCATCCAAAAAGGGCAAGGGCATGTTTGGCAAAAAGTTCAAAATGGGCTTCAGCAAGAACATATTCGCGACAGGCACGCCCATTGCCGCCGAGGTGCACAAGCCCGTGGTCGATGACAAGGAGAAGACGGACGACAGCGACTCGCAGTCGAACAAGACCAACGAGAAGACGTTTGAAGACAACTTCTTTGGCTCGATTGAGCGGATACGACACGGATACGAGGAGACGCTGAACACGGGCGTCACAGACCTGGTCTCGGCGATTGCGCCTAGCCTGCCCAACGATACACCAGTGTTGAAGCCTCCAGCTATGACTACTATCCTCATCCAGGAGGACCGCCCTGGGTCGGGTGGCGTGGCGGATCTGTTCGAGGGCAAGGTCGGCACGTTGGGTCTTCAGGCTGACCTCATCGAAAAGGCCGCGCCCATGTGGCTCGGTGAGGTGCTGCTGCGCGTACGTACCATGCTTCGTGTCTGCCGAGGGCTCCGCTGACTCGTCGTTACAGAACCAATTGCCAGCCAAGGATGTCGTCAAGGTTTCATTCGTCCTGGAACCATACCAGAACTCGCTACCTGCCATCTCGACAGACGGGTCAGTCCCCCTTCCATCTGCAGGCGTCTCGACACTACAGTGCTCCCTTCCGTCTGCAGGCGTCTCGACACTACAGTGCTCCCTTCTGCCTGCAGGCGTCTCGACACTACAGTGCTCCCTTCTGCCTGCAGGCGTCTCGACACTACAGTGCTCCCTTCTGCCTGCAGGCGTCTCGACACTACAGTGCTCCCTTCTGCCTGCAGGCGTCTCGACACTACAGTGCTCCCTTCTGTCTGCAGGCGTCTCGACACTACAGTGCTCCCTTCCATCTGCAGAAACTGACAGCCGCCAGCAACAATCGCCTCAACGCCAACCGCATGCTCCGCGCCCGCAAGATCCTCGGGTACGTAGCCGAGCGCATCGAGCCGCCCCCGACCAAGGAAGAGCAAGAGCAGGCAGAAGCCGACGGCACAGATCTGCGGCCACACGAGTACCTCGAGCTCTACTGCAACGGCCAGGTACGTCTTGTTATTCTTGTTCCTCGCCGTCACGGCCGCACACTAACACGCCCCAGCTCATCGACCCGCGCATGACGCTCGCGTCCATGCGCGCGCACGTGTGGCGCGGCGGCGGCGACGTGGTGCTGCACTACAAGGCCAACGGGAAGAAGGAGCTCAAGCCGCTCCCGCAGCACCCGGGCTTGCCGTTCGCGGTGCAGCAGGGCGGGCTGAGCTCGGGGCTGGGCAGCAGCGCGGCGAGCGAGGGCAAGGCGAGCAGCGAGGCGGGCGGGAGCCAGCACTCGAGTCAGGGCGAGAACAGGAGTGCTGGGGTTGGGCCCTGAAGGGATTGGAGGGATTGGAGGGATTGGAGGGATTGGAGGGATTGAAGGGGTTGGAGGGATTAAAGGGATTGAAGGAATTGAAGGGACTGGAGGGATTGAAGGGATTGAAGGGGTTGACGGGATTGAAGGGATTGAAGGGATTGAAGGGATTGAAGGAGTTGTCTTGGACACGGAGCGCTGGCGGGAGTTGGGTGGAGGTTGGATATCTTTTCTCGACGTTCCTTGGCTGGCTTGGACTGTACATAGTCTTAGGAGGTGGTTTCTTGTATGTAGTCATATCTCATCGACAGCCGTCTATCGTTACAACATAATCTCCCATGCTACTCTCCTTCTGGTACCACATACATCTACGCCTCCCCCTCCCCTCCCAGCAGATTGCTCGCCCACTGGTAGCTCCCCAGGAATATCGCACCGCCTACGCTGATCCAGCCAACCCTGGGCCCTATTCCCGCGAAGAAGGCGCGCGGCCCGCTCTCCCTCAGTATCTGGCTCAGCATGCTGAACATGGGCTGCTTCTCGCGGGCCAGCATCATCCGCGTCTTCAGCACATCGAGCGGCGTCGTAAACGCAGCAGCCACAGCCCCCGCCGCGCTGCCCAGCACCCCACCCTCCCAGCCGCTGACGTGCGTCCGCCCCGTCTGCGCCCGCCGCCGCGCCTTCAGCGCCTCCCACAGCGGGAACTGGATCACCGTGAAGGGTATCTCGCGCGCAATCGTGATGCTCCACCCGCGGTACAGCTCGCGCCACACGTGCGGCAGCCCGCGCGCGGATCGCTGGCGCAGAATGTGCGTCAGCGCCGCCAGCGACGACGGGTGCTGGCCCGCCTGCGCGCGCTGCTTGACGACTTCGGTCGGCACCCGCACCGCGCAGGCGGCCACCTCGGCCACGCTCGCGGCCAGCATGTGCGCGGCTGCGCCTGCGGTCTCGGTCCCTGTGGCTGTGCGCGCGGAGAGGGCCCGCTTGATGCCGTCGTACGTTATGAAGAAGAGCGCTGCGCCTGGTGCTGAGCCCCAGAATGCGGAGCCGACGCCTTTGTACATCCCGCTGAAGCCCCCCGAGGCGACGAAGCCGGATGAGGATTGTAGCCGCGTTTTCAAAGTGTCGAGGGGGAAGAGCGTCATGTCGACTGTGGTGCCGGCGAGGCCACCTGCCTGGGGACGTCAGTTTACATTGCGGGAGGTAGTGGTGGGAGTGGTGGGAGTGGTGGGAGTGGGGGAGTGGTGGGAGTGGGGGAGTGGTGGGAGTGGTGGGCGTTGTGCGCGGGTGGAGGAGAGCTGTGAAGCTGTCGCGTGCGACCTCGGAGCGGACGTGACAGCGTGAGATGCTCCAATTGAGTCGGCAGCAGGGAACGTGTGCAGAGACAGGATAAAGGGGTGAAACCACGTACCAACAGCGACACCGCGTACGGCGACTCAACCCATGGCTGGCTGCGCGCGGGCTTCGGGACGCTCATCGTGCCGAGTGGACGTCGTGCTTGAGCTCCGGCGCGCGCTCACGTCACTTGCGAACTTTTGGCGAGACGAGTCTGTGCGTTAACCAGCAGCTGGCACGCGACTTGAGCCTCAACGCGGCTTGGAACTCGACACGACTTTCGAGACTCGAGAGAGACGGAGCGCAAAGGCAGATGGACAGATTGCGCGCTGGTGGATGATGAGTGCGTCTGGACTGACGGTGCGTTGTCTGGCGAGCACGGGAGTGGCAGAGGCACGGCAGGAGACGGATCGAAACGGCGTAGACGATGCCGCATCTCGAACTGGAGATGAAGATGGAGATGGAGATGGAGATGGAAATGGAGATGGAGATGGAGATGGAGATGGAGATGGAGATGGTGATGGAAATGAAAATGGCAATGGAAATGGCAATGGAAATGGAAATGGAAATGGAAATGGAAATGGAGATGGAGATGGAAATGAAAATGGCAATGGAAATGGCAATGCTGCAGAGAAGCAAGAAGGAGGAGGCAGCTTGAATGACAGCAGAGAGAGCGGCTCTATCACGGTTGACGAGCGAAACACAAGCTGCATACAAGAAGCGCAGCTGTCGCCAGACGGTACATGCATCTTCACCTCGGACTACGACCGCGCATTCTCCGTCTACCCCATCAGCACCGACGTGCTCGAGGCGACTGCCACACAGCCCCTCAAAGTGTACGCGCAGTTCAGATCCGCAGACCCCATCTGGGCATTCGCTGCCAACCCGCTGTTCAACCTGCAAGACTCCAACAGCACGCACGTCCTCGTCAGTCGGCGAGACCGATACACGACGCTCCATAACGCGCTCTGGGACATTAACAACCCAACCGCCACCCCTCCAGTCCCCGCCTCGCCCGTCTCCATCCACACCCCGCTCGCATCCTACAAGCTCATCAATCACCTGACCGAAGCCGTCACCGCGCCGCTCAGCCTCGCCTACTCCAACTCAGGCACCCACTTCTTCGCCGGCTCGCACAACAGCATCTCCATCTTCGACCTGTCCCATACCTCGGACCCCGTGAGCAGCATCCCCACCATCCCCTCGGCGCGCACCAAGCTCAAAGGCGGCGGCCGCGGCTTCAAAGGGCACATTTGCGCCCTCGCCGTCTCGCCGCCCACAGCCGCATCCGCCGAAGGCCTCGTGGCCGCAGGCTCGCGCACGCGCTGCGTCGGTCTGTACGACGCCCTCAGCGGCGCAGAGGTGACGCACTTCTCGCTCCCCGGGACCGTGAATGGCCGCACCCTGCCCAGCGAGGCTGCGTCACCCCTCGTGGGCGCCGGCGTGAGCAGCCTCAAATGGAGCCCCTGCGGTCGCTACTTGTACGTCGCCGAGCGCGACAGCGACGTCCTGCTCATCTACGACGCGAGGCGCTTCAGCATGGCGCTGGGGTACTGCGCGGGCAGGCGCGCGCACACCAAGCAGAAGCTCGGGTTCGATGTCTGGAACGCGGGGCCCAGTCCTTATGACATCGAGGGCGTTGCGCATGAGGTCTGGGCCGGCGGGGTGGATGGGAAGGTCAGGGTGTGGCGGGATCCGTATGCGAAGGAGGGCGCTGTCGAGGCGGATGAGGTCGTCGACGTCGGTGGGGAAACGATGCCCGTCGTGAGTACGCTGGTGCATGCATCTGGTAGTCTGGCGGTGGCTGCGCGCGGAACGCTGTCAGTGGACGACGGCGCACTCGAACGAGGCATCAAAAGAGGTGGCGGCACGCGACCCAGGTTTTCCGAGCGAGGCTATCTCGACGTGCTCGGGCTATCTACGTACTGAGCTCATCCACCCGCCACCACCCTCCCTCAACACTGCACCCGGGACCCGTACCGCGCGCCTTCCACAGCCCCTCCCACCGCCTTCCCCGCTTCCTCATACACCCTCTCCAGCAAATCCGCCACAGCGTCGACAGGACTCTCGCACAGCCTCGGATTCGCCAGCAGCACGCGCCACTCGCTGCCCGTGCCGCCCGCGTACACAACGAGGCGCGCCTCGCACTCGTCGCCCGTCTGAGCCCGCATCTTGGAGATGGCGACGCTGTACGCGTGCCCGTCCGCGGGGCCGTAGGTCGTCGCTGCTTGGGCTGGGCTGCGTTAGCTGGGCCGGTGAGCGAAGGGAGACTTACACAGGATGAGGCTTTCGAGGCGCGTTATCAGCGCGAGGCTCGCTGAGAGGTTGGCTTGGTCGGTTGTGTTCATGGTGGCGCGCGGTGCGTTGTCGAGTGGCGGTGCGTTTGAGAGTCCAGCAGAGTCCTTGGGTGCGAGGTTGGGGTGGCCCCGCGACTGTCCTGGTTGCCTTTACGTTCACCGTAGCCTCGTTGCGATGAGACTCGAGGTTCACCCTACCAATGGCGGGAATGCACCGGTGTGTTGAAAACATGGCTGGAGGCCTCCAGGGAATGATCGTTAGTAAGAGTTTTCTTCACATTTACGTGCTTCGACACAACAGGCGCACTAGGGCAGCTGGAGGTGATGTCCTGCTCATGCTATCTGGCAAATGCTTAAATCGGCATCCGCCACTTCCTGAAGGAGAATGCCGAGGCTCTGCGCTTGTCTGGCAAGGCGCTCGAGATTAGGAGTACTGCAGTAGGATGTGGAAGAGATAACAGACGAGAGGGGACATGCGTTGTACGGGTGTGGTGGCGTTGGACTTGTTGAGGCGCTCGAATGAATAGATGAATGAATAAGTGAATGAATTGATTAACATCATGTAGAAGCCGGGCTTCTCCCAGTTCCCTCAACCGCCCAAGGGGTACATACTAGGGACGCGCTACAATTAGGTTTTATAAGGTACTAGCTCTACCCCGAGTAGCAATGCTCTCAGTTAAGGCTTTAGACCAGGAATGATCCAAGGTAAACCAGTTCCCTTTGATTAGTTACAGGTACGCTGCAAGAGTTTGGTTTTATATACATCTGAAGTCTAACTAGACGGTGGAAGAAAGCAGTGCAAATGGTCTTCGGGCCCCTGAGACTTCACGAACGAATAAAGCTGAGCTGCTCGAAAGCCTCTGGAATAGGCTGGGGGCTTGGGATCGTCCTTATGAGCTGGCGGCTTGAGAACTACCCTTGGGTGCTACGCGCGCCATGTGCGATCAGTCATAGTGTCGGTGAGAGGCACTGGTAGTGACCTGAGAAATTGATATGTACCTCGGTCCTGTGTCAGGATCGGCTTGGTGCGCGCGTAGATGATGTTCCTGGGATACAATCAGATTACGTGGTCTGTGATCAGATATCCGCACTCTGTTGTCAAGAGCGCTAGAATGATCTATCCATATCTGTACCTCATCTTACGTAACGTTGGTGCTAGCTAGACCGGCCTGATTTCTGGTGTAAGTTTGGCGGCGTCCTGCATACTATGACAGTTGTCTGCCGGCGGCTCCAAATATTCGGCGCAAAGCTACCACGACATATTTGCACACGACACTGACATGTCGACTTCGAGCGCCTCCTCGCTGTCACCACCATGCTTTACCGGTACGTGGAGAAGATCCAACTGTGGGCTTCCGCGAGCCCGGGTATCGGTCTGATCGCGGTACCGAATTCACGTAGGATTCTGATCCAATATATTGGCAGCCGGTGAGGTGGTGGGCACGAGGCTGAGCACTCAGTGTCATTGTTTGCTTTTTGTGGAGTGGTACTTTGATTTAGCTCTCTACAGTCCGCCTGACCAATGAGGCTGGGGGTGGACATATCCCGATTGATCACTGCGTCCGGAACAGAGGCAAGGCAATGGTGGAGACAGCTGTCGCGTGTGCATGAGGGCGAGCACTTCGCTGCTACTGCTGTATACGCCTTGTCAAGTGCCGTCTGACAGGGGCCGTCCTGACCAGGAAACCGATGTATGCACTGTGCTAGACGACCCTTGCAGTCTCACCGTCAGACTTGTACGTTAGCTGAAGCTGGTTGCATGTCATTTGGAGTTTTCCCCATGTTGTTGGTAAAGTTAATCCACTGAAGCCTTTTGGGGCAACCTTGGCTCCACAGGCGATCGCTTATGCTGGTAGCAAGGCCAACTATCAATAGCTCAAGCATTGTTGAATCACTTCCCGTGACGACTCAGTGACGTACGATGCCAAGGCTCACATGCTGCTGATGAGTGGGCTGTACTTCGTAAATCGTTTACATTGTCCTCGTTCGTGCGGAGTTGTTGGCAAGGCCGCCTTCTCAACCGACGACCTGTGGTGGATACTTGGCAGGGTTAAGATAATTTACACTTAGTGGTGCTGTGTGTTGCAGGGCAGGATGTTCGCCTAATCCTATTTGCTGGAAGACCGAACCATCGTGGGCCTGGACGCTGCAAACCGTCCGCTGACGTGGTATGCGCCAGAAGTCAGCTTCGCAAAATGCTGCGCGATGCTGCGAGACTGCGATAAGCGGACAAGGCTGTCGCTGTGCAAAGCAGCTATCTCCCGACGTCTGCATGCTGTTGGTGGGAAACGTATGCGACTTCCCAAAACGCTCTGCGAGTATATCGAGCGTACGCGTTCAATATTGTGCGGTGTCGGTGAGCGCGCCGTGCGGCAGCAGCAAAGAACTACAGTTCGGAGTAGCTCGCAGTGACTTCGAAGCATCGTCACATGGTCAGCCTCGTAGCGCTTGCACGAATACCATAGCGTTGACGACCAGTGATGGGAAAGATGAGAAAGCTTGAGTTGACCCCTCGTGTTGATGTTGTCGGGTAAACGCTCCGCATCCGATAAAATCCACAAACGCGAACAACAAAACTGGGTTTCCCACTGCGCCTTCGAGGCCTGACTGTAGCCTTACTGGATGTACTGATGATGCATCCTGCCTTGACAGGTGATTGCATGCCTTAGGCTTTAGCGGATAATAAGCAGACGTGAAGGGGGTGCGGTAAGCACTGTGCAAAGACAAGGATGCGTCCGAACTTCTAGAAGTCGGTAGCGAAAGCCTGGAGTTTTCCACGTGAAATATGTATGGATTCAGACACATACAGACTATGGATTGTTGGGTTCAGGATGCGGGAAATCAATTCTGTCCTAGTTCAGTCAATCTCATTATCCACACCGAAAGGCAAGAAGTACCGCGCTGACTGTGCCAGGCGATGTAATCGTCCCTGACGCCGCTCGTAATTCTTCCGAGCACCACAGTACCTGTCATCCAGGAGGTGGACCTGAACAACGGGGGTGCTCACAGCGGCACGGCCTCCGTTGGGGATACGTTGATCTCGACGTCGTTGCTGTTGTACTAGCGCTAGCTGAAGCATCGGACATCGATTGAGGAGACCCATACCCTGTAGCAATCAAATTCGCGCCGGCTTGATTGAGTTATCGTCCTCGTCCCGCGATCCTGCAGCGGAGCGCCACGCTACCAACTGTGTAACAGAAGCCTCGTGTTCTTTCCTGCCGCGGTGGCCTAGAGAACGTATCCTATCTAAACAGCGAGCTTCCCCGCTCGCTGCGGCTAAGTAAGCGAGTGAGACTAAGCATAACATGGGTATCGACAGGGATATCGACAGGGGTATCGGCAGGGGTCAGGCCGGACGCATGCAGCCTGCGGAGCCCTGCGCCACAGCGCTGTCTCTGCATAGCAGACGTATGTACATGAAGCCATCCTTGTGCATGCGATTTGGTGTATTGATGTCAGAGCAACGGAACCACCATGACACCGCGATAGAGCTCAAATATTTGTGACATTTTGACAGATGCACAGTTGGGATACAGATGCGGAGCTGATGAGTTGTTGGAATTAGTTGTAAATACGTGCTACGTGTCTATGAGAAGCAATCCTGTGGTATAGATCGAGAGAACAAACGCTAAGTCAGGAAGCAATCAATGAAGGAATGTCCGCTCAGAAGTGGCCACCAGCCTGCTTGCAAGCAGAGGCTGAAGCTGATGGAGTGACGGTCGTGTACCGCGTGAACGTGGCTCCCCATGTGATTGTACTCGTAGTAGTAGCCCAGCCGAGCCTGAGATAGGTCTGTGTAGGTGTCGGCAAGGTGGTTGTAGACGTATACACTCCAAAGTAAACAGTGGCAGGTGGTAGCTCAGACGTGCTGGTCGAAGTGATAAGAACAGTTTCGATAGTAGTGGTCGCCTCAGCGGTAACAGTAGTGGTCATAGTGATAGGAGTCGCGGCTGTGATGGTTGTGGTCGCGGAATCGGGGGCACGGCGCTGAAGACCTCTTGCCTTCTCATTGCGCCTCTGCTTGGCTGCCTCAATGCGGGCGCGTGCCCATTCATAATCGACAGGTCGGTCGGTACGGCGCATGTAGCGCTGCTTGGAGATTGTGGTGGGTGTAGCCAAGGCAGCAGGGTGAAGACGAGTTGGGGTGTAGCGACATGGCTTATCGGGTAGCGGTTGGCCAGGCAATTTGCAAGTCGCTGTCGCTGTCTGGGTGGTAGTACTGAACACTCGAGTCGCTGTCAATGACGTCTTGGTTAAAGTCTTTGTGGAGGTGGTCGTGACAACTTTGGGTGTGATCGTCTTGGTTTTCTTGGCTGTGGCGCTGGGGATGGTGGAGGTTGTGAAGGGGCCGACCTGAGTCACGAGTATAGACGTTGTGGTCTGTGTCTTTGTGATGATTGAGATGACGGAGAATGTAGCGGTAATTGTTGGCGTGTATGTGCTCGTTACTTGTGTACCGATGGTAAGGTAAAGATCTGATATTATTAGCTTGGAAGGCGGTTGGGTTGGACGGACGATACATACCACGCTGCCATGCGAAAGGTTGAGCTGGATATTCACCATTGTTACCCAGAATCAGCAAGATCCAGTGGCCTGAAGACATCTGGCTCTTTTGGATTGGGCATGTGGACAGCTGCTTCGTGTTGTCTGGCGTTGTGGGAATGTCATCACAAAGATACTCGGTATTGTTGGGGTCGACCAGCAGGATATCTGCTTCGCCCGTATTGCACCCCTGGAACGTGCTGACAGCAGAGAATTGCTCAGTAGACTGAGAATTGATGAAGTAGTGGCCCTCATCTACAAAGTCAACTCCGTAAGAGTAGCAGATGGAATCGGGGTCGAATACTGTGCCATCGTCGTTGTCTGACTTGGCCAGTGAGAGCAGAGCAGCAAAGGCTGTCAGGAAATAAAGGCGAGAGAAAGACATGGCGAGCTGGATAGTCAAAGAGTGATTGAAGATCGACAGTTTGTACTCGGTTCAGTGAGCGCGGGCAGTGTCATCTTTTGTACCTTACCAAGTGGACAAGCTAGAGAATGTCTCCACTGCCTTGTTTTATGACCCGCGTGTTGGATACGAATCTTGACCGAGCAGAATCTTGTTCAGACGGTCTGTGAACTGCAAACAGTCATCCGCAAGTGTCTTGCCTAGCGATCAGGTGGAATCGATACATGAGCCGCTGCGGGCGCAGTGCGGATGGGTATTCGCCGATGTGACCCACGGTCAGCTCATAGGCAGTACCGCCCGCCTGCAAGTGCATCTCATCCAGATAGCTGCCGTCTCTGCGTAGTCAGAGTCTGGTAAGGTCAAAGGTCTGCGGGTGGAGCAAGCATGGTGAATGCGACCTAGTGGCTCCTCTCCTCGGAACCCTGTTCCAATTGAGGGCGGGAACAGCCCGTGCACGATTAGCGCGAGTGCAACTCCTCCGTCCTTTTTTAGACGTCACCAACTCCACAACCACCTGCATGGCCTCGCAGCCGATCTCACCCGGACAGCACGACGCTTTCATGGTATGACAAGCATTGCGAAATGCCGGCCTCTGTCGCGCCAAGACTCGCCATTGATCTCGCCTTACTCATAGCACCGTAGCTAGACTTGCAATCTTCAATGCTCTTGCATTCGACATTCCTAATCAAACTTGAGTTTCGTCAGTCGAACCATTGCTAGCGTCTATTAATCACTCTTTTCAGGGTCTTCAAGGTTCGGCTACACAGCAGGACCCGAAAGCAAGTCACCACGTTCATGGGTTACAAAATAATCCCAGTCATGCGGGCGCCGGAATCCCTGCCAGCTGAGCCTTACAGAACTGGGGTGCTAGTGTCAAGGAACATGGTCAATCAGCTTAGAGAACTCCAAGTAAGCAACGGAATGAACGGCCCTGGCTGGCGTGTCAGCCTTGTTGTGGGCCCTCCACCAGGTACCCGCGGCCAAGGAGAAACTTTATGAACAACTTTAGTGTTACTACTTCGTACTTTCTTGGCGGCGAACACCGACATACCCTAGTCTATCATCTCACCAGCTTTCCAGCGCTTCGCGAGAGCCTCCCAATCAGATCTCCAAAGCTGTAAGGCCCATAGCTTGTTGTAACCGCACGCTTTCATCCCTGCTCACGTCGTTGATGTTAGTGCATATATTTACAGATTCCAGACGCCCTCCACTCTGATTCTGCATGCCGTCGCAGAGAAGAAGCGAAGTGGCGCTGCCGCTAGCCTGCCCGTATCAAATGATCTCGAAAAGTTCTTCGCAATGGAGTTTCTCACGACAATTATTCAATAGATCATGCATGGTCTGACGCGAGATTGCAGCAGACCCACTACTCGGGGTCAGGCGAGGATTCTTCCGGATGCTGCTTGAGCTTGACCAGGCCAAGCTACCCATGATGGTCGGGACCTTGCTTAGCATTATCCCCAGAAGTGGTAACTTGGTGCCCTGTGTCGATACTTTGCTGGCTTCGAGCGTCTAGCGCCGATGTTGTCACAGCTGCCGGCATTCTCGTACCCATGCTGTCCAGACCCGTGGTATCTCATCTGGCCTATCAAATGTTATGCTACTCGGCAGTTGGCCTCGAAACAGATGGACCGCGAAATTTGAGACAGTCTTGCTGTTTGTAATTCGAGTTATTGCTCCATCTTCGTACGTCAGGCCATTCACTGTCAGCCTTGGCTCCGCGGCCCGTACCCTACGCCTTCTTCTCGCCCAGATGGCGTGGCAAAGCCATCGAAGATTGGCGTAGCTGTGCGGATGCTACATTCTCCTGAACATACCACGCCAGGTAAATGAGGTTAGCGCCCGTCAGATCTCGCCACGACCACTCTGGCAGCTCAGCGAGAATATCTTCTGGTATAAATGAGGCCTCGACCTTACTCGTACACTACTCAGCAATTCGACCAAGGTTCTCATTTAACTTGGTCAAGATATTCGATACAGAAGCAATATTCATTCTCTAGCTATCTGCTCGAGCTCTCTCAACGACGCCATGTTGTTCCAATCGTTCGCCTACTGGCTGTCAGCTGGCTCACTCGCTCTCGCTAGTGCTATTCCGGCCTCTCTTATCGAGAGGCAGGACGGTGCTTGCACAAACACGGCTCGAACACGCCAATGTTGGAGTGATGGCTACAGTATCGCCACAGACTTCGATGCGAAGACCCCTCCGGCAGGCACAACCGTCACTGTAAATCCATCAGACTTCACCGCGTGTACACATGCTCACATTTGGTAGTACAACCTGGAAGTCACGAACACAACAAGACCACACTTAGATGGATCACCTGGAAGCCGAATGTTCCAGTTGATCAATGGTCAATACCCTGGCCCAACTATTCGAGCAAAGTGGGGTGACACAATCGTCGTCAATGTCAAGAACAGCATGCAAGACAACGGCACAGGAATTCACTGGCACGGTATCCGTCAACTCAACAGCTGTCAGCACGACGGCGTCCCCGGCATCACAGAATGCCCCATTGCTCCCGGAAAGTCCCGCCAGTACAGGTTCAGGGCCACGCAGTTTGGGACGACGTGGTATCACTCTCACTGGTCTGCACAGTACGGTGACGGCGTCCTTGGAACGATGATCATCGATGGGCCGGCCTCAGTCAACTACGACGAGGATCTCGGTGTCCTTCCTATCACAGATTACTACTACACCGAGGCCTTCACAATCAACGAAGTTGCCCAGCACTCACAAAGAGGTCCGCCGCTTCCCGACAATATCCTTGTCAACGGTACTCACGTCAGCGCGAATGGCGGCAATTACGCCAAGATGACCGTCACCAAGGGGAAGAAGTACCGCATCAGGATTATCAACACCTCCGTGGACAGCACCTTCAGCGTCTCCCTCGATAGTCACCCCTTTACAGTGATGACCGCTGACTTCGTCCCAATCAAGCCATATATCGCATCCCAGCTAACCCTCGCCATCGGCCAACGCTACGATGTGATGATCGAGGCCAACCAGACTGTAGACAACTACTGGTTCCGCATCGGCTACGGGACTGCCTGCGGAGGAAACTCCATCCTCGGCACCGGCATCCAGCTAGGTGCCATTCTCTCGTATACCGGTGCATCCAGCAATAATCCCACCACCACCGGTGTCGCGCTCCGAACAACCTGCGTCGACGAAGACCGCTTCAGCCTCGTTCCCTTCGTCCCCAACACCGTACCCTCGTCTGCAGTAGGCACCGCCGGCAAGATCGACCTCAAGCTGCAGAACGGCAACGTCGTGCGCTGGCTCCTAGACGGCACATCTCTGGTCGTTGACTGGAACAACCCAACTCTCGAGACGGCGCTTGCGGGCAGGAGCGACTTCTACCCGAACGCCAATATCCGTGAGATGCCAACCAGCGACTGGTACATCTGGTACATCGAGTCGACGGATGCCTTCCAGCTGCCGCACCCTATTCATCTCCACGGTCACGACTTTTACGTCATCGGCGAGGGCGCGGGCCAGTGGGACGGCTCGGTCAGCAGTCTCAATCTGAACAACCCCCTGCGTCGCGACACTACAACGATGCCTGTGAGCGGGTATCTGGTAATCGCCTTCCCTGCGGACAACCCGGGGACTTGGGTGGTAAGTGCTGAACACGTACACCAGAAGAGCGCTTTACTAACACAAATCCAGATGCACTGCCACATCGCCTGGCACGCCAGTCAGGGTCTTGCCTTGCAGTTCCTGGAGCGCAAGGGTGAGATCGTCGGGGCGATTGGGAGCACATCGGATTTCAAGCAGGGCTGCGATGAGTGGGACGGGTACTGGTTCCCCGGGAACCACCCGTACAACATGACCGACTCTGGGATCTAGAGTGTCGCTGCTCTCTCTGTATTCTCTCGGACTCTGGGGTTTCGCGATCCGTTGCTTTACGGCTGGAGCCCTTGTTCCCAGTTTTCCTTCAGCACATGTGTCGGAGCAAAGGACATCCTTCACTCTGTGAACTATTCAGTATATACCGCGACAACATGTGAGTAGCTCTTACTAATACCCCTCTCGGTAGGAGCAACATACATACTTCTTTCTACCATCTACATTCCTGATGCCCATCCTTGTGGCTGACATCGTATTGATCTTCTTGGTGAACAGTGACGCTGCAGAGACACGTTCGTACAGCCAAGACCACGCAAGAGGAGATGGAGAAATACCACGGCTAAATCAGCTTGGACCTGTTCTGACCTACAACCATCAATCCTGACGGCTCCGTGCTGAGATATAATATCAAGGCTGTGATTGAACCGTGTCTTCGTAGAGCAGCACCCTGCATCGTCAATCATCTTTTGCTGCCCAGGCATTCATCTGTGGCGTTCCCAGCGGCGATTGGGACTTCAAGCGACACGAGAAATGAAGAAGTGAAGAAATTTGCAAATACATCGACATGCAAAGACTCCGCCCGTGCCATTCTTACTGCTTGTACGTTTTTCCTGGGCCCAAGGCTTTCTACGTGCGAGAAATGCATGGTATTGTGCTATGTCATTCCTAAAGTGGCACTACAGTACACTGCATCACCTGCGGAAGATGGTACATGTAATAGCTGCTTTTGGCCGCGCTGAAAGCCATGTTGAAATCATACACCACCCCACCGCCATCGTTATAACCACACTTGCCCAATGACAGTGAGCTTCGAAGGCCGTCGTCAGAGCCTGGGAGGCGAATTTTTGAGCTCCATGGACCACAAGATAGCGAACGGTATTGCGGCATCCCCGCGAAGAAGTCGTCAGGAGAGCCTTTCCAAGATGAACTCCTTCTCCAAGATGAACTCCTTCTGTGCAGAGGTGCATGTGCTAGTCGACGGTGCATGGTAAGCTTTCAATAGCCAGGCTTCCCGTGGGCTCACATGAGATCCGCCTCATCGACATGCTCCCCTCTCCTCGCCGCCAGATACACTCTCCCGCTCTCATACGCACCGAGATACAACCCCGCGCCAACAAACGTCCAAACAGCTCTCAACGCACCACCCCTCCAAAGCCCCTTATACCCCTGCTCCCGCACAATCTCCTGCGTAATCTGCCACGTTCCCTTGTGACCGCTCCTACTCTTCCTGACGCTCTCGCCCAGCGCATCGACCAGCGCATTCTTCACATTCGCAGCACCCTTCCCACTCTTGCTCGACGCTCCCTCTCCCTCGGCAGCACTCAGCATGATCCTCGTCTTGAGCACATCCACGGGCGTCGTGATAACCGCCGCGACAGCCCCAGCCGACCCCGCACTAACCGCGGTGATGATCCCGCTCTCGACAATAGTCCCCCTCGTGAGTCCCTTCTCATCCCTATACGCCCTGATGCGCATCTTCAAGCGCTCAAACATGGGGAACTGCATGGCAGTGAAGGGCAGATTGCGGCCTGCGAGGGAGGCGTAGCCGCGCCATAGCGCCAGCGGGTTTGATTGGAATCTGCGCAGCGTCTGGATGGTTGCGTTTGTGCTCGAGCGGTCCGAGGAGACCATTTGCGCGTTCTGCTTGATGACTTCTGCGGGGGTTAGGATGGCGCAGGATACCAGCTCGGCGAGAGAGGAGGCGGCTGCGTGGATGACGGGCGTGGGGAGTAAACCATCAGGGTGCGATGTCGTTGAGTTGAGGTCTGCGAAGAGGGTTTTTGTCCGTTCGTAGGTCGTGAAGAAGGCTCCTGCTGCTGGGCGTTAGTCGCGCAGGAAGCCAATCGCCGTCGTCATGTGTAGATGTTCCCTGCTCTTTTTGGCTTTGGGTGGGGGTGCTCGTACAAGATGGTAATGTTGCAATGATCACGCTGCCAATGCCCTGGTACATGCCCCGGAACAGCGCAGGATTGGGCTTCCCCGTCGCCTGGTTCGTGTATAGTCGTGCATAGTCTGGCGATTGGAATCGTGTCTTGAGGGTGTCGAGGGGGTATACAAGCAGATCTACGGTGAAGGCTGCAATTGCGCCAGCCTGAACTCATTCATTAGACGGAAATCTGAGAGCACAAATTTCCAAAACAGAATTCGAGTGCGACCTACAATGAGAATATCGCTATTAGTATTACCAGACATCTAGGAAATGAACGATATAAGGTGTGGAGGTCTAATCAAATTATGCATGTGGTCGATCAACTTGTTGACGCGAGCTGGAACGCGACGAATCGGTGACGTAGTTGATCAGCCTCCGATAGGCTAGTCGATTACCTACCCGTGAGCGCATCCTTTACAGCTCTTCCGGCGACGATCGTTGTCTACTCTGCTGGCCTCGTCTACTCTGCTGGCCCCGTCTACTCTGCTGGCCTTGTCTACTCTGCTGGCCTCGCTGTCTAATCTGCTGACCTCGTTGGCTAATCTGCTGACTCCAAAGTCAATAAAGGTATTGTTCTGGTATTGAGCTACGGGGGTATATATACTTCGACTGGTGAAGCACCTTTCGCTCTGCGATCGTGTCGCGTACCTTGCTCCATCTAACAACCATTGCGCGAGATAAAGGGTATCTACATCTATGCCTGTGTCATGAACTCCCTTGAGAAGATGACAGACGAGTCCTGCCGTATACTAACGCCGATGAAAACACTTTTCGTAAATCATACTGTGCTACCCGAGCGTGCATGGTCCTGAGGGCGAACCAGTTCAAAGCTTCGTGTCTTGCCGGTTTGTGTCGCTCAGCCTCCGGTATGGCGCAGGTAACACTCCGCTGGGACCCGGCCTGGAGCTAGGCCCTTGCGTCGTGCTACGGTCTGTAGTGCCCGCGCTTGTGCCTGCAGAGGGTCTGGACGTTGTCGACGACGGCGACGACGACGTAGTGGTGGTTCGTTGCTGGATGGTTGCGCTCATCAGCCAATGCAACTGCATGCGCATGTTGTTGATGGCAGCATTCGTATGCAACATCTCGTCCTTGTTGCGCTGGCTCTCGTTGATAATCATCATGTTGGCACGGCCTTCGACCTCGGTCAAAGAAGTGGACATTCGAGATACCTCCTCACGCAGGTTCTCGTGCAGTGTGAGCAGATGGTGGACCTGCGAGTCAAAAGGCGGCTCGCTTGAGCGATTGTCGTTGCTCTGAGCTCCGTGTTGGAACGAAGCTGGGGGCAGGCGGAATTCAGCCGCTGCGTCGTTGGGATCCAGATGATCGGCAACGGGAAACGACGCATCGTTGGCGTTGGCCGGATACAGCATGTTGGTGATGTTGCCAAGGCCATCCTCCAGAATGCCAACCTTCCTGACCAACGGCTCCATACGGGCTTCGTGCCTCTCAAGACGAGCTTGCTGTTCCCGGAAGTGGGGCGCCATTGTTGCCATTGCGCATGCCATCTCATGCCGTGTCACGTCGGCGCGCTCAGATCGGAACTTGCAGCCGACGATTGCACCCTGGCAGGAAATGACATGTTTCGGACACACGTTGTTGATGTGGGTCTTGAGGTCGAGACGGAGCAGAACGGCGTCACAAAGGGCGCACGAAGTGGTCCTGTTGGGACACAAATTTCGCTGGTGTTCCTAATGCTTGTTGAGCAGGGGCTAGACGCGTCTGGAGTATACAGCTCACCTCAAGATCCTTCTTCATGAGCGATGCATGGCAGTCCTCGCAGCTGACACTGTAGTGCAGGCAGCCCTTGTGAAAGTCCTTCTGGGTCGTGTGTAACCTGCAGTCAGCTGCAGAGCATTCAATGGGCGTGTACTCGCAGTACAGCATGACGTGATCGTGTACGTTGACCCGGTGGTCGACCCACGTACAGCCAGTCTTTGTGTTTGGGCACTTGACTACCAGCTCGTCGAGCATGGTCTCGATGATCTTGGGCACGGCGCGAGTGTCGTTCTCGCTCTCCACCACGCGGCGGCACGTCGGACATGTCTTGCAGGGAGCGGACTGCGGGGCCCAGGCGTGTTGGAGGCATTCGCGGCAGAAGTAGTGCTCGCAGGGCAGCTGGACCGGCTTGTCGAAGGGGGCGTGGCAGATCAGACACACGAGGTTGCTGTCAGGGTCCGTCGTGTACTCGAGCGCAGACAGTTCGGGGGGCACTTTGAGGCATTTGCTCTTGCGACGCTTCGACGATGGTGAGTTGGATGCGCGGAGCGCCAAAGGCGAGGGACTGCTGGGAGGGCCACCGACCACACGCAATTCTGACGGCTCGGACAGCGCGTCGGTTCCGTTGGCCAGGCCCGCGCCAGAGGAGGCCCGCGAGCTGCGCCGGTCGTTGGGCGGCGGGATCGGCGACGGCGACGACATGGCGGGTGTGGAGAAGGCGGTGCGGATGGACGCGGGGGACAGAGAGACGAGGAGAGCGGTGGCCGCTCAGGGCTGTTGTAAGCAGGCAGGCAGGAATGGAGGCAGCATGCTTCGGCGTCCCAAACCGAAAGGGAGCCGGGGGGGGGGAGCATCGGGGTTGCGCCTGCGTTGTACAGCGCAGAGACATGGTGGTCGGGACGAGGTCCGCTGGGATGCGATGATGGGCATCGCCGCGGATCAGCTGGCAAACCACTGGGACGTCGACGGCACCCGCAGCACTCGCGCACGCCACACGTCGCACGCATTGCACGGGACGCGGCACCGATCGCACATTTCGAATAGCCATTGTACACGGCCAGCAGCACCGCCTGCGTCACCTGTGCCTGCAGCCCTGAGCCACCAACGCGCACGCTGCTTCCGGCCGCCCTCACAGCCTCAACCTCGGCAGTGTCACGGCGTGTCACGACCCGTCACCCACCGCGACCACCACCATGGCGACCAACCCGCCGCAGCTGTTCCTGCTCGCCGACCACATCAAGCTCTCGCTGCTGGAGCGCCAGCGGGCCGTCTCCCTCAACCTCCCCTCGCACGGGCAGGACAGCCAGATCTCGCGCTCACTGGAGCAGTTGCGCTCCGGTATTGAGTCGCTCGAGTCGCAGGTCGAGGACACATCCGATGAGTATGAGCTGCCATGTCTGCTGCCAACACGCCTGATTCTAGCCATGCCAGGTCTATAACAAGCCAGCTCCCGCGCCTGCGGACCCAGCTCAACGAGCTCTCCGCCCAGTTCTCCTCCTCGGCGTCCACCAGCTCTCCCACAACCACACAGCCAAACGACCGTGCTCTCGCAGACGACTTCGCAGCTGCCCAGTCCAAGTCGCGCCGTGCGTCGAAAAGCGTGCGCTTCACAGACAACGAGCAAGGCGACAGCGATCCCAGCCGCGCGGCCCTCTTCAACCAGCCGTATCGCGACGATCCCTCGCACGACGCAGAGGCACCGCCAGACCAGTCGCATCTCGACAACCAGCAGATCCACGAATACCACAGCCATGTACTACGGGAGCAGGACGACCAGCTCGACACGTTGAGCGCGTCCATTGGGCGGCAGAGGGAGCTGAGCATGCAGATTGGGGACGAACTCGATGGACAGGTGATGCTGCTGGACGAGGTCGAGGAAGGCGTGGACAGACACGACGCACAGTTTCGACGAGCGAGGGGGCGGCTGGACCGCTTCAGCAGGAAGGCGCGCGAGAACTGGAGCCTGACGCTTATTGTGGTGTTGATCATCATATTGGTTTTGCTGATCATCGTCACCAAATAGTTAGAGGTGACTACTGGACGATACAATGGCATGTACAGGGCGCTCCGGGCGGGTAGCAACTCTGCAATTCCAACAGCGTCGTTTCTTCGCCGTGTGTGCCTCGTCAATTCCAGCAGCGTCGTCTTTCGCCGTGTGTGCCTTGTCAATTCTAGCAGCGTCGTCTCTTCGCCGTGTGTGCCTCGTCAATTCCAGCAGCGTCGTCTCTTCGCCGTGTGTGCCTCGTCAATTCCAACAGCATCGTCTTTCGCCGTGTGTGCCTCGTCACTTCCAACAGCGTCGTCTCTTCGCCGTTGTGTGCCTCGTCTGGCTCCTCCTCCAGACTCGACGTCTATGCGCGTCGCACTTCCCACACCAGGTTCGTGATGCTGACCTCCTCGCTCGCCTTCTCGTCGTAGTCGAACCACTCGCCCTCGTGCAGCTCGATGTTCTCAAACTTGGTGCCAGACTCCTCGCCCGTGGCAAGCCACTCGCCCTGTCCTCGTCAGCGCCACGTCCCCATCTCTCGCACAGGCGCACATGCATCAGCCTTGAACTCGACAAACTCCAGCCCCCTGCAATCAAACTCCAAGACGTTCTTCATCTTGGGCGGATCGCTCCTCTCGTACGTCGCCGGCGCGGCCTTGATATTCGCCGAATGCTCTCTCTGCCGTTCCATCAGCCCGCGCCCAGATACAGATAGTCGTGCAGAGGTGCGGTGGGAGAGACCTTGCAGTTCTTGCACTTCCACACAAAATTGGCCTCGCCCTTGCTGCCGCTGATCTCGTTCTGCTCGAACCGGCTCACAGACACCCAGTTCGGGTGCGTCTCGCGGCACGACGTGCACTGCACCTTGAACGTGTAGTAAAAGGGCGCGTCCTCCGTGTCCAGCGGGCGCAGGTCCGTGACGCCCGCGAGCTCGGCTTTGAGGGCTAGGGCGAGCACCATGTTGACTCGAGGGGTTTGGGAATCGCAAATGTTCGAGCGCTTTGCTGGTGCTGCTGCTCTTTGCTGATGCTGCTGCTCGTCGCGGGGGCGGGGAGGAGCTTCGCCCGCGCGGCGGCCAATCGGCGGCTGCTCTCTGCCTGCGGCGGCCCGTGCGAGATTTCGAGAACAGATGCTGGGCGCGACCGCGACCTGAGCGCTTCGTCTGCTCTCTCGACATTCACAACTCGGTCGCAAACATGGCTGTAAGTGCCCCCCCGCAGTCCTCGAGCGTCTCGTGCTAATCGATTCCAGGCCGTTGCTCCCTTCAACCCCCGGCCGCTGCTCCAGAGCCTGTACGTCCCGCACCTCACCTACCTACCCCATGACGACCCAGCACGCGCACCGCCACCCCATATTCCCCGATGCTAATCTGCGCAGCGTCGACAAGGACATTGTCGTGCGCCTCAAGTGGGGCGAGACCGAGTACAAGGGCAGACTCGTGTCGGTCGATCTGTACATGAACATCCAGCTGTCCAACACGGAGGAATTCGTCAA
This sequence comes from Didymella exigua CBS 183.55, assembly GCF_010094145.1. Taxonomy (NCBI): domain Eukaryota; kingdom Fungi; phylum Ascomycota; class Dothideomycetes; order Pleosporales; family Didymellaceae; genus Didymella; species Didymella exigua. The sequence goes on along the minus strand of NW_022984781.1, from coordinate 675,642 downwards.
CGGCGTCAGCTCCGGCACCCTGGGCCAGGTGCTGATCCGCTGCAACAACGTGCTGTGGATTGGGCACGCCGATGGCGTCGAGAGCAAGAAGGGGGATACGGCTATGAGCGGTTGAGCGGCGCGGCTGGAGGAGGGTGAATATGGGTTATCAAAAGTTTGTGCAAAGCACAGGGAGAGAGACACGAAGCGCTGATTCGGCGCCGTGGTGCGGCTGCGTGGTTTGGCTCGGTGCAAATACACACACCACGTGACGCGCGCGACGCAGCGCATGCGGAGGACGAGCTGAGCGAGACGATGTCGGTTGGAGAGCTGTAGGAGCGCTGTAGGAGCGCTGTAGAGGTAGCGCTGTGCTATTCCATCTCTTCGACGACCATACGCTTCCCGCGTCCCTCATCACCTGCAGGCCCAACGCTCAGCCCCCTCAGACCACCCGCGAGACCCAGATCCGCGCCCAACCTCACCCCCTCGTCTCTAACCCTGTACAGCTTCTTCATCCGCAGCGTGTCCACGCCCTCGAGCACACTCGCCGCGTGGTCCCGCACGAGCTCGTCCCCGTCCTCATCCCTGACCCACCGCAGCACCCGCTCAATCTCGCCCTGCTGCCGCAAGCCCAAGTCCACCGGCCCAGCGCCCGCAGCCTCCAGACTCTGATCCAGCGCCCGCAGCAACCCCATGACGACCAGCACCGCCGCGCGCCGGAGTATGAAGAACGCCTCCCCCGTTTCCATGGTGAGCACGAGCATCGCAATCTGCAGTCCCGCGTCCACCGTCCGCTGCCCCACGAATTCGACCCTCTTCTCCAGCAGCGTGCCGAACAGACTGAGCGCCGACGCGCGCACGCGCACGTCCTCTTCGATCCCCGTGTTCTCCCAGCCCTCCACAATCCCGCGCAGCGCTTCGTACTCGTCTCGGTCTGCGCCCGGGCCCGCGCCGTCCGGCTCGAGGATGTTGGGGATCGGGCCGCCCCAGGCCGTTTCTGCTTCTTCTCGCTGGGCCGCCATGTGCAGCGAGACGGCCTGGCGGCGCTTGTGCGTCTGCGTGCGCTGGCCGCGGCGCGAGGCGAGCGCCAGGCAGGCCGAGGCCATGTGTGTGATGGCGGCGTGCTTGACGTCGCGATCGGGGTTGGCGTGCCAGAAGTCGGAGGACAGGAGGACTGTGGAGAGCACTTCGCCGAGCCGCAGTCTGTAGTCGACACTCTCCTGTAGCGCGCGCTCGGTTTCTTCGGTCGTGCGGCCCTTGGTATGCGAGAGGCTGCGCTCGTCCACGTCCTGGAAGGCGTCGACGAGGATCCTGATGGTGGGATGCGGTGCGGCGAGGGCGAGGGACACGAGGACGGGGAGTGCGGCGCCGTGCACGTAGGACTCGGGGTCTGCGAGGGAGGCGGTGAGGAGCATGTAGGTCGTTGATGGGACGTTGATGACTGGCAGCGAGGAGGCATCTTTGATCAGCGTGTGCAGCGTGTGGAGCGCCCATGTGCGGTTTGGAGCTTCGGGGGAGGTGAGGTCTTGGAGCGCTGCTTGAAGTGTCGCTCGGTGAGACGCGACAGGGTCGTCATCAGACGCTTTTGAAGTCAGGCCTGAGGGTGCCAGGGCTTGGAGGAGGTTGTGGGCTGCGTTCGTGATGGCCGGTGGGATCGGGAACTGGTGCCCGTGGGCCAGATATTGAAGGTGCGTCGTGACTTGCAAAAGCAGATCATCGATTGCCGTTGTTCGCTGAAACTCGGAGGTCGTGACCACCGTGCTAAGGACTCCGATTGCGAAAGAAGCAATGTCATCCTCCGCTGTGTCTTTTTCACCGTGCTGTTGATAGTCCCTAGGTTTGGATGCCACTATGCTTCCCAAGTTCGCTCTGCTGGGTTTCTGAGACCTTGCTTGACGCTTGGCTTTCGCTCGATGGTCAGATACGTAATTCTGGAGCAGCTGATCCATGAGCTCGATGATATGTTGCGGTGATCTTGCGAAGCTGTCTTTGAACTTGTTCGCCAGTGCTTCTGAGAGCTTAGCGTCTGTCAGAGCCGCAAGGGGATCGTCGTCGGATTCGATGAGCAGCGAGGCATTTGCGTTATTGTTGGGATTCAGCCAGCGTTTGGTCACTTGTAGGAAGACCTGACCTGCGACATCATCCGATACCTTGGCATTGGCAAGTAGAGAAACAAGAAGATCGATACGCCCAGTAAGGTCGCTGATACGTGAAAGGATAGACTCCATACCCGCTTCATCACAATGGCCACCAGTTCGACGCATTCGATACTCGACGCCCCCCTTGGCCCCTGGTCCCAGAGTCCACTCACGAGGGCCGTCCCAGAACAGGTTGGTCGCAAGGGTGTCTACCTGCTTCGGGTCGCAGGCAGTGCTCACGTATCTCGCAATGACACTGCGTGGCAGCTCACTCCAAGCTTTGTCGAGTGGTCGTTTGGACCGGGCGTAGTTGAGCAGGGCCCAGAGGGGTAGTAGCAAAGGACCAATGAGCCTTTTGATGAGCCCAGCGTGGGAGTACGAAGTTGTGATGACAGCCAGCCGCTGCAGAGCGAGAAGTACTTCTTGATCCTGCTTGAGCACCTTGTCTCTGGTACTGCTCCGTACTACTGCGACTGACATATCCTTGGGATAGATCGCTTCCATTATCGGCAGGACGAATAGCAGCCATCCGATTGCGCCAGGCGCACCCGTGCTTTTCTTGCTGAGAATGCCTCCCGCGATGACTTGGCCTGCAGCTCTGCTAAGTTCTCGACCCTCACTTCCGTCAAGGAGATTCCACAACTGGGGCGCCAGCTTCTGAATCCACTCAACTTGACTCGTCCCGCTGGGAGGCGAGGTCAATAGCTTGGATGCTTGTGTGACGGCTTCTAAAGGTATCGGTATCCGTGACTGAGGACCGGATGCGTCTTGTGGAACCTGCGAATTCTTGGAGAGATAGGACAAAGAAAGGAACTCGATGACATGTCTGACCCCGTGGGTCCGGACAGGTACAGTAGCAAGCTCTTTGCTCATCCGCGGCTTCAGCCAATCCGGGAGTGGCTGCTGGAGGAACGTTGTGAGTATTGGCAACAGACGAGAGGTGGGTGTCCGAGCGAGCAAATCACTGTAGGCGGGCTCGAAACTAGAGTGGGTTCCCACGGTCTGCTGTGGGGAGAAAGCAAGCTCTGCAAGCGCAGAGATAAAATCAGGCAGAGACCGCTGCGCCATGAGCGGCTGCAGTCCAGTGCCTTCTCCTTGACCCAAGATTTCAAGCAGAGGAGTTACAACATCGGACAGATGTTCTTTGTCTTGACGCGAAACTGTGAATGTTGCTATCAGAACGGATCGCGGACGCTGACTGAACGCAACACCAGAGGATAGGTGTGGAAGGATGCCAAGCGATGTGGTGAGATCCAGCAACCCATATACGACCCCAGCAAGAGACGCATCGTAAGGTGCATCTGGATCTGCGGCGAGATCTGCGGTATTGATGGCTTGCAGGTGCCCTATGGCTTCTCGTACCAGTGCCGCGTTGTCGAGATTCTCTTCGCCACTATGCTGAGCAGCTTGTCTTGCGCCCGCGTCTACAAATGGGCCAATGAAGTTTGCGGCAGAATCTACTGCTTGTTCGACAGCTCCCATACTGTATAAGTTGATGTCGGCGTGGGTGTTGCGAAAGAGGTGGAAGGGAAGCAAGGAAGGGCTGCTTAGTCACACTCACGTGATCGCGTACTAGCTCGGCGCGTCCACCTTGGAGGGCGCGTCAGTTGAGCCAGCCTCACAACACTACCCCAACGACCAATCGCCACAAAACGCTTCATACTCGCTCTGTGCTCAGACTACTCCAACTCGCTCCCACGGCTCCGGACCACGAACAACACCACCTGACAATGCTCTCAACTGTGGGAACTCGCGCAAGACCTCCTTGGCACCATCTACTCTCTCGCTTACTACAAGTTTGAATGCATATCACTCTCCCTACAGCTACCGATGTCTGTCTTCCCTTTGGAATGCAGTTCGCTGCGCCTCACATGCTCTGTACGTCCAACGCTGGTCAGAGGCTCCTAACCCGGCTTATGGCTTGTTGGAACGTGCTTGTGTGTGAGGAGGGCAGGCTCGGATCTTAACCCTAATCATCTCTTGGTGTTTACCGCAGATTCTGCGGTGGAAAGCTTCGCGGTCATGTCGCCGACCTTTCCGATCAGCCCTAGTCGCCTGGCAACGCACCTTGAGTGTACGTCTTGAGACTTCGTGCCAAAGGGAGGCTCGAGGTACGGGAGCTTCGGCTCAAATTGGTTTGTCATGTGCCTGTTGGGGCGTTAAAGCTCTCTTTGAGAGCCACGTCGACACTCTCATCCGTGCAACAGACTCTGGTCAAGATGGGTAGCTCTAAGGCTACTTTGCTGACGGGGCTTGGAGCATTCTGGTGAGAGATGCCGGACACCTCACTCGAGGATTGTCTTTGGGTAGTCGAACTCGTCCAAGCTCCATTTTTGTTCTTGCTGGTTTTCACAGAGGAGCTGCCATACCGAGTGCCCACATCAAAGACATGTTCCCACGACTACTCAAAGCAACTCAAAGGCAGACGCAGAGCACGGATGTCTTGTACGAGCCTTACGCACAGACACGCCGGCCTGTTCGGCTTCGGCTGTCGCAGAGATCCACTCGTCGGAAGGGCGCAAGCCCAGCGAGGTCTCAATGCGTCTCAGGTTGGCGTTTTCTTCCTATGGCACTCCGTCACGCTCCGGAGCCGATGTTTTGAGCTTGCTCGAGTATGTACGAGGTACGCTGTCTTCGTGAGACACGGTCAGCAGTGTTATCATCCTGTGACAACCACAACAACAGTAAGAGTGACTTCGACGTTACCACCCGCGCGTCTCTCCAACAGCGACGAAAGTCCCAACCAGAATGCCACCCAGCCACGCTCACCGAAAAGCCGTTGAGTTCGTACCATGGTTTTGCGACCCGGCACACGTCACATCGAAGTGATACCCGACCAGTCGCGTCAATCATCAACTCACATGTCCATCATGTACTGTCTGATGAGCGTTCACCCTCTCTTTGAGCAAGTCATACTTGCTACGAGGATTAGTGCGGTTTTTGAGGATGTCTTTTGTCCGCACGCATCTGCCCTCCGGCTCATCACCGACCGGAGAGGAAACAAAAACTAGTCTCAGAGAGTCATGCCAATACACACGGAGAGAGGCTCTTGAGGTTTCACCCAAGATGTCGGTCACAGGAGAGGTTTCTGCGCGAGGTTTGTGCAGTTTGAGCTAGGGTGTCGCGTCACATGGTCAAAGTTATGGGCTGCGGGTGGAGTGAATGGTGCTCATCGAGGTTGAGGCGGCTTCTTCGAAAGCGTTGCTGTTTGCTGGAGCCTGGGTCTGAGTTTCGTTGACTGGACTTCTGAACGATGACCATTATTTGGGAGCACTTGACGCTCAAGGTGGCTACATCGAAGCCAACATCAACGGTACGTGGCTAGACTTGACTGTGCGATTTGCATCCAGCACGTCCTCGAAAGTGGGACCTCTCTAGAGTGAGGCTCAAGGCTTAGGCCTGTCCACAATCGTCGCCCGCTGCATTTCACCTCTCTGTTTACGCTGCATGCTGTTGTGAGCACGATGAACTTTGGCCTACTTGTGCTCGGTACTCCTGGTCGGAATTTGGGCCTTTGGTTGGTGTGACATCAGACTCAGTCACTCTGGCGATAAATGGCGTAGACGAGGGTGCATATGGCGAGAGGTTGTTCGTGGGTGGTATCAAAAGCCGTTTCCCTTGCTGGAACGGCACAATCTTTTTTATAAGTTTCCCCTCTCTGAAGCAGTGTGCTACGCTAATTGAAACAGTCGACCATCGTCATGTAGGACGATTGCCGGTCTTGTATTAAATATACAGCTTTCTATGGTCTAGAAACTTTCGCTCCATCCCTCGAATTACAAGTCCTCCGGTGGCTGCGTAATTTTCGTCAAATGATCCCCGTTGAGCTCCTTCATGATCTTGCCAAGACCTTCGTGGCTGTAGTCTTTCTCGTTCCACATGTCCTTGTGGTACCTGACTTTTCCATTTTGATCGAGAGTCAAAGTGACCAAGCTGTTCACCTTCTTCGCAATGGGCATCGGCTTTGGTGTGTACTCTTGTTGCAGCTTGAAGATGATCTCATCTGGCTTTGACGACACGACCTGAGTCTTGATGGTCCTGCTCGACTTCATAATCTTCGGGATGCCATACCACTGGCCCGCAATCTTGTAACGCGTGTCGCAGTAGCTCCACGGGTCATCGTAGATTGATTCTTCGGCGTAGACAGTCATGTCCTCCTTGCTGGCGCTGCCTGAGTACAAGTTGCATATCGTTTGCACGATCTTCTCTTTTTCTGGCTCAAGCGGGATGGACTTCTCTGGGTACGGTTCGTAATCCACGCCAGAGGATGAGTTCTTCGAGGGATCTGGGTTGTGAGTGAGAGCTACCGGATCGGGGCGCTTCTCAAACTCATTCTCCAATCTTGTGGCGCGCTCCTCGTTGCCGGATTTTCCTGTGACTGGGACGGACATTTCGAACATGAAAATAGAAGAAGCTCAAGAGTTGGTGGAATGTGAGGAGTTGTAAAGCTATGTGTGTTGATATTCACTTCTGTTCGTAGTGCCCAGGTAGTAGTGATCATGAGTCGTGACGTCAGGGTGACAAGCGACGTCCTCAGTCCTCTATAACAACCAATTGGTATTTTGAGACACATCAGTACTTTCGCGGCACCGTCACCTCGCACAGACGTTGCTCTCGAATCGCTCCCGGATGAGTTATCTTTGGGCGTTCAAAGCAAACCGCAGCACCTTCCGCGTCGACCCAGCCATAACAACCAGTAGAAAGCGTGTTCTTCCTTCTGCTTTCCCATGCTGTTCGCCTGCACATGTGTTGTCCAGTTGTTGATATAGCATAGATGCGGTTGATAAATTTGCTGCCGAGGGTGCCGCTGTGTCTGCACAACCGCAACTTTGATATAGCGACTGAGGGTGGTGCAGATTTGGGTCGGAATAGCCTTTTGGACAATAGACATGTGGTGAACATGGTATGACGTTCGTCTGCAGTGGGCGTCGAGAAATAGCTATGGAAACACGGGTCGTGCTAAACCAGACAAAATTGTCTGTTCTTACCACAGTAGGTCCATTTACATTACCCTATTTTTCACGATGCTTTGGTTCGTTTGCATCGAAAGAGGAGGGTGTAATCGTCAGTGTGTGCATCTGAAACTATGGTAAAATAACTGTCTCAGGGCCCACGACCCTTTTTCTTAGTGAGGACCAAGGTTCGAATTTTGGCAAAGATACATATACACACGCCCTCCTTACTTTTCTCTTCAATTCTGAAATACAGTCCGCACATCCAAGGCCTCTTCAAAATGACAGCACACGCAAACACCGCCACTGTACCACTGAGTACCCCCAAAATGGCAGACGCTCAGAATACCAATCAAGTTCTCCTGCCCAAGCTTGCATACCCCGCGACATTGATACCTGCTGAACACAACGTCGAAGATACGCAGCGTAGATTGCAATGTCCAGACTCAGCCTCAGATCGTCGCTCACCTTCAATCCAGGCCTCAATATCCTGATCACCTACGATATGCCTATAGATACGAAGCCCTTGGAGACCTCCGACCCATGGGCAGAGGTTGAAGCTCTCCTGCAGAAGGTACCCGCAGTGATGGAAAAATTCAAGGCCGAAACGACTCCCGAGCTGGCAAAGGCGGAGCTGGCGATGGAAAAGCTTTCGCAAGAGATTCAGCAACGACTCGAGTTGAAGGCCGGAATGGAGGAGGATCTCGACGAGGGCATGGAGAGGTGGTATAGCAAGGTGTATGACATTGAGTTCGAGTAAAGAGGATGGACAGCGGTGGTTCCGATCGTAGCCACGCATCGGAGATATATCGATGATTGAGCTGGAGGAAGAGATGACAAAGTATTATGGGTAGTCAAGTAGGAAGATGGTGAAGAAGAGGTACTTCTCTTCGATTAAGGTAGCGGAGTAACGTACTCATCAACAGTTTGTTGAGATAATACTACACTTCAAGGTGTTTCTATATGTCTAGCTACACCGTGTGGTTTGCCTACTGTGGTACTCATATTACACCCAGAAAGTTACTGGTTATCCCGTTTCCCTAAGAATCCGCATTGCTGCCCATAGGGTATATGTTCTTTGACCCATAACCTGTCAGCACGAAGCCTGCCCAATACTTCGCGTCCCTCCATTTGCCCGCTTTTGTATTCCTCAAAGAAAAAAGGTGAAGATCTGGGTTGATGACAAACATTGTAGTAGCTGCATCGCGCAACAGCTTTCCATAGTGCTCCAGGTCATCGATTGTGTCTTGCAAATCGTTGTCCGTCAGGTCCCGCATACGATTCTGCGCTTTATACAACGCCTCAACAGGTGGCAAGGGTTTCTTCAACTGTTCATAGAACATCGCCATCAGCAAGAGCGTCGCACAGTCATTCACTTTCCAGAGACTGCCGATGAATGCTTTTGTACCAGTTCCCAGGAGCGTATGCGCAAATCCAATTGTGCTACCAGAGTCGTATGCTCGAGATATGCCGGAAACGCAAGAGCTGAAAACTACCAACTCAGCCTTAATGGATAGGCCCAGCCAATCCGCGACCGTAAGGGGTTCTTTGAATAGCTGAAGGGAGGAACTCATCGGCGCCGCAGGATCGTAGTTGCTGTGGGCGCATATGTGCAGAATTTGTGTATCTTCGGTACGACTTTGCAGATCTTTATGAGTCTGCCCATCAGCAAGGAATGGTGTTTCCCCATGGAGTCGTGCAACGTAGAGCGCCTCGATGCGAGAGAACGGTATACCGCGTATGTAGTTAGCCATCTTCTTCGCCTTCTTGTCCCTGTCGATTGGCGCAGTGCTGACAACCGAAACTTTGGGATGCCGGACCGCTTTGGCGTTTGCCTCGTACTTAAGACGTGCCCAGATCCCAAGACTCGGAACTACAGTAATTGGTAGGTCAAAGAAGATGCGCCAAGGTACATGTGCAAGATCGCCGGACGGTACAATGATAAGCTTTCTCTTTCCTTTCAAGTATGGTTGTACGGGTGCAACAATAGCACCGTGAAGTAAATTCCTCAGCCTTACTTGATCGAAATTAGAGTTGTTTGGTTTTGGCCCGATGGGCCTGACACGTTGTTCAGTGGTAAAATCGGAGTGACGTCCTGGATCGGCTTGCTCGTCCATGGCCTCCATCGAGGATCTTAAGTCGCGAATGCAGTTCTGAATAGCAACAGTATCGGTCGTCTTCCATACTACTGACTTCACAGCGTCTGTCGCAGCGATAACTATCATGATACCGCTTGGTGCGGTTGAGGCAAGAGCATATTCCACCACAACAGTATCGGCTGGGACATTAACGAGCGCAGCGCTCACTCTCACTTTCGTGAGAGCCCATAGCAAGGATATATTCCAGTATCTTCGTATCCTGAGTTGTGCATATTCCTTCTTGGTTAATGCGTGGGCTATAGTACCCGCTGGAGAGGTAGGAACCGAGACAGAATCCGCGTCCGAAAGATTTGAAGGTTGTAGCGTCGCCGAAATACCTCCAGACGTATGAAGAGCCGATAGATCTGGCCGAACCAATCCATCAGAGAGCGCGTGGGAGTGTCTTCGTGAAGCAGGTTCGAGGCCGTTGGACAAAGGCATGTGGTCCGATGTAACACGGACGGGGAGCGAGGGAGTGCTGGAGCTCCTAAGTGAACCTTCTACGGAGGCCCGCTTCACAAGTAGGCTTCGGGCAGCGTAAGCCACTAGCGATAAGGAGGCGAGCCGACGAGATTCATCCTCGGCAACACTCCGGACGATCGTGTCGAGCAAAGCTCTTGCTCGTACTCTCTCTAAGAAATGCAAAGCCTGGTGTTTCCAATCCACACAAGTGAGCTGTGGACCTGTAGTGGGGAACGAGCGTGGCATGATTGCGTATCCCGTGCGATCGAGGTAGTGGCATACCCGCGCCGCAGAAAAGAAGATATTGGCGCAGTCAGGGTGGTCAAAGTCCGAAATTATGGCCTTATCTGTATTGGAGAGGCTATAATAGGCTTCAGAAGCGTGGCAGCCATAATTGTAGATATCGAGTGCTCTTGCAAGATGCGTTGCAGAGTTGGTGTTTCCATTCGCATCGATTTCCTGAAGCATGCCTGTGTTTAAAATCCGACGGATTTGTTTGGAGCGATCGACCTGCTCATCGAGTTTGAAATAGTCGGGACAGAGAAGGAACAGTTCCCGGCCTGTTAAATGTGCTCTGGCCCAGTCCTCTGTTCTGCGGCACAAATCGAGGGTTATCTCCACAATGTTCCCCAGCTGTGTAAGCCTTTCGTCGTGCTGCTCTGCATCTGTAGATTCCTGACTGTGAGTCGGTAGTTCGGACAGAGCCTCCCTTGCCTCTCGTGTCTGGCCCTGATCGATGAGAATCTCGACTCTGGCGATCAGCCATGGGGTAGGATCATTGCGTCCACATCTCTGGAATTGTTGTTCCAGAGTCTCGAGGGCATCCTCAAACGCTTTACAAGCACCCACAGTGTCGCCGCGTCTAATACAGACTTGCGCTTTATCCCGAGCGCTGCCGACGATTTGCTTGGTGAGACACCAGTCCAAAGATCCAGAATCTTTTTCAGTGCGAACATCTCTCAGATTGGTAGTGGTGGTCTCGATCTCTTTCTCGCAGGTCCACGCTCTTGGTTTGCATTCACCGATCGAATCAATACTTGGAAGGCTGAGGTTCCGGGTCGACCGTTCTGTCGTCTCTTTGCTAGCTCCTGCCTTGACCCTGACAGCATTCCAGAGCTCCCGAAAATCGCATGGTCCTCGAATGGGACTGTTCAGGTAAACATCCTGGATGTGTGAATCGTCAACCTTGACGACAATAGGTATGTCCAAAGAGGCTTCCGTGGCAATCTTTGTGACCTGTGGCCGGTGAATGCTACATTTTGCCATCTTGCCTAATGCATAGCTCCGCTTCCGTGCGTGAGTCGTCAAAATTTGCTGACTCGATTGGTATGCGTCAAGGGCTGTGTGCGTGCCAGCGTAGGAGAGTAATCTGGCGAGGCTGAGATATGCTACGCGGCCAAAGGCAAGTAAGCGGCCTAGCCGTGCAAGTGACGACGAGGAAACGTGGAGAAGGTATCACGGCTAGGAGGAAGCCCAGGCAGGTATCACTAAAAAAGCCTTACTTAGGTATACGAGTTCCGGTGTGAGTTATATCGGATGGCAGGGGCATCTATACGATAGCTGGAGAGCTGCTACATGAGGATCCGGCGAAGCCCCCAAATCCTCTCCAGATTTGGCTGTGCGTTACCGATTAAGCTTCCGGAACCTGAGGCGGCGCGAAGCCGGGCGGCTGTGGCCGTGTGATCTCCTCGAAGGGTGTGGGCTGCACCTCAGCTTCAAGCCACGAGAATCCTTCTGCGTCACAACTCGACCATCGCGACAGTCGACACAGCGCAGCTCAACCAGAGACATCAACATGTTATCGGCAGCGATGAATGAAGCGTTGGTGAAGACTTCTTTTGAGTAGCATTGCATGAGAGAGTTATCTGGTGTAATGTCGTTGCGCACCCGGAGGACTCGCTCGCTTGAAAAGCTGGGGCCAAAGGCTGCGGGGTTCTTTGCGACTACCACTTTCCCTTGACCTGGAGGACGTGCGCGCAACGACATGACAGGCTCATTGGACGCCTCCAAGGATGCATATATGCTTTTCACAGCCGAGCTGATGAGCACGCAGTATTTCAGTTGCCTGATGCCCTGTGGCGATGCAGTGTCACAGGAGCACACAGCCACTGGGGGCTGACAGCCGCCTTCAGCCTGCACGCATAAGTAGAAATAGCATTCTATCGCTTGAAATCGCAGAAAGGTGCATCGTTCTTGTTACCGTATATATTATTTCACTGCACATCATGGCACCGGCACCGATACTTCGAAATGGACAACAGAAGAACACATTCTTGCCTTACCTCCAAGGTATACCCGTGGAAGACCTTCGACTTGGTAGCCTCTACCTAAACCCGCTAAATCCACTTGACGGACTTTCAGCGGCTCGATGGGAGTTCATGGAAGATGAAAATCAAGAGGCCTACGACCAGGCAGTAAGCAAGTGGATACGAAAGAGTCGCGATTTCAAGAGCCCATACAACATGTCGTTTGAGTGTTCAAAGGCAAGATCCTTGACCGGCGGGTTTGGCGCATGGCTGAACTTCGACGCGACAAGTGATAAGAGCAGTCTGATGCAGGTCCATGGACAATCAGGCAGACGCGTGAGGATAAGAAAGTGGGTCTGATTATGGTTTTGGACATTAGAGTTTAATGCTGATCCGAATACAGACCAGAGTTGTTCCTGGAAGAAGTGATGAAGCAACCAGGAGTCGATCAGTGGATTCGTGAGCATGCTTCAATAGTACGCAAGGGAAAACATGGCATCAATCAGTGGAAGGCGCCACAGATGTGGATGGTAACAGCACTGCAGTATGTAACCGGCGGCGAGATGCATACTCAGGACAGCACTTCAACGAAGATCGGCGGAACAGCAGGCGCTGATATGAGCTTTGCTGTTCAGGCACCTCCTAGAACTCTCAACATCAAGAGCGGAGCAATTTACAAAAACTCGTTTGGTCGTACTGCCGACTTCACAGTCAAAGAAGAGGAGGTTTGGTTTGCTCAGTTCATGCCAGTGGCGATTCAGTTCGATTCAGAGCAGGATGAAAACTTATCAACGAAAGAGAAGGTTCTGCCGAAAGCCATCAAGCGAATCGAGTTGCAGGAGATAGAGGATCATGCCATGGAGGGCATTCGAAGTACCAATAGGGAGGGCGTCGAACCAGCCAACGATTTTAAGCCTGGTCTCACCGGGCAAGTTACTATTCAGGGTTATGATACAGGTCCCGGAATCGACGAGGATTCCGACACCACTGACGAGGCCGGCGATCTTGTAGTTGACGATGCACCATATGTCTTGAACGAGGCACAGTCCGATTGGGAGCGTTACAACGCATGCAAGGCGTGGCTAAAGAGCGCAAACATACATGGTGGAGATGGAGCCCGTGTGCCCGTCGCTGCTTATTGATTTAATCGAGATGTCTACTTTTAGTATAGCTCAGGTTGGCAGACTTTCCACTATTGCAGTTGTTTATGATTAGAGCATTGTGTATTGTATTTTACGATATTGTTTATTCTTGCTATTATAATCGTAGAGTGCTGTTGCGTAGGTACGGTTGCAAGGATAGAGCATGTAAGGATTACAAGTGACGAGGCGATGTATAACGGGTGAGCCAGGTAAGGACTTTGTAGATATCAACTTGATGGGTAGAAGATAATATTTGGTCGTAAAAGATGTCGGTCACCATCAAACCACCTCCTTCATTGCCATCTCGAAGGCGGTCTGCAGGCGAGCAATGGCGAAGCCATTTGGGTTTGTTCTTCGCTAGTCGTATAAGTACAAGCAGCTATTATGTTTGAGCTGATGACCAGATATTCTAGCGGTGCAAGAGGAGATATAAATGCATCACGTCACGAGACCGAAGGCTGGGTCAACAATTCTCTATTTGTCGTCGTCGTACTCCAAATCCTTCGTGGTATCATTGCAGAAGAAAGCTTCGACAGGGCCGAGTGTTCGGCGAATCCATTGTTCGAGCTAGAAGCCGGTATAACGCCCATGCTTGTGCAGCTCAAAAGTGAACCGACTTTTATCCCGTCCGCTCGAAAGGAAGGGGAGACCCCGCGCCATTGCTCCGGGGCATCGCAACCGTAATGTATCGTCAAGTAAAAGGGTAGTGAAACGCTTATGCGGAGTCCTTCTTCTCCTTCTTGGCGGCGCGGCCGGCGCCCTTGCGCTCAAGGATTTGCTCACGGTCCTTGTCGAGCTTGAGCTTGGTGATGACAACCTTGGAGGCAGCGATGGGGACGGGAACAGCCTGGCCGTTGGACTTCTCGCGAACGACTGTGGGTGTGATTAGCAGCGGTCGTGTGACTCGGTCGGCGTGGTGGCTACGTACTGCCGTTGACGTGGATAACGAATTTCAATCGGTAGACGGAGTTGACCTTGCCCTCACGGCCCTTGTTGGAGCCACGGACGACCTGGATCTCGTCCTGCGAAAAGTTAGCAAACCTTGACAGTGCGCGGAATACAGCGGTACTTACATCCTTGCGGATGGGGATCGAGCGCACACCGTACTTTTCGCGAAGCTCCTTACTCAGAGGCGCCTGAAGATTGTTAGAACATGATCTGAGATGTTCAAGCAATTCCTCATACGCTCATAATGACCCGGCGCACACTACTCGGCGCACTGAAGTGCGCCTTTCGCGAGTTGCGGCGAGAGCTGGATACGATCTTGGCCATTGCTGCTGTGGATTGGCGGGTGATGGGGTTAGTAGAACGAAAAGTTGAGACGTCGTAGTCGAGGAAGTTCTGGTAATTTTGGAGTGGCCCAGCAGCACGAAGCGAGATGCGCCTTCCCATTTCCAGAGCGCACGGACGGTGATGTTCGCGCTATGGCCTTGGCCCGACATGTTCGGCAAGCGCAACGCGTGCGTCGGAGCTACTCTCGCCATGCCCGCAACTTCATGACCTCAACGCGCCCTCTTCTTCTCCGCGCGTGCAGCGGCTTCGAGGATCTCGGGGAGAAGGGTCGTGTGGATCTATCGCACCCTTGAGCGTGTCATCGCCACCAAGCGCGCCTCACAAATGACCAGCTTCACCTCCGCCTGCGACGGTCTTACGAACTCCATATTATTATCAGCATCGATTCGATTTTTGGCTTTCAGGCAGGCTCTAGATTTCTAAATCTTTGTCCCGATGTCGTCAAACAACTACGACTCGTACAATTACCCCTACCATCAGCAGAGCTCTGCGCAGCAGTACTCTTCCTATCAGACCGCGCCGGCCTCGAACACGAATGCGCAATCGTCGCGCCAGTACCAGCAGGCGCCCTCTACATCGACGAATCAACCTGCAGACTATCTGTCGTATCCTGGACCATCTTACGGCTCGTCGAGCTCTGGCTATGGCAACGCGCAGGACGACACTTGGAGTGATAACAGCACTAGCTATGGCACGACGAGGGACAATGGCAGCCGTGCTGCAAAAGTTCTGCGCAATATGAGCAATACAGGCTACTCGGCCACGACACCGACGCCCAGCCAGTCCGGCTTCACCGCGACGAACGCCGCCAACGCGCAATACTCAGAACGGTCACCGCAAGTGCAAGCACAGCCATCGCAACCCTTCCATGCTACGTATAGTCAGACTCAAGCCCGTCTGCATAGCGTCAATACCAACCAGGCACAAGCATCAACGAGCAGAGGCCTTTCGTCACCTGCAACAGCGGCAGGCTATCCTTTGCAGCGACCGCAGCAACAGTACCACCAGCAACAGGCACAACAGCGCACAGCTAGCCCTGCCCAGACTCAGTACGGTCAACATAGCGCGACAGCAGCGAGTAGGAACGTTGCTATGGCTGCAGTGGGAACCTCACAGCAACACACGAACTACAATCGCCAGTTGCCTGATGTAGACAGCTCGCAATCTTCACAATCTTTACAGGCTGCGACCTCGTACACGGCTCGACCACCTGCGCCGATCGTCCCGCCTCACCCTTCGAGCATACCCGAGTCATACTCCGGTTCCAGTACCACAGTTGATCCCACGGCGGTATACGACCCGTGGCCGGAGATTCAGAGACAGCAAGCTATTAGGGATGCAGAGCGTCGAGAGAGGGAGAAGAAAGAAGAGGAGGCTCTTATGGAAAAAGAGCGAGCAGAAGAAGAGGAGTGCAAACAACAAGGAGCTGAAGAAGAGCCTCGGCAGGCGCAAATGGCTGCCAGTCAGCCTAAGCCGAGAGCCAAGAACGCTGAGAAGCAGCAGGTACCTGCTGCCGCTGAATCACCAGACCCGTCAACCGCTGGTGCAGTTCTAGAGGCAGAGATCCGTGCCATGATGGCCAAAATACGCGAGCTGAATGGCAAGGATCCTGTGCTGCTTGCACGGATCTGGGAAGAAGAGAGGCGGGCCAAAGCTCCTAACAAATCACCGACTCTGACAACTAAACCAGCACCTCAGGCATCTATTGTTCCGCCCATAATAGTACCCACTCCTCCGGTCGCAAATCAAAGGAAGATTGCTAAACCTCGAGAGTCTCTGAGCACACCGGTCATAAAGCCGGCCACACCAGCTCAGGCTCGGCCTCTTCCATCGAGAGTTCCAGCAGCAACACATGTGCGGACTGGTGGTAATACCGTCTGGCCGCCCGAGAAGAAGCTGGGGCTTGCAAAGGCTGCGGCGCATTACCTCACTACTAAGAACCCCGCAAAACCATTAGAGACTGGAGAGGTCCTCCAGATGCTCAACGGCAACCCGTCCTACGTCCAATTATGTGAACAGCTGGAGCAGATGGGCTTCAAACTGGATCGTTCGATATTTGCAAGGAGCCTGCTTCTAGCCGTGCCGGATGTAAATGCAGCGTCTCGCAGAACCGCTCTGCAGCCCGTTCCTCCGGCTGCAGCATTGAGGGCTCCAGCACCGCCTGCCGTTATGAAGCAGCCCGCTCCTCTTGCGGTTATGAAGAATCCCATTGCTACTCCCGGTGTCGCCCCTGGTCCACGTTATGCGCCTGTTGCGGCGACACCGATCAATAATAGGTCGTCTTACCCTCCTTTCCCTAATGATGATTCTATGGCAGCTCCTTCACCAATCCCCGTCGCCGAGATGATCCTCATTAAGCCGGAGCTTAAGCCGCCAGCCAACAAAGAGGAGGCTGCAAGGAAGCGCAATTTGAGCGACCTAGTCGACTTGACGCAACTGGATGATGAGGACGACATAGGGCCACTCAGGAAGAGGCTGAACGCAGGTTCGATGTACGCCTACGGTTCATCGTATCCACACATCAATGATGCTACGGGGGTTGGTGCGGCGCCGGTCAGCAACTTCCCCACGGCAAGTACTCCTGTGCCTGTGATGGCCGAACCACCTTCTCGCCCCTTGCCATCTAGCGAGACACGATTCAGGTTGATTGTCGAGCCTTTGGACAAGAAGAAGGCTCTTCGACGGAACACATATAACCCTGCCACGATCGCTCGAGACGTGCTTTTGGCTTGTGGAAGGCATCCATCCGAACGCCAACTGAATCAACATCTTGAAGTGTTGAAGGTCAATCTCCCGCAGATATCGTACGAATCAGATCTTAGTACGATCAAGTGGAGTCTGATCGATCCTGGAACCCCACCGCCTGGATATTTCAAGGACAGCGTTCAGGCCTTGACCGAAGATGCTGACGACGAGGAAGATTCTGAAGACGAGGAGAGACACCAAACGGCGCGTCGGGGATCGCTATACGCGACTGGTGGGGAAAGTGCGAGAAACATGGTCCAAGCGCTTCCCGAAGCAACCAACCCGTTCAAAGAGAAGCGACGCGATCCTGCGCGTCACTCACTCCCCAACACGACGACACCGTCAACCCCAAGTCGCCAAACAAGCTCTGCGAACATGAGCGCGAGTGCTCCGCGATCCGCTGTTGCTGGAGTTGGATACTCTGCGTTCCGCTCTGCGACTGAGTTCGGCCCTGATGGCAAACCACTCCCTAAAAGGAAGGGTAGGCCAGTCGGTTGGCGCAAAGCGATCCACGGCTCGAGTGCTGCACAGGAGCGCCCTGGTATGAACGGCCATACTGGAAAGCATGCGCCTCGACAGCCCAGCACGCTGCGCGACGTAAGAGCGGGCGACGAGCCCACCTATATTGATTCTCGTTCACCAAGCGTCTCTCGTGCTCCCCAGTACCAGTCGTTCAAATGCAAGTGGCAGAACTGCAAGGCGGAGTTGCACAACCTCGAAACCCTGCAGAAGCACGTCTTCAAGGTCCACAACAAAGAGACCTTGCGCAACACTCTGGAGTGTCTGTGGGACGACTGTGGCAAAGAGATTACCAGCTTCGATCCCATATCTAAAACGAGCATTGAGCGACACACTACTCACGCTTTTGGGGCCGAGAACGCGTGGCGCCAGCACATTCAACGGACGCACTTCGACCCTCTGGCATGGGAGCAGGGCGATGGACCAGCTGGCGGGCTATCTGGTACGGAAGATTGAGCGGTTTCCCATGCAAGACCCGGAACTTTGACTGACCGGATAGAACATGATTCTGAAGCATATCTTCGCGATGCTCAAGGTCGTCGTATTACACCACGCATTACAGCAAGTCCTGTGGACTATGAGATTGCTATTTCACTACAGCAGCCTTCTGAATTTACACTGCGCGGACGCGGCCGCCTGCCGAAAGACGTGCAGGAGCAAGAGGCTCGCGAACTACAGAATCGTCTGGTGTCCCAAAAGCGGCGCATGGGTGGACCAGGCATGGACCGCGGAGGTGCCACACTCGTCAACGACAAACGCCGGAGAGGGCTCGTCGATAGCGACGTTACGGAAGAGGAACTTGTCGATGCAGAGGACTGAAGTATGAACCTCTCCAACAGATATCAAGGTTGAATAGATTCAATGCCTCATTGTATGGCCAGATTTCCCGTGTAGTAATGCGCCCGAACGCCGTGATGCTTCATTGGTCGCTTTTGGTTCTCGTAACAGCCCTCGACCGTGGTATCAATATTGCCCATACATCCATCCTCCATCCTTGTTCACCTCTCAATGCAGTACACGTATGCTCCTATGCCTTGACCTTGTTGGCTGCGACCTTGGGCTTCTCTTGTACGGCGTGGTCTTCCGAGTTGACCTCGAGGAAGTGGTAGAGGACTATAAGGAGCATGGCGGCGCTTCCGAGGAAGATAGCCAGCGAGTAAAGCTGGGCGTCGGTGATCATCTTCACGGTTGACGCGCGTTCGATGGCAGTGGAAGGAGCGATGTAGCTGGCTGCGGATGAGTTAGAGAGTGGAATCGACGACTATGAGTGCTCCAAATCATACTAAAGCTGTGTGCAATGATGCTACGTCTTTTGGAAGCGAAAACGGCAATGTCGGGGTTGTATCGTGGTTCAATGATCGCAGCTCAATGAAGGCCACGAGGAGCTCTGGGACTCGATTGGCCGCGGGCTGACTAAGGCCGGGCGCCCCCACACATCGATGTTCGTCATTCTGCACTTTTAACCCACCAAGGCAGGTTCCAAAAGCCTCTTCACTGTTCAGGTACCGCCCAAGCTGCCCACGATTCCCCAAAGTCCACGAGGACGCCCTTACAGTCTTTTCGTCTTTGAAGAACTATACAGCCACCCATCATGCCTCCTAAAGGAAAGGGCGAGCAGCCCAAGGTGAAGAAGGTCGCTGTCGACAAGACCTTTGGTATGAAAAACAAGAAGGGAGGGGCCGCGCAGAAGGCCATCAAGCAGATCCATGCCACCGCTGCCTCTGGGGGAACGCCCGATGAGAAGCGCAAGGCCGCCGAGAAGGCGCAAAAAGAAAAAGAGAAGAGGGCCGCCGAGCAAGCACAAAAGGAAATGGCCGACCTCTTCAAACCTGTACAGGTCCAGAAAGTTCCCTTCGGTGTCGATCCCAAGACCATCCTCTGCCAATTTTTCAAGAAGGGCAACTGCGAGAAGGGCAAGAAGTGCAAATTCTCACACGACCTCAACGTCGAACGCAAGACTGAGAAGAGGAGTTTGTACACCGACAGCAGAGACGCGGAGAAGGAGGCGGAAGAGGAGCAAAAGAAGAAGGACAACATGGACGACTGGGACGAAGAGAAGCTGCGAAACGTTGTGCTCAGTAAGCACGGCAACCCCAAGACCACAACCGACAAGGTGTGCAAGTTCTTCATCCAAGCTATCGAGGACCAGAAGTATGGTTGGTTTTGGTCTTGTCCAAATGGCGGCGACAAGTGCATGTACAAGCACTCGCTTCCACCTGGGTACGTTCCCATGCACCCTCTCTGTACAATCAATTGCCATTCTAATGCTGTCCAGCTTCGTAATCAAGACCCGCGAACAGCGCGCCGCCGAAAAAGCGCTCGCCCTCAACGACCCCCGCAACGCCCTCACCCTCGAAGACTTCCTCGAATCCGAGCGCCACAAGCTGACCGGCACCCTAACACCCGTCACCGTCGAAACATTCGCGAAATGGAAGAAGGAGCGTCTGGACAAGAAGGCAGCCGAAGAGGAGGCCAAGGCACGCAAGGACGCCACTGGACGTATGATGTTCGAGAAGGGCGACTGGGCAGGCAGCGACGCAGATTCAGACGACGAGGGCGACGGCAACGAGTGGAATTTGGAGACTATGCGCGCCGAGACGGAGCGTCTGCGCGCGAGGAAAGAGGAGGAGAGGTTGGCGGCGAAGATGGGTATCAGTCTCGAGGAGCTCAGGATTATGGAGGGCACGACCGAGCCTACAGAAGCCAACGAGGCCGAGGCTGTCAGCACTGACAGACAGGACGTCGAAACCAGCTCGTCTTGAACACCGCACAGGATTTCAAGAGAGTGAGAAGAGGTATGCTGAGCGCCAGACAATGCTGCAAAAGCTTGTATGGCGTCGCAGAAGCATGATGCTTGAAAGGCAGAGGCGTTGGCGGTGGATGCATGCTACATGATGACTACTACATCTGTACGCGACACTTCTGATTAGCGATTCGCGACTTGCATGACACCAGTCGAGCCACTGCTCCCGGTGTCTGGCGTTGTGGGCTTTGGCCGGAACGAACTGTATGGTATATGCTACTTGTACATGCAAGGTCATGAGGCAAGGAATGAATGGTTTACGTCTTCACGATCTGCGCCCATCGCCCCCGACTTCCTAACACGCACTGTCTCGTTACCATGAGGTATGCGTGGAGTCTGTAGGTGTGGTAGAAGTCAAGCCCCCTCACAACATGTTGCGCTAATGTATCGCGCGAGTCTGGTACAAAGGCACAACTGACCTTACACACGTGGGCCGTGACTGTGCTTCACCGTCGGCAGCAGGTCGTGAAGTGATCGAGGCCCCATTCGGACCCTTCAATGTCACTTCACCAGCACCCCACCTGGGGCAGCTGTGGCGTACGCCCAACCCAGCACGGCAACATGCCGTTTCGTCACGGTAGCAAATAGTACCGCGATAGGCACTTCACATTCCCCGTCTCCGCCTGCATCGCGATCCGAAAGCCTGCAACACTCGTTCCGCAGGGCGGCCAGACCCTGCATATCCACGCGCAGCATCTCCGCCGCGCGGACTGCACCCTGGGCAATCGCAACTTCCCTGTCCTGCAGCTGCGTTTGCTCGAACAGGCAACTTGGGCCAAAGTGCGTTGATCGCGGTGGGTTCTAGCCTCCTGTGTCCTTGGTGGTGTCGTACGATTTATCTGGGTCGGGCTACGCGGACGTCTGGCCAGGCCTGTTGCGACCTCGCCCTTGTTGTGTCAGCCTTACGGGCACGACGGCGGATATTGTACCGTGTCTGGATTGGGCAATGTTGGGGTTTGCATTGATTGCGGTGGATTCTGGGCTTGTGTATTCTGTATTCGACTTATGTACAGTACGCTTCCCCTGCATATCGCGTCTCTCACACTTACTCTCATCTTACTCCTGCTTCTTGTGGAACCGGGGCAGACAGAGCCATACTCCCAGAATGCAACCCAGCAGTGCGAGGATGATGGGCTGCAGGACTTGCACACCCTTCGCTTGTGCGATCGCACCGACCGCGAAGGGGAAGATGGCACCGCCTGACCCGCCGATTGCAGCTGCGAAGCCGATGGCGCTGACGTGCAAGTGTCGCGGCAGTAGCTTCGTCGCAGCAACAACAGCGGCAGGGAAGAGTGGTCCGAGGAAGAAGCCTTGCAGCGCGACGGCTACAGCGGAGACATAGAATTGGGGTACCAGCCAGAAGATGAGCTCGAGGCCCATGGTGAGCGGGAGGTAGATCTGTTGTTCGTCAGTGTTGTGAATCTTGCAGAGGCAGGGAAAGGCATAAACGCACCGCGATAGCCATCTTCTCCCCGATCCTGGGCGTCACAAAACCGAGTACAAGTCGTCCGACTGTAATCCCCATCCAGAACCCTGTCGCCGTCATACCACTCGCGAACTCCTCGCCCTTGCGCACTTCGAGCATGAACTTGACAATCCAGCCTCCGAGCGCGACCTCGATGCCCACATAGCCCAGGAAGAAAATCGCACAGCACCACGTCACCCTCGCGAACGGGAGTCTCATAACCGCTTCTTTCATGCGATTGTCCTTGCCGTCTCCCGTCCGCGGATTTGCCGCCCTGAACACAGCGCCATCTGCTTTCCAGAACGCGCTCGCAGAGGACGCGAACTCAATGGCCGCCATGCTAATCATGACGTAGTAGAACGTGTACCACGGTAGATTGCCCTTTGTGATCATCGTCGTGGCAATCAGCGGCGCGAGCACGGCGCCCACGCCGTAGAAGCCGTGCAGGAACCCGAGGATCTCGTTCGGGTTCGCCATATTACCCATCCAGGCATTCCACGCAGCATCTGCAAGACCGTTGCCGAACCCGGCGATCATGAAGATGACGATGAGTACGGGGTAGGGAGGGTGCACTGCTATCACTATGTACGGGATTAGGTGGCAGATTGGCGCGAGCACGCCGACGCCGCGTTGTCCGTAGCGCAGGTGGATCGTGTTGTTTAGCAGGGCGGAGGCGGTGTAGCCTACCAGGGGGGAGAGGAAAACAAGGGACACGACGAGGTACTTGAGGTGGTAGTACTCTTGCAGCTACATTGATGGTCAGTGAGCCCTGCAGTGCTGGATGGGATACAAACATATGGGATTAAAGCACCGTAGGCGGCATCGTTACTACCCATAACAACGAAAGACCAAAAGGCGGCAAAGGTGCGGTATACGTTTGTCTGAGACTGGTTCCATCGCTCGAGCTTCTCGGCTGCTTGGGTCGTAGGCGAGGGTAAACTCTCGACTGGGTCATCGCCTTGGCTTTTCCTGTCTGAGATCTTGAGATTGGATGCTATTTTGGCGTCTTGTGGTCTCTGGAGGTAGGACGAGACATCTTGTAGTTCGATTGGTGGTTCAACAACGCATGTTGAAGAGCCGCCATTTTGGTGCAGCGTCATGATTGTTGAGGTAATCACACACGCAGCGATCGACCGGAGACCAAGTTCGTAGGTAGGCTGTTAAGGTCAGCGTCTGCTCGCTCAGAAATCACTCGAAGCGTTGAGCCTTAGAATCGGAGAAGGGGCAGGAAACTCCTTCGTGACGAAATGCGATCACGCTCCTCTTACACTTGATGCTCACCTTTGAATGCAACCTCGCTACCAATCGACTTCAACTCAGGTGAGTAAGTAATAAGAACAGTGCGAAGAGAGTGTTAGTGAGCACGGCTGTCAAAGAGGTTTCCAACACGGTCATTAATGATCCCCCACATGCAGTTCGTGCTTGCCGCATTTGGCAAAAACTGGGGTTCGCTTGCCCTTCGCTCCGCGGCTGATTGCCGGGCGACACACTGGTGTCTCTAAGCGTCGCATGATCGTCGCGGTATCTCGGTCCGACATGACCAATGTTTGCCTTCGGACAGATCAACTGGAGCGCAGAGCTGGTCAGATGAGCATTTGTGTATGCCGTGTTGCTTGCAAATTAACGTTGGTGACTCTGTAGATGATAAACCCTTGTTCTAGCTGCTGTGTACTGCATTGAAGAGCTGATGTTCGCAAGCCTTACTTGTTCGAGCGACAAAATGCGAGATGCAGAAAGACTTGGCCCAGTCTACACGCGGCAACGTAACAGTGAAGGAATCCAAGCTTGTCAACTCACTCAGCCTTCTGCACCCTCCTCATAACCTTTGCAAACAAACTCGGCTTTGCAAACCACCTCGTCCTCCACGTGTACCTCTCACCCTTCTCATTCGGCACAATCTGAAAATCGTACTTCCTAACAATCTGCGGGATGACCTTGCTCATCTCCAGCAGACTGATGTTCTTGCCAAGGCAAGTTCTTGGACCGTTGCCAAAAGTCAAGAAGTTCCTGTCTAGAACAGCGCGCTCCTCCTTGTTGGGTGTGAGCCAGCGCTCAGGACGGAAGACGTGAGCGTCGGCGCCGAAGATGGATTTGTTGTTGTGGATAACCCATGCGTTGACGCCTACTTCTGTGCCCGGTGGAAAGAACTGGCCTGCAATTTGGAGCCCCTGAGGACCGACCACGCGGGTCATGGGTGCTGCGACGGCTGGATGCACCCTGAGCGCTTCCATAATCACGGCTTGAAGATATGGCAGCTTTTGGGCTTCTTGGAATGTCGCTGGGTCGGACAGGGTACCGGCCGCGATGGCTTCATCCAACTCGCGACGAAGAGTGGCGAGTGTGTCTGGGTATATGTTGAGGTAAGCGATGACGGCGGAGAGGGAAATGGCAGTCGTGTCTGACCCAGCTGCGATATTCTGGGAGCCAGCCTGTCGAGTGTGGAAGCGCGTCGACTTGCCTTCTTGCTCCATGGGTAGCATCTTGTCCAAAAAGTCGCTGCGATCTCCGGGTGATTTGGTGCGTCCTGAGGCCCTGTTGTCAATGTGATAGTTCACGAAGTTCAGGACTTTTCTGAAGCCTGGTTGTATTCCCAGCTTGTCTGTTATCATGCCAACCCACCAGTGCCACCCTGGTACCAGTCCGATGATGGCGCTGTATTCCATGCTCTCGTCGATGGCTGCGATGATGCCGACCTTGTCACCGCCATCTTCCATGAGACCGAAGCGAGAGCCACAAGTCATCTCACCGATAACATCGAAAGCGTAGAACTGCATCATCTCTCTAACGTTTAAGGTCTTGCCCTCCTTGGCATACTCTTCAATTCTCTTGAGTAAGATTGAGTTGCACGTGTCAACAAATGGCTCGTACGAAAGGAGAGTTGTCAGCGAGTACAGCTGAGCCAACGGGCGTCTGAGTTTGGCATGGGCGTCTAAGCATGGCTCGGAGAACATGTTGTACTCGTCTGGCTGTCCAAACGGGTAGTAGTACCGAGACTTTTCCATAGCCTTGTGGTGACCCAAGATGACCTTGGCGGCTTCGCCATCGTTGATACTGTAACGGTTCGGAGCGAGACGCACCACAGGACCTCGGTGTGTCAGTAACGCATGGAACAGGCAAGCAGATGCTAGTTACCATATTTATCGTGGAGTGCAATATTTAGAGCTGCGGTCTCATGCTTGCAGATAGCCTGAATCTCCCAGAGTCTAGTAAAGCGGGCTAAGAAAGGGCCAGGCACATTTCGAAGTGGGGATGTTAGAGGCCGGTATAGATACCGGACAACACCCAGTACCAATAGGGCTGTAAAGCTGTAAAGGTAGTAGTGCCCATGTAAGGTCTCGCCAATCGCTTGTAGGATGTGTGAGGGAGGGGCCATGATGATGCGCTGGCTGAGATTGTTGATGCAAATGGCACCGTGTTGATCAGGGAGCATCTTTATACTTTGTGAAGTAGATTGTGCGATCGGGGGTGCTAGCAAATAATCACCGATGCTAAAATGTGGAGACAGCATGGTGGACATCATGTAGTCTATAGATAGCTAGCATCGAGCAGTAGGTATTGCAAGACCCATTCTTCGGCTGTAGGTCTGGCAATAAGTAAGGTCACCTGAATTGAAGGCCTTATGAGTTGATAGAAACGTCGAGATTGACAAGTTTTGCGATGCCCATCGATTGTCGTAATGGTTCAAAGATATTCCTCGATCACCGGGGAACGGAGATCACGGGCCCCGAACCTCCTGCATCTCTAGAACCGGACAACGCCACGCGACCTTAGAATCTCGCGTGTTGATGGAGGTCGACCAAGGGAGCTGCTGATGCAAAGACCTGGTATCCTGAGCGTTGTCCAATGACGCTTGCGGAACATTTGGTGTCCCTGCAGTGGACTCGAGTTTGCGTAAATTTGAAGCCTTATTGCATATACACCACTGGTGTTATCGAAACTGGCCGCTGGGCTGTTGATGCTTTTGTGATAGCCATGGAGACTGAGATGTTGGATGATGTGACTGGACGGGCTGCGATTGGTGGGCCTTTCCCCGCAAGGTCCACTGCACCCCGGAAGTTTGACCCCAGATTCTGCCTTTCATCAGCATTCGCGAACAATCATTTACGTTGCTCGATTCAGGCTGAGAAGAACATGATTGTGCGCCGAGGTGTCATCGTGGGTTGGATTCAAGTTGACAACATCCCCTGCTGACTGCTTGCTTCAAAGAATTCAAGTGCTGAGATCGTGGCGCTCGTTGCTTGTGCCACGAGAGTGTAAGGCACTGTGCTGACGTTGAGCTCGCATCGACATTCTGCTTGTGTTGTAGGCTTCGAATTGCCCTCCTGAGACCTGGACGGAGTCAGCACCCTGGAAAAGTTCGTGGTAGCATCGAGCCTAGGTCAGCTTATCAAGTCTTCACGTTGTGTCAGTTGTGATCCATGTATGATCTGACGCATGCACTCGGCCTGCAGTCACCCTGATCAACACCAGGACCATGATGTGACATGTCAACAGCCGACGGTGACCGCACCGTGCGTGCGAGGCTGTTTCCTGCAGACAGCCGAGCATGTGTCACTCTCATGTCGGGCCGGAAGCAGCCACCTTGTATCACGACCTGATGTTGCAGCAGCAGCCTGGAAGCGCGGGAATTGCGGCTGCGAATATTGATGTCTGTAACTGAGACGCTTGGGTTACGGTGGACCGACGCGACGGGTGGGAGACACGTCAACACGCCTCTAGACGGAGGTTCCTGAGCGCGGGGTCGCCGCTGAAGGATGATGCACATGCGAGCTCGGTTGGCGGCGCAAACTGTGTTCGAGAAATCTTCCATGCTGTCGGTAAACGAGGTGCTGCTGGGGCTACATCCTTGACCTTGTATTGCTGGCGAGGATGGCTTCGATGTGAGTACTGTGCGAATGACAGATCTTCTGATGGCTCCGCCGAGTTCTGAAAGATGTTGACTTGTCCGCTGCAGTGAGCAGGACAGACTTGGGCAAGTTTTCAGCTCTGGATATAGATACTGGTTCCACATACCTGGATCGACATCATCCGTGCATTCAGGGTCTTTGCTCGTGCAACTGTAAGACAGGAACTCGAGATGCTTGATCGCAGCAAGTCGATGCTCAAATTGAGGCAATGCAGAGAAGACTGCACTCGCTGATCATTGCTGGTTTCTGCAGGCACGCGTGCAGTCGCCCATGTTATTGTCTGGCATATAGCCGTGTTAGATGGTCACTATGGTCTGGTTGGCTCTGCTCTCCCAAATTGGTACCACAGTCACCGTCAGCCTCCGCCAAACAACGGCTTCAACGGCGCGAACGCGGAAGATATCCGCCGGTAGCCCTCGGTAGCACAGGGTGTCACTTCCAATACAAAGACTCAGGCTAGCGTCATCGTCAGATGGTTTGCTAGCGCGATGGTGTTGATCGTGCTGTTGTCGCAGTGGCTGTCGCCTGAGGCTTGAGCGGCTAAAGACGTGGGAGATGCCCCTGCATGTGCCGGGCCATATGATCAACACGTCTGTGATAGCTAGTGTGCTGCCGACCGCTGTCAGTAGGGTCGCCGGCCCGAGAAGGACATCAGCCAGTGTCCGTGTACGAAGTAGAGCACTGTCGTCAGTATTGATTGACGTTCAGAGAGTCGCCGCAATCAGCCTTATGCCGAATCAGATACAAGGAGAGGCAGTGGTGACGCAGAGGGCCTTGTGCGAGCGGAACGCGTCGACGTTGACGCGCCTTGCTGCAGGTGCTGCACAACTATAGAGAGGCCAATACTGGGCGCGCGGGTGCTGATGGGCATTCCTGGCCCGCCCAAGTACCTGAGCAGCGCAAGCGCGCAGTCCCAATCATTAATGGGTCGCCCAAGCCGGGTGGTGGTGGTGCGCCGCACTGGTGCTGATTGATTGACGGATGAACTTGTTCAAGGGTGCAGCGAAGAGGTGTCCAGCGCCAAGCTCTAGCGCCGTCTGCCCTTGATTATTTTATTTTCTTCTCGCTGCGCGCATTGTTGATTGTCAACCCACCGCACCTCTTGTCATCGCCGGCGCTGCACTGTTCGCGCCTCGCTACCAGCATCGCCCTTATTAACCGAGCCTGCAGAACGCCTGTTGCGGCCAGTCAGCGTGGCAGCGGGAGTCCAGGGCCCAAGCGAAGGTTTGGCGAAGGCCAGCCGAAACTAGCAATCTGCAATCTGTAAGTCCCCCAGCACGCCGTCCAACAGCACGGCGCACAGCACAGCTCGCGCCGCGCTGCCACGCTCCATGGTGGCCTGCTCGAGCCGGCTAGCGGACGGGACTGGCGACATTGGCGAGCCCGCTGTGCTTGCTCCCTTCCGCGGTGGGCGCGCATTCTTGACGTGTGCCGTGTTGTTCTGCGCCGCCCCGGCCACCGCCTCGCCTGCGCGAGCGCTGCAGCGCGCCACAGCAGCGGGTCGGTCGGTCTCTGAGGTGGCCAGCACACCCGGCAGCACTTGAACGCCGCGGCGACACAGCCTGTGCTAATCTCCCACGACGCAGGTCGAACGCGCAGGCCACTTGCAGGCGCACCAGGACGCAGCCGAGAGCATCCCTGGCCACTCTTCTAGTCGTCTAGTCTCTGGTCTCTGGCGGTCGCAGTCTCTAGTCTCTGGCGGTCGCAGTCTCTAGTCTCTAGTCTCTAGTCTCTAGTCGTCTAGTTGTCTAGTCGTTGGTCTCTAGTTCCTAGATTCCAGTCCCTAGTCCCTACTGTCTAGTCCCTAGTCCCTTCTCTCTGATCCTCTTGCCTCGAGAGCTGCCCCATCTGGCTAAGCCACGGCCTCGCCAACAGATCCTGGCCATATCTCTCGCTCGCTGGCATCCGACCCTTAAGCTTTCAAGCGAGCTGCGGCTGCGTGCTCCCCTCAAGTTCGTCCCCAGTCCCAACCCAGGCAGCGCTGCGCCGAGGGTGGCATCGCCCATTGCTAGCCCATGTCACACGATTTTTCCAGCGTGCCCTCGCAGGCCAACCCGGCGCCCTACTCGCCCGCGCCATCGCACTTTTCGCCGTCCAGCATGGCCGACCTGAGCCAGCAGCAGGCGCGCGCCCAGCAGCCGCAGCCGCAGCAGCAGCAGCAGCAACCTCCGCCGCAGGGTGCCTATGCCTCTCCTCACTCGTACCCGTCGCCCACCTCGATGCAGCCCACCTACAGCTACCCTCCGCCGGGGCAGCCCCAGGGCGAGCCCTACCGCGGGTCGCCGTCGGCCGGGAACATGTCACTGCCGCCGCTGAACCTGCCGCCAATACGCCTGCAGGACGGCCAGCAGCAACCACCGCCGCAGCACCCGCAGCAGCTCCAGCAGCTCCAGCAGCACCCGCAGCAGCTCCAGCAGCACCAACAACCGCCCATGGGCTCGCCGCTGCCCCCGCCGCAGCACGCAATGCAGCAGCACTACCCGCCGCCGGGCTACGCGCACCCGGGCCAGCCCATGAACATGGGTCCTGCGCAGTACAATGCGATGCGCTACCAGCTGCCCCCGCAGGCCGACCAGCGCGTGCTGTCCGGCGGCCGTCACAAGAAGGAGATCAAGCGCCGCACCAAGACGGGGTGCCTGACCTGTCGCAAGCGCAGGATCAAGGTGAGTACCGACTTCAATCGCGCGTCGTGACGCGTGAGGTTCGTAGGTTCGAGGTGTCGCTTCGCAGAGGCCGCCGTCGTTGCTCCTAACCGAGCCACCATGAAGCGAGCGAGCCAAACTATCGGCACCTCTAACCTGACCGCGCACCATCAACTGCACTGCACACGCGCTAACCTTCACCCTCCACAGTGCGACGAAGCGCATCCCACCTGCCGAAACTGTCAGAAGAGCAAGCGCGAGTGTTTGGGCTACGATCCCATCTTCAAGCAGCAGCCTGGCCCGGCCCAGATACAGCCAGCTCCCAACTCTGCGCCAGCACCGCATTCCTCGACGCCGCCCGTGCCCGCCCAAGCCCCACCTGTGCCCGCCAACTACCAAAGTCAAGTTCCCCAAGGCTACGCGCCCGCCTCCTCTGCCGGCTACGCGCCTGCCGCAGCTGCCCCAAGTGCCGCTCACGACCCGCAAGCTTTCAACGCCATTGACCCCGCCCTCGCCGCCGCCGCTGCACCTGGAATGCACCCAAGCCAGTCTCAATACAACGGCCTGCCAATGGACCCCAACTTGAGACATTCAAGCTACGCGCAACCGCCGCCCCCGCCGGAGCCGCACAGAGGCAAACGGCTCAACATTGCCGACATCTTTGGCATCTGCAACCACAGTCCACCAGATGTCCCACCCCGGACAGCACCACCACCGCCTGAGATTGACGAGCAGTTCTCCCAGATCTTTGTCAACGACTACGTCCAAGGTCTTGACTACATGTTGCAGACAACGTGGTATTCCAAGGACAACAATGCTATTCACCGCGTCTTCACCAACCAGGCCCTCCACGAAGAAGCAGCCTTCTTTACCGAAACCATCAAGAACCAGAACAGCGCCGCGGACATGTCCAGCGTTTTCAGCCAAGAGGCTCGCTTGATCTGGCGCCTGCTAGGATCGTGCAAGCTTCCTTCCCCCGCTACCAACGGTATCAAGGTCGAGGAGGGCGGCGCCCCAGCAGAATCAGAGGACCTGGCACTCAGGGAATGCCGTGCCCGGTTCGATGTTTTGGAAGCCTTGTTGACAAACTCGACCGTCGAGACAAACCCTCTACGTAACCTTACCTACCCGGAAGATACTCACGAAGAGAAGAGGCATGAGGTTGACTTCTGGCTCAATCTTGGTGACTTTGTCCGCTATGCTGGCGACGAGCGTGCCCCACAGGGCGCTGCTGACATGGCTCTTGGTACGATGCGCACGGTACTGCGCGTACAAGAAGTAAGAGATGCCATCTACTCGATAGCCGTTGCTCGACACTACGGCGCGCGGATAGGAGGCTTCCCGAACGCGCTACCGCAGCTAATGGACCCACATGAAGACAGCGATCTAAGTAAACTTCACGTTGCTATGTCTTTCATCAGCCACGAAAGCCGTGCGGGATCACAGCAAGTCCTAGCCCGAATCTGTGACATGGCTATGCTCTCATGGGCAGTGGCCAGGAGTCCTTAGTCTGGGTTCTTGGATTCATTCGATATTCCCTATCCCAGTTTCAGCCACGCCCCAGAGGACTACCTGCTGGACAAGAGCCTGTTCGCCAGAAAAGACTCTCTTGGAGGGCCAGTGGTCTCTTAGGCTTATTTGTACCACTAGGTCGGAATAATGTTTCACGGTGTTGCATGCATACCGCTTTCGCGGTCGTTATATCCCCCTGATCTTCTTCTTTTGCATTCGCTGTGCCAATGTTGGCTACCTTCTTGTGGATTATACACATCTGTCTCGCAGTACTCTGTTCGATCTCAATACCTGCATATAGCGAGGGAGCTGGTGGTTCTGGCAGTATGAAACATACAACAATACCCATTTTGGTTCGACGCAACGTCAGTCCCGTCTCACTCAGGTGATGTTTTCTGTCTGCGGCATGTTACCTCACCAACTCCAGCACAATGGGAGGGTAATGAATTCGAAACGAGCGTGCGCCTATAAAGACGGTAAAGCGGGTCCCTGCAGCTCAAAGTCGATTCACCGCCATTCTAGTGCAACAGCAACAATGTCATCTCGGTTCCTGGGTACTATGCAAGCAACGCGTGAGCATTTTAATCTCGAAATGGCTTTAGCCGCACCGACTGCACCGTACCTGTCATCTCTCGAATCAACTCATCTCACCAATGCCCAGCCTTATTCATCTTCCCAACGTCCAAGCCCACACAACCACACCGATCCACATGATCAGCGAACTGGACCTCGTCCCAACAGCACAGCACCACATCACCTCCCGTTCCACACAACGGCTGCGTCGGAGAATATCCACTCCCCCGGCTCACACGCCAGCGCCTCACCGCTGATCACCGCTGCCGTGACCCTCCAACCATCGTCATCTACGGCCGCATCACTCAAACATCATCCCAACCCTGCGCCGCGAGCCACTCGGCACCCGCCCCGGCGTCGCACGGCCG
The DNA here is from genome assembly GCF_010094145.1 of Didymella exigua CBS 183.55. Classification (NCBI taxonomy): domain Eukaryota; kingdom Fungi; phylum Ascomycota; class Dothideomycetes; order Pleosporales; family Didymellaceae; genus Didymella; species Didymella exigua. The sequence continues at coordinate 643,758 of NW_022984781.1, read as the reverse complement.
TGCCACGAACATGTGGTCTGTGTCCGTGGCACACGGGCGTCCGCACTTATCGAACGGTCGGAGCTACAGCGGAGAGACTGCTGGCTGGAGAAGCATGTATCGAGAGCTTGTGAGACGTCAAGGGCGCGGTTTGGCGGTTGAAGCGGGGTCGGCAGATGGGAGGCGTTGCGCTGCGCGGCATATAGATAGTAATCTAAACTCCAGTTGCCACGCGCATCCTGGTTTGGCAGCTCTGGGCTTCTGGGGGCGAGCGGAGGCGTGTTGGGGTGCTGAGGTGCGCTGCGGGGTGGGGGAGGGGGGGAAGCGCAGGTGTCGGGTGGGGAGACGGTGTGTTGCACGGCATGGTTGGACTGTCTGACTTGTGGATCAACGCAGAAGCGTGGTGCAAACTATCGGTATTCACCGCTGTGGTCGAGTAGGTTGATTCGCTTGTCGCTGCAGCTGTCAGCACTATAGACACTGCTGGAGGGCCTACAGAAGCAGCAGGAGAACGTGGACCTAAGCGCATGGAATTTTGCGTTCTCGGACGTTCCACAGATAAGTTTCAGGGCCGACGCCTGCCGATGAAGGCACTCGAAGCGCGATATTGATGATCCAGAGGCCATCTCAAAGCATCTCTGCTCAGCTATGGAGAACACCAACTACCAAAGGTTATATAATTGGGGTCAGTGCGATGACCAGTTCACGGCGGCGAAAACGAAAGGCGCACTGCATTAAGGGGTAGCGACAGGGACGCAGCAAAGTAGAAGTAGTGGGAAGCAGGAAAGAGATGGTCCTTTGATACCGTAATCTGCTCTTTTATGCGGAGAGGAGATACCATGACGCATTGGGGAAGACACGGGGGAAAAGGCTTACTCAAGTATAGAGACTAAAGCTCTTGCTAGGGTTGTCTTTCTAGCTGAAGGCTGAAGCCTTAGGGCCCCCGATGCTTGGGTGTTGTGCGGTATCGGTGCTTGCATATCAATGGGCCAGTTGCATCTGCTGTTGACAGGAGCATTTTGAACTTGAAACTAGGTGTTGTGGTTTTGGTCACCCTCGCTTCAGGGGGAAGCATCTACAGTTGTCGAAGGGAGCTTTTGGCTGGCAGTGTTGTTGGCGGCGGTGTTCCGCAGAATGTTACCATAGGCATGCTTGCTGGACGAGCAACTGCCTGAATCTTCAGATGCTATTTGAGATAGATTGAGAGCAGATATACCAGATCTAGGATGCTTGCAGCGAACAGATGTAGTGCGTATGTGCTTGTGGGAAAATGGTAATATCAAGCAGAAGAAGGGCTCCACGAGGCCGAAGTCGGAGCTCGGTCATTGTTAGTGAGCGAGCTTCGACCGACCGCACCATTGACAGCCTCGCAAAGAGTATCAATCTACATTCACTTTCAACAATGGCCGCATCACTGCTCAGTGATTTTCCGACCACAGCACCTGCAGCTCCGATACGAAGGCTTCAGTTCGCAGATGTAGGAACCCGCCCTTTCCTGCACCATCCTTCCCAGCTGAGTCATTGAACTCAGGTCGCCGTCACAGCAACTGCCAAAGATTTTGCAGGCTTCTATCGCGGAAAGCAATATCATGAACCCGACTTTGATGCTGTTCTGGACCGCGCAGCGGCGGTAGGGATCGATAAGGTGATGCTTACTGGCATGTACCTGGCAGACGTTCCCACCAACCTTGACATCGCGAAGAGGAGGAAAGAGCAATGCAAAATTACAATTGGTGTGCATCCGTACCACGCCGCCGAAGCAGATGAGGGAGGGGATCCGTATTACCAAGACATTGCACAAGCAGTTACCTCCACGCTGAAAGAGGAACCTCGGCTGCTGGGCGCGTTTGGAGAGCTGGGACTCGACTACGACCACCTAGCCGCTGCATCAAAAGAAGCCCAAATCCGCGTCTTCAAAACACAGCTCGACATGATCGTAGCCGAAGGATGGCGACTCCCACTATTTCTGCACTGCCGAGCAGCTTTTAACGACTTTGTTTCCATCCTAACTCCCTATCTCGATCGCCTGCCCTTGCGGTGCGGACTAGTACACTCCTTCGTCGGTACGGCCTCGCAAATGCAGACTCTCATCGACCTCGGTCTGGAAGTCAGTGTCAACGGCTTCAGCTTCCGCGCACGTGAGAGCCTAGAGATGGTGCGCGCCACTCCTCTGAATAAGTTGCAGATCGAGACCGATGCGCCGTGGGGTGAGATCCAGGCTACGAGTGACATATCGAAAGCGTATCTGAAGAATACGACGAAGCTGCCTTATGCTGCGAAGAAGAAGGATAAATTTGTTATGGGTGAGATGGTCAAGGAGAGAAATGAGAGCTGCAAGATGGAAGGTATCGCATTGATTGTCGCGGGGCTGAAGGGTGTCAGTGTTGAAGAAGTCGCCGATGCAGCGTACAGGAACAGCACAGAAATGTTCTGGAACAACGTCTAGCAGTACAACAGAATTTCGTACAATGTAGATGAGATTTTGCGCCCGACTTTAGCCCTCTAGGATCTTCTCTTCACTCAGCTCAAAGCAGGATTTGAATGCGGATCTCCGGTGACTGCGGGTCGTTTTCATGTCGCGTCTTGAAACCCCAAACAGCGCTCATCGCACAGTCTAATTCGCGATTCTGTCTGTCGTACATGGCCCTCAGCTCCGCTCCGATTTCCTCGACTGGCTTCACCTCATCTTGATCGTGCAAGGGGAAGGAAGGGCCCAGCGCAATGAGAGGCCATTGCTGCTACGATGCGAAAGGCGTCTACGCGCACACGATGAGCCCTCTCGGGTCCCTGGGTTGAAGAGCCTGTCGATGTCAAAATGGTGTTTTCATTTGATAACTCGACGACGTCCCCCTTTGGCTCTTGGTTCGTGATCATCGTTGTTGCGTGCTTTTGGTCGGCAGATTGTAGGCACATGGCCTGGTCAGGCTGGGCGACCTGGGCAACCTGGGAAGACATACTCGGCATGCTGTTTACGTGTGATCGTAAGCCTTGGAAAAGGATACGTGACATTGAAAGCAAGGGTGGGATGGTGGTATGTCGAGTGGTTTGTGGTTTGAACAACTTCTGAGCCTCTGTCACTCTCGTGTTTGTTTGAAGACACAGCAGAAGCATCGGTTGTCTTGACCGTGATATATTTACATGTGAGATGCGAACAAGATGTTGGAGCATCATTGAAAAGGCTTGGAAAAATGTTCTGTCGAGATCAACGCTTGGTCGAGTTGACCCTGGAAGCTATCAGTGACGTGGGCAATTGGACCCTCACTCGCACTGCCCCCTCGTCACCCATTATCACGGAATCAAAAAGTTGGCCCTGGAAGTGAGATTTTACCCCTCTGCAGGTACATCTTGGATTACCAGACCACTCGGAAACCATAACCAACGCATCGAACACGCCAGCCGCATCCCAACAACCTCACCATGTCCATACCCAAATTCAAGCTCGAGCTCAAGATGAAAGTATTGAAACGCACAAAATACCGACGAAGTGATCAGGCGGGATTTCGCCTAAAATCGGCATGTGCGAGCAGAAACGACAAAGGTAGTGTGCTCGTTGGGCGGGGTTTCCCTGTTCACCAGCGCTCGTGGATAATATATGCGCGTAAGATCACTTCACGTCTTTCTCCAATTACGTTTCATCTGAGTCGACCTCTTCACGGGAGCCCCCTCCCCGAATTGACCGCGTCAGCCAACTGACTTGTCCCCGGTCGGTTCTCCGCATACCGCTCATAGCTATCCAAATACAACTCATCCGTGCTCGTCGTCGCCATCACGCTCGGCTCGTTATAAATAGCATCAACCCACACCTTCCATCTGCTTCCCTCCTCTGGCTCGGGCCAGCCTCGATACGGACCCAGCACGCGTCGAAGCCGGAGCACCCACGGCGCGACCTGCACATCGACGAAGGAGATCTGCGGGCCGAGGAAGAAAGGACCAGTTTTATCGGCGGCGGAGACGAGTTTGCTGATCTGATCGCGGAGTTCTTGCGCGTGCGTAATTTGGTCGGACTGGTTCTGCGCTTGCAGGAGTTTGTAAAACATGGGAATCACGTGACGATTGACGTGGTCGGACCAGAGACGGCTAGTTGCGCGGGTTTGAGGGTCGGAAGGGAGGAGGTGCTCACCAGCGTTTAGGTCCTCGAGATACTCCATGATTACGGTGGATTCGTGTGTGCTCCATGTTGGACCGTGGCGGATGGCGGGAACGAGGCCGCGGGGATTGACATCTAGCAAGGATTGGGGTTTCTTATAGGGGTCGACTTCAATGTACTGGTAGGGGATCTTCTTGTGTTCGAGTGAGATCCAGACACGCTGGACGAAGGGACTCGTGGATGTCAGCACGACTGACAAAAGCTGCGTAGTAAGTGTAAAAGATGACATACCAGAAGCAACTTCCGTACAGTTTGAGGTCTTCTTCTTTCGCGTGGTTTTTGACTGTTGTCAGGGCATTGCCAGTGGCTTTTTTATGGTATGTCTTCTTGGAAGAATCTCCGCCCTGGTTGGTGTCGGTCATTGTGGACGACGATGATGCAAAGCGAACAGGGATACGTGAGATTTCGATGGTGTAGTGAAGCAAGAAGATGTAAAGAGATGAGGACGCGATGCGATTGAACTCGAAGCTTGCAGCGAGCTTATGAAACGGACGGAGGCAGATCGTGATATGCTGGGAAGTGAATACACGAAGGATGGTGGAGATGCACGGTGGCTGATATGCGAAGTGGAGTTGCTGCACCCCTCGGTAGAACCATCGAAATGATGTCATAGCTCGACTTCGTGCATACAAAACGAACGCGCGGAAGAACAAAGCGGAACAGTCGCAGTAAGTAGCGCACAGGTGTTATTGAGGTGAGCTTACCTGCACTTTCTTGACGTCCTTCTCGTTCTTCGCGAACGTCCTCACGACGATGTTCTTCTTGACTCGATCGCTCTCTTCGAGCGTGTGTTTGTGCGGCCCAGCAACACCGTCTCCTTTCCCATTCCCTCCATTACCATTTACTCTCTGGAAGGTATAGAATTTCTTTGGCGGAGGCCCACGTAACGGCGGTCCAGGTAACGGCGGCGGTGGAGGCGCGAACATGCTCATTCCGGGCTGCAGTATGTTCGGTTGCATCACCCACGGCGTCATTGTCTGTTGCGGCGTCATCTGTTGGCCGAAAAACATGCTGTGGTCTGGTGCCGCGCTTGATGGTCCAAGCTGAGTCGAGCTCATGGACATAGGGTCGTCTTCTTCTGTTGCAGGCGGTGGATGGCCCATCTGCTCCTCGTACTCTTTCTGGTCGAAGAACTCGGTGATCTTGATCTTAACATCACAGAGGTCTCGCTCGCGTGCAACTCGCTTCCGCTTCTTTTTGTCTGGATCTGTGGACTTCTTGGTGCCGGGCGGCCGACCTTTTAGTCGACAGTCCCAGTAGTGGGACACAAAGCTCTTGCGCTTGTGTCGCTGCGTCGAGCGGTGCGAATAGACATTGTCGATGTGCGGGAAGTAAGTTTGGAATTGCTCTTGAGTCAAGGTGATGATGTCGTCGACGTCGAACAGTCGCTGCCTCCACTCTTCCAGATCCGGCGGATTAGGAATGAGCTTGAGGCCCTTGAACTGGCCATGGTTGACGAGCGTGTTCTCGTCGCTGGGACCTACCACGCTTTCTAGAGGCGAACTGTACTGCTGTTGCTGCGGCGACTGTGATATGGGCTGCTGCGCTATCTGCACCGGTCGCTGCGCGATACGCGGTGTGGTGTGGAGGGGCGTGTGGGCGTGCGGCGTGTGGATCTGGTGCGCGGGGTCGGGCACCGGGCCAGGCGTCAACCCATAGGGCGGGCTGGTCGCATGCGCATGGTGTTGAGGATGGTGCACCTGCTGGACCTGTTGGTAGGGCTGCGGCGCATACGACTGCTGCGGCGCAAACTGCTGCTCGTAGTGTAGCGCATGTGGTGGCAGCGGTGCGAACTGTTGCGACAGTGGGGGCTGCTGCGGGGGGTATTGCTGCTGCTGCTGCTGTTGGTGGAAGAGCTCGTTCGCGTGGAGGCTCTGCTGCAGGTCAGGATGTAAGGGCAGCCCTTGCGCATCATAAAAGATCCCATCCGGGCCCTGCTGCAGGTTCGTAAGGCGCCGGGGCTGCACCGTTGCCTGTCGGTGCAGTTGGTCTGTTGGCTGCTGCATGACGCTAGCTGAGGAGCCACAGGCAGGCCGAGAGACGATGCATCAGTGGATCTGTTCCAGAAAAGCAAATGCGGGGCGGCGACAAGGAGCACATTATTACAGCGGCGGGACGCCCTCGACACCAGCAATGTCGTAGGCAGGATGAAGACGGAACGGATAGACGCATGTGGTTAACTTTACTTTCTTTGTCTGATTCAGCACCGCGCTTTAAGTGGCGATGCTGAATCCGTCGCCCGCTGCTAACGAGACCCTCGTTTTAGCTCTCTACGCAACACTATCGCAGAAAGACATTCCGCAGCTTTCTCCAACTGGAGCTGCTTGCTTGTACCTAACGCCGTGCCATGCCCTGACCAAGAGAAGCATTATCATGAAACATACAGACCCTCAAGCGCTCAACGACTCAAGCATCCCCTGGCAGGAGGTTCGACTTGACTGCGAACATCTTCGATGTGACGCCGGCAGTGAAGCCATCGACCTGCCTCGAGTACTGCTCGACCTGCCTAGAGTTAAGAAGCGTCTCCAATCTGCTGGGCTCCTGGGGTAGCTTGAACAGCCTCTGCCACTCGTCCTCTGGGAGCAATGGCTGCTTCGATGCTGATCGCGCAGAGTTCTCCGCCTTGCGCTTCTGCTGCCACGCAGTGATCTTGGTCTGCTCACGGGCGAGCGAGCGCTGATAGTACTGGTAGTTGTTGAGCTCGGTGTGATGGTTCTCGATGCTCTCAAGAAGCAGGTCGCAAGTCTTCTCGAGGAAGGGGTCAATCGAGAGATCAAGCGAGTCGTAGTTGGGGTACAGAGGAGGCTGGGGGGTGTTCTTGTCCTGGAGCAGGGCAGCAAGGTTGGGCGGGAAAGCGAGCTCCTCCTTGGGGGCCTGTGTAGGCAGCTGGTGGAGGAGGGAGGTGAGAAGGTGCGAGTTGCGAATGGTGACGGGGAGCTCGATGAGGATGTCCGAGTACCTGAGGCCGCTCTTCTGGAGGCTGCGCTTGTTAGCTTCCTGTCTTTCCGCTATGAGGGATTCGTTCCTACCTCTCAGTTGTGAACTTGCTCTCCTTGTAGGCAGTCATGAAAGCAGGGGACAGCCTGTATGCGCGGAGATTCATGGCGCCCTCAGAGCTCCTGCTGACATCGTAGACGAGCGCGACGGTCTTCTCGTTGGGGGCATTCTGGTAGAAGTACTGGTTCTCGATGGTCTGGAGGTTGACAAAGTTGCCCATGCTTGTGCTCGTGTACCAGCCGACATTGTTCGCGTCCACGTTGACCTCGCGTAGGAACTTGATCATCTCGTTTCCGTATGCGATGTTCTGCTTAGCGCGGGGGGCTGAAGCAGCAAGGTTGCTGGAGTTGTCGCTCTGGCCATCGTTGGCGGCGGCGGCTGCCTCAGGGAAAGGGAATGAGTTGGTGATTTCGAGGATTCCGTTCTTTTCCATGCCCACCAGGGCACCTGTAGCTACGCTGGGAAACAACTTTCCGCTGGCAGTAGCGAGCTTGATAGCCACCTGCATACCACTGTCAGCCTCCTACTCATGTAGCTGCATTTCGATATTTCGTCGCGGAAAGAACAATAGCGGGGCGGCCGGCGGGGTTTTCGCGTTGAAAGAGGTCGCACGTACGAGGGCGTCGACTTGGACCGCCTTAAAGGTCACTTCTTTTGTGAAATCCGCCATATTGTCGGTTTTGAGTGTGAGACCGTGACGTGGGTAGGGGCTGGGCTGCGGCGTTGGGCGTTGTTGACGGCGCGAGAGAATTGAGCAGGTGCGAGTGCCAAGAGTTACTGTGCGCAACTACCGCGCTAGCGATTTGACTGAATGAGGCAGTCATTTCACCCGACAGGCAAGGTTATCTGGAGATATCCAAGGTACATCGAAGAAGTCCACCTGAGCTTCAATACAGTATTCGCTATGCTAGTAGTGACGCTGGTAGTAATGCGATCGCTATGCAGACCAAAAAATGCCAAAGTATCCGAACGCGGATGCTTATGCACAAGCAACAAGTAGCTGTCTGATAGACTATCCTCGGCGTGGTCCTTCCCTATGTCTACATCAAGCCATAACCTGGTCTGAGGCTCTCTTTGGGTCCTCACTATCTTTGTTCTGGGCTTTCAGCTCCGGCTCTGTCGCCCCTGGTCCCGCATCCCCCTTGTTTTCCACCACTTCTGTCGATACGCAGGCCACGTCGTCGGCAGTGTTCTTCCTCTTGTGGCCATACGGACTCCATCGTTGAAAAATAGGGGGCCGCTGAGGCCTGCGGTTGTTCGAGCTTGGGTTCCTGGCAATAGATCCATCATCCATGCGTTTCCATTCCGTCTCTTTTCCGTCGATGTGGTCTGAGATGTCGGCATCGTTCTCGTCCTCCCAAATCATCAGGTTAGCGCCGTTGATCTCTACCGACTTGCTACCGTTTCTTGGGACAAAGAACACGTCGGTCCCGGCTTTGCTGAAGTCTTGTTGCCATGTCTCGCTCTGTTGCAGCTTGAGGACGTAGTCCATTGGAAGAGCGTAGAGAACATTGTCATCCTTATCGTAGAGCTCTTTGAGCGGGTAGTCGAGGCATGCCAATCCAAGACTGCAGTCGATGCGACTCGAAAGCGGGTGTATACGACCGCCAAACACCTTGGTCTCGAATGCAATGCCGCTCTCAGTCCACATGTTGTCGCCCCAGAAGACTTCGGGTTCCGAAAGTAGTTCATGATCGTGATGAGGGCCTGACACCTCGCAGAAGTGTGCGATCTCATGGGCGAGGCAGATCGCGAGGAACAAGTTGAACCGCAAGACCATGGCTGGCTCTCTGTAGCGCAAAAGACTCAATTTCTTCGCGGTAGTGTAAAAGTCCGAGTGCAGGCAGATGCGAGAAGTATGGCACTTGTCGTTCATCTTGCGTATCAGGCCGTTCTTGTAATCTCTCACCAGGCCCATGGAAGCGTACACAGTCTCTGGTGGAAGCGGGTTGTTGTGGAAGCAGAAGTAGATCGTATCCAACTGATTGCTCAAAAAGTTGTTGAAGGCAACATGTCGCTCTTCTGACCAAGAAACGTCTTCTCGAATGCGACGACACGGCTGGCCGTATGCTTCTGAGGTTGTGGCACACTGTTTCCGCTCGCCGAAGCAGAGCGTATGCCAGTAGTGTGCAGTAGCGCGAGATGTCAGGAACAAAGTCGCAAGCTGCATACCCGGCTTTAGCACCTCGTAGATATTATCTGGGCAGCCATGCCAGTTCTCAGGACGAAGAATTGGATGAATGTCGTTGATCAGCGAGCATGTCGGAGACACGACATTCTCAGGAAGGGAGACGGCTTGCTTTTTGATCAGCTCGACCGGGTCGAACCCGAGCTTGACAGGTTTTCGCTTCGCCGTATCTTTGCGATGACCCAGCAGCCGTCGGTACTTCTCAAGCGCTTTCCGGTCTGCTATCTGTGCCATATGATGATTGATCGAGATCGATAGCTGCAACCCAAAATCTTTAGGGACTTCTATCGTAGAAGGAGTGAAAGACGCAGAGTTGTTGTAGCTGAGTGCGTCGGGCAAGTCTTGGACAAGCTTATCGATACATGCATCTACCAGCTTACCCTCCTTCAGCTTGCGCAGAAGCAGCGCGTTTTCCCTTCGATCTAGAGCTTGGATATCACCATCTCCACCAGCGGGCAGAAGCGGCCGCAGCTTTTCAGACAATGATGGTGGAGGTCCACACTCCGCAGCTGCAGTTGGCGTCCTGCTCCCGGTGGGAGTCCAATCCATGCTATCTGGGTCTTGGTCTTGGAATGCAGCGCTTCCTACATCAAGTTGCTTAGGGTGCTCATCTTCCAGTTCAGTGCCTTGTTGAAGCCGCTTTTCTATGAGCTGTGTCGCCTGCAGCATCGCCGCATAAGCTTTGCGGTAACGGAACGGATCCATTCTGGTTGCGTTAGTGTTGGGAATAGAGGTCGACCGACCGAGCTGACGTTGGCAGTTACTCTTGGCCAGGAAAATATACGATTTCAACGATACGGATAGGTCTTTGATGGCCGTCGTGGAGTAGATTTATGGACCAATGACCAGTCCGCGACAACGTGGCCGAGGAGATGTTGTGAAAGGACGTTGTTTCATCCAGATTGTGTATTCCAACCCAGATTCATACTGTCTCGGGTATCTCGCAAGTGACAAACGGCGGTTCTTGGATCTGCCATTTCACTTGTCCTTTCAACTCCAAGTACTCGCTACGCTCCGACGGGGCTGGAAAAAGTTGCGCTGCAGGGCATGTCTTACTCGGTATGTTGGAAGCGGTCAACGCCCGCTCAAAAACAAGTCGCGTCCCATAAAGAAAATCTCCGACAGGAAATTAGCAAAATTATCGATGCTGCGGTGGAGTTATCGTTGTCAAGGTCGGTGAGCTGGTGTGTTGTTTAGGCGCACGTGCCGCTCCCGCTTTTGCGCTTTCTTCTTGTGGACGATGGCTGGCTCCACAGTCAGCCTGGCCGTGATCCGCGACCCCTCATCATGTCTACACAATCCCACGGGCTCGACTCAAGCCGCTCATCGCCAAGCCCACTTCCATCTGGCTGCATCGAAGAAGCTTGCATGTTCACACCAATGTCTCTACCAACACGCGTCAATTGCTAGTGGCTCCGCAGTGTCGCTGGCATGTTATGCTCACAGAATGGCGATCTGCAAGATGCAATTTGCTTGCTTGCTTTGACTACGGAACGTCCAAAAGAGCCAGACAAGATCGCATCAGAACTCGGAAGTCCTCATATTGACATTGATGCAAGCTCAGCTGAGGATCACCATTCACCAATCACCGGTGACGGATGCAATCGTGGAGATTGAAATGAAGAAGGAAGAAGAGGACATGTTCGAAGTCGTACATGATGCGAAAGGATCAGGCAATCAACAGGATCTTGCTTCCATGCGCAACAAAGTTCTTGATCGCTTGGCTGAGATTCTTGTCACAGTGAAAACGAATCGCGCAGGCCAGAGTCGGACCTTAAGCTTCCTCGAACCAAAGCATGTTTCTGCTACCTCCATGATCATAGGCGACCCATCCACGGCGGTCGGTATCTTCTGTTCAAGGGACAGGGAAATTGATCAGCGGGGTCATGGCTGTCCTTTTTCTTCTATACTGTCGCCTATTCAGACCGGTCAACAATATTCCCTAGTTTTACTCTCCAGAATGGACGAGCTTTGGGTTTGCTCAATGCAAATCCTCAGCTGAATGACGAGGACTTACAGATAATTACATGAACTTCGCTTCGAGTAAAGCCCCACTTGCCTCAATCGCAATGCCCTGGAAGAATCCTGTGACCCTTGCCCTCCTTCAACTTCAATAATTTCAAGTTCCCGATCTAAAGTTCGATCAACTAGATACTAAAGACTTCGGCACATGCAGGTTCATGACCGAGGCATATTAAACGCTCTCCGGGTTATCATGCCCCTGTTTCTGCTCCAAGCACGACCGACGCGGTCATCCAAAGCAGGAATCACACCTGAGCATCAACTGCGACTTCGAATGCAGGTTTCATGGCACTAGTCCCTGGGGACGGTAGCAGCTGGCGAGTTTCGATGAGCGCGCCTTAAGCACCGTGATCTTGATGCTGAGTAGGTGCAGCAAGCCAGAGTGGCGCTCGAGGACTACCTAGAGACTTTGTTCCCAATGTACCGTAAAAGGATTGCGACCTAGATGCTTAGCATGGACGAGTCCCCTGCGCTTGAGGATCCGAAGAATATCATCCAGCAACTGAGCTACTGTCAGACCGATCTTGCTATCATCAGTCATGTGGCGAGATGCTGTCTCGAGTGTGGAGAGTAGCTTGTCAAAACATTGAACGAACCGGTGCTGGACGGGCAATTCCCACAAGACAGCCAGTACGTGCCGAGCATGAAGCAGGTGCGCCCGATAGTCGCTCAGGACGTGGAGTACATGCGACGCCGGGCTGCGATGCTGTTGTCGCAGATTCAACAGATGAGAGACAGGGTGTAGAGCCAGACGGTATTTGTAAGTGGTTCTTCCCCAACCTGATGCATATGCAGCGACTGACAGTGGGGGGTAGATGCTCAACACCATCACGCAAAGCGATTTTGAATACACCGCCACTATCGCAGTAGACGGCAGCCGCGACAGCACTGCTATGAAAACCATCGCGATACTCGGTATCGTGTTCCATCCCGGCACGTTCATGGCCACTTTGTTCAGCAGCGACATGTTCGACTGGGGCGACGAGGACAATGGCGACCCTCACTCGCTGACAGTTTTGCGAAGATGTGGATATACTGGGTGGTCACAGTACCTCTGACGGTTGTGACACTCGTGATGTGGATGGACAAGGAGGGATGTCAAGAGGAGCACTCAGCGCCCCAGGGTGTTTCGCACGACATCGAACCAGGTGACGCTTCCAAACGCGGAAGTGACCAAGTTAGTCAGTAAAGTGCTCGGTGATGAGAGGTCTGATTATCGATTCGAGACCGACTTGGACATGTCAAGTATGCGGTTTCTGATCAAGGTATGATGATGAGATGAATGAATAAAGAAGGCTTAAGCCTCGTCGAGCAAATCAGAGAATGAAGACTTGCCTCCTCCATGTGCTGGTCATGCGATTATGTTGTGCGTGGACCGAGTCGTCGGAGAAAAAGTATTAAGAAATATCGAACATGTGCTATTCTGCTATTCGAACGATCCGTCCCCGTGAGCGATACCTCGTCAATCATCATCGTCGTCGTCGTCTCCGAAGATGGATTTAAACACATCTTCGGGCGCCCGGGCATTCGCAAGAGCCTCATTCTTCTCAACGTCTACCGTTGCATGACCATGAGCTTGCAGTGCAGCGGTAGCCGGTGCGGTGTCCAGAGGCGCTGGACCCATCCATGCTGGTCGTTGCAGAGCCGGCCCGTTGGTCAAGACTTCATGTAGCATCTTGTCCATGGCTGACTTGGATACCGCCTCTTCCGTCTTCGCTTTGAACCCATTGTCGCCCTCAGCCTCGGTACCGTGAGGCATGTCTGGAGGAGACCTCACGTTGAAGCGCTTACATAGCAATCGGGATGGGTGGAAGGGGAAGCTGGTCCGGGTCATGGCACCGTACATGCCCATCTTCGCTGCCTGTTCCGCGGGGTCCTCGGGTATCTTCGCTGCCTGTCGTATGAGGTTTTCGTCCGTGCTGGCAGCTGTGTTTCCACCTAAGGTTGATGAGGATGATGAAGTGAAACGCGATGCCATGATGCCAGTCGTAGGTTTGAAGACTTGCGCGGCGTGGGCGAACTCTTGTAGTTCCTTGACCCAGTCTGACGTCGAGACCCTGCCACTCCGCTCGGGCAAGTCTTCTCTCAGTCCTGCCCGTAACTCGAGGAAACCAACGTATCTCGCGCGCTTCTGCAAATCCTCGGCATATGGCATCCACCCTGTAGCACCTTTTGCCAGCGCCGCTGCCGCCGTGCTCTTGTCCAAGGTAGGCACAAGACTCCAAAGGTCTTTCGACTGTGCCTTGGCTGCAGGCAGATGTCCTTCGGGTCCGGACTCTCCTCGACCCTGGGGTAGATCGGCCCTGCCAGACAGATTCGCGAGACGGTCGCGCGCACCTCTCGAGATGAAATCGAATATAGATTTCCCAGGCAATTGTTTCTCGCCCAATAGCGCAGATCGACCTTTCGCGTCCAACGTGGACGCTTTTGCGGCATCTGCGACAGATCGATAATCTTCCGTGTTTGCATTTGAAGCAGCTGACTTTGAAGACTTCCAACCCGGAGGGATTTTAGGCGGAGGGTACCCGGGTTTGCTTCCCAGCTCGGCGATATCAGCGGCCAGAACGAATCCTACGAGAGGCGGTCTCCCATCCATAGATGCTCGGTTCAATAAGCTTAATGCCTTCGAAGATGCCTTCTTCGAGACAAACACAGGACCTTCACTAACGCCAGCCTTTACAAACTTGCTCGGCTTCTTTGCTTTCTTATCCTTGCCGATCGTCTTGTTGAAGGATATCTTGGGACCAAGCTCATACGGGTCTTCATCGTCTGAGCCAGTGTCATTCAGTACGCCCACACCGAAGGACGACTTTTTGGCTGGTGGTCTCTTGGCGATGAGAGGCTTCCTCAGACTTTCGGTGAAGCGTAAGTCCATCCCTTGATCTGCCGGCTTCTCTTCCACAACACCCAGCCGCGCTTCTGACTGGTAGCCCAGACCTTTGCGACGCACCTCTTCTCGAGGAATCGGCATGGCTCTAGTGTCATCCGGGGCGAACGTGTAGCTGGCTGCATCTTTGCTTGCAGCGCTGCTGTCCTCGATGCGAGCAGCACGACTGATCTTTCGGCCTACACCCTGATCACGTCTCCAGCCCATCTTTTGCGCCAGTTTGACACCCATTGTCTCTTCCTGATTCATGAAGAGACCAAATAAGCCATTGTTGGCTGCATCGTCTGCACCTCCAATGCCCGCGAAGCTTTGCGCTGTCTCGAGTTGCCGCGTTTCTGCTGCCTCGGCCAGGTCCTCCTCATCCATGAAGTCTTCGGCGCGCTGTGCTGGCGCAGCAGCTTGGTCTTTATTGCGATTCGACCGCGAGGAAACGAATGTCTTGGGTGTCCATCCTTCTTTAGATCCAACTGAATTGAAGTATCTTAGCATAGTCAAGAAGTCTTGCGTTCGGCCAAAGATGGCTCCAAAACTTACCCTGCACTGAAGCCTCCAGTGAATGCGCCGTGCAGCCTCCTGCGCCCTCTTTCGTCCGTCACCGTCTGCTTCCACACAGGCACGAACTCTCCATCGTCTTTGTCGTCTGGCAGCTCAGTGCCAAGAGAGACATAGCTCAAGCCTCCGCGAGGGCGCTTTGACGAGTTCGAGGGCGACGTGTCGCGCGGGCGCTTGTACGCCATGTTGTGCGTTTTGGTAAAAGCTGTAGCGACGTGCGGTGATGCCTGCTAGACAGTTGCAATTTCACGGGTGACTAAGCAACGACGGAAACGTCGGCAGCTATTATTACACGCAGAAGCAATGCAACCCGAGATCAGAATGAAGTCTCCACAGTACTGCGCATGTCGCATATGAAGATACGTAAACATCGATACGAATCATTTCGGTAACGGGCAGTCTGGACTTGGACATGCCGTTCCTGAAAATCGTCTTGCATGCTCTGTTCCTGTTGCATCTTAGCGCGTAGCCAGTA
The DNA here is from genome assembly GCF_010094145.1 of Didymella exigua CBS 183.55. Taxonomy (NCBI): domain Eukaryota; kingdom Fungi; phylum Ascomycota; class Dothideomycetes; order Pleosporales; family Didymellaceae; genus Didymella; species Didymella exigua. The sequence goes on along the minus strand of NW_022984781.1, from coordinate 628,511 downwards.
GTGGGACCTATGATGTAGGCCGTTCAGCGAAGCCGCCATCGCTGGAGTCGGCTGCTCTTTTGGAGGACCCTGGATCGCCGCAATTACCGGCTCCCAATAGCTTCGTGTAGGAAATAGATGTACGGATTATAATTAACCATGTGCATCAGCAAAGACCAGACAGCTGAGCGTCAAATGCCCTGTGAGACATTTGACGCAAACTGCGCTGATGTGTTACTACCCCACGACGCAGCCCAATAGCGTCGTGCGTCAATCCGCATTGGTGGAGCTGCTAGTTGCAGGTTGGCCGCTGGGAGCTATCGCGCCAGCCTCCAAACACGAGCCCAAAGCATGGGATATCGCGCACCTTGCTCCTCGCTGCCTACTGTGCCTTTCCGCCCTGCGGCGACCGTGACTGTGCTCTTTGTGCCCTCCCGCTGCGCATCCCAGCCCTCGGTGATGCAAGGTCGCAGCCAGCACGCTTTCGTCTTCGACCCTGCCAAGTTTAGCCCGCAGCACAATCACGATCAACAGCGGCCCCTAATCTGAGGCCTCTGCGCCCACTTTCCCCATCACCACGTGCGGGCGCTGCATTTACTCTCTGAAGCCTGCTGCGAATCGCCAGCGGTCCACTGGTCCCCACCGACGCTCGCCACGCTCGCTGTCGACCGTCTCAGGGCGCTCGCTGCCCTTGCGCCGCCGCGAACATGTCGGCCCCAGCCCCAGCGTCGCCAGCCGTTGTTCGACGGCCACCGCAAAGCGACCGCCCAACTCGCTCGCAGAGCACCACCACCCGCCCCAGCGGACCTGCGCAGCACCTGAAAGACGTCTCTCGTCGCGACTACGAGCAAAGCAACGTGGCTGCGTATTCCCCGTCGCGACACAGCGAATCACGCGAAGCTCCCCCCCAGCGCACCGAATCGAGCAGGCGCCATTCGCGGTATGCTTCAGACGCCTCGACAGCCAGCGCGATGCCCACCAACGGCGTAGCTGCGGACGGTGCGAGAACAGGACAGCCGGTGCAGCAGCCAAAGCGCAGAACGACCATCACGGCCCCCAGCACAGGAACATGGGCGCTCGGCAAAACTATTGGTGCAGGCAGCATGGGCAAGGTGAAGCTGGCAAAACACAACGAGACTGGTGAACAGGTATGTGCCGCCACTACACGGCTGGTTCATGCGAGGGGCAGTGGCATTGGCTAACACAATCCAGGTGGCCGTCAAGATAGTGCCTCGACAGTCGCAGGACCAGCACCAGAGCGCCGCCGACCGCGAAAGAGCCGATCATTCTAAGGAGGTCCGCACCGCACGTGAGGCTGCCATTGTTAGTCTCTTGAACCATCCTTACATATGCGGCATGCGCGACGTCGTGCGGACCAACTACCACTGGTACATGCTCTGCGAGTTTGTCAACGGAGGGCAGATGCTCGACTATATCATTTCGCACGGCCGTCTTAAGGAGAAGCAGGCCCGCAAGTTTGCACGTCAGATTGCCAGTGCTCTGGACTACTGCCACAGGAACAGTATCGTTCATCGGGACCTGAAAATCGAGAACATCCTCATTAGCAAGACTGGCGATATCAAGATCATTGACTTTGGGCTGAGCAACCTTTTCTCGCCCCGAGGTCAACTGAAGACGTTCTGTGGCAGTCTGTACTTCGCTGCTCCTGAGCTGCTGCAAGCCAAGCAATACACCGGTCCCGAGGTCGATGTGTGGAGTTTTGGCATTGTCCTTTACGTCTTAGTCTGCGGCAAGGTACCTTTCGATGATCAAAGCATGCCGCAACTGCACGCGAAGATCAAGAAGGGAGTTGTCGACTACCCTCCGTGGTTATCAGCAGGTAAGATTGGAGGACATCAGAGATGGCTGCTTGCTGACTGGCTGTAGAATGTCGAGGTCTGATCCACCGCATGCTGCAGACGGACCCTTCCCAGCGCATGACGCTTTCTGAGATTATGAACCATCCATGGTTGACCAAGGGATTCAACAGCCCGCCAGAGAACTACCTACCCCACCGTGAACCCCTCCAGCTGCCTCTGGACTTTGAGATTGTGGAGAAGATGACAGGCTTTGATTTCGGAACTCCAGAGTACATCACTGCCGAGTTGACCAAAGTCATACAATCTGAGGAGTACCAGCGCACTGTGCGCCTTGCTGCACGCAGGACTACAGCACAAACACCAGAGACCGAGAGGAAACGCGGCATGTTCGAATTCTATAAGCGACGAAACTCGATATCGAGCCGAGAGCAGTTGACTGCTTCTTCTTCAGAGGAGGTATCAAGGGGTCTTGACCCAGTCAATGCTTATAGTCCTCTCATCTCGGTCTACTACCTTGTCAGGGAGAAGAGGGATCGCGAGCGAGCTGAGGAGAACCCAGGCGCTGTAGCCATGCCTCAAAGCCCTGGAGAGAAGCCCCTGAAGATGCCTGATCTTCCTGCACCACCACCGGCGTATACAAATGCTGCCACTTACGAGATGGCCGGCGAGAAGCCTACCGGTGGCCGATCGCGACCAAGAGCCAGGACTCACGGTGAAGATGAAGTGACGGATAGCTTGAAGAGAGTCGATCTCAACAAGCCTCCTGGCGCCGCCTCGCCAGCTATACTATCGCCGCCAGTCGAACAACCCAAAAGGGAAGGCCCTGTGGGAGGTCTGTTGCGCAGGTTCAGCACGCGCAAGTACCGACACGAAAGAAGTCAGCCTGATGTACCACCCACACCACCCACACCAGCAGTCGCAATCTCGAGCCCTTCAGAACCAGTTCCTCCTTTACCTCAAGCACCAGCAACTGTCCCTAGAAAAAGTTTCAGTATTCGCAGACCCCGTGATAGGGACACTGGGTCTTCGTCTCAGCTACCCACGAGTACCGCAAACCAGCCAGAGCTACTGTCCCCACCCGGCAGCTCTAACAGCGCTGCACGAAAGCTCAAAGCACTTGGACGGTCGACCAGCGTCAACTCTGCTGACTTCCGTCGGCGCCTGAGCCGACGTGGCAGATCGACAGAGAACACAGGTGAGCGCGAGCCTCCACAAACAAGTGGCTCAGACAGGTCAGATCTCAGCACGCAGCAACCTCGACCAAGTTATGATCCTGGCGCCGATGACATCACTTCTAGCCCCCGCAGGAATCAGGCGTCTCGTGCAAAGTCTTTGGGCCACGCACGCAGAGAGAGCATTCAGGCACGGCGGGCAAAGCGAGAGCAGGCCAGAGAATCGAACGTGCCTGAGGAGACCGACGCAGAGTTGGCGGAGTCCGCGGCTGAGGAGGCCAGAAGCCCAGGTGCTGTGAAGCCCGTCTTCTTAAAGGGCCTCTTCAGCGTTTCGACAACGAGCAGTAAACCGATCTCCTTCATTCAAAACGATCTGATTAGGGTCTTACACGAATTGGGCGTCACCTTCCAACCTATCAAAGGCGGCTTCAAGTGCCGACACGCTCCGAGCATCGACCACGGAACTCCCAATATGCCAACTTCCCCTCCAAGCGGCAGCCATAGGAGGAAGATCAGTTTCGGAGGGTTGATTGGAGGCGACCGTGACAGGGAGCGGGAAGAGTTTAGGGAATCAAGCCGCGCGCCCAACACGCCGAAGTCGCGATCTCGACCATCCCCTGCGGATCACAGCTTCACTAATACCGACGAGTCTGATGACAGCGATGAGAGAGATGAGCGCAGACCACGTGCAGGGCGTGCACTGGCTGCTGGTGAAACGACCACACATGTGCAGAGCGATCTAGGCGCGCTGGCACCTCTCGTTTTCGAAGTTCTCATTGTCAAAGTACCACTTCTGCAACTACACGGTCTGCAGTTCAAGAAAGTCGATGGAGGCACCTGGCAGTACAAGAGCATGGCCCAGCATATCCTGGAGAACTTGCGGCTATAAATGACAGGCTCTGAACACTGTGTTCGGGGCGGAGCATGTTATCATTTTTCATGGGAGGAGAGCGAATAGCGTAATTCAAAGTAATATGTCGAAGTTTGTCGATCTTGAGTATGATTGTGAACCTACTTTCGTTGCCGTTGTGCAGACAACGGCTTGCAAAGTGCACATGTGCATATAATTATGCCGTGAGGTCGAGGATGCCTGGTGCCTGGCGCCTTTACTGCAGGGCCTCGCCTATGGATGGACTCACTTGATCTGGGCGGCAGCGATCTCCGTCAAAGCGTCAAAGCGTCAAAGCGCCAGCCTCAGCCTCCCGCACTTGCCGCCAAGACAGTGGGGGAGATCGTGTTGGAACCTCACCCTCTCAGGTACTGACCAAACGTACCTACATCCGCGCCATTCACCGCTCTTCTACCCACAACCGCAGGCACGAGCTGCTTCGACAAGCTATTACTTATATCCATCGGTCGCGTCTATTCTCACAACGAATACCCAAACCGAACCCACGAACGCGCGACAGATGCAGCAAATGCAACACCTCTTCACGCAGCAGCAGCAGCACTACCCGGGCGAGTGGTCGCAGGGCCATCACCAGCACCCCAACCACCATGTAGCTCAGCACGGTCAACTCCAGGCGCAGGCGCAGGCTGCCCAGGCGCAAGCTCAAGCACAGGCTGCCGCTGCCGCGGCTGCCGCCGCGCAGGCCCAACAGCAACACTACCAACGGATCGCGGGCAACAATGGGACAGCTGTCTCTGGCAATGGCATCGTGCCTCGGGGTCCCGCGAACGATCTCCAGGCCAACACTGAGATTGGCATGACGGAGGAGAACAGGCGTGTGCTCGACTGGATTGCGCAGCTCATGAAGCCAGCAACACGCGAGTCCGCCCTGCTCGAGCTGAGCAAGAAGCGTGAGCAAGTACCAGAGCTTGCTCTGATTCTCTGGCATTCATTCGGTATGACAGAATTTCCGTTGCAAGTATGCAAAAGCTAAGAAACGCAGGTGTTATGGCCTCCCTTCTCCAAGAGATCATCTCCGTCTACCCCCTGCTCAACCCGTCGCAGTTGACGGCCGCTGCTAGTAACCGCGTCTGTAATGCGCTCGCGCTCCTCCAATGCGTGGCGTCCCATACCGAGACTCGTGGCCTCTTTCTGAGTGGTAAGTGCGACACTGTTGTATCGAGAGCATGCCTGACACAGACGCAGCGCATATCCCACTCTTTCTCTACCCATTCCTGAACACCACTTCGAAGTCGCGCCCGTTCGAGTACCTCCGTCTGACTTCCCTCGGTGTGATCGGCGCCCTTGTCAAGAACGACTCTTCTGAGGTCATCAACTTCCTCCTCACAACAGAGATCATTCCTCTCTGCCTTCGTATTATGGAGACAGGGTCAGAGCTCAGCAAGACGGTTGCTATCTTCATCGTTCAGAAGATCTTGCTTGATGACATCGGCCTTGCGTACATCTGCCAGACCTACGAGCGCTTCTACGCAGTTGGAACTGTGCTTAGCAACATGGTCAACCAGCTTGTCGAGCAGCAGACAGTCCGTCTTCTCAAGCACGTCGTTCGATGCTTCCTTCGGTATGTTCTGTCCTCCCTCATCTACATTTAATAGCTAACATATCCAGCCTGAGCGATAATGCTCGCGCTCGCGAGGCTCTGCGTCAGTGCCTTCCCGAGCCCCTCAGGGATGCGACTTTCTCTTCTGTACTTCGAGATGATGCAGCCACCAAGCGTTGTCTTGCACAGCTGTTGATCAACCTTTCCGACAACGTCGTTGATGCGGCCAACAACCAGCAGCTGATGCACTGAAAAACTTCAAGGGAAGGGGCGGGATGCGTTCCGCATCTTCTGTTCAGCAGGATGCCCTCACTTTGATTTCCGTGTACTTTATAGGCTTCGGCCTTTGCCTTTATTCAGCGTGGCGGCATGCATAGGGGACAGTCCGGGTACATAACCTTGGTCTGGATATTGTACGGTTCTGGCGTTGGGGTCTTTCCGATGCGATACCCGTGGGAACGATGTTCATGACATGTTCCTACAGCATCTTATCATCTTTACTGGACGACTCTCATGGCGAGGAGTTATGGGCATTGCACGGCGTGGATTCATAGTGCGTGGTTTGGCTTCGGATAAAAGCGATATGTATAATATTTGGACAGCTGGCTAGCCGGAAATTTAGGGCATGATTTCCCTTCACTGTTGCTCTTGCTGAAACGTGCGTCGACTTTAAAACACGCTGAACGCGAAACCTTCATTCGAGGGCACTCATCGAGCAACTGTCTGACCAATCAGCGGCGATTGCGTTCTAAGCGAAAGTTTGCGTCTTGGCGCCACCACGATTTCGGCCTGCAGTCGCGTCTGCTCTTCTTCTTCAACCACCCCGCCAGAGCCACCAAAGGAAACATCCCTTGGGAGACAATCAGCCAACATGTCGAAAATCTCTGTCGCCGGCGTTCGTTCGAACGTCAAGGAGCTCCTCGAGTACTCCAACGAGACCAAGAAGAGGAACTTCCTCGAGACCGTCGAGCTCCAGATCGGCCTCAAGAACTACGACCCCCAGCGTGACAAGCGTTTCTCCGGAACTGTCAAGCTCCCCACCGTCCCCCGTCCCCGTAGGTTATGCGCGCATGGAAACTCGAGACGAGCGGTCGCTGACAGTCGTAGGCATGGCCATTTGCGTCATTGGTGACCAGCACGACATCGACCGCGCCAAGCACCACGGCGTCGATGCCATGTCCACCGAGGACTTGAAGAAGCTCAACAAGAACAAGAAGCTCATTAAGAAGCTCGCGCGCAAGTACGATGCTTTCATGGCTTCCGACGCCTTGATCAAGCAGATCCCCCGTCTCTTGGGTCCTGGTCTGTCCAAGGCCGGAAAGTTCCCCACTCCCGTCTCTCACGCTGAGGACCTCGCCAACAAGATGACTGAGGTCAAGTCCACCATCAAGTTCCAGCTGAAGAAGGTCCTCTGCATGGGTGTCGCTGTCGGCAACGTCGGCATGACCGAGGACGAGCTCATCGGTAACATCATGTTGTCCATCAACTACCTCGTCTCCCTCCTGAAGAAGGGCTGGCAGAACGTGGGCTCCCTGACCATCAAGGCCACCATGAGCCCCCCCAAGCGCCTCTACTAGAGCATCGGAGTGTGGATTGCTGCTTTCGTCACGGTATGCTGTGGCGGCTGTTGATGACGGTTGTCGAAAGACTTACTGTAAAGAGGGCTGCTGCGGTCATGATCTAACGGAATCACGATCTCGAATGAAGGAGGATGGGCAGTAATGTAGCTTTCGATGGCATATGTGAACCCTGTCGCCTCAAACACTTGTCTTAATATTCGCTGCGCATCTGTGACTTGACCAGAACGTGATGTCATGCCACCACTCGGACTCTATGCCAAACTGCCCGCACCGTATCTTGCTACCCTAGTGTCGTTTCCAAAACCTATCCATCATTCCCCGTGCGCCGTAGACCCTTCCTGCACAATTCTACCGCCAGGCGCGCCCCACCCAAAATTTCTTCGCCAAGCCTCATGGCCCAAGCGCCTCGCCCACGTATAAAACCGCGCCGTCCCCCGTCCCCCTCGTAGTTCTTCCTACATCAGTAGGTAACTTCCTAAGTTACTTATACCGTGGCTCCGCGCAAGCGGCTTGCTGAGGGTTATCCCTATTCTTCTGTGGATAGTCCTCCGTTCCCGGCCCCGTAGAGTGATTCCGACCGTCTTCCTACCAATTGTCGTCCGTGAAAAGATGGACTGGAGTTGTGGGATGGTGTGGGACATACCGACGTCTCTCTGCAGAAGTTGGTGAGGTGTGGTTTTCTTCGACTGGAGCATGTCGCTTCCGTCTGGCTGCGCATATCATTGGCGTGGGCTATCATTGAGTAGTGGCACTGGTGCTGCGCTTGAAGATGGTTTTTGAGGTTGACAGCTGTAGGGTCCTTAAGCTGCACGTATCGAGGTTGAACAGAAGTTGAGCGCAACGCGTCTCTTCGTTCTTGCGTTGAGCTGCACAGGGACTATGAACCTGCCTGCAGTAGGTTCTCTGCATGATTGCAAGTAAAGCCTTGCTCCTGTCTGCGTTCACTCGGCAGCACAGTTGCACGCACGACAGTTACTAGTAAGCAGATGCAAAACAGCAGGTAAAATATTCAGAGTCGAGTCTATTTGCTACTTATGTACAGGTTGAGATACTCAAGTCGTATCAGATGTCACACTCGTGCAACGCCCGCATGCATGCGCTCAAGATGAAGTCGTAAACCAACGCAGTCTTCACTGCGTCTTCCTCCACGCTTCGAACGCCTGGTCCGCTTCAGCATGCTCGCCCCCACACCTCTCTGCAATCAATCCCCACGTCCTCATCCTGATGATCTTCTCCACCGCCCTCTCATTCCGCATTAGCATAGCCAGACTGTCCGTCCTCGCCTCCCGGGCGAAGTACCGCCCCGAGTAAGGGTCTAGTCTCTCGTCCACGACCCGCTCCCTCGCCTTGCTATCCTCGATCTGCCTCAGCACACTATCCGGGTCGTCTGGGTCCGGGCTCGTCGCCACGCCCGCGCAATAGTCCAACACATCTGACCGCACCGCCCAGCTGGGGAACAGCACGCGCTGCTTGAACTCATCGCAATGCGCCGGCGGAATGGAGCGTTCAGGCCCGCTAAGCTGGCGTGCCGAAGTCGAGTTGGGATCGAAGCCGCGTTGGGCTGGTGTGAGGAGGGCGTTCAAGTTCTGCGTAATCGAGTCGTCTATTGTAGATCGTGATATCCGTAGGAAGTCTGCTCAGGGGACTTGTATTAGTTAGTGTAAGTTTGGAGGCAGCAATGGTGGCTCACCTCGCAGAGCAGTCTGGTTGAAGCAGAATTGTGGCGTGAGACCGGGCGCTGGCGAGGGCTGCGACATTATTGGCGGAGATGGGGAAGGCGGAGAGGTGGGAGGAGACAATTTCCAGAAGTATTGCGCCAGAATCACTATGTTCCAATATATCTGTGGTATGCAAAGGGTGTTGCGATAATGCGCCGCAGCTGATATGGCCTCGGTGATGTCAGCACTTTCCGCGCTGCCTGCGCACGTTCCTAGTTCGCGAGGCAGTCGCGTCGCAACGCGTCTCCCCTCGTGTCGCAGCCTAATATTGTGCGCTTTGTAAAGAAAGAGCATGCCCGTACGCTTCAGCGCTACCAACTGTACAAGTCTTCCACTTCGCTTGACTTGTCGCACCCTCCAGCCAATTCGCCCGCAATTGCTTTCCTCGATTGCTCCTCGCCGCCAGCAGCTTGGGAGTGCACAGCTCTCCACATTGACGATCATGCCGCCGAAACAGGCTACTCTGGGGCATGTCAAGCCTTCTCAGACTACACTTGGGTGCGACGAAAACTCTCATTGCATGGCAATTGAAAGTCAACATACTGATGTACGATTGCAGGAAACTCTTTGGCAAGAATGGCGCGCCAGCAGTGAAGCAACAGTCGAAGTTATCATTCTCCACGAAGAGCAAGACCGAGAAGAAGGATGCAGAACCGAAAGAAGAGCCCGAGTCTTCGTCAGCAGAAGTGAAATCGGAGCCTACTGCCACAGCAGAGTCGAATACAAAGGTCAAAGAAGAAGCCAATGGCGAGGCAATGGACGTGGATAGCCCTCCCGCGGAAGCTGGCAAGAAGAGACAGGTCAAGGAGGAGGAAGAAGACTCCGAGGACGAGCCTCCCACAAAGCGACAGCGACGGAAACCGGCGAAGGAGACCGAGTCAAAGAAAGCTAAACCAGCACCGAAGAAAGCTGAGAAGCAAGCTGCGACACCAAAGAAGCCAGCTGCGAAATCAAAGGCGGTGAAGGAAGACGGAGAGGAAGGTGAAAAGGAGGCGCCGAAGCCGAATAAGTCTACAGAGGGCAAGAAAGAGGCACAAAAGTCACCGACACCAGTCGCAGAGAACGATGCTACATCAGATGCTGCATCAGATGCGCAAGAGGATGACATTCTGAGCTCAGGTGAAGAACCAGAGGAGGTCAAGAAAGAGGCACGCAAGAAGGTCCAAGCTACGCTTACCTCCACAACCAAGGATTTGTACCCAGATTGGAAGGCTGGCGAGCCAGTGCCGTACGCTGCGCTCTGTACAACATTCTCCAAGATCGAGATGACTACAAAACGACTTGAGATTCTCGCTCACTCTTCACTATTCCTGCGACAAGTCATGCGATTGACCCCTGCAGATCTCCTTCCAACAGTAATGCTCATGATCAACAAACTGGCAGCCGACTACGCCGGCATCGAGCTTGGCATCGGAGAGTCGTTGATTATGAAAGCTATCTCTGAAAGCACTGGGAGGACTCTGCAACACATCAAAAGTGATCAGCAAGAGATTGGGGATCTTGGTCTAGTCGCAGCGAAGAGTCGATCGAAGCAGCCCACGATGTTCAAGCCGAAGCCGTTGACCATAGCCGGTGTTCACAAAGGTCTGATGGCCATTGCGACCACTACCGAAGGCCAAGGTGCTCAAGGGAGGAAGGTCGACGGTATCAAGAAGCTGCTCTCGTCAGCCGATGCACACAACGCTGGAAAGGCGATCGACATTGAGGAGAACAAGGGCGGTGCCAGCGAGGCGAAATTCATCGTCCGGACGCTGGAGGGCAAGCTACGTCTGGGGCTTGCAGAGAAGACCGTCGTAGTTGCACTCGCACAGGCTGTCAAGTTCCACGAGCTGTCACAAAAGGGCAATACTCCGTCAACAGATGACCTGGCTAAGGCCGAGGCAACGTTGAAGACTGTCTACAGCGAGCTTCCTAGCTACGAGGTTATTGTTCCGGCGATGCTCGAACACGGTCTTTCTAACCTGCGGGATAACTGTAGGCTACAGCCTGGCGTACCGTTGAAGCCCATGTTGGCGAAACCGACAAAATCAATCACCGAAGTCCTCGATCGATTTGAGGGCAAGGATTTCACGTGCGAGTACAAGTACGACGGTGAGCGAGCTCAGATTCATTACGTTGCGCACGACTCTACGGAGGAGATGGCGACGGCAGCTCCCGCAGCTGGCAAGAGTGATCGCGGCGTATCCAACATCTTCTCCCGAAATTCAGAAGATTTATCGAAGAAGTACCCAGATATCCTTGCGAAGCTGCCGACATGGGTTAAGGAAGGGACAAAGAGCTTCGTCCTCGATTGTGAGACTGTTGCCTGGGACATGGTCGAGAAGAAGGTATTGCCTTTCCAGCAGCTCATGACCAGAAAGAGGAAGGACGTGAAGGTCGAGGATGTGAAGGTCAAGGTCTGCGTCTTCGCCTTCGATATCCTCTACCTGAATGGCGAGGTAAACTCTCTCACATCAAGCTATCTTTGCGCCCGCTAACACATCCAGGCGCTTGTGACCAAGTCCTTCCGTGAGCGCCGTGAGGCACTTGTCGACGCCTTCATCCCTGTTGAAGGTGAATTCGCCCTCGCGAAGTTCGGCAACACCAACGAACTCGAAGAGATCCAGACGCTCCTCGAAGACTCTGTCAAGGAGGGGTGTGAAGGCCTCATGATCAAGATGCTTGACGGCCCTGAGTCATACTACGAGCCCTCGAAACGCTCGCAGAACTGGCTCAAAGTCAAGAAGGACTACCTGGCTGGCGTCGGCGATTCTCTCGATCTCGTCGTGCTCGGTGCATACTACGGCAAGGGCAAGCGAACAAGCTGGTACGGCGCCTTCCTGCTTGCTTGCTACAACCCGAGCACCGAGAAATACGAGACGGTGTGCAACATCGGCACCGGCTTCTCAGAAGTCATCCTCGAGCAATTCCACAAGCAACTCTCAGACATCGTCATCGACCGCCCCAAGCCCTTCTACACACACAGCGCCGGCAACAAAGACCAGCCTGATGTGTGGTTCGAACCTCGGTACGTGTGGGAGGTCAAGACTGCTGATCTCACGCTTAGCCCGAGGTACAAGGCGGCTGCTTCGGAGGTTGGTGGCGGTGGAAAGGGTATTTCACTCAGATTCCCGCGGTTCATCAAGGAGAGGGATGATAAGAAGCCGGATCAGGCGTCCACGGCGAAGCTGATCGCAGAGATGTATCAGAGGCAGGAAAGTGTGGGGAAGAATAAGGGGCCGAGTGCTGACGATGACTTTGAGTACTGAGAACCCGGAAGAGGAGGATGGATTTACGATATCTAGTATAATGCATGACAGACAAAGACTTGCTGTAACCGCCTCCCACTCTTCCTACCCGCACTTGCCTTCTAGCTATATCCCGAGGCCATCAGTGATGTGGTTGTCAGTCCTACTTCCTCAATGATCCCCCGACCCTCGCCGTATTAACTTCACACCATATCGATACCGACAGCTGCCGGACTTTTCGCAACGGCAAGCTGGCGACCCTTAACCTGCATCAGGAGAACTCTTCACATACGGGACGTTGAGCACATCTCACCAGGACCAATCGCGCCCCCCGAGATTGCAATTTGTGAAACAATTTCAGCACACCTGCCAGAGAAAACAGGCCCCCGAACCGAATCACGCAGGAGACGTTTGTCGAGTTGTTGTGGAGAATGCAGAATACCGCGTAAGTTGTATCTTGATTTTATGTGCTTTTGTCGTGGTCAATGTCTTGACACGTTTCTAGGATGCGACAAGTCGGCAAGGTTACCGACGAGAAGTATATCTATCCAGCGCACTCAAGAGAGTTGATGTGGCTGAAGGGACGGATGATTATAGAGCTCTAGAGATTTGTAGGCTTGTAACGGAAATTGAGGCGGATCAAGACTGCACAATGTTCATCCGTTTCTTACAAACAAGAACCTGAAAGTCTGTCTTGGGTGCGGACGAACTTGGGACCTCCGAAAGTCCAGTTTCAACGGCCTTTTCTGGGGGTGCGAGATACCGCGAGACAGGGTAAGATCGTGTGAGATCGTCATGCTTTTCGTTTCATGTCGATCAGTACCGACGTCTACAGTGGTCTAGCTACAAAGCCACGTTCCGGTCACAGCGCATTTGCTCGACTCGAAATCCGGACCGTAGACACAGGTCCCAAGATTTCCATTCCGACTCCCATCTGTCCATGTTACTACTTGTGGTATATTTCTTTACACCGTTAGGACGATTTCGATTGTGGATTCTGACATCGGGTCGTTTTTTGTACATCATTGACTCCAGCCTGATGCGAGATAGCGGCCTCGATTCGGGTCTCATGATCCAATGCTGACCAGAGAATATTTTCCGCCCCATGTATGCAGTCATAGCAGTCCCGAAAGTCCGAGTCGTACTGGTAAGACTCATTGCCCCATAAGAGATAATCTCTTCTAGGTAGAAGTAGTTCTTGCATGACCCAGATACGCGTGAACCACACTTGTTTCATTCATCGGCATCGTCACTGTGGAGATCAGAGCTCGAACCACGCCCGAATACGAATTCAGAGCAGAAAAGGCCTGAGTTGCCTTTCTGTGCGGATCGAGTCCGAGCCAAACCAATACCTTCCTTGCTCTTGCATAGACGATACCTATTATCTTGACCTGATGGCCGCTGTCGTGCAGATTTTTCTGATTGATGCATACGCCGTCAGCCCAGACAAAACAGGCAGATGTTTTGAGTCGAACATGCCGGAGAGCTACGTCGAGTTTTGGGGTGATTGCGATCTTCCCCTCCATGCAACCAGCGTACCGCTGAACTTCATATCACCCCGAACGTAGGAGAGGGCATCGCAAGGCTCCATCTCAGGCATATAGTCTGCGAAAGTGCCCACATCTGGATCAACCTCTTGGCGCGTTGTATGGAGATCAACGTCGTACAAATGTCCTCTCAGTGGATCATGGGCACAGCGAGCGGCGTTAGCAGAAAGAACGACGATAGCATAATCTGAGTCTGAAGGTCGTTAAAGATGTCGCAAGGCTAGGGTGGCATCAGCTCCGCGTGCGATGAGAAGCGGCACGTTGGTGGTCAAAAGTGACGCCACAAACCATACCTGCATGTTAGTTGCTTTCAATATAGGATCAGACAGCAGGTCGAACGGAAGTGATGTGAGTTTATCTGTTTCAAACCAAGCTTCATAACTTTGGACTGCTCTTACCCAGCTTCTCAATCTCTTTCCTCAATACCTGCCGCATCTGGCCCGCGATCCGCGCGCCTTCCTCGTCGTCCAGATCATCGCGCTGACCTCTCCCGAACATCGTCCAGCTCTTGTTCTTGATCTCTGGCTTCGTTGCTGGCCTGGGGATGATGTGGAAATGCACATGTGGTACAACCTGCGCGGCGCGCGCTCCGTTGTTTTGTACGATGTTATAGTCGCTTACGCCCGTAACCTTCGCTACGGTACGAGCGAGGAGTGGTAGCCAGAAGCCTGTACCAGTTAGCCTATGCGCCGCAACTTCTTACGTTGGTCAACTCACCAATTTCGCGACTTTCTTGCGCCTCCATATCTGCAACTTTGACTTTGTGGTTTCGTGTCGTGACGAGTAGATGTCCTGCGCGAGAGTCTTTAGCACTTTAATCTTTCAAGGTGTTGTGACTTGGCCAGTCCGTCGTCAGGCAGAATCGCCTTGACCACATCGATAGCGCCTCGTCCCGGACCTCCACCGTCCACCTGCTTCATCTCTCTTCTCCTCGTACCACTATTCTTCTTCATCGAATTCCCACGCCTCTCCAGCATCCTCCGAACCAAGCGAAAACCTCACTTACCGCCAGTCATAGGCAGAATATCCAAAAAAGCCACAACATCCCTAGTTCGCATCACAAGAAAGCTGCTCGGACTCGTCTTCTCAACACCACACTCCTGCTCATCCGGCACCGCATCTTGCAGCTCCTCCTTCTTATTCCACAATCCCGAGTCCTTTACCGGATACGCAGCAGCGATGCCGCAGAACGGACACGCATCGGCTGGGTAATGGAGGTCTGTTTCCTGCATCTTTTCCCTGCTGGATCTCAATCACATGTTCTGTCCGCCTCTTTCTGGCTGCTTGATGGAAATCGGTAGGATTCGACAGCGTGCAGACGATGGGCGGTGTCGAGCGGTCGATAGTCGTGCATGGAAAGGGTTAGCTTGGAGCTCGGGAGCTGTCAAAGTTGCCGAGGTCAAGGATCCAGACGCGCTTGGGGATGGATCAGCGATTCAGCGATGCAGATGGCTGGGCTGGACCGTGAGCGCGCCGAGCTGCATGAAAACAAGCCCTGTGCTTTCGAGTCGCGCCCGTCACCAGTCAGTCAAATCGCGATCGTGGAGTCGCGACTCGATGACGCGATGCACGTCTGACGTACAGCGAGAGCGCGCGCGAGGCGTGACGCGACTGCAAGGCTGCTGTCTCAGCGCATTGACCTTGTTTTGACGCTCAGTCTCCAGTATCAAATCACACGTTACAAATGAATGCACATGTTGGGACAGTCACTGAACTTTGAAAACCTCAATTGCGCCTGCGAAGCAGGAAGCGCTAGTCATACAGCCGCGTGTGATATCTCATGTTCCCTCCACCAATGACCCACACGCCGCAAGTATCCATCAAGGAATAGCCTTCGTATCTCACCATCATGGTATACCAGTCGCTAGTACTATGAGCGAGTATCCAGAGTCGCTATCAGAGAAATGATGATAAAAGTGCTGAAACTGAAAACGCCGCCGCAAATGAAATGACGCCGTGGACTCCGCCGCAAGATGAAGCCAAGAACAGATGGTGATGTAACCAATTGCACGCCTTTTATTAACGCCGACCAAAAGATGGGAGGGCCCGAAGCCGAGATGCAAACATGAAGAAGTAGTCGATGCAACAAGATGGCCTGCTGGTAGTGACCTCAACATCCAGGCTTCAAAGGTATCGGTTGTGACGACACCGTGGGTAGAAGCTGTAGATGCTGGGGACACAACCAGGGTTGCCTGTTAAGAAAAAGATCTTAGCGCTTGCTACTACGGGGCTGCGAGGACTCTTCTTGCAGGGCATTACCATATTCGACAACATATTCCTTGGCCCACTTGCGAAGGACAATAGATGCTGAGAGGCATTAGCAACGATGTCAGAAGAAGCAATGATGAAAGACTTACCCTTCAAGAATTTCTTGCTGGCATACTTCTTAAAGAAAGCCTCGTGGAGGACCGGGCCGGACAGATAGTCAATCATCAGGTACAGAACGGGCTGGATCTCCTCCTCGCTGTAACCAGAGTAGTGTGCGAGGGTAGAGTCCCATGGGCCGCGCTCAAGTACCAGACGAGCGAGGTACATGGCAGCAGCAGCAACCTGACTGGGAGGGTGGGCGAGGAAGCGGTGGTCAAGGCAACCGATCTCAAGCAAGTACTTGCCAAGTGTGCGGGTCTGGATGTCGTAGTTGTCGGCCTTCGATATCCTGCGGAGGAAGTTCATGGGGTTGGGGTAGCTCAAGTCGTAGTTCAAGGCGGTGAGGACGAAGCGCTCGGCACTGAGGATCTCCTCTTCGGTGAAACCATCATCGGCGACGTGACGGAAGTTCTGGACATGGGGCGAGAGGACCTCCTCGTACTTGGAGGCGATGAACATGGCGGTGACACCGACCAGTTGGAGGCGGTCGAGCTGGACAATCTTGGATGACAGGAAACGGTCGATGATGTTGACAGCGAGGAAAAGGGTCTCGGGCAGGAGACGGAAACGGGTGTGGACTTCAAGAAGCCAGTCGACAAGGATGCCGCGCATCTTCCACTCAAGCTCGGTCTGGCTCTCCATGTAGTCGGGGTTGGCCATGGTAGAAATCTCGAGCTCCTTCAGGTACTCAAAGATCTCAACAACGTATTCAGAAACCATCAATGGGTCATCAACGTCCTCCTTGTCCAGGTCAACAAAGTCGTCAAAGACCTCGACAATATCTTGCTCCTTGGTCTTGGGTGCATCCTCAAGAGGCTCAGCCTTGAGCTCCTTCTTCAGCTTGGTGGGCTTCTCCTCTTCCTTGGGTACAGCATTCTCCTCCTCTTCCTCGGTGTCCTGCTCAACGGGAGCCACTGGCTTCGCCTTCTTTGCGGTTGCCTTGTTAGCATCGGCGGCAGGAGCAAGGCGCTTGTTGGTAGGCTTGCTCGCCAGGGGGGCCTTTGCAGCTGTAGAGGCCTTGGTGATGCCGGTGGGACGCGCTGCCTTGGCGACGGCACCCTTGGTGGCAGCAGGCTTCTTGCCATCCTTGGCGGCGGCACCCAGTCCCTCAACCTTGATGGTGTTGCTGACATCGCCGAGAGCGGCACGCGTTGTTCGTGTCCGTGAAGCGCCGTTCAACGCAGCTGTGGACTTCTTGGTGGCTAGGGTCTTCTTGGGCACGTCACCGGCGTGCTCGGTCGCGCCCAGGCCGGCGGCCTTTGCACGCGTCATACGCGTAGGACCGGCGTTCTCATCGTTCTCATTGGTGACAGCACGCTGCCGTGTTGCTCTGACCTGATGGGACGTGTCAGTAAGCTTCAAGACGCGAGTCGTGGTTCCCCGCTATGACGTTTTGGGATAGAGCGTCCAGGTGAAGGCCGAGGACAACGTACTGCGGGAGGCATTGCGATCAATACTAGATATGCTGATCAAGGCTAGAGTGCTATCGAAGAAGACTGCGGGTGTCGTAGGGCGGATGTCGAGTAAAGGTCGTGTTATGATGCACTGTTTGGGCGCATTAGCATCGTGACCAGGTGAGACAATGCAGACAGACGCGTCCACCGTGAGGGCTGACAGTACTGCACGGCACCAAGCACGCTGGGGAACGTGTAAGAGGGCCTGCAGACGCAGTGTACGCTGGTGCTCGCGAGTACTGGCAGACCAAACACGGGATATGGCGGGCGGCAGCGATGAGGTGACGGGCGAGACGGAGCGCGACGAACCCTTTATGGCAGCCTGTGGTGAAGACGGACGCGAACGAAGTCCAGCTCCAGAGTGCACGGGTACGGCGGTGCTTTGCGGGGCGAAGGTGGTGAGGTCGAGAGTCGGGGCTGCACCAAGGTGTGTGTTGATGGAAGTTGATGTAGCGGCTGGTTTGTTTTGGTGTGCGGTAAGTCACGTGTTCAATTTTGCGCCAACAACGCGCGGGCGACGTGAACGCTGAGGCTGGTTTCGAGCGCCCGTGCGGGACCCACGCGAACACCAGCAGCGCGTACAAGGGCAATAATGGAAGAGCGTCTTACCTGCGGAGTGGCCCGAAACCAACGCGTAAGAGATGCCGGGTGCTGAGGAGAGCGAGCTGGAGAGGTGCAGAGCGAGTCGAGAAGTGCTGCAGCAGAAGTAGCAGCGCGATTGCAGGTGCACTCGTGCTGCGGTTTCAAGAGGGAACGTCACGGCCGTCGCGACTGGCCCCCAAGCCCTGGCCTGGCAACGCTAGACCAGCTAGAGCGCATCCGGCGCAGCTCGATTTTCTTGCTTCTGCGACGACACGCCATCGCCGTAGGCCATTGCAGCCAGTGCAGCCATTGCAGCCCTCTGCACCGCCCATCCCATTGTTCTGCCCCTGGGCACAACGCGACAATATGCTGCAGCCCCGGATATGTCGGTTCCAGCCCTCGCGATTGGGGAAGTCGCTGCTGGGCGCCCGCAACTATTCGCAGGGCTTCGAGCAGCTCATCAAGCCCGCGTCCTTTGCTCCCACTGCATCCGTCCAGGGCAGCGTGCTGACCGCTGAGGGGCCCCGTAAAGAGAAATTCACACCACTGCGCACATACAAGCCTCGCACACCCGGTCTACGTCATCTCAAGCGCGCCGTCAACGACCACCTGTGGAAGGGGCGGCCGTTCCTGAAGCTCACCATTGCACGGAAGGGACAGCATCTGGGAGGAAGGAACAACACTGGACGGGTCACAGTCCGCCACAGGGGAGGAGGACACAAGAGGCGCATACGTATTGTCGACTACAAGCGCTATCTGCCCGGCAAGCACATCGTTGACCGGATAGAGTACGATCCCAACCGAAGCGCACATCTCGCCCTCGTAACGCGCGTTGAGACGGGCGAGAAGTCGTACATCGTTGCTGCAGATGGCATGCGCGCGGGAGATGAGGTGGAGAGTTACAGGACCGGTATCCCCAAGGACTTGATTGCCAGCATGGGTGGAACCATCGATCCTGGTATGCTTGCCGCGAAGACAGCATCGCGAGGCAACTGCCTGCCCATCCACATGGTGCCTCTCGGTTCGCAAGTGTTCAATGTTGGTTCCAAGGAGAAGGGCGGAGGCGTCTTCTGCCGCAGTGCCGGCACATACGCCATCATTGTGAACAAGGAAGAGGTGGAGAAGACGAAAGGCATGGAGACGAAGAGTGTCATCATCCGTCTGCAGAGCGGCGAGATCCGCAAGGTCGACCCCAACGCGTGCTGCACGATCGGTGTAGCCAGCAACATCCAGAAGCACTTTGAATCGCTCGGTAAAGCTGGACGTTCTCGATGGCTCGGAAGGCGACCAGAGGTTCGCGGTGTTGCCATGAACGCAGGTCAGTGCTCGGAATTATTTCCGGAAGTGTCAAGTGCTAACATGACCCAGCTGATCACCCCCATGGAGGTGGTCGTGGCAAATCGAAGGGTAGAGTGCACCCAGTCTCGCCTTGGGGCACACCCGCCAAGGGAGGTTACAAGACACGATACAAGAGGAACAAGCACACATGGTTGGTCCAGGATCGACCACGAAACCAGGGCAAGCGCAGGCCGAGATAAGCCTTGTGGCCTTGTCGTGTACAATTACCTGTCTATCGAACCTGTATCATATATTGCATGGCTGCCCCACAAGCTGCCCCAAATACAACAATGAACACCCAATCTTCTCCAATGTGACCTTTGTCAAAATTGACTGCCAATCCAGGAGAAGCACTCGATGCAGAAGATGTGGCTTTGTCGAACTTGTCAAACCTGCGATCATAATCACAAACATTTCATGTCGTGATACAATGCGAGAAATAACACCTGGCTTATGGATTCATGATGGTGATGAACTTCAGTCTGGGACCGCGTGCAAGACCCCTGTCAGCATTCACGTCGCATGGCTAGCTATTCCTGGAAATGGCCTAGACCACCCCGCGCCAGCAATCGCAACATCAGAGGTCGGAGGTCAAGACGAGCAGACACAAAATGCAGTGAATGAGGAGATAATTCAGCTCGACCGGGGCTGACATGTGTATCAACGGAGAGCAGATGCTTGCCACTATACTAATGTGGCCTGAGCGCCGGGAGCTGTGCTCTGCGCGACCGCAAAGGGTGTCCGCGATTATTTGTCCAGGTTGGCTTCGATGACACGCGCGAAAGTGGATGCCTCGCAGATGCGGCTGCAGTGAACCGCCAACGGCGCGCAGCTTTAGCTATGACTTGCTGACTGCCCACTGACGCTCACAGCATCGATTGCCTCTCTGTTAATCCTCGTCGCTAGCTTGCGCGCCCTCGTACCGTCTGGACGGAACGGTGATGCCTGAACACTCTGCGGTGAAGGGGCTATCTCGCTGTCAGACCTCATAGCGCCCTTTGATCGACCCAGGCTTACCCCGTATAATTCTCCAGCATCTTCAGTGTTTACCTGCTGTCTTCGAGTTGCCTGAATCACCTCTCTCGACTTTCTGTCCCGTGCTGCTTACGAGGGGCAGCAGCGCATACGAAGCATTTCAAGCATCACGCAAACACTTCCATCTCCAAGGCGCAAAGATGCCTTCGCCAGATTCTGAGTCGCCAGACGAGAGCTACTTCAACGATCTGACCCAGCAGCTCCCCAAGACCAACACCGACGGGCAATCGCCGACACGAAACAACAGCCAAGATGCGCAGAACGACAACGCGGCGAAGCAAAAGAGGATAGCCTGTGTTCTGTGTCGCAAGAGGAAGCTGCGATGTGATGGTGATCGGCCGACGTGCGGGACATGCAAACGGCTGTCGCATGACTGCGCGTACGACGAGGTGCGCAAGAAGAGCGGACCGAAGAGAGGCTATGTGAAGTTGCTCGAGCAACGACTGCGTAAGCTGATGCGCTGCTGACTGTGGGGTCAATGTGCTAACATATGGCCTTTAGAGCAAGTCGAGACGTTACTCCAGAGCCAGAACTCGACCGAATCGAACAAAGGTCAAGGCACGGCCACCGCCACCGCCTACGCCGCGAACACGGTACAAGGCACGTCTGCCACGCGAACCCAGTCCTCGAACCCTTTCGATAAGTCGCTAGAGAACGTCCTCGATGCGAGGAAAGCTTCGGTCCCCCCATACCAGAATGATACGGCCAACACAAATGGCGCAGAGTCGGAGTCTAACCGATGGGAGATGATCAGCCTGGGTCTAGAAGAACCGCTGCCTCCTGAGGATGTTATGGAGGAGCTGTAAGTGCCGAGTGTACTTTCTGGAACAGACGCGATTCTAACAGGCCATCCAGATACCAGATCTACTTCACGAAGGTACATCCATCGCTACCGCTCGTCCACCGCCCACGATTCCTGGCTGCGCTAGACCTCGCACCTCACATGAGACCGCCAGTATGTCTGCGATATGCGATGTGGACAATGGCGGCTTCAGTGGCGGATAGATATGATGCACTTCAGGCACACTTCTACCACCGAGCAAGGAAGTACGCGCAACTGGACGAGATGCGGGGACATGGGGAGTCGACGATCACGCTCGCCCACTGTCAAGCGTGGGGTCTGATGTGCACATACGAGTTCAAGAACATGTACTTTCCGCGAGCATGGTTGTCTGCTGGTCGCGCTGTCAGACTGGCCCAGATGATGCAGCTCCACCGCCTGGACGGTGTTGGACTGGATGTCAAGCAGTGCCTGCCACCGCCGAAGGATTGGACCGAGAGGGAGGAGCGCCGGCGGACGTTCTGGGTGTGCTTCGCTATGGACCGCTATGCAAGCATTGGCACCGGCTGGCCGATGATCATCGATGAGAAAGACGTGAGTCGTGCTATGCATGTCGAAGCCGACCTTGACTGACCTCAACTAGATAATGACAAACTTCCCTGCGAGCGAAGAAGCGTTCGAAAGGAGCAAGGCCATGTCCACAGGATCCCTCGAGCAAGCTCTGGGCCCTATGGGTGCAGCGAAATTGGAGTCGCTTGGTGCCATTGTCCTCACAGCGGCAATGTTCGGTCGCAACCTGCTGCATTTGCATCGGCCAACTCCAGATGACAACGACAGCGACCTTAACGGTGGCTTCTGGACCCGACATCGTCACCTCGAGCAGATCCTGCTCCAGACCTCGCTTCGTATGCCGGATCATTTGCGCTTACCTAGCGGACGCGACAACCCCAACGTGGTATTCGCGAACATGTGCATCCAGACTTCTGCGATCTGCCTACACCAAGCAGCAATTTTTAAAGCCGACAAGCACCAGTTGCCGGTGAGCGTTGGCAATGAAAGCAAGATCCGGTGCGTGACTGCAGCCGCAGAGATCGCGTCCATAATGCGCACGATCAGCCACATGGATCTTTCAGCAGTAAGTGTCGCATAACGAACCTACGAACAACCGAAGGCTGATATGCACAGACGAACCCCTTCATCTCTTTCTGCGTCTACGTAGCCGCGAGAGTATTCGTTCAATATCTAAAGACACGGCCCAATGATCAGCAGATGAACTCTTCACTGCAATTCCTACTCCAGGCAATGCAAGCTTTGCGCCGCAAAAATCCCTTGACTGAATCGTTTCTGGTTCAGCTAGACCTCGATCTCGAAGGCGCTGGCATTCAGAAGCCGTACACGCCAGTCAAGAAGAAGAACGCTGTCATACCCGTCAACTCCGATCCAGTTGGCTGCAGCTCGATCTACGAGATCCGCGAGACCCAAGCTCAAAGCGCACCTATCAACCAGTGGGCAGAAACCAGAGCGGGCTCGTCAAACCCCACTCCGCAACCGAACCGCTTCGGCAGCCAAACGCATCCCGAACTCGGCCAGTCGAGCAACAATGGCATCGATGTCGGTTGGGATCGAATGACGCCCGGTACGCTGCGGAACTTGCAAGATCTCGGGCAGAACCTCTCAGCAGACAGGAGCGGTGTGCCTACCACTGCAACATTCGTCTTCAACGAAAACAAGGGAAACAACATGGACCAGAAATCCGCACCCGGCACGACAGGCGGCAGCGGCATCGAAATCGCTCCTCAGCCTGCTCCATTCCTACCTATACGAAACACACAAGAAGTGAACCAAGGCTTTTCAGCCCATGGAGGCGCTGTGCCAGGCGCGGCAACGTTCATCTTCAACGAGAACAGTGGCAACGACATGGACCTATCCGGCGACCAGCTCAGTCCTGCCACCATGAGCTCGCAGTCCCGGGGCGGCTCGACATCGCACTCGTCGTACTCGCCCGGCCAGCAGACAGAACACCACCTCCCCTACCGCGCCTCTCCACGCTTCACGAGCAGCCAGATGCCCATGTCGCAGCAGCTCCCGTCCCAGAGCACTGGCTCGGCACCGCTCGCTCCCTTGTACCAGACGAACGACGCCAACCGCGATCTCCCCATGAACGCGTATCCCTCAGACGCCATCCACAACGGCGCGTACGACAACAGCTTCGATTGGGAGCTGAGCGCGATGGGCGGCGAGATGGGCGGCGAGATGGGCATGGGACAGGACGTGGACGCAGGGATGACGCCGGGGACGTGGAATAGCATGCTGGAAAGCGTGATGGAGAGTGTGCCGATGGGGTGGGACGTGTTGGGGACGCCGCACGGGGCGAACGTCGATGCTGCAGGGAATGGGCGGGGTTGATAATACGTTGTGATTGCGTTTGGAGTGTTTGGTTGGAAGGTGTTTGTTTGGATACCCACTCGCTTTTGGCGCTCGCATTGTAGTATGGATGGTTGGGAGTTGGCGTTTTGGGTGCGGTAGACTCGCCACTCTGGTACGATGAGCACATCACCTGCGTATACAATGAACACATTACCTGCGTATACGATGAGCACATTACCTGCGTATACGATGAGCACATCATCTGCGTATACAATGAACACATTACCTGCGTATACGATGAGCACATCATCTGCGTATACAATGAACACATCACCTGCGTATACAATGAACACATCACCTGCGTATACAATGAACACATCACCTGCGTATACAATGAACACATCATCTGCGTATACAATGAACACATCACCTGCGTATACAATGAACACATCACCTGCGTATACAATGAACACATCATCTGCGTAGACAATGAGCATAGCAGCCCGCTTGTACAGCGAGCATATCGGTCTGCTTCACTCACAATCTCTGGCTTGCAACGCCCTACTTTGATCGTTCAAAGACATGTTCAATCTGACGTGGCCAAGTTGGCGATGCTCGCCAGCCTCGGACAGCCTCGCGCGCACCGGCCACCCAACCAGAACTCGCAGGACGTAATTAACATCTATAATTACCGACTCCACGAGCCAAGCCTGGCAGCATGACCCTGCACAGACGCTGAGCGATTCAAACGCGGACGGCCGGCTATCGATACGCTGCTCAGGATATCCTGATCTCCATCTGCGCACTTCTGGGGATTGTCTTCAGGGATGCAGACACGGCAGGGATGCGCGCGCTCCGCGCTCGGTGAAGGCGGTCTGGCCGTGTGGACGTCACAGGCGGTTGCGCTGGGCAACGGCGGCTCCGTTTCGTTGATCCTCGACGACGATACAGACAGCCACCATGCAAGCTGAAGCCGCTGCGGTGTGCTCCAGAGCGAGTCTGTGTGCTACTTGATACCTTCATTTATTTTTCATTGGGGTCTTGGATTCGCTTGCATCTCACCGTCGCAGCTGCTGGAGGAGTAAACAGAGCGCTGCAGCGGCCAACAGTCGCGCCAGGTGCGATGCAGCCCACGCAATGGGTTGCGGAAGGTGCGAGTACGCCGGGTCCGGGGGCGTATTACACGCCGCAACAGATGAGTATGGTGAAGGCCAGCCGAGTGGATGCAATATGCTGATGCTGCTTCAGAGAGCTATCTCCAGGACCTTCGCACCAACCGCCCTGCCCGTCCCACGGGCTCCCGTCCGCCGCCTGCACACTTCAAGACATGGTCAAACAGGGAGACCTCGCGGATGCAGGACATGCCGACGCTTGCCTCGCTGCAGGCTGCCACGGACACCGAGGCGACGGCAGAAGCACCAGCACCGGCCGCCCCAGCACCAGCCGCCGCAACACCAGCCGCCGCAATACCGGCCTCACCAGCATCAGGACCACTGCGGCGCCGAGAAGACTTGGCGAGGGCTGTCGAGGGCGCAGGCAAGGCCCTCGTGCAGCCGCCACGTGGGCGCGAGTCGGCCACGCCTTCCCACGAGCGCACGTCGAGCGTGCAGTACCGCGAAGACGCACGGCGGAAGGCGGAGCGCAGAGAGTCGGGCGAGATCCGCGCCGCCATGGACAAGATGGACCTCAAGGACGAAGAGAAGCTGTACGAGGCGGCGCGCGACGAGGCGGCCGACATCGTCTGGAAGCACCGCAACCCGAATGCGCCTGAGAACAACCCTGATGCGCCGTACGCGTACCCTGGACCGGGGCGCAATGCTCTGCAGCGGCCGAAGCTGCAGCGGACGCGGAGTCGTAGCGTGGGGCCGAGTGAGGACGCAGAGCAGCATCTGCAGCACGCACACTCGAAGACGCGGAAAAGACACTCGATTGGCAGCTCCACGGGCAGCAGGAGCAGCAGCATGCAGGACGTCGGTGCAGCGGGCTCAGACACATCTCCCACCCCGAGTCCGCTCTTCAGCGGCTCACCCTCCAAAAATGCATTCGACCTCAAGATCGCCAAGGCATCCTCCGACCTGCCCCAGCAGCGCAAAACCAGCGGCTCCCGTCGCAAACCAAGCGGCAGTCTCTTCCAAAATCCCAACGACCACATCTACGAGGAGCCCGAGGAGGAAGCACCCCCTGCTCCCGCACCGACCCCTATGGCAGCCGAGCCTCCGAAGCCTGCTCCTTTACCCCTGGGCATGCGCCGGAACCCCTTCACTCGCTTTCAGTCAATCAAAGGCAACGGAATGGTGAGGAGCAACACGGATCCCGTCGTCAGCATGCGGCGCTTTGATCGTTACGAGATCCACAGGAACGAGCCGACCCAGTCGAGGAACGCCGGGTATACGCTCAACAACAACAAGTCGAAGCTGAGTGACGTCAGCAAGGCGGATGCAGAGAACGAGCCCGAGGCCAAGAAGAAGGACGGCAAGGAGGTTCGGAGCGATGAGTTGCGCGCTGCGACCGGGTTCAGCCTGAGGAACCGCAGTCCGAAGTTGCCCACGCCGACCATGGTTTCTGATGCTCCAGGTAGACCCATTGTGTCGTTTCAGAAAGACTACGGTGTTGTGGAGCTGAAGGAGGAGAAGTCCATGTTGCCTGCGGATCCAAAGCCTGCGCCCGCTGCTGCTCCGGCGGCCGTGCCAGAACCAGCTCCAAAGCCATTGGAGAAGTCAGCAACGGAGCCTATCGTACCCACCCGGAAGAGTCTCTTTGAGAGGCCGACAAGCAAATCTGGAGCGGCACCTAGTCTCTTCGAGAGGCCGATGAGTAGGTCTGGGGCAGCACCTAGTCCGTTCGAAAGGCCGACGAGCAGGTCTGGAGCATCACCTAGTCCGTTCGAAAGGCCTGCCAGTAGGTCCGCTAGTCCTTTCGACAGACCCGCGAGCCGGTCTGGGGCAGCATCATCAGCACCATTGAAGGAGTTCGGCCCATCCAGCTCACCTGCGCCATTGGGTAGCGGACGTCCAGGAACACCCAAGGGACCTTTCGCCAACCGCAGTCCACTGAGCAGAGTCAACACCGCCTCAAGCATGCCTTCAACACCTGCAGCAAGTACAGTCCCTGCGGATCCATACGCACTGCCCACGGCATCCTCGACACCACCACTACTAGCCGACCCCTACGCGCTTCCATCGACGTCATCTCGGCCTCAACCACCTATCCCGAGCATTTCAGTCAGTGAGTCTCGTCCAGCCAGCAGAAGTCGGTTCGGCAGACCTCAATCGGTGTCGAACATCCCCACCATTTCTGTCAGCGAGACACCATCCACAGGCCATAGCCGTACTGGTAGCATCCCTTCTATTGGCGTCACGCCGCCGATTCCGACCATCTCTGTGAGCGACTCTCCAGCTCCTACTACCGCACCTCCGCGAGGGCGCTTCAACCGCGTGTCGACAATACAAGCTGTTCCCAGCATATCTGTCAATGAGCCTCCTGCTATGACCCGAGGCCACAGCTTCAACGCCCCGGTCATCAATCTGCCCAGTGATGTACCAACCATCGCCGTCAACAAGTCTCCAGCATCGAGACCTGTGCCAACAATTAACGCGCCGTCAAGCTCAGTCACCCCCTCAGTCCCATCCATCGCCATCAACGACCCCATCCCCTCAACCCGCCCCCTCCCCGATCCCCGGAACTACAACAAACGTTCCGCGCCACCCATCAACGCCGCCTCCCGACCTTCGACCTCCTCCCGGCCTTTACCATCCTCAGCCCGCACCCACTGGACGCCGACATCGGTCCGCACCGGCGCGCAATGCACGCACTGTGCGCTCCCGATCAGCGGCCGCATCGTCAGCGCGGGCGGCTGCCGCTTCCACCCTGAATGCTTCAGCTGCTACCAGTGCGGCGAGAAGCTGGAATGCGTCGCCTTCTACCCCGAGCCCAGCGCCAAGCACGCCGCGCGCGTGGAGCGCATGCGCGCGCGCCAGCGCGGCGAGGACATTGGGTTCCTGCCCGGCTGGGACAGCGCGGAGAAAATGGCCATGCTTGAGGAGCAGGACGGCACCGATGAGAGCCCGAGGTTCTACTGCCATCTGGACTTCCACGAGTGCTTTTCGCCCCGCTGCAAGAGTTGCACGACGCCGATCGAGGGCGAGGTCGTGGTCGCGTGCGGCGCCGAGTGGCATCCGGGACACTTCTTTTGCGCGCAGTGCGGCGATCCGTTTGACTCCAGCACGCCGTTTGTCGAGAAGGATGGGTATGCGTGGTGTGTGAATTGTCATACGAACCGGTACAGCGCAAAGTGCAAGGGCTGTCGCAAGCCGGTTACGGATACGGTTGTCAAGGCGCTGGGCGCGGAGTGGCATACGGGCTGCTTTGTTTGCGTTGTAAGTTCACCTGTCACTTTGGCGTGGAATCTGTTGCTGACCATGACGCAGGAGTGTAAGGGCCCGTTCGATGACGGGCGGTATTTCTTGCGCGGCGAGAGTCAGGACCCCGTGTGTGTTAAGTGCGAGGAGAGAAGGCTGAAGGCTTAGCAGCCCGGTGCTAGCTCAGGGAAATACACGTCGTACTGTAGAACAGTTGTGTGCCTGGCTGCGTTGCTGCGGTATTGAGGGATGATGGTCTTTCGGTTCTTTTCATGCATCATGAACGAACAGCATACGTGGTCGTTAGGTCTTGGGTACTGTTGGCTTTTGTATACTAGGGGATCGGCGCATTGAGGCGTCTACATAGCATATATGGTAACATGTTCAGTGCAAGCTTGGAATTGCTGTACCAATACTCGATCGAACAACGTCCGATCTCACGATTTCTGGTGGCATTTCGAAATTCCCTCCCGACAATGCAAACTGTTTTCTCTCTCATTCGACGCACGATGGCGTCAGCGGCACATGACAAGGCTTCGCAAGGGGCTCAGTGCTGGACTGGAAGCCTGAACAGCGGCAAATCAAGCGCTTCTAGCTCGTGCGCGACTACGTCTGAAGTTGGTGCTCGCACGTGAACAACTTTCCACGTCGCCAACGCGCTGATACATATCTATTCCCTCGTGGGTTCTACCGAACGGTGCACCTGCTGTGGTGAACTCGTCTGACTTCAATACACCTGCCCGTTGGCCGCAGCGTACAGTACCACGTGTAGTACGAACAACGCACCCTTGGCATTGTTCTTCTTCGACAGGACCCAGACATGAGGCTCTGTGAATCCTGCCAGAGTCTCAAGATGCGCGTGTCCCAGGGTGAGAGGCGAGCGCAGTGGCCGCCGTCGCGATACGGCGCGCCAACTGAGAACATGCCTACACATGGAGCCGCGGAAGAATTCATCACCCTCCACAAGGACTACGCAGAACTCTTTGCCTGCGCAGAGTCCTCCTGTGCCCTCTGCATGTACTTTGCACGGGAGCTGTACTACTCTCCGCACAGTGGGGCCATCGACTCTGCCTTCGACAGCCAGAGCGCCACCGCGTTTAAGGTGAAGCTCCTCGGAGGCTTTCCCGCAGCTTTGACCTGGAGTGTCGATGATGACGACGCGCCTTGCGAAATGAAGCTGCGCGCGAAATGGCTGCATCATGGATGGGGATCCATCAGTTGGCCCGCCCACGAGATCGCAGACCGCAATCTACGAGTAGCGGGCCCAGATGCGCAAGAGCTCCTGGGTCTTTCGCTCCGGTGGTTGGTGGACTGTCTCTACGACCATCAAGAGTGCGGACGCCGGGCTGTCGATACCGGGCCGTTCCTGCCCACCCGCCTCCTCGATGTGGGAGAGGCTGGACAGCAAGAGATACGCCTCGTGCTTTGTGAGGACCTCCTCGCAGAAGAGCAGTACGAGTACGTCACGTTGAGCTATTGCTGGGGAAGAGCGAATCGCGCTGCACACACCACGGTTGAGAACTTGGCCGAGCGACTGCACACGATCCGTCTTGCGTCGCTGCCCGAAACCATCCGAGACGCGGTTGCGATCACGCGTGCTCTGGACGTGAGATATCTGTGGGTTGACGCGCTGTGTATCATTCAGGTCGACCAAGGCGACAACGAAGATTGGCAGCGCGAGTCAGCTAACATGGGCAAGATCTATGGCACTTCGGTACTCACTATCGCCGCGAGCGGAGCGGCTGATAGCAGCAAAGGCTGCTTTCACAGAACGCCAGTAGCCAGCTGGCCGGCCAGAAACCACATCCTGACCCAGCATCAAGTTCCGCAGTTGACCCGGAGAAACGACATAGTGCTGGAGGCATCGCTGCCGAAATGGACCGCGGCTGTGGAGCGGTCTGCGCTTGCAAGACGTGGTTGGGCGCTGCAGGAGCGCATGCTCGCATCTCGGAAGCTGTTCTGGACCGCAGACGGCCTCTTCTGGGAATGTGGGGAGCTGCGAGCGTCCGAATACGGGCCTATCGAACTGGACCTGGATGAGTTTCCAACACTACTGGAACTGGCTGCCAGCATCCAAGGTCGCAGCTCTCTGTGGCAGAGAAATGCTTGGGCTCGACTTGTGGAAGAGTACTCTCGAAAGGCACTCACAGTAGCTACAGATAGACTGTCGGCCGTGTTGGGCCTGGGCAGAACGCTTTCAGACCTGACGGATCAGAAGTACGAAATGGGCTTGTGGACCAACAACGTAGTACGAGAGTTGGCGTGGCATGCAGTGAGTGATCCTGAAGGGTCTAGAATCTCGAGCGTGCCTTCTTGGTCGTGGGCATCGACGACGCAGGCGGTGGGCTTCCAACCTCGTCAGAGCGAAATCACGTGTAGCGCCCTAGCTACAGTGTCCATCAGCAACGGCCAGATCCAAGTCCGTGGTCAGCTGGGTCGACTCCGGTTGACACCCCTAGATGACCGAGCTTTCATTTTCAGTTTCGATGCAGATGATCCCCACCTGATCAGAGCGCATCCTCGGGACGAATTGGACGAATTGGATGTGGATAGAAAGCACGGGTTGTTCATACAAGACATTCTCGAGGATGGGCCTGTTCAAGGCGACGGGGCCTTTGAGTACATCTCGTGGATACGCTGGAGTAAGTGGCCTAATTCGCCTGCATCAGTAGGTGCTCTTGTAGTATCTCCGGTCGAAGAGGACAAAAACACATATCGCAGAATAGGTTGGCTGGAGTTTCAATTTGGGCGAGAGCGATCTCTGGTGACCGAGACAAGAAACGTCGTGCTTATTTGAGATGGGGACGTTTGGTCAGTGACATAGACACCCCCTGCAGTGCTGAGTGCTTGATTCGCAGTCGGGCGTGACGAGGAACCCATGTTCACGTGTTGGCGTGGTGGCTGGGAACGAGCACTGGCCAATCGGACGACGTCATTGCCCTGCCAACGCACGAGCGGCTGGTGATTGACGACACTAATTACTTTGAGTCCGAGACGCTGTCGCTGCCTCGAGCAATTGGTGCGATATCAATCCATATCAGTCCAATCTCATCAGTGTCTCACATATCGTCGTCGCTGGTGATTGTTTACCCCACACCTTCACCGTGCCCACCGCCCGGTACCAGCTGAGTATTCCACGGGCGCATCCACATTCCTCGTCCACGTTGTTGAGTCTCAATTGAGACGCGTCTCCACCATGCGGACCGCTCTGGTACCTCTCCTCCTTGCGCCGCTGGCCCTCGCTGCGCCCGACAAGCTTGCCGCCTTCGAGCCCGCGCTTGCGACCCTCGATCAGCTCACCACCTCGAACAACGACACCACGCCCGTCGACGGCATCGTGGAGCTTCTCAAGCGCCAAAATGTCTGCGGCAACAGTCAGTACCAGTGCAGCAACGCCGCCAGCCTGTGCTGCCCGCGCACCGCCATCTGCTCCGCCGACAGCAACAACGTCGTAGGCTGCTGCCCGCAAGGCGCCGCCTGCACCGGCACACTCGGCACCTCAGCAACCGGCGCCGTCTCGGCATCGACCACCTCGCCCTTCGTCACCGCCTCCACCACCTCGCCCTTCGTGCAGCAGACGACGACCGCCTCGGGCGCATCAACGGTATCCAACGCTTTCTACCCTTTTCCCTACATCGCGACGACTTACACCAATGCAGCTGCCTGCTCCAGCGCTTATACGCGCTGCCAAAGCGATGCTGCGAGCTGTACAAATGCTCTGATTGGAGGCGCGCAGGGTGTCACCATCAGCGCGCCAAATGGAGGCGCGACCATCACCGCGGTGCCGAGCATAGGGGCACAGAGTGCGAGCTCCATCTGCTCGAGTCTGAGCCAGGAGGCGTGCTATGGGCTGCAGGTCGATGCGTGCCGGGCGTTCGATGGGAGTGGAAACGCAGCGCCCACGCGGTGTGGAGGATACATTGGGGCCGTGGGCGTTGCCCTGGGCGTTGCCGGCCAGCTGCTATGAAACGAGAAGAGGTGGAATGATAATGGCTCACGGTTCTTCCATGTCGATACTTGAACGAAAACGGTGTGAGCGTGGCTTTGGCCGTGCGAGGAGCGAATGCATGATTGGCGTTTTATGGCAGCGAGTACTTTTCTTGGCGCCTCATGGCGATTCCGATGGACGAACATAGCTACGAATTATAAATGTCTAGCGTACTATCCTGCCCGAGTCTCAAGGACCTTCAACGTTGAAATGCTCCACAGCACGTCCTTAGTGCGGCGCATATCGATAACACTAGTCTCCCAAACTTCACCTCGCACACCTCGCACCACCCCTCGTCATCGCCGATGTTCAGCCCTTTCTCCCGCGCCCCTCGCGGCAGCGCTGCATGGTTCAACGCCGGCCCCGTGTCGTCGTTCCCAGACATCGAGACCGATCCGGGGCCACTGGGGCAGCAGCGCAAATGCCACGATGCCTTTGCACCAGGGTGTAAGGTCTTTCATGTGCCGAGGGAAGACGCCACAAGCGCCACGCCCGTTGCGATAGACGATTGGAAGGATGGGGAGACGGATACGAAGGACCAGGTCATGGTGTTTCGGTACAGCGGGAGCGTCGTGGCTGTGAACCATGTATGTCGACTACGTGAACAAACAGTGCTTGTAATGGAAGCTAAGTGGCGGTAGGAATGCCCGCATGCCTCGTATCCACTGTCGAATGGCACGCCCTTTGATATTGAGGATTTCGGTGTCAAGCTCAGCGCTGGTATCACGTGCCCGAAGCATGACTGGAGCTTTGATCTGCATACTGGGAAGAGCGACAGGGGGAGCTACAAGTTAGCAATCTGGGAGACGCAGTTGAGAAAGAGCACCTCGGGTGAAGAAGAAGTCTGGGTGAGACGAAAGCAAAGAATCGGATAGGGAGGCTCTGTGCAAGAGACGGAACGGAACGAAGCTCGCAATGCGGTTACCAAATCGAAACTTTGGGGTATGTGGAGAGGGACCGCAATTGATTGAAGGAATCCTACCTTGAGAGATCAGCTTCGCTTGAGCGGGTCTGCTTCGACAATCACCCAGCTGTCAAAAGCAAAGGGAGGTTAAATGAATGCACCTACCGGCCACTCCAGACTCAGAGGAGCATCAACATACTCAGAATCGACCCTGGCCAACACGATGACCGTCTGAAAAGTGCAATTCATCCCGGTTGAGCGACATGTTCACAACAAGTGGCAAGTTCCCAGGTCACGACACCACCATATCCCTTTCACCTGCAGGCTCTGCCATGGCACCCGACGTCCGCACGACCGCGCATGAAGAAAAAAGACCAGCCCACCGCATGCTCCGAGGGGCTTGCGAATCTGCTCATCGGGCGTGGAGTGTCGGTTGACTCGTATGACATAGATTCTACCGAACGGGTTCGCTTCGAATCTCCAGATTTCGTTCCGATACGCGTGACCCTAGAATCATGGAACGGTGCATTTGCATGCCGACTCCACGATTCGTACTGTTCGATACATCGCTCTCGGTTGTTCCAAGTGAAGACAGCGCGTTGTGTTTGGGGCCTAGCCAGACTCGAATAGGGGACGCGCTGGCTCGGCTTCATAGATCTGAGCTATGCCAAAGGAGACAATCATCAGTTGTCGAGACCATGCTGTGTTTGTTGCAGACTTTTAACCGGGATATCATCGTCTGGCAATCGGTCAATGGCCCACATAAAAGTTTAGCACGCTAGCATCGGATACCTTTAAACCGTCCATGCAATCAATTTTGAGTTCTACGAAGCGGACAGTTTACATGCCCTTAGCGATTCCGGGTTCCATTGCCCATTCCTTCTGCACGGCCTGTACCTGCTAAGTAAGGCTTCGCCCACACCAGACTGTATAGATCTTTTCTTCCGTGGGTACGCAAGACATGCATCAAGTCGACGTCAGTGCAAGGAACGATACAAGTGACGAAGGGAAAATTGCGATTGTTCTTTAGTTGCTCACAAAGGCTACCCTCCAGTTTTTCGATCAGTCGCCATTTTTCATGGTAGGGTATGTTGATGGCGTTTTCGATCAGCGTGCGTTGTTTATTGACGACCGTAAGCCCCTCTTCGATGGCTTGGATGAGCGTGTACTCGCTGAATCCCCTGTCGACATGTTCAACGAGGACTAGGTGGGCGACTAGGTGGGCGTGTAGCTTTATTGCATTGCATAGATTCAAGGCGGCTCGATCGATGGACATGAGTTGGGATCTGTCGGCCAGTCTTAGAACATTCTTCTTGGCTTCAGAGATATCATCCGCGAGCTCGGCAGGAACACTCTGATTGCGGCCGAAGCGTGAGAGTAGAATAGCGAGATTAGCGAGACAAAATGCGTCGAGTTTGTTTCGCTTCTCAAGGTGGACCATGATCTTGACTACCGCTTTATCGACGTCTCCAATCATTGTAACCGCAGTCTTAGCATAGGTGGCTCGCTTCTGTTTCTCTCTAACAAGCTCGTAGTTCCTCCCCCTCACAGCATCCTCAAGCTGTGCGATCCTGGAAGCCTTCTCTTTGTTCGCTTCAGTCAGAGTGAGGACCGCCTGACGCAGGTTGTTCAAGTTTCCCACTGTCAGGCTGGCGACCGCCTAACTCGGGTCACTTGATTCTGGCATCGTGCGGCGGCTGGAGAACGAATGACGGGATGAGGAGTGGTAGTGATGCGGAAGACGCGTTGTTTGTGGTTGCTGAGAAGGTAAGAAGGCACATCCGCTCACCAAGGTTGAGGCGGTTGCGCTGCGTGCTCAGCGCCTGCCTCTACTCTCACCCGCACCATGTAAACAAACCAGTGACCGGCTAACAAGCTCTCTCCACGACAACGGACCTCGCACATCCGCGATGGCAGGTCACATGCCGCGCCAGAATCTCCGCCGAATGACCAAACGGAGATTGCTTTCTTACCATACAACGCAGAAAGAGTCACCAGACAGAGCGCCAGAGTAGCGTACCATGGCTCCCACTAGGGCATGTACGACAACATGGGGGGTCTACCCATAGATTTGGTGTCAGTCAGACCTTAGTGTCAAAAGAACCTTCGCTCGTGCAATCAGCACGAATGTCGTGACGGTCCTTTGCTCACAGCTCTTTACACATGTTGTCCCAAGTGCTTCCAGGAGAAATGCTGCGAATGTCGAGAGAAAGCGTTAGCCCAAACAGCAACGGGCAAGATTTACCGGAGCGCAGTCATTGTGTGACCGCTAAGAACGTGAATTAGCACGCTTTGTTACAGTATATTTACACACATGCAGAATTCTGCAGGGGGCTCCACGCGTACCCCAGAGCACCTACTCCTTCTTCTCCTCTTCCTCCTTGGGATTCTCCTTCTCTTCCATATCCATTCTCCGGCTCTCAACTGTAAAGTACAGACTCCTGCTCGCGCCCTCGAGCGCGCTTGTGAGACTGCCACCAATGCCCTGCAGCATCTGTACGAGCGATGCACGCAGGCCATCAATACCACCGGGTATGCTGCCCACCCACTTGGTGCCCTCGAGATCGAAGACCTTGCCCTCTACTCGCGCGCCAAGCAGCATCAGCTTCTGCAGACCGGATTGTACAGCGGGCTCGTAGTAGTCGGGGTTCGCTTTGCGCTTCGGCGCGGGGAAAGCGGGCGCTGACGGCGAGAGGATTTGGAGAACGGTCTTGAGATATTGCGGTGATACCTGGGGGAATGCTACGACGGCGAGAGGGCCGGAGAGGAGGGGCTCGAGGTCGTGCTTGAGCTTCCTGTCGTTGGCGACCTCATATGCGTGCCTCGATAGACCGTGTGTGAAGCGCTCGTCGTCGACCTTGTTGCCGGTCAAAGGTACTCGTGCGCTTGTTGGTGTGCGAGGATCGGTCGGGTGATCGGTCGGGACTTCAGACGGCGTGAAGAACTCGACGACTTTCAGGGCACTGGCGAAGATGTTGGTCTGGATGACCTGAATCCTGATCTGGTCGGCGATGGGTTCCTGGCCGGCTGCCACAAGCTCGGCGTCAATCTTACGCAGAGCAATGGCCAGTTCCCTTCTTATACTCATCCATTCTACGGCCTTGACATTGTTGTGTTGGAAGATGAGCATCAACGGTGATGACTTCAGCAGCGACTGGTACTGCCTGTGCAATTGGGTCTTGCGCTCCTCGGGGCGCTTGTGTGAGGGAGGCTGTGTGGCAGGGTAGAGCACAATGGGCGCTGCTGGCCTGTCGCCGCGCTCGAACGCAGGCGCAGGAGTCGGCTTGACGTGTGCTACCGAGGCATAGCCGGCGGTTGCGATTCGCGAGACGGGGGCGGGAGTTCTAAGACGGAGGGCCCGCGGTCTGATGTGTATCCTTGGTGGCATGCTGGATGCTATGTGGGTGCGGCGCAATTGATAAGCCTCCGACTTCCATCTATCGAAAGATTTCCTAGAGAAGCGCGTTCGAGATAGTGGCCCGTGCACTCTGCACCATCTCCCATGTCCGGTAGCACCCCCGAGGACCATCAGCTGCATATTCTCTCTTTTCGAATTTGTATTCTGTCCAGTCCTTTGTGTCTTAAGCAGTCAATCCATACAGCTACTGGTTCTTTCATCTTGCGGTTGAGCAATGGTGCTGCAGGTACTAAGGACTGCATCCCGAGCGCGCGTGCTAAGTCCATTAACGTGGAGTAGCGGAGGTGCAAGATGCATTTCGGTAAGCCTTAAACATCAAATTGACACTCCATCTAGTGAGCGAATCGAGCACAGCTGACTTACGTTAGACTGAACGAAGGAATCGACTGTCCAAGTTTTGGACACCAACAGCCGGCCAAAACCAACAAGAGGGAGAACAAGATGAATCACATGCACTTCTCGTTCGAGGGGGCTATCTTCGACAGGCTCACTCTGGTGTTTTCCATCTTCTGCCGTTGGGGCTGAGAGTGCAGAATAAGCTAGAGGCCCTCATCGACAAGCACATGGAATCTATAGGCGCATCTAAGACATCACTGTCCTCGATCACCACAGAAGAGCTTTGGAAACAGTCTGGGCGCTACTCAGCCAACTCAGAGCTTTTACGTTTGAAGGACCGCAAAGACTCCGGCTTCTTACTATCACCCACTCACGAAGAAGAAATTACTTCGTTGGTAGCCTCGATGGTCCATTCCTACAAAGATCTTCCCCTCAGACTGTACCAAACTGGCCGCAAGTACCGCGATGAAAAGCGACCAAGACAAGGTCTTCTGCGCGCTAAAGAGTTCATGATGAAGGACCTGTACACATTCGACTCCACCGTCGAAGCTGGACTGGAGACATACAAGTCCGTCCGCCAGGCCTATAAGAACCTCTTCGAGCAGCTCAAACTACCCTATCTAGTCGCAGATGCCGACTCGGGCAACATGGGCGGCAAGCTAAGCCACGAGTACCACTTCGTCTCCCCAAAGGGCGAGGATAACGTGTGGTCCTGCAACACCTGCCCATACGTCGCCAATGAAGAACTAGTCGAAAAGAACAGCGGTCCCTACGAAGTCGGCAAGCTAGTCTCTCACCCCGAACTCAACCCCCTTGTCTTTACCGGCATAAGCGTCAACCGTGAAAGCAAGATCCAAATCCGCCTTCCCCGCCCCTCCAACGTCGCGCCCGACTACCAACCCCCATGGTCCGAAATCTCCAAATACCTCAACTTCCACGCCCTCAAAAACATGGTCCAGATGCTCCCCGATCCGAATCTCGACCTCGACACAGGCATCGAAACCTCTGCGTTGGAGAAACTCCTCACGGAAACAAAATACACAAACATCATCCTCGACCGCAGCGTGCCTACACCCATGGATTGCGAGCACCCCAGCATGCCCGGATCCCTGGACCTGACAGCCGTGAAAGAGGGCGATAGTTGTCCGCGCTGTGAGACGGGGGAATTGCGCGTCCAGAAAGCCATCGAAGTAGGCCACACATTCCACCTCGGGACGCGGTACTCGGAGCCACTCAACGCCTTCGTATCTGTGCCATCGGAGAGCAAGGACACAAAGTGGGTGCCCATGCAGATGGGCTGCCATGGTATCGGCGTCAGTCGCTTGATCGCCGCCATTGCATCGGTCCTCTCCACTCCATCAGGCTTGAATTGGCCGCGCGTTGTTGCGCCGTTTGAAGTCGCCATCCTTCCCGGCCCACAAGCTGAGGCTGCCGAGGCTGTTGAGGTGTATGATGCGATTACGGAGAAGGGTAGCGAGGTTGATGCGGTGCTGGACGATCGGCCGATCAAGAGTCTGGGGTGGAAGTTGAAGGATGCGGATTTGATTGGGTATCCGGTGGTCGTCGTGCTGGGGCGCGGGTGGAAGGAGAGGAGGGAGGTGGAGGTGCAGTGTCGGAGGCTGGGGGTGAAGACGGACGTTAAGCTTGATGAGCTGAAAGGGGAGGTTGAGGGGTTATTGGAGCAATTGTGAGACGCCTGCTGTGTACAAATATGTGTACCATTGTGTTGGGTTAAGCGGATTGAGCTTGCAGTAACGAAGCACTGTAGTAGATGTGGCACAAATGTATAGTAATTTTACGTTTTGATTCATTTTATATCTGGACTCGTATCGTGTCGAAATCCACGGGTATCATGAGGGACATTATCCCGAATATGCACAAAGCACCGCTCGTCTCAAGGCAGCTGACTGTAACCAGACTGACCGAGGCGCGTGCTGAAAGTTGCCAAAGCTGAAGCTGCAAGCTAGAAACGGTCGATCTGAAGGCTGAGAAAAAAGGCAATATTGTGACGAAATTCGATCCGCCGGCGCCGGATATACCCCATATGTGTTGTAGGAATGATTCATACCTGCATCGCTGCGCATTAGAGTGTGAAAAGAAGTGGTGTACAATGCGTGGGCGTCGGGGCGTGTGATCGGGCGTCGTCTAGGTGATCATGTTGGCCGTCGTCTGGTTGCCTGCCCAGCGTGTAAGGTCCGTCGTTCTCGTGACCGTTTTCTTGTGAACGTGGAGGATAGTTTCGAATGCGCCATGTAACGCCTATTGAAAATCCAAAGCCCAGTGCTCTATAATGTCGAATGTGCGAAAATATCAAATCAAGTGTTGTTTCACCGCCGAGCACCGCCAACTTCGACTGAGTGCGGGGTCCGCTCAAACTGTGTTTTCCGCCTCTTGAAACTTCCTCGTGCGCCGTCTTCGCCTGTCGAGTCGGTTGCAAAGTCGTCGCCGTAGCCCTCGCTGTAGCCTTGGTAAGAGTCCTCGTTGTACTGTCGTTTCGAGCCTGATCTCTCTGGTCTTCGCTGCAGTGCATGCCTGCTCTGTGTCGGCGCCGAGGAAGGAAGTGGTGTGCGAGCTTGGGTATCGGCAACAGGCTTCGCGCGGAGGTTGTCGTCTGTGCCAATGTATGCCTTGTACTTTGACGCCTCTGAAGGTGGCAATGCGCCAGGCCCCATGCCGCCTAATGCACTGTCGAGTAGACTGCTGAAGTCCGGTACCAGAGCGGTTTCCTCGCGATTCAGTTGTCTCCAAGGCTCTTTCCCAGCGTTGATCGCCCCCCAATGATCATCTGGCAGACTCATTGGGCCGCTAAACACATCGTCCATCTTCACCGCCTTTGGCTTGCCTGCGATCTGCAGGGTTTTGATGTGGCCTTCGTAAGACTTTCGCAATTTGTTGATCTTCTCGCCGGTCACCGGATCCACTCGCGCCACAGACTTCGCTAGTCTCTCCAGGCCGTACAACCTGAAAAGATTTTGCGTGCTATGCGGTTCCGACTGCTTGAAAGTTTCGTCGCCACTCAAGAAGAGCAGACTCCCACAAATTCCCTCTGCAGCTCTCAGCCCTCCCTTTTCAGAAAAGAGTGCTTGCCCTTGCCGGTCGTGATTGGAATGTGTGTCTATGCCGAGGCCCTGCGCAGTCTCTTCTGAGCCGTCTTCCATCATCGCATCACCGTCGCTATCAATGTTCGTCGAGTAAGAATGCCCTGTAGTGCTCGCTGACGTGGGAAACGGGTGCTGGGCCGAGGCCGATGTCGCCGGTTGAGACACAGACTGGTACATGTTGGCTGAGGATGGCGGCGTCTTGCCCGGAGACGTGGAAGTCGCAGTCATGGCAGAGCGGCCATTGGACTGCGAATTCATCGAGTGACAAGGAGGAGAGGTCGGAGTACGCGGTACAAAAGGCTTTGTCGTTTGGCCGCTCGCCTTGGCAGCGACGTCGAAGGGTGGGGAGGCCGGCGAGTATCTTCCAGAGTTGTCCAGGCGTTGGCGTTTCGCGCTGTGACCCGACATGAATACCGCGAGGTTGGTGGTAGAGCGGCAGTGAAGGGCTCGTAGGCGGTGGGCGTGAGGCTGTAGGTGAGCGCTGCTCGTAATGGGCTTGGCGCTTCACGCTAAAAGAGAGTGTGCGCGGCGCTCTAGACGGTGCGCATTCGAAGAGTGTCGTCGGACGGTGAGTTTGCGGTGGTTCCGAGGGATTTGCGGGGCGTGGGCGATTTGGGCGGTGGGAGTGGGCTGGGTGACAGAGGTGACGGCGTGAATGCGAGGGAACTCGGCTCAGTCCGCTCCTTCCCAGCTGGTCACGTGCTGGCGCGCAGTCTTGGAAGGCGCGACCCTGGAAATCATCCAGCTAACGAAACGGTTTCACCTGGCAAGCTCAAACATTCGCCGGCACTCCGCCAATCTTGGATCAACGTGCATGCTCGCCCAATGACTGCATTGCCCGGCCAGTATGGATGACAGGACCTCTCGCGCTGGCGAAGCCGCCCACTCTGCCAGCACATCTGGTCAACCTACGCGTCCTACGCCCTCAACCACCGCAAACCCCAATGCGCCGAAAGTGCAGCAGCCTAAACCACAGGCCTTGCCCTCGCGCTCAGGCCCCAGCTCGATCCTTGTTTCGCCGCGCCAAAAGGGAAACCCAATTCTAAACAACGTCAAGTTGACCGCTTGGGAGTATTCAGACATCCCTGCGGATTACGTCCTTGGTGCCACGACTTGCGCGCTGTTCCTGTCGCTCAAGTATCACCGTCTGCACCCGGAGTACATCTACAATCGCATACGCGACCTGAAGGGTCAGTATGATCTGCGCATTGTATTGACGATGGTCGACGTTGAGAATCACGAGGATTCGTTGCGAGAGCTGTCGAAGACGTCATTGGTCAACAACGTCACCGTCATGCTGTGTTGGAGCGCACAGGAAGCTGGGCGCTACCTGGAGCTCTTCAAGACGTTCGAACATGCTGCACCCACCAGCATTCGTGCCAAGCAGTCTTCTACCTACTCAGAGAACATGGTCGAGTTCATCACAGTGCCGCGCAGCATCAACAAGACCGACGCTGTAGGCCTGGTGTCGAACTTCGGCAGCATACGGACTGCCATCAACGCCGGACCAGAAGAGATTGGCCTGATCGCCGGATGGGGAGATAAGAAGGTTCAGCGTTGGTGTAACGCGATGAAAGAGCCGTTCAGAGTCAAGAAGGCTGCAAAACGTAGCCTAGGACCTACCCGGGAGAACACTCAAGCAGGTCGAGAGAGAGATACCTCTATGGCAGAAGATGAACGTGAGGCGCCTGGAGAGCCTGTTCTCCAGGCCATGGCGCGTCAGAGACTAATTGATGCTGCACCAATGCCTCTTGGAGTGCAGCAAGTTTCTACAACTTCAGGTATGACCGCGGACGCAGACAGGCGGCCTGATCATCGTCCTGCTGAAGTCTTGGACGAGTTCGAGGACGACGAAGAAGCGCTGAAGGAACTTGATCATGCACCTCAGCATGCTGTATCCAGGCCTGCGAAGCGCAAACAGGCCGAAGAAGATGCCAGTGAGGGTGTTATGGCAGCTTTGAGTAAGTTGAGAAAACAATAATGAGTTTATCACACATATGCTTTTTGCAGGCTGTTGTTTAAGTCTTCAAACTGTCTCGGTCACCCACCCTCACTCCCTTTGCTTGCACTGTAACGATCGTCGTTTAGCGCGGTCGTTCCGGTTAGCGTGGCTTCCCCACATCCGTAGCAGGCAAACAACTGGCAGCTGCCTGCTCGACTTCCTGCTTCCACCACAACGCCTCGCGGATATTTGGTTTTTGGCCCGTTCAGTCGTGATGTCTTTTGATTTGCTACCTTCCGAATTACAAATCGAGATATTCAGCTATCTCAAAGGTTTACACCTCAAGGCTGTGCGTGCGGTCTGCCGTGCATTCAGAGATAATGCTGAGCCCACATTGTTCCAATGCGTTACTGCGGCAGCACGATATCAAGCACTGGGTGCTTTGCAGAAGATCTCGTTATTCCCAGTGTTTCAGAAACATGTCCGGGAGATAGTCTTCGACGGGTCACAATATGACAAGCTTCTTGCAAGGCGTGAACGATCATATCACAGCCTTGCTGCCAGGATTCCCAACCTTGAGAAGGGCTTCCAGTGGCAGAAGCGCACTCGGTAAGTATTGCCAGCTCCAAAGGGTCTGGTACCATTAACACCTGCACAGATGGCAGCGATATGTCCAGCTCTACAAAGAACAAGAAGAGATGAAGACCGACGGTATTCTTGTGCACACCCTTTCAAGAGCCCTTGATTGGATGCCAAATGTTTCTTGCATTACGTACTCACCACACCCCCATCATCTCCCGACTGAAGCCAAAGATATGAAGGGCCTGGTTCAGAGAAGCCTTTCGGATTCACCCAAATCTGATTATACATCCTCCAAACACCCTTTTCGTCAACTTATTGCGGCGTTGTATTTGTC
The DNA here is from genome assembly GCF_010094145.1 of Didymella exigua CBS 183.55. Taxonomy (NCBI): domain Eukaryota; kingdom Fungi; phylum Ascomycota; class Dothideomycetes; order Pleosporales; family Didymellaceae; genus Didymella; species Didymella exigua. Next base: position 586,131 of record NW_022984781.1, on the reverse strand, counting down.
TCAATTCGCTGGCATCCGCGAGCTCAGGGCAGACTATGTTGGCGAGAGCATTGCTAACCCTGGCACTGAGTTTGCTATTGGCATCTTCAACCTGGACGAAAGCGAGATGGTGGCCGCTGAATTTTTGTTTCAGGGCCTTGAGAAGCTTGTACTGAACATGGCGTTGAAGGTTTCGGATAAGGCCACGTTCGGTGAAGTCACTGACAAATTCGCTACACTGCTGCGCAGTTCCACATGTCTGCAACACCTCCACCTCCACCCTACGCATTGGAAGTCAGAAGTAGGTGCTCAGCCTGTCTTCGCTCGGCTCGGCCTTCAGACGACTTGGCCGAAGTTGCAGACATTGAGTCTGAAGGGCATCTTCGCAAATGAGAAAGATCTGTCTGACATGATCAAGCGACACAAGAAGACTCTTACGAATGTAAAGTTCAGTAAATGCAGTCTTCTTGACGGTTTATGGGCTGATATTGTCGATGAAGTTGTGTATGGCTCTCAGATTCGCCAGTTCGTGTTGGACCGTGGGAACGAGAGGGGATTGTCTTACCTCAACTATGCATCCCTGACCACCTGGGAGAGAGACTTCTGGAAGTATGAAGGCCATCTGGAAGTGGCTAAAGACGACGAGCGAAGATTTGTAAGTGCAGAAGCCCTGGTGGCTTGAGTTTGTATGCTAATGAATATAGGTCGAAAGTAACCCGTCGAAGAAGTCAGTCTACGAGCTACGGAATCGACCAACAGACACAAGATACGACTCATGAAAATGACTCGTTTTTCACTTGCAATCCGCAGCATTCGGTATAATGGATAGCAACTACAGCTCTGAACAGTTAGACGCTCGGTCAGACTCCCACCCATTGCTACAGTCGGGTGGCTAAGCAACGACATTGAAGACACATGTACGGGAATCTGCGAAGTTTAGCCCATGAATCACTTGCTGTTGTGTCTTCACTCGATGCTGTGCAGTTGTTTTCTACGAAAGGAGGGCATTTTGACCACTGAATATGTGATCGCAAAATTAAGGCTGCGGGGCTCATACAAATGAACCGGAAATTTAGATCTTTTTCTTCATCAAGTGGAAGTAAGAGCTATACAGAGGCCGCAGGTGCGTAGTCAAAAAGGCTTCAGAGACCATAGGGGTAAGTACAAGTGACAAAGTACCACTAGAGGGCATCAACGAATACAACTTCGCCGACTTCGCGTATCGACAGGCGAGTATACTATTTTTGGTAGATGTTCACAGGGCTACACGAGCTTTCAGGTTGCGGCTGCTCGGTGCGAGCCGCGTCGCCTTCCCTCCGACGGCCACTAGAAAGGACAACATCGATCCGCGCGCGACATCGATGCACTTCATCACAAACCGTGTGACATGCAGAACTTGTTGTCTTTTCACACCCGGCACAGGATTAAGCCTATAATACAGCGTCATGACAATACTGCCGAATTTGAAGGCATTTGCTGTGCGCAACCCCGCATCATCCCCCAGCATCTTTGCTGGACTTGCGTGTTGTCCTGAGGCTCTGCGCCTGATCAACTGCCCCTGCATCTTACTGGACAACCTGAACGAATTTAATTTCCGCAACTTCTCCCTACATCGAAAAATTCTGGATTTGCCCCTTCTAAGAGCACATGAGCATAGTCTGGTGTGCCCTTCGGCGGCCTGGGTACCCCTCTATCAAATGCACCCCTCTTTGCTTGCCCTTTCGATGGTTCTCTGTGAGCGGTTTCGAGTTCTAGACGACTCGTCGTGCCATTTGCAACTTCGCCACTCGTCGTGCACGTTGATTCCGCAATATAGGCATGCCGAACGGCCCGTACTTCGTTCTTTCACATCCGTTCAGACGCATATGGGAAGAGATCTACTGCCACCCGTATACCGAATCTAAGTCCTTCTTGCCCTGCGGAGGTACAGCAGTGCCAACGAAGCGCTGAAGGGCAAAGTGATTGTGCAAGTACGACCTGCGGCATCGCAAACATGGTTTGTCGAGTCCCTCAGTTCCTTGAATCAAGTCGTCGCCACGCCTTCGTCTGATGATATTACGCTTTTCATTTCCGTTCAGTCCCGCTCTCTGCCACAGTACTTCATTGAATGACTCTCACGCAAGCGAGTCTGCTACTATCCTTGATCATATGCATCGAAGCGCCAACCTCAGCCAGCTCCTTCTTGTTCCATTGTGCTTCCAGCTGTCACTTTCACCGTCATGTTTGCTTGACTGCGAGTGGAGTTTCTGTCATAAGCCACAGGTCACCGTGTTTCCAACCCCCCACGCACCTGGCACTCTAGGCAGGATGAATTCCCCGTCTCATCATCCACATCATTATCAAAGCACCCAGAACACGCATGGCCACTCCGACGCCGCAAACTTAAATATTCAGGTACTCCCAACTTCATCATTCAAGCACAGCTCGTTCTGATTGATTTAGTCCACGTATTATCAAAACATCGCAGACAACGTCACGCATTCGCATCAATCAAATCATTATGATCCCTATACCTACGGCTATCCTAGTCCAGAGGAGATCGGAGCGGAAATTGGTCAGCCAGTCCCCTTTAGCCAGCAAAGGGGGCCGTCCCCACCATATCAGTACGATTACGAGGTTTTGAGAGACCGAGTCACCATCAACAACGACGTGCACCGTATCCTGAACAACCCTGCTCTTAGCGGAGGTGATGACAATGGCTCTTCTCACCCTCGATACAATACTCAGCAACATCTACCACATCTACCGACGAGTGGTATGGCGAGATCGCAGTACGAGAAGGAACGGGACAAGCCTTTCCATGGCATCGCAGGAGTTCCGCACAAGTCTGACTATGATGTTCCGAGCCAGAGACGCAAGAAGAGATCAACGTGAATCACATAAAAGAAGAGCAGAAAGCATTCAAGCAGCAGCAAGGGACGTATATAAACCTAGAGTACTCTTCACAAGTTCCGGTCACTGAACAAGTATTCAATAAGAGTGAAGAATCTTAATGAGGGCCGAATTGAGGGCGCTAGAGGAAAAGCTGTGAATGTGGCGATGGTGGTACAGCAGCGTGTGAAGGTGCAGACATATAGTAAGCGCTCGGAGCGTCCCACATTGCATCACACATACTTGAGCCTTTGACAAGGCTGAGGATGACATTTACGGTTTATTCTCACGGCTTCCTTCTACCGTTTGAAGATGGTCAAGGCTTTTCACAATTTATCTGGACGGATGGTATGTTCCTGGGCGATCATTGTTTGTTGTTAGTTCTACAAAATGATGGCACCTATGATCCCTGATCTTGCCTAAATTGCTGTCACATCACTAGACATGCTTTTGGTAAATCTGTGAAGAAGCAGAGTAGTCACGACCGAAAAGTCGAGGGCATGACAAGATCTCGGAAACTGAAATGATGCGGCTCTGCGTGCTTACGCAGCTCCCTCACCGGTGATCATCACTTTGCCTCAGCCAAGCTCCTGGGCGCGTACGCTGGAGGACTGAATCCATATATTCAATCTCGCTTGTTGTAGCAGTTGCGATAATGATAGCCAGTCATTGTATGGAGGACTCCATGGCTCTTAACGTCGACAATAGCATTTGTTAGTATTTTGTAAGTGTTGCTCCTCATCTCATTCTAGCCACGGAAAGTGCGCTCGTGTGACGACGAAAGTCGAAAGATAGCCCGGTTGTAGAGACGGCCCCGGCATGTCGGGCTTGCAATTTTGCTAGCGACTTGGTTTCAAGATTACCTCACTGATTTCCATCAGAAGCTCACAAGTTTTGTGTCATTCAGCCTTCGAAGATGTGATGAGATGGGTGCATGGAGCTGCACTGGTGATGCGAGATCGTCGGGTGTTCCCGAACCGAGGTGGGGTCGCTACCTACCGGTACCGGTACCGGTAGAAGTGATTGAGCGAAACCTCATCACAGTATCCTTTGCGAGATTCGTGTATTGTTAGCCGATTTCAATGGTATACCGCTTGTTCTCCACCCAGCGGCCGTCAATAAGATATTGCCTTCTCCTCTCGATCACCGGCGCCGGCGCGCTAGAGCAGAGTCCTCCAGGACGCCATGCCAGGTTGACCTCACCGGTCGAGTCCCTCGATTCCTTCGTTCTCATTCATGACGCTTCATGTGTATTGACTTTATCGGGAAGAATCAGCGATGCTGAGCTTCGGGCACGCCGACCCGTCAGTCTATCTGACCCGTCTCTAGTTCATCTGCATACGATCATGGCTTGTAACGTTGACACCGAATCTGACAGGATCGCAAGTTGGCTCTCAACTCTGATTCGGCCCCCACCGTTCGGTGTAATCATAGCACAGCTAGAGCCTCGAAAATAGATTCTCAAACTGAGGATCATTGTAGGGGCTCATGTCAGGACCATCGGGAGCTGAAAATAGACATCCATCGTGGGATATGAAGTATCAATGCCTCCGTCAATGTGAGCGAGAACTTTCGAAAGACCTGTTGTCACTGCAGCAGGTCAATCGCAGTGCTACTTCAACCCAGACGGGGCCTGTTCGATTCGTCGACCACTGATCGTCCGCCCATGTCATTTCCTCCACATGGTTAGTACTCGACTACAGCACAGCCTGTCCTCCAGAACAGCACTCCTTTCGATTTTCTGCAACGCAACTCTTCGCGCATCTACCTAGGCACTCCGGCTGCTCACGTCAATGCCAGCATGCAAAGCCTACCGAGCTATGCATCGCGCCCTCAGCACTCGGCCTTCAGGTTCATCTGTTGTCGTTCACCAACTCAGGTCTCCACGGACGCAATGGTAGCACAGAGCTACCTGATATTAACACCGGTGAAAAACCAGCCTCGGTCGTGCCCGATTCGGCCTAGGCAATTGATGCTTACCCAGCTGAAGCCTGAGGTGCGCCTTACCTTTCTACTCACAGCCCTTCGCATTTGCTAATAGGACCAGTGATCAAACTGGCCTGGGGCAGAAACAAACATGGAGAATCCCCACCAATGAATCAGCAATATTGGAGTGAGCGACGCTAAGCAATTGATGTTGAAGGTGTCAGGGAAGGCAACAAGACCTTCCACCAGAGACACAACGAACCATCGATATGTCCCGCAGTGAGTCGAGCGATTGTGGACCAATTACCTTACGGAATGGCGATTTGCCTTTTGCTTGCAGGCATTGCTCATGCAGTCGGAAGCACCATCGCTCCTTCCCGGGCGGTACCCACCGCATGCACCTATCCACAGCGCCCTCAAGGGCGCTGCCCAGCAGTTTCAAGTTGCAGGTACGCACTTTGTCCCGCAAAAGTCCTCGGGGACACACCAAGCGGACCCCATCGAGACGCGCGTTCTGTGCTATCGTGGATTTGCGACCATAAAAGTCCTGCCATGGCGCTTTCCACTCAGACCGGATATCTTCGAACCGATTCCTAGCAAGTGACAATATGCGACTATTGATTCAATCAAATAACCGCTGGAGCTTTGAGTGAGTTCGTATACCTTCAAGCTGTTACTCACTTGCGAGACCAGTGGTTAATATGCGCAGACTCACTTCGACCAAGCACCATACACTCGACTGTTCAATACCACATCGAGAATCTATACAGAATACACTCGCTTCGCCCATTTCTGAAACGGGGTCAACCACTCGCTCATCTAACAGCAAGGGCTCTATAATTTCTTCAGTTGCAGTACCGAACGCCAGTGAGCAGAAGATTGAGACTGACTGTCATTTTGCTCTTTCACGTCGTGAAAGCATACGAAAGCGTCTCAGCCGGCTGTTCGTACATTTTAGACGAGCACCATCAGCACCTTCGCAGGAAATATTCGAGTATCGATATAGGGTAGACGCCTCAGAATTGCCTGCTGGGGGAACTCCCATCACAGGCTCAGCCCCATTAGAAGAGATGCCGGCTTCGTTTCCCCAGTCCTCACTTATCGACGGAGAGACGTTTGAGCTGGAACAACCGCAACCATACACTTCGACAGGTCAGTTCTGCGCGATGATCGAGCCCTACAACGAGTGTCTGCTCAGCTCTCGTCAGGGCTGCGGCAAGCAAGAGTTCGCTGGCGATCTTACTATGTACCAAGCTCCTCTCCAAGTCGCGACCCCCAAAAGTCTTCCGCGCCTCGCAGTACCTGGATCGATGCAAAACGTACCCGCCATGACATATGATCAATCTCCACACTCTGCATCTACGATATCTCCAAATACACCACTGGGTCGCTTCGGCAATAGGACCCAGCCACACTGGATTTTGCAGTCTGGTCCGCCACTAGTCTCCCCTTGCGATACAGCAAGTACGTTACCGTGGTATCACCCTCAGCCTCAGCATTACCAGATGCAGCGTAGCTTTGAGTCGCCTTTGACTCCCAGTTCTACCAATTCCTCCAATTCTGCAACTCTGTCTGCTCAACCGCAGTCAGCCTCTGCAACATTCGGTGCATGGCCGCAGCCTGGACCCGAGTATCTGCGAACAGCTTTTCCACAGCGATACCAGCCAATCAATCACGAATCGAACACGCATTCCGCACCGAGCTACCAACCATGTACTTGGGCGACGAACGCTCAATGCTGCCACCATGATTTGCATACAGGTCACCAAACTCAGGCTCTGTCATCAGAAAGAAACACGCATTTATCACCGCAATATGTTCCACCGCCTCGCGAGATCCAAGGCAGGAAGCAATCGCCAGCATACAACGAGTCGCAATTCCTACCAGCCATTCACATGCACGACACAACCGCCAGTTTTTGTCACACGATCGAAGGAGTGCCGCCACCTGCCTACAGTCCACTAGCTGCGAGCCCTGCTCAGTATTCATCAGCTATCTGCGAGCACTGCAACAAGATTTTCACAGGCAAATATGGGAAAGGTAACTTGACGAGGCACATGCGGCAGATCCATGAGTCACTCATGGGCGGAGCGATACATCCGTGCAGGTTTTGTATGAAGGCGTACAACCGTGCCGATGCGTTGAGGAAACACAGTTGGAAGAAGCATCGAGATGAAGACTCAAGGCCGAACAAGCGGCGAAGGTCATAAAGAGGTAGTTATGTTTCGCATCTGTTTCCGTTTCGCGTGGACTGTAAAGTAGCATTATAATACCCAGCCATGTCGCCTCAGATCTGTGATGGATATAAAACATCTCTTTTTGAAAAGAAAAAAAAACACCAGAATGTCTGAGTAGCACTAAATGCAGTTGCCAAATTTGTCACCACGTTGACTGATGATGGACACAACAGTGCACCAGTGACAATTGGACTGTTGTCTTGGACCTGCCAATAGATATCTGCATGCTCTTGTTTTCTAGTGCCCTGACGAACTGGCGGTCAAACGCTCCTAGCCTTGTGTCACTACTTCTTCAAGGGGTAACGGACAAGCCCCACTTCCAAAATCACCCCTCGGGTTGTGGCTGCTGTTGGCGCCCACGTGGTAGCAGTTACGAGCCGTTAGCGGATGTGATATGCCTACCAATAATGGGGAGAGTTTCTGCTGGTTGTAATCCGCCGTCGTGCAGCAGGGCGTCGGATATGTACTTCTGCCCAGTGATAGATTTGATATGAAGCCTTGTGGCCCCACATTGCAGGGGCCTAAGGGCGAGCGTCAGATGCATGGTCAATCCGGGGGCTGAAGTGAGGCGTAGTGGGTCACATGAAGTCACGGTCTCCATGTTTGAAGGTCTTCCTGGTCATTTTCGAGGCTCTGTTGCATGTACGAATATGAGCTGTCACCTGAGATGCACGTAAGAGTGTACTGGGTTTGACCGGAGGGGGCCTGACTGCTGTACATATGCATCTTGCCTGTCGAGATGTGACAGATTCTAGCGCCAGCTGCCCCCCGTCTAATCCCGTTGCGAGGTCAACGACTTCTGGTCAACTGACAGACCACATGTAGCTGAGAGAGAACGTACCGATTATGAACTGGTATTAGTATCCCTGCTCTTATTCAACTTGGCTGACATGAATATGTGAAGAAAGTGGCTAGCATGCGGCTCTGCTGCATATCGGTCTATCAGCACTTTCAGCCGATGTTGCCCAACCTGGTCGACCAGTCACTTCTTCGAGGGTCTGCAGATCAGATGAGTATAGGTCGTGGGAATTATTACCGGCTGACTGTGTGCTCTTCAAAGATAGCCGTCAGTCATACGTAGATAAAGAGAACCTTTAGAGGCGTCAAGATTCGGGTTGTATGAGGTAGGGAGCCACCTTAGCCGGAATTGCACAAAAATATTAGAGTCTGTGAGTAAGGAATTTGGAACGGCTGCATTTCCATCGGCTTATACACCTATTACAGTAGTTCAGACTAGCCCGGTTGATATGCTGGCCATCGATCGGAGGCGCTTTGGGTTGTCACGAGTGTACCGATGGTGAAAGGTCTACCAGAATGTCGTTCACTGTCCAGGCCGAACAGATCACCAAAAAGAGACTAACCCCCGAGGTTCGGACTCGTCCAAGAGTTATGGCTGAAGCAAGGCTTTCGCTTCAAAGTAACCCATGGCATCGCAGCGAATGTTGTGTATGTACTTCGTAGTTTACCTTGCAGTTCACGCGACAGTATCACCTGCGAGTGCTATGAGTGGAACACATTTGCTGGAGAATCAAGCCATCTGCTGCGGAGACCTGCAGGTCTGCCCGTCTACATCTCGATTTTGATACCCTGCAAGACCTTGACAGATGCAGGAGGTCGATTGAGATGCGTTGATTCCGCCCTTTCGAAATGCATCGCACAGTCACTTTCCTTCGTTTCTGTGGTCACTGTTGCAGCGCATCTGCACGTTGATGCATTAAACACGTACGAGAATCTTGCGAGCTTGTAAAGGGAGCTGAGTTGATGCTACACCAAAACGCGCTTCTAGCAGCTCAAAATACAGAGCTTAAAGAGCAATTAGCAGTTATGACTAAGGGAAAAGCGCGTAAACGCAAGCGCCAACAGCACAGTGGGACTGTTGAGTATGGCGAGGCAGCTACACAGGTGGCTGCTAAGGCGTCTGTAGCTGCTAAGGGGTTAAAGAAGACGTGTAGTGGTTGTGGTCAAGAAAGAGCTCTGTCAGGCTGGGCATATGGCGAAGCCACCTCTGACCCATGACAAGGCATGTAGCAAAAGCTACCTCTGACCTGTGTCTTACGATATCAGTACTGTTCCGGCGCAGGCTCACCATCAGTGTGAGCCATGTTACCTTTTGGTTTGCTTGTCTCAGTGGCCGGAGCTGAGGCTTGACAAGCTCAACCAGCTGTCCGACGCTGTAGGAACTGTGGCAGGACTAGGCACAACGTGCGAACATGCAAAAAGGATATTGAAACATCTTCTAAATCCAATGCAAGCACAACATACGCAGTTTCACTATTTAATAGCGATAATGTTAAGGTTTGAAGTTGTTGAGTTGGTCGTGCCAAGGAAAAGTGGCCGGCTCGGTGGGTTGGACGGCTCAGTGGTTGAATACGTTATTGTAGGTGGCTCTACAGCTTCAATTTGGTGATAGCTGTAAAGGCTCAGAACGATCGCTGGTTGACTCCGATCGGTGGGTGCACGGACACGGTACAGTACCTACCAGTACCTATCGTGAACGCCGTCCACGTGCAGGTGCCATGCATGATTAGGCTCCAACGTGATCCACTGGCATAAAGGCGCACATGGAGGCAAATTTGTCCAGGAAGTCGTGTATTCGCTGATGGTATGCGTATATTGATGAGCTAATTGATGAGCGCCACACGTCAAGTGTCCAGAAGCGCTGCTGCTGCTCTTGCCGTTGCAGCTCTGACAATCGCCCCTTCCATTTGCAACATCTTCGAGCAGCTTCGGACCCTGCCCTGAAATCGACGTAGGTACTTCGTAATGTTCGGAAACGATCCAACAAGCACAGCCCGTCGTGTGCGGCCTCAAACACGGTCGAAGTTTTCGGCACTGCGCCCCCCTTCCTAGCGCACAGCGTCGCCGATCAGGCGAAGCTTCTTGATGAAAAAAACAGAAATGGTGATGGCTGCAATGAGAAGTACCCAGAGGCGGATCTGGTTGTGCTGCCCAGCTGCTACGTGTGCGCGCACGCAGTGGATTACCGGTAGTCATGGCTGTCAGCGCGGATCGCGAAAGTTCTTGTGTCCTTGTCATTCACAGGTGTGACAATGTTCCGATACAAGACGTGGGTTGTGGGCAGCTTAGGTTCCGAAGTCTGGGGATCTGAATGGTCCATGATGGAGGACTCTGTGGGTCTTGCCAGTCCTCCTCTTGGAATTTGAAAATGATCCAACGCGCCTCCCTCTCTGTTAATTATCTAACACAATCGACTCTCTACATAGTTTGAATTTTTTGTGGCCCGCTTTCCTGACCAGACGCAGTCTTGACATCCAGCCTCGTGTAAGCTCACCCCCACCCCCCGAACGTTGTGGCTGCAGACGGCTAAACTCCGACAGGCATCAGCAGCGCCTTCATCTTCGAGTAACGCTCAGCGTCGCGCTCGTATAGTCTCTTCGGATAAGAACACCTGCACTGGCTTTCGTTCTGTGCAGGTTCGGCCTCATCTTCCTCAGCTCAAGAAGTCTCTGAGAAGAACTTCCTGTCTCTATCAGAAATAGAGCGGCACAAACACTATTACCCATCGTAGAAACAGTAATACTCATCTCCATCCATCGTACTCCGAAAGCGCCACTCTCTTTGGTATCACACCATCGCTGCAACTTCTGTCCGCAAAACTTCTTTATTGGCTCATTCTTTCGCACAATTGCCATCCTGACCACACACCTAGAGGGGCTTTGAGTCAGTATACAAGCCGAACCTGCTATTGATCTGGGGTGTGAATCAACTATGAGGAATCGAAACGCACGTAACCGTTCGCCAAACTACCACGCAGACGACTTGGCGTTCAATGACTTGCGGAACCGTGCCCCTGTTTATGGCATCGAACACGAGCGGAGAGATGTTCAAAATCGCTTAGCGGTATTAGCTGGCATGGATGGAACCGATCAAGTTGATGAGCAGTCTTTGCCACTATCTTGGGACATCCAACAAACGAGCTCAAGCACTCATATATTGTCAAGCATAGCCCTTCAGCCTGAATTCAATGGTCTCGCAGACCAGGTATCCTCCATGACCTTCGGTACAGGGGGTCATGCATACACGACGACTGGTCAACCGTATCCGGCAAGTCAGACCCGAAGTGTTGAACTAGGCTTTGACTCACATGGCCTGCCTCTTGCGTCGGAAGGTTGCATGAATCCCCAATTACTGCTGTTGAACGTCGAAGATTATGACGGGCTCCAAGTGGACATTCGACGACAGACAATGGCTTTGCCTGGTAGTCTCAGCCTGAATTACCCTGGAATGAACTCCTATCCCACACCTATCCACATGCTCACCGAGCTGGGACATGTGCCATACGCACGGGAAAGGCAGCACTCAAACCTCCCTTGGTCACCTGAGCAGAACAGACCAGGCGTAGCTCACACCGGGGACACCTTTGACAGGTGCCAGCAGAGGCCTCTAATGGGCGTTGTAACGTCATCCGGAACTCATACGAACAGCCATTCATGGATGTCGGATGTGGGTGGCACAGGAAATACAGACATTTCTTGGAATTTGGATCCGGCGATGCTTAGCTTCGACACCACGGCTTCGAGTTCTTCCCACTCCGCCATGGACCAGGCTACGACTCAAAAGGCTAGTCGTGGGATCCAGCAAGGTAGTCTGGTGAGGAATCCATTTCCTGTAGGTCCCTCCACCAGTCCCTTATTCAATGGGTTTGAATTGAGTAACAGCTCAGGGCCTGTTCCTATTATGAGGTACGTATCAGCATGATGCCGGACTGGCATAGGCTGACATGCTCCGCACAGATTATCGAGTAGTTTCCTCGCACCTGACCATGGGAATATCCCGACATCGCCAACGCCTTCCGAGTTCAGTGTTACTCCTTCCATCGTACGGCCAACGCTGGTATGCGACGTCGGTAATTGCCGAGTACTGTTCAGTGGCAAGTTTCGACGGAGTAATTTCGCTCGCCACATTAGACTCGTGCATAAACGAAGAGAATACCGCTGCGCAGTGGAATTTTGCGATAAAGTCTTCAGGAGGCAGGACGCACTCAAGAAGCACTTCGATAAGAAGCATCGAAGGCCCTAAGGTCTGGCTGTGCCGCACTCCAGATGTCAAAATGCTTCCAATCCTGTCGAGCGACGAAGGTGCGCAGCCGGACAGGTTCAATTCCCGTGGCGGAACTGTTCAATGCAGTCCCGGGCTTGCGCAGAGCTCTAGGTCCCTCACCTTCAACATATTCAAGAGCTTCGTATGTCGAGCCACATTCTGCTGTCTCTCCACTGATACTCCTGCTCTTGCTGTCTTTACATGCTCATTTCTACATTCTCACACTCTGGACATATTCATTCCCTTTCCTGTTTTGGCTCTCTTTCTCGATACCACAATCGCGTTTCAACTAATTCGATATCCGTGTCCCCGTCCATGCGATATTCATTCTCTTTCCCTTTGTACATCTTCTGTCATAGCTAGGGCCTCGGTATTTCACACGTTTCCATGTTCTTGCGCGATAGGGAAGGCCGTAATAGGAGCAAGCATCTATATGCGCTGAGGTCTGGCTTCTCGGATCGTTCGCCAGGTCCGGACGGTCTCGTGGCCGTTGCGGTTTCGAATCTCGAGTATTTCAGTGGGGTGCAGTATGAGGCTCGCGTAGGAGCTTAGCATTTACTGATGAGCCGGAAAATATGGCGACGAATATCTTCGGAGACCTTCTAACGTCTTGGTAACTTATCAGTGCCTGCCTACTGTAGTGCCAGCGGCCCGAGCACCGCTCCGCAGACACATCACCTGCCAGACGACGATGACAAATATAACCATAGCAACGACACATCCCCTATTCGATCGTTGAGTGTAAGCAAATAGACTTTACTTTACCAATACCAACAACAATGTTGATGACCCCAGCTTCCCTTTGACAATTGATATCGGCAGTCTGACTTTTACAACCAACGGCAACAAGCCAACGATGAGCAGTTAACACCAAATAGGGGCCGAAGCGAAGCTGTTCACTCCTCATGCCGTCCTCATGATAGGTTCCATCAGACTAATGAGTGATTGATCGCTCCGATACATTGTGCCTCAGACTTTGAAACATCGCTAGCGACAACCGCTATTGCTGATAGTGACCGCATGCACGATACGAGACTATGGTAGCTGCGGCAGTCCGGATTAATTCGTAGGTAGAGTCTGTAAATGGCGAACGATGGGCGTCCACTCGTGCACAGATGTGTCTCATCCTGGGGATCCATTCGTACGCCTATCGCTGTTTGCAAGCTTGCTGATAATCTATGTCATCAGGGGCTAGTACGGGTCGTGCGAATCCAGGTCGAGAAGTGTGGACAGTCCCGGGAGAGAAAAAGATTCGAGGTTGAAGGGTCGCCTTGTATAAGTCGGCACAGGAAATCCTCCACGTCAGCGTGGCGCTGGCGCCTGCTGTTAATATGTTCGAGCCTTGATCCTCACTGGTCCTACATACACGCTTTCAGCCTTCTGACCATTTAACATTTGCCTTCTCGGCCTTCTAAAAGGTCAGCCACATGCCAGCTACTACAGAGCTAACGACTGGGGCCCACAGGAAGAGCGTGTCACAACTGCAAGCTTGCGTGCTTTTCTCAGCCTGCTCTCTCCTGCTCTCGAAGTTCTTGGCAATTGTATGAGCGAGACTAGACTCGTAGGTCTTGACGCACACAAGTGGCACAGCCCAACTGGGCAGTGTTGAGAGTAGAAGAACCTCACATATATACCAATCAAGGCATCGGCATCTAGGTGATCATCATTTTGCTTAGCCTCATCAGGCAGCGTCGCCCTAAGTATGATCTGCTGTCCCACGGAACGTCAGAACCTCAGAATCCCTGGATATTGATGTCTCGGCTTGTGAAAGTCATTCGTCATAATCCGATATGATCCGCACACACTCTCATCTACTGCAGACGATTATGATAATCTGGAATAAGTTCCCTGCACAGCCACATTGGAACTCGCGAGCTGTTAGACATTTTTGTAAAGCATCGGCAACCCCGAGGAAATTATTGCCACCGTTTTTTCATATCGAGCGCAAAGTCAAGCAACGTTACCCCGGCATTCACGACATGTTCTCTAAGGCTCGTTGTCAGTTGTGAGAGAATTAGGCTAAAGTCTGCCCTGATGCACGTGGCGAGGCGTACCTACCGTTACTGCGCGCTTCCGAGATCCTATCAAAATTCTGGTCGGCTGTTTGAAAAAATTCAGAACAACCAATCGACAGACTGTGCTTGATGTCATTCTCAGTAGGACTATGACTCTTGTGACCTTTGATTCCACTTAATATCAGAATGTCAAAGATTTCTGAGTTCTGACACGTACGTTAGGTACTGATAGCTTAGTGAGTATGCAGTCAGGGACGATGTTCAACTGCGGTGCTACCCAAGGTCTTGAAGTGGCCGCATACTGTCTGTAAGGTCGACTGTACCCATCGTCAGCTTAACCTGGAAATCCCCATATTTCCTCGAATATGACACTCCAGTGCTTTAGAGGCTCTTTCTACGTCCGACATAGTTCTCTCCATATCTTGTAGTGCAGATTCTGGTCTTATTCACCAGGCCGTCAACACTTTTCTTTCAAGCCACCTTCGCACCATGTAAACTTCTCGCACACCCAGGCTCTTCTGATGCAGAGATTTATAACAGTTACTCCAAATGTAGTCTGAATTTCGACGTAGAGACCGGCTGCCTTGCATCACCGGCTTGCTATAGGCAATCGCCCTTTGTGGTGTCTTATTCCGCGTTCTATGCGTGATGGAAAACGCGTGATCCTTGTGGCGATGGTTGTTTCATGGCTTGGTCCCAAAAATTTCCAAGAAGCTTCGGGACGATGCGATGACCTAAAGAAATGGTTGCAAATCCTAGGGTGGTAGAAGCTGTAGGTTTTGTGACCCTACAGGCTACAGCGGTATGTGACAACCATCTTGAGTCTAACCACGGAAAAGATGTGTCCACGTTAAGAGTTCCGGTTTGATACCTCTCCTAGTTGTTTTAATCGTCGAGGAAAAAGGAGCTGCAGGATCCCGTTGAATGTGTTGGAACGTTGGAGGTTAACGATGTCCAATCCACCACTGGTCCTAAACGATTAATTTCTACCTAGTAAAGCAAGACTCTCCGGCCCCGGGCCGTTCCTGGCGAAACCAAATCACAAATCTTTCACTTCATGTCCGCGCGCATCCTCAAGTCGAAGTTCGTGGCTGGATCTGGTTGCTTGGAGAAGTGCGGGCCGAGATGAAATGACGCAAGGGGCACGGCTCCGTCGGCTCGTATGATCTTATCTCTTGATGAATTCTACCACGGGTCTACGCCGGTACGAAGGATTGGCGTGTCTATGGGCAGCTGCTAGCAGTTGATGAATGATCTGTGACGGAGACGGCTTTGGTGCGTGAAGCAACAGGTGGAATGACTGCTGATTATGCGTCGGAAAGTGCTTCCTGAACGCAAGTCGTAGCGAAACAATTGCAAACGTCAACGCCATGTCGCTCAGGCAAGCTTCGACCAGCTCGAGCTACCTTAGAAGGTAAATCCTTGTGAAGTGCGCCATAGCACCGGAAGATTCCACACCTTGGTTCAGTGGACATCATCGAATCTCCGGACCGGGCCACGTTACGATGGCTAGTTCACGCTAGTGAAGGAGATCACTACTGATATTCACTCAATACAGCCAAAAGTACAGTACAATTGTTCCCTGTACAATACGCTCAAACCCAGCTGCAAAAGCCAAGGAGACTATGCCCTTGTAGAGAAGTTTCGTGGGGTAGCAGATTTCGCTGCATCTAACTGACTCGCTCCTTTCTTGTCTGTGGGGGGCCAGAGCGGGTGAGCAGGCTGGTCGATCCGCCAGGATTTATGCATGCACATTTTGTGTATTGAGGCGTTCTGCTAGATCAGCGATTGCAGCTCCGTGCAATACGCGGCATGTTAGACTGATCGCGTTCCGGTACCATTGAGCCGATGTTGGAGTTGAGTCGGTGTTGATAAAAACCTCTGCCCCTCCATTCACCCCAGATTGAGACAAACATCAACACCGTGGGGTTCATTCAACATGGCGCTTCCCGCCTCAGTCGCGCAATTCTGTGCTTCAGTTTCAGCTCCAGCACTCAGCTGAGCTTGGAGTTGCGATATAGATGGCGTTATTGCGCATGTTGCTGGGTTCTCCACAGATGCATCGCGGCGATTCATGGCGTTCGCCCACCACCGTGATTCGCTATTGTCGAAGGAGGATGCAACCACATTCATGCGAACACGGACGGTCGCAGCAAATTCCGTAATTCCCTGTACTTTGAATAACAGGCCTTGACGAAAGGAACGGATTTTGTTCAATCTGAGAGCGCTTTTCGTCCAACTACGGAGCCGATGATCGCATCGAGACAGCGATGACCACATCGTAGATTTGACTACCGCAATATACCGCATAGCTTGGGATTAAGACTCGTTTCAATTTGATCATGGCGCATGAACCTAGTCCAAAGAGTCCATAGGTGGCTTGTCGCTACACACTCTGGCTGTGGGCCAAAGCCGAGCAACGGGTGCGCGTGGCGCCCAAACTGCAGGATTCCCAATTATCCCTTGCAGATGACCGCTGGACCTCAGTAGTGTGTGATACCCATTATACAATGGCCTCTGGACCCCACAGGACCTTTGTTGATCCAGACCAGAGTTCAAATTGTTGGAGTGCCCGTCTGCTTTCAATCAATTTCTGCTTTGCACTCCTTCCTTACCTCCCCCTGAGCTTTGCGATTCCGCCTCGCCTTACCCGAGCCCTCATAGCGCAACATGCCATGTGTCGTCGATGGATCAAGACACACTCGAATGCCGGCTTGGTGGTGCTTGAGCCTCGCTGACATTGTCGAATGGATGCCTGCCGGGCACAGCCACAAGAGGTTATGCCTCTACGTCGTCGTCGATACCTCCGCCGATATTCAATCCTGTTCGGTGGACTGTAGGCGCATAGGATATGCTTCTAGTACAGAAGACATCTGCCAACCGTACTGGCATAATGGGTTAGTGTGGGTTTGCGTGACCGAGTACTCCGGTGGCTCGTCGAGCAAATGCTATGTGTCCAACCTGGAGGTATGCAGATGCATGATATCATACTTGCGATGTCCAGGCGTACCAAGCTTGGACGTGACACGTTGGACAATGTTTTGTTAATCAAGCAAGTGAGGCAGACCGGTTTGTCGTGTTGTTGTATAGCCACAGCTCAAGTTGATGATGGGTTAGCGTGCGTGGTCCTCCGAACCGCGACCAAAACGCCACGGCTGCTGCCCCTCTGAATCTCTCCATTCTTACATCCCCTCCCCTCGACTTGGAAATAACAGGCTCCATAGACTTCGCCACCTACACGCTGTTGTTGCTTGCCATCTCACTTCTTTCTCTCCTTTCAATTCCCTCCACCTTCGGTAGATCTTAGACGTTAGACTCACGATCATCAAAAGTGAGGCGGAGGTCACCGCGCTCCCAATTCGAGTCAGCACAGACGCACAACAGCGTCCAGGACTGTAGGTGTCTCCCTCACTACTTCCGGTCGTGGGTGATCAGCAGCTCAAGTTTTCCCAGACAGCGTCTTCAGACGCAGGACCAACGCGGCCGTTGCTGTCCGACGATATCGTCTGTTCAAGCTCACTCGCTCGGTACCAACCTCAGTGTCTGCACCCCTACACTTCAGTCTCTACTCCAAAGTAGAACGCTGCTGAGGTGTGGTCTGATTGGCTTGCTTCGCGACGGCTCAAGGTAACCCAGAGCAAGCTACACACCGCGTCAGCTCCACCCATACCATCACCCAAACGAGCAACAGCGGCGCGGGAGACCAGTCTGCTTCCTTCACATCCTTGTTTGGCCTCGTGTGAGCACCACCAACTTCACCAGTGTCCCCGGCATTGCTGCTGACACCAAGCACGGCCGTCCGACCCTGTGTCCCTCACACACCTCTCCGTCGACAAGCTCGGTGTCGTCCCAGATTCTTTGGAACGGTGACGCTTCGAGGAACAACATCATGGCCAACTCGTATAGTCTTGGACATGCTCCGGATGGGCACGAGCATAATCAGATGGCGTCCCTGAACAATCAAGCTTGCTTAGATTCTTCAGGTCTGCAATTCAGGAGCCCGTACCAACAGTACGCACAAGAAGGCTCGCGTCACATGTACGAGCGCAAAGATGATCCATGGTGTCTTGTAGAGAATAATTTGGGAGGTACGGCCCGAGCCCAAGAGGACGGTGTCGAAGAGACTTGCAGTTGCGGCAACCATGAATACGGCAACCAGGCCCTTGTCAACGACTGTCAGTCCGGCGACAGTGATCAACCTCCTCCCTCTGGTAAAACAATGGCCTTGGGATATCAGCAAGCCGACCATCTCGGAAACAATTTCGGGCCCTTCCAGCCTCGATGTACTGAGGCGACGTACGACGGTACCTGGGATCAGAGCACGCCTGTTGGAGGCTCGACTTGGTCATATGGACGTCAACAAAATGGATATGCCGGGTCGGACCAAAAGTCTCTTTTCAGATGGCATCCTTTCATACCACAAGCTAGTGAGTCCACGAAGCTTCTGGGCCTGAATGAGCAGATGAAGATGGGCTACAGCTGCGGTGACACCGAAACCAGACCACAAGTCTCTGGTGGCCCGCAGTACGAGCAAGTCGTCGAAGCTCCTGCCCGAGACAATGACATGATGTCAGAGGCATCGATAGACTTAGAGCAAGACCTGGCGGAGATCCAGACTGCATCCCGGGATAACGCGCCGTCAGTGTCATATGGCTATCCAGGTATCTTTGACACAAACCAGCCATGGTCGCCGTGGACGGCGTTGGGTAACGCGAGCCTGTACACAGACGTGGATCGATTTTCTGGCCGTATCGAGGTGCTGAAGACGGAAGAGATGACGGACACAAGTCAGGATGCTGCGTCCAGTTACGTGATGGTTGACGAGACGTCGTCAGCTTCCTCCTTTCCCGTGCAAACGGAAGGAAATATGGCAGACAGTGCAGCAACGTTACGCCAGCAACACCCACAGCCGCTAAACAACGAAGACTTGGTCGTTTACACCGACCTGCATGGCATGGCTCCAATGATAGCCCAGCAGGAGGCCTCCGGTGCCCAGATCGTCCTTGATCTTGCCAGCCTGTACCCCTTGTAAGAGCGAACAGTTCCTTGCGACCTGTCCCGCTAACGAACATAGGCTTTCTGCACGTAATAACAACCTTCTCTTTCTATCGTCCCCCGGCGGGCATTCCATTGCGACCTCCACGAGTTCTCGCCGCTCAGTGCCGAGTATCATACACTGTCGGGAGCCAGATTGCAGTGCTGAGTTTCGCGGAAAGTACCGTCGAGGCAATCACGCTAGACATCAAAAGAGCCGGCACAGGGGGCCTGTCGCGATCTTTTGTGTCTCGCCCGGCTGTGACAGAGTCTTCAAACGCACGGACGCTCGACTGAAACACTACAGGAAGCACCATCCTAAGCTGGCTTCTGACTTTGTGCCGAGACTTCATAGTGATGATCAAGATTTTGCGCTGTCCAGGGTAGGCTCCGGCTTGGAATAAACGAATGACTGACGTGGAGGATCGCACACGGAAAATACAGAATGCTTGGTCTTTGTAAAGATCATGGAGTATGGGTGGCTGTAAAATGCTCTTTGCAGGCAGGGCTTCTCTCAAGGGCTCCAAAATCCTAAAAGTCGGCATGCTGCATTGGTGTAGGTGAATCCTCGGCGCACTGGACCTTGAACCGCGAGACCTCATCCGTACAGCGGCATCAATCAAGAATGACAGACCGCTCAAGCGCTTGTCCTCGTTGATTCTTTTCTGTGTCTCTTTTGTTCGAATGGTGCTGGCAGGAGCTGCAGCATGTAGCGGCGTATCGAGGTGTTTTAAGAATGACGAATAATGTGGCGTATGCCGTTTGGCACACTTTTATCCAGGAGCGTTGCTTCTTTGTATGTTTTGTTCCTTCACGGGGCGTAGTTGGCGTGGGGTGCTCGTGGCAGGGCGCGACTGCCAGCCGAGAGGCGAGAAGGAGAGGGTGCGCAATGTGTTCGCATCATCAGTCTTTGAGCCTGTGTTGTATCTGTTGGGTCGATTGGAAGAAGCCGGGTTGAAGAAGGTTGAAGTGAGGTCGAAGCAAGGACGTCTGAACAAGGCTCGGGTCGATGGACTAACTAATTATAGCGGAACGAGATTAGTTACCTAATCTAAAGCCAACCAAGATTCCCTTGTTGCACGGACGACATGCCCTTAGCCTCCGTCCCACGCCTCACCATGTGCGTTCAGCTGTCATTGTCTGCCTAGCGTTGTCTTACCCCGTCCTTCACCGCAGCCTTTCGACGCGCGTCGGTGAGCATCCTGGCCTAGCTCGAGATTGTGTTCGGTCCCAAGGAGCCTGGCCGTACTCGGAATGTAAGGAGCGCGAGCACTGATGAATCCGGAGAGGTCCGCGAACGTGGGGAGCAACACAGAGGAGGGGTGACCGACTTTTGTGATTCGCGGTTGTGATGCCGCAAGAGCAAGGCGTTGGTCTGAGAGTTTGCACAGAGTTCGCACTTGAGACACAGCAGGTCGGCAGCTTAGCGTATGGCTTGTCGATCAATAAGAGTGAAGCGAGACGACTACCCGCAACAGGGTCGTCCCTTGGGGAAAAAACGTGTCTTCTCGCCGTCACTGGTGTTGGTCGCTATGGTAAAAGCTAAGCTGTGTCGCTCTCTAATCCTGCTCTATCGACGGCTTCTGAAGTTCACTGGGGAAGGTAGACTCACACTAGTGTCGTCGGTCCTTCCTTCTGTCAAGTGCCAGCAAGACAGCAGTGCTTTTGACTCACTCCAAGCGAGTTTAAGCTAGGAGTGCCATGATGGTGTAGACGACGTGGACATTTGCGCCACCCTCTCCTGTCTAGAATCCACCCTGTCAATGACACATGCCTGGGCGCCTACGCCTCGTGTGACTGGTCGACGGGAATCTAACAAAGCAACAGAGTCTCTCGGCAGGACGATCCAGATAGTGACGGATGCGCGGCCTACGGTCATGCTCGATGCGACGCGTTTCCACACCCACCTTCCCGGTCGGTCCGTCAAATGTCAGCACACTCATCGGGAGAAAATGAATACGGCCGGTCCGAGCGAACTGTTGCTCGGGCACAGATGCAAGAGTGATTGCATGATCGCAGGCTAGGAATGGCGTGTGCACATTCAGCCCCAGTCCTTCGAGTTACACCTGAAGAAGCAACTGGAGGATTATAGTAGTCAGCTATGCCACATTGCGATTGGCGACAGGGCATTGAATGGAATCTACTAGAGTCTTTCAGAGTCAGAATCTCCAGTAGCCACTCGGTATGTCGAGATCAAGACTGCTTCGGTGGAGGCAACATGCAGCTCAGCCACACTACTGCAGATCAGCTTAGCAATGCTTTCGGACCTGAGCGACGATAGCCATTTGCCCCATCGAGTGCAATTACACGATGATATCAGAGAGCTGTTTCCATGCATCTCATCTTGTTGAGTGGAGCGTAGCGATAGTCGTCCGAAAGCAATGATTTTATAGGCCAAGGCTACAATGCAGCCGATACCGGTACGGGAACCCCTCATGCACGTCAACCAGCCCACGACGAACCATTCGTTCGAGCGTATACTGACGGTTTCGCCAAATCAGGATGTGACGAAGCGCATCCAAAGCATCTCTAGGACACACGCGGCTTTGTCAAGGAAATTCGAGGTTTGCTAGGAGATTTAGCAGCTCCCATGGCCAAAGTTTAAGGCACCACCAGTCATTCCAAGTCGAACATCTCGCATGATTGGCATGCTATTCTAGTCCATGCAGCTTGATCATGCGCCCATGCTGTTAGCATCGCAATTCGACGTCTTCACGTGCAGTGGCCTACGATAGCGGCATCTAGACAGATGCAATGTGCGAGCAACATGCCTAAGCGCTATATGCGTACCACCCAACTGTATAGCCTCACTTACAAGGCCGTAGGCTCTCTCTGCCCCTCTTTGCATGTAATACGGCCTATCCCGCGCCCTTAGTGATATCGTGAACATATGGACTGCCAACAGACAAGCCACGTCCATGTCGCCGACCCGCACATTGGAAACAAGGGACAGAATTTAGTTCTCGTCGTCCGCAAGACCAATGTCGACCATGCATTAAGTCGCACAACATCCGCCACGATGCATTTCAATGGGATACAGACACGCGATCGCTCTTCGTTGGTTCAATACCTCCCGACCCTTGAAATCACTGCGGACTCATCGCTGAAAACATTTGGCCCCTGCATTGTCACTCTATCGAGTCCACCCCTATCCCGCCTTGGCCTCTCCAGGGACCCAAACCTCCACCCTGCCTTTCTCCGACCTCAGTCCCTCTGTGGCCTGCACTTTTAGCGTCTTGTTGAAGTAACGATCCACGACCTTCAGACCTGGACTGATCCATACCCCTCTCTGCACTGGTGACACATTGTAGCGTACCGTCTGCCTGCTCATCGGCAGAAGATGTACTACTTTCAATTTCGGCCCACTGAATCCGAACTCTTCGCTGGCTTCCATGTTGAACTCGAAGGTGAGGAAGTGCATCGTTGGGTTCTCGAGTGTGTAGTCAAGATGCAAGAGGTCTGGGACTGTTGTTGAAGAGAGGGCGGACGCAAGAACGCGGGGCTCGCTGGAGGGTATTTGTATCCGAGGGATGGGGAGGGAGGAAACTATAGGGTCTGAATCTGCGGCCGACGTGCGGTGCCACGTGATGTCGAGCGTGGTGTCGAGCGCGGTGGAGCGGCGCTCCTCAAGATTGTTCTTGCGAATGTCAAGGCTGAAGGACCAGTCGTACAGCTCCTGCGGATTCATAGCTGTGTTAGCAGGGGAAAACTCCTTTGTTGCCTCGCACGTTGCGCCACCGTGGATGCTATGAACTTGGATGGCCAGGTCTTTGATAATGAGCTGCTCGTCCGCGAAAGAGCCTACTTTGGCGCGCAATCCCCACTTTTGAGCGATGCCAAAGGCGTCTGCCGAGTCTGCATTACTGTTACTCTCAGCTTCCTGTAGTTCGAAATAACTAGGCCACGGGTCGGGATGGACGCGAGCGTTGAGATCATAGCTGGCTTCGAATGGAGAGTTGAAGACAAGGTCAGCGATCATTATCTTTGATATGGGTGTTTCGCGGTCGCTGAGTAGATGATAGAGGACCTTGACTTCTAATGCGTAGTCTACTGGGTCTGCAGGCGCAGCGAAGCGTATCTGTTCTGTTGTTTTGGCGCCATGTAGAAGTCTGCCAACTATGTGGCCAGGAAGACCGATGTCTGTGGAGCCATCGAGAGCCGGTGGGATCTCTCTCATTGGCGATGATGCAGGCCGATCGACCCAGGTGTAAGCGAGTGTGTCTTTCGAGCGACCCAGCAGACGGACTTCGAGCACAGCCTCGGTTTCTTCGTCTTCTTGGTTCGAGATCTCTATCGCCAGCGTAACAGGTTCGTCTGTAAAGTACTGCTCGCGTACATCTGGTAACGTGATCTCCATCTTTGGTGGCTTCGGCAAGATGTGTGTGGTGATGCCTGACAAGCGTTTCACCTTCCGTGGCTTGACGCCGGACTCGGCTTTCATCCACCATGTCGAGTGGGGTTCCGTTTGGAGGTCGGTATTCGAGAAAATCAGACTGAAACCCTCCGTATCAATCTCAAACACATAGGCTGCCGCCTCAACGTCGCCGGCTTCTCGGAAGACAATTGGAAAATTGTACACTTTAGTTTGACCGGGGCGCAATGTCAAATCCGATGTGCCAGTCCAAGTTGGCTTCTCCGGCGGCGTACTGCTCTCTTGCAATGCACAGTCAAAGAAGCTGGACGAAACATCGTCAATGGCATCGTGAGTCAGGCGTACCTGATTCAAGCCACCCTTGAACTGCACGTATAGAGACGACAATGTGATGGGAGTTGATCCAGGCCGTGCTGTCGAAGTGACGACTATCTGCGATCTAAGTGGTTCGCCTACGTTACCCTCGCTGCCAAGAAGAGCAAGATGAATAGACACTACAAGGTAAGCCAGGAATGAGCTGCATGACGGAGCCTACTTACAGCAGGAGAGATAGTCTTTGGTATTGAGACTGACGTTGACCTTCTCCGATGCAACGTCTTCTGGGAACACGTCCAAACATGACAAGAGATCGTACTTGTATCGAGTCTTGCCAGTCACGGCTTCTCATCGTCAGTGATCTGGCGGAGTTCGAAGAATGAGCGTACTGACCTTGACTATGGAGCTCCCACTCAGTAGCGATGTAGGTCTCTCGATCCCGAACGCGCAATGCGCACTCATGGAGAGCCCATAACACTTCAGAAGCGAGGCTCCACCAGCCTTCTTTCCTCCAAGACATTGAAACCCACAAGGGTCGCAGAACCTTGAACGCTTCATCAAACTTCTTCACATGTAGCAGAGTCCTGGCAACCTCCAAACGCAGCTGTTCCACTTTTCGATTCTGTCCATGCGCCTTGAACTCTGTCACGGCGGCATTTAGTTTGGTGGAGATGTCATACCAATGTTGAAAACCCCCGCCACCACTGTCTGGAAGAGGCAGCTCTTCATGCGGCTGTGGAACCAGGTAGTGGTCATACACCTGGTTTCGGTTGGATACTTTCGTCGCAGGAGACATGCCAGGAGGCGTGCGGTCCTCCTCGGGCATTTCGCAGGCTAAGACATATCGCCTCTTTGCATAATCTGCGGACAGCTTGTGCCAGTAGCCTGGGTGGTGAAGTAGCTCCCAAGGCGGCAATCTTTCGCCCATAAGGAATTGTTTCTCAGGGGGTGCATAGATCAAGCCCGTCTCTTCATCCGCGCCGTCACCATCTGCTCGGAAGACTGGTAGCTCTGTTCGCTGAATGAAATCAGCCATGAGATGAGCCCACCTCGACTCCCATGCTTGCCACCCATAGTTCGAGGTACCCTTGCTGCGACGGTCGAGCACATCTTGCAGTCTGGCTTTGTACCTCAGCCATGTCTGGGCTGCAGAAGTCAACTGGTAATTCCAAAGCTGACAACGGATATGGCGAAAGGCTATAGTATCAGCCAGCAGGCGGATCTCGTCCCACCTAGGTGACCAGCTTGCCGTTGTCTCGAAAAGGCCTTCGGAGCCGAACAGAGCATCGAGCGCAGCACTGTAATGTCTTTGCGCTGCATCCATCTCCTGTCTGAACTCTGCAAAGACACCGAGCTTGAAGTCGTAGCGGATGCCCCATCCAGGGTAAGATAGGGTCTGGGATGTGCCACGAGTTGGTGGTGCGGTAGGAGGAGGAATCGTGCCCCTGCCCTTCTTCCTCCGTGCATGTTTCGTGAGATCTCGATAGTACTCTACGCAAACAGGTTGCAAGGTTGTGAGAACGGACGTTGCGAACGCTCGCAGTTCCACTTGGGAAGTGTTCGGTGGGAGGAAGAACAGTGAATTCTTGGGATCGAGGCCAGTAGCACGCCGAATGACAGCCAATCGGTCTTCAATATCTGGAGCCTCTAGTATTGTCTTGTTGCTCAAAAGTACAACGACGTACCGCGTGCGGTACTCTGACTTTTGTATCTGGCCCTTGATCTTGTTGATCTCCGTCTTCAGCTGGTTGTCGTGTAGGCTGTTTGTGACAGGGTCGGTCGTGAAGTCAAAGAAGGATATGAAGACAGAGGGCAAGTAATCTTGGTGTTTCGAGACCCAGGAAGGCGCAATGACACCATCTGGAAAGATCGAGGCTGCTGGTGACAAGGGAGATATGGGCGAGTGAAGAATCCACGAGGTCGTCGCTGCGATGGTCGGACTACTAGGCGGGGTAGTTTCTGAAGTCGTAGGCGCATCAGCCTTCTTTGGTGGCAGCACGAAGTCCTATATGCCATCATCAGCAGATGATGCAGCTATCTGCTCTGCACAAGGCGCCTACCTACCCTCCCCACAGCCCGTATCCTGAAGCTATGCGCTAAGTCTCGTCCACTTGCACCACGGGCATTCCATGGCGCATTGGTACCGTCGGCGCTTAAAAACTCATGCAATAGCTGATCTGCGCGCTCGCCGGTCACTGCAGGTATCTCTGAGCTAGTCCGGATAGAAGTTCTCCCTGGAAGCACATTGTGGATAGATAGTGGCGGCTGAGGCTCTGCCTGAGACCCCAGGCCAGACAATACGATGAATGGAAGGTTGTGCTGCACGTAGGCGGGCGGGTATGCCTCCATTGGAAATGTCGAGCGCTACCTGTCCATGAAGAGTGGTGTCGTGGATTGTGATGCGGGCAGCAGCGAGACCTCCGGTATCGAACGTGCTCGTCTGTGGTAGGACTCTGCGCTGGAAGCTCGGCGGGATGGTCTGACGATGGTGCGCTCCAGGTGTTGTTGTGGGCTGTTCGTTTGCTGCTGCAGCTTGCTAGTGCACATGGGCGTGCTTTGTGGATTGGTGTGATGACATCGCCCACGGTATTCATCGATCTATCGCCGACGCCGACGCGCTAGCCGGCAATCCAGGGCTCTCCACGCCCTCCATGCGCTCAACACACACTTTCCAGACCTGCGCATAGCTTCTGGAGCACCGAACACGATCGCTACTATTTCCGCGTCGCCGCGCTTCTTGGCTGTTAGAGCGCAGCCCTTTCCCCGAGCTCAGACACGCCAGTCCTCTACCTCTTCCACGAAACCACCGATTCCTCGTTCGAGCTTGCCAGGAGGCCGTTGTCGCAATGGCAGGCCAGCAGCAGCAGATTATAGACACGATCTTTTCTATGAAGAGAAAACTGCTACGAGGGAATGACTGTACGTACTAGCCCGCGCCGGTCATGGCTTCGTGTACTAAATATTGCCAGCGGATCTTGAAGAAGCAGACTCGCCATTCGCAGACTACAGACAAGATCTGAAGCGCAAGTCGCAATATGCGCGTGCCAGTGACCCAGATTTCCTCGCGGACCCACGTCCCTACAAGAAGGTCCGTCCTCCACGCCTGTGTGCTGCCTTGGCACAGACTGACCATGATACCCACAGCGCATTGAACACGCCGGCTATCGCAGGTACATCCTACAGCGCAACCCCGCGCGATACGACCCAGATGGCGACATCGTCGAACCTTCAGACGAATACGAAGATGACGACGACCTCGAGGCAGTGGAGGAGAATCCATACGCAGACATACGGCTGGAACGTACGTAGGCTTGCTCTTGGAAGCGTAATATGGAAGGCTGACGAAATATTCAGGACTGCTCAGACCACTGACTTCTGCCGCTGACCTGCCAAACCATCGATCTCTGAGTGTTCCATACACATCCAAACACTTGACAAGCTTAGCGGACGAAGCTGGCGAGCTATGGCGAAGGGAGCAGATCACAATCGCCAGGACAAAACAGCTTTTCGTCAAGCTACAAGGCGATTCAACCTTTGCGCCAGCAGCTCTGGCGGCTATGGCAGATGCGCCACTCGGCAGCTCAGCGGCCAACGGTACAATTCAGCGCGCCGTGAACGGACACTCGCAACCAGTATCGCGCAACGACGTGACTCAAACATTGGATGATGCTCAAGATCTCGGAATGGAAGATGCTGGACAGCCTAACGGCACCCTGGGGGACGAACACAATGGCGCAGAGACCACAGAGAATGTCAACGGCACAGAGCCAACGATCAACGGCACAGCGCATGAGATGGATCATACGCGCGAAAACGGCGAAGGTCCACCGTCTCCAGCTGGCGACGACGCCTCTGACGACACGTCTCAAGCCGCGCACCGTATGACTACGCGCGCCCGAGCTCAAGCAGTATCGACTCCCTCGCCGCCACACTCGCCCTCAAGTCTTGCAGGCCAAGTGCACCCGCTCTTTCTCTTCTCCACCGACTCACTCCCCGACCGCGACTTTGGTCTACCACCGAACGAAGCCGAAGAGACGCGCATGCTGCTCATGGCGTACGTACAGAAGCAAGAAGAGATTGCTCGAGCAACCTCAGACCTGTACCAAGGGTTGATGCACGCAGACCGCATGCGGCAGGACGTGTTCAAATGGTGTAAGGCTGAAGCGCACATCGGTGAGATGAGTGATGGTGAAGACTGGTATGATAATGAGGAGTGGAACCTAGACCACAACCTGACCAAGGGCCGAGACGAAGAGGAGGACGAGACAGCAAACACAGGGAAGAAGAGCACAAGACAGAGACGGAAGCCTGATAAGGACGATCGATAGGCTTGGTCAGAAATTGCGAGAAAGTGTGCCAGTATATGCCTTCTCAGTCAGCGACTGCTGCAGATTGACTCGCAGCACCTGCCGCGCCATATTTACAATTTTGCATTACGCAGCGATATACCACGATACCAAGATATGGAATGCATTGTTACAGTCAACACCAGTCTCGCCTGTATTGCAGTCGTTCCTGCCTCACCGAAGCAGCCCCCGTGTTGACGCGTCTTTAGCGTGAGTTGCACTTTCCTGCAGTTCGTGGAGCATATCTCCTCTCACGTTAGGCTCCCCCAGATGGAGTTTGTGCTCCGCTGCAACGACCTCAAGTGTCGGACGCAGCTGCACGATCGAGCCGTCGTCACTACTTGCAGGTACGTCTTTCACCTCTAAAGTGCTCACCTTTGACTGAGAACTGGAAGTCATGTTTTCTGTACGCAATGCGCCAACACGACCGGCCTGTCAAGGTCCCAGAACGCGCACAGGAGCTGTCCAGCATGCGGTGCTGAACTGCACAACCCGGACGACGTGGTCGTCGCCGGCCTCAACCCCTCGGAGGACTACAAGACAAGTGTGCTGAGCGGCCTCAGTCCGGCTATCGTCATGGAGTGTGCAAGCCGTAGTCTGGCTTTCCACAGCTACCAGACGTCACAGGAGATTATCTATCAGGAGCATCTGGCCAAAGGACTCACCGAGAAATACAATGTGCTCAACCAGCAGATGGACCAGCTCATGCATGATGCCAACTCCCAGATTAAGGTGCTACAGGATAAGGTGCAAGGTGAGCGCTGATGTGCGGAAGATAGCAAGATTAGTGGCTGACACTCGAACAGCACAGCAGGCAGAGTGTAAAGCTCTTGAAGTGAAGAATAACGATCTCAGCACTGCATTCCTGGGAAAGGCTAGAGCACTAGCACGCCAGAAGAAGTTGTACGACTCGCTGAAAGGACAAGTCATGGCGTCTCAAGTCGCTGTCGCTGCAGGCGATGAGGCAGAAGTGACACTCCAGACCGCTCGAGCCAACAACCGCTTCATTGACAGTATACCGGGCGCAAGGACTGGCACTGGCGCATACAGTTACCCTGGGGGTACAATCCAGCAGCCTGTAGGAAGCCGTCTCCACAACAGGCGGTGCAGTGGGAGCTCTGGTAGCGGTGGGCAGCAGCTAGGCGGGTTTGGCCCTGGCCCTGGCCCCACTCCCAATTATGCTCAACAGTTGCAAGGGCGCGGTTTGAGTGGTCGAGCTCACACTGGTCGTAAGTCCTTGCTCTTTCGTCATTCTGGTTCTGGGTCGAAACATCACTAATGATGCCGTAGAATCTGCATCCGTCGGCACGCCAGGACAAAGCCGTCTTCCAGTCATGGGTGGGTCGCGTCAAACTCCGGCAAACAATATGAACGTTGGGCCGTCATATCAGGAATCGCCCATGCTGCATGGACAAAACATGGGAAGTCACAGCGTGAAAAGAGGCTTCGGAAACTCTGTGCTAGGCATGCCCAAGGCATTGAGAAGGACTGGCGGTCCATTGCAGAGGTAAAGAGCCAGGCCTGAAGGAACACACTGGGCAAGAAACGTGCGGCATACATGGGCAGTAAGCGGCAGTCGTAGGGCGCCAGTACATGACAGGGCGCTCAGCGCGCTAACAGGGCACGGAAATCCGGCTGTGTAACCATACACGTCCGACTGCCTAGGGCCAACATCAACAACCTAAGGCGCCGGATTTGGGCCAAGTAGCGACATCAGCTGACACAATAACCTTATTTTGACACACAATATACATTACTCTCCGTTCAAAGCGTGAGCTAGTGATGACAACGACAGATACGGAAGATGCGCTGTAAGGCAGACTGTTATTGCAGCGCATATTGATCACAATATTATTTTTGGCGCTCGATGTACGTGTGTCTATCTCCATCCTTTACGAAACGTCCCTGCGTTCGCTGTGCATGCCAGGCCTCAAGCGGTGGAAACGGATCAGTCACTTAAGATACGCCAGGTATCGTACAGCAAGCTTCTGGTCAGAAGGTAGAATCATTTTCGTGTGTAAAGGCTTTCAAACCCAGTTTCGGTATCTTTCATTCTGATCACGATGGTTTGTGAATGAAGTTAGGGTGATGATTATGATGTCTTCGTCAAAGGGATTGGTGCAAAGACCCCGACAGCATACATTTGCCCTACGTACCGTTTCCATCCGTAAGTACATTATCGAGCGTGATCTTCGAGAGTTAGACTTATGTAAAGATTGTGTTGGTCGCACGGCATCGGTGAAAGACCGATGTTTATCGCAAAGATCCCCGTTCTTGCAGCAACGAGAAAGCGTCAAGCAGCCATACTTTCAGATGTGAAGTCGCGCCCTGATATCGTTCGTTTGCGTGCGTGGCATTCAAGTCTTTTGGGCATCCTTACATCATGAGCAAAGTCATCCCAGCACAGATAACCCTGGAAGAGCCGCTCGGGAAGCAGCATCGGGCCTTCAAGATGGGTTGAAAACGCCCAAAGACTGCTTGAACAAATGCATCGTGCGCATGACTGCACGAAAGGAGGGCTCAATCAATTGTCGTGGGGTAGTGTAGTTGCAGGGCGACGGCATGTTACCAGATTGATAGGTCCAGGCAAAGTGACGAGGTGCATCAAGTTCGCTTCTGCAAGCTTTATGCGCAAACCTTGCTGCAGGTCAAGACAGCGACGCCGTTAGTTCGCGATCTTGAACCTGGTGCGGGAAGTAAGTAAAATTCGGGGTTTCAAAATTCCCGGATGTTTGACTGAAGGTGGGTGTGTTCGGGCGTTCCGAAGCTATTCGGCCTCCTAGCTGACGGCGGCGAGTTGAGGCTGAGCTTTGCCACGCAGATAACACCTGCTAATTCGAACAGACAATGCTGAACTGATTCAATGGAATGAGACCCGGTGAAGGTCCGTGTAGGTCCTTGCAAAGAGGCGTCTGCAGGAACGGCCAAGGTTTCCGGATAACAAATTCCTATTGGACTATGGTCCCCATACGGGAGCCATCAGAATCGCGTGTTATGCGTCACTGACGGATCACTGCGCTCGTAGTTATCATGGTCATGTCCAACGACAAACGGAACGAGGGACAGTGCAAAAGGTTATTGAGGATGGATGCTAAGGCTTACTGTGACGCTGCCGTCCAACAGCATTGCAGTGCTGACATTGCTTCATCGTGTTAGGCACAAGTGACATCCGAAAGACCTGTCGATTGTATGTAATACTACTGTCGTCGTGGCATGAGGGGTGTTGTGGAAGCCAGGACTGGAGGTCCGATTCCTGCAGGAATTGTCAAGAAGCTGCGAGTCACATCGATACGCAACGGCGAAGCGGTCAGAGCTAGCGGAGAAGGCGTTACACAGCCTGTAACAGTCGGGTAAGTATTTACATGTATGTACTTCGTACTAATCATTGGAGTTTGTGGGTCGAACAAAGTGGACTCAGTGGAGGCGACGATTTACCTCCCTCCCGCCCCGCAGCGTCTAGCGTTAACAGAAAATGCTAGACAAGGATCCGTCCTTACGCACACTGCCCAGACGAAAAAGAAAAAGATTCAAGGCGGGAGGAGGCTGCTGCTTCAAACCCTCTAGGGAAGCATAGACAGGCGACGTCGAGCCTTATTTGTGCCGGTTTGATTGCCCAACGCCTTGACCTGCGCCAAGACCACTCAGCACGACCAACTCCACTCCAAATTTCGAAACCATCGACCACTCTGACACCAATAATGGCGCTGCTTTACGACATGGTATGAGGACGCCTCATTATGTCACCCGTCCCCTCGGTTTCTGTGAGGCAACACCGAAGCTTCGCTGCCTGTTCTTTACAGATACATTAACACTCACAATCCCGCCACTCCCTTCACCGACGATGGACTACAGGCCTGCCTCGATCTTGGGTCAAGGGCGGAGATAGCTCTAGTCCATTATTGAGCTTTGAATGCTCGGTCGGCTCCCTTCATAACATCCGCTACACCCCTTCCGCAGATCCGGTCTGCCATCGACGCTCCACCGGGTCTCCCCACAGCCATCCTGAGACCAGAAGCATGTCTTCCTCTTCCTTTTGGGCCTTTGCAAACACGACCGTATGCCTGCGTATGGTTCTATTCTAACGGCATGCATCGCAACATCCTGCCTCTTGTCAGCCTGATTACTCTTAGCATCTCTATCGGTAGCACGAACACTCAACGTCAACAGCAGCCTTGCTCTCCGACGCAGCCGAACGTCTGGAACTACACCAAAAGAATTGTTACATCTACTAAGACGATTCCAACGACGACATGGGGTTCGGATGGCACGGGACAACTAAAGAAGTATAAGAGCGGGCGTGAACGGAAAAGATTCATGGCATTGGCAGATGATTTTACTGTCCTCCGGAAGCAATCGCAATCAAGATTCTAACCCTGAACCGTTGTATTCGAGAACGACGAGAAAGATGAATAAAGAAGGGCGGGTAAAGAGCTAAGCGTTGAGCGGTGACGGGCAGCGTAATGGTGACCTAATCGGTACCAGCCTGGCTGTGGACGATCTCGAAACGACACTTATGCTTGACAGCCATGGGCACCTTCAGCATCCTCAAGGTTGAACATCACACCGTCATCGATGCCTTAGTGCTCAGAGGGAATGACACGATTATAACCCCCTCGGATGCGATGTAGGTCCGCCTAGTCACTCTCGGGCAACGATGGCGAGCCCCGTAACACAGGTGGTCCTGGGCTCAAGTGTGGATGCGCCTTGCGGTAATGCTTCAGTCTAGCGTCCTTCCTGTTGAACCGTCGTGTGCAATAATCGTCTTCGCACGGATATTGTACGATGGTTTCACCATGCTTGAGGCGAAGGTGCCTGTTAAGGTTAGGCTTTTGCCATTTGCCGGTGAACATGCATTCACACCTAGGGCAATCCAGTCCGTCCGTATTTGCTGCCGTACTTGGTGGCGAAGGTGCATCACCAGAGTGCTGAGAGACGACTTCAGGATGAGGCCAGCCGCTTGATTTGCGCCTGTACCACGTCAATACACTATACTGCGCTCATAGGCGGGCCAGATTCTCTATACTTACGTCGACATGGAGCCGGTCACGTTCAGATCGACGTCCACTGGAGTGCCCTCCCACACGACATACTGGAAATCATTCAATATCACCCCAGGCAGCTGTTGATATTCAACCAAGCTCTGTTGGGTCTGGACGTTGCCGAAGCATTGAGGCGGTAAGACCGTTTCTTGACTGCTATCCACAGCCACGTTGTCGTAGCCTACGTTGGGAGGCAGAGGCGCGTGTCCGCCATCGTCGTTACGCACACATAGACGAGTCATCAATCGTGCGGTATCGACACCCAGCGCTTCTCGGTGTCCGATCTGTCGGCCAAGGACCCCAGGAATGAAGTTGCTGTCTGGCCCTCCGTAGTTTTCATCTTGATTGTCGAATGGCACGGGTATCGCGGAAGGATACTCTAACGCAGTTCGAGCACAGGCTTTAGCTGCGTCATCGTCGCTGGGGTTCCCAGGGGCGCCGAAACATATCGTTGAGCCCCCTTCATTCCAGTCTTCAGCTAACGCGCGAGGGTAGCGGTCATCATATCCGACGAAGCCCGGCGAGGAGCCATAGTGTGGATCCGGCATCGTGAGAGCGGAGGGGTCGATGCATTCAGGGGGCCGGCGATCTTCGGCCGTACTGTTGCTTGAGTGAGCAACATGGTATTGAAGATTGTTATTCTGCTGGATTTCCGTGAGCAGAGACGTCTGGTCCTGGCCCCACAATTGCCGGAAAGCTCCTATCGATTCATGGGCATTGGACGCGGGGGAAGGAGTGTCATCGAGAATGCTTGCAGTCATCCACGGCTGGTCTTGGGGGTTGCTGGAGTCATCGCTGCATTGCTCCCCATCATCTGCAGTGTCGACAAGATATTCAGACATGCTTCCGGGGTGAGCTTGAGCTTGCGCTGAAGCTTCAAGAAATCGTGCAGGATCAAGCGGTTGGGTGGATGGACAGTACATCTTTCCGATGTCCAGTCCTAATGCGACTGGTCCAACTGCGTAGATGCCGTGGACCTTAGCTTTGAGGATGGAAGCGGTGAGTCAAAGGCTCGCCAACGACAGGCTCAAAAGAAGACGGAAAAGTGTTGTGGACCCCGAATGCTGTCAAGAAAAAACTGAGTTGAGGTTCTATCGAAAGGGCGAGTCGTCGTTGACCGAAAGAGACGGAAGTACGAGAATGACGGTGCGTGGTTGTGCGTCGTGACGACCTGGGGGAGCGCGGAAGGTCGTGAGCCAGGTTGGGACACGAAGGACACTACGCGGCGTGCAGCAGGACTGCCCACGCCAAGACTCGACGAAAGGATGTGTGTGTCTGTCAAAGCTCGACAGGAGCCGAGCTCTTCTATCGACATGTGGCAGCGGTCTGCAAGATGAGCCGGAACTCTAGTCCCGGTGAAAGGTACTTTGGCTAACGCATTAGCACTACTGGTGTTTGCACACGAAGATTCGGCAACCAACCTGAATCGGCAGCACAGCCGCGCGCACCTGAACGACTGACGCTCTGGTGTCTTGCGTTAAGGTTTGCGCGTCGAGCCCCGGCGCAACTTGCTGGGACTTGGTTGAAGTTGACTCGTTCATGTACTCCCGTTGAAACGTTCATGGTGGAGCCGGCAAAGCCACAGCAGGCTCTTCTCATTGCAATACGAGCTTGGAAAAGCAACATCACCCCCGTGGCCGGCTGTGAATGCTTGGATCTGGCGGTGTAGTAACTCCTTAGGCGACACAAGGATGCCAGCAGTCGGCCTGTGAGCTTCCGACCCAGACTGATGAGCTTACCCACCCGGGCAAGGATGGAAGAGCTGCATTCCCAGTCTACTTCGACATCGACCTTGGACCTTTGGGGACATTGCCCTTTCTTTCCTACGCAGGCGCAAGTATATGCGGGTGCCGTCCTCCAGTAGCTCCAACTGCAAGCCTTCTTTCTCCATTTGTTTGATATACCTCGTCATAGCGGAAAGGCTTAGCTTATAGCCACGGCTGACACCTCCGCCCGCGGTATCAGGACAGTAAGGCTGACTGCGGGCGACTCGGCAGCGATGGCGATGAGCGGGGGACAGTTGTGAGCAGTGCTTGGAGCTCCGCGTACATGCATACAAGCTGGTCCACTCGCTGTGAGGCACGCCGTTGCAGTGGTGGATATGATATAAGGTTCAATCTGAGGTGAAGCCGACAGGCCAGAGTCGAATGACGCTCGAAAGCGGTCGAATGTGCGGGGAATGCGAAAAAGAGCGGAAATACATTTGTATAAGACCAAGTCGCTCTTAACGCACGAACTGTCAAGCCAGATCACTCCGATATCAAGGGGTCTTTTTGTGCATTACGCGGCTCCTTGTCCGCAAACGAGCGCCTCCACCGAAGCGCCCGTCAGCGCGACCATAGATGGTGCCACTGCACATCCACGACTTTACTTCAAGCGGTTCGGCAAAGTTCAATCAGACTGCTTGTTACGCACACTGCAAGTATCATAAGCCCATGAATTGGCCGTCGACATCCTCGGTTCCTCGAACACTGCAGGAATCAAACACGGGCTTCTCGGCGAAGATGACGGCTCTTCTCGCTCATGCGCCTTAGATGAGGTACTGCGTTCGCATCTGTGAGGAATGCGCCCTCTATGCAGAGACGGACCACGCTCATTTCTTAGCCTGCGTCTGTGGAGGGGTCGAATGGAGATCATTGCCAGCCTCGTGCTGCAATGTCAAATGTTCAGATGGGTCTGTCCGACCATTACAGTACGCCGCGAGGCTTTCTGGTTGAGCCTTTGTCAATACACTGTCAAAGTCATTCGCGTCTCGCGCATCGTGATTGAAGTCCGCAACACCATCAGAACCCATATCGTCGAGATAGTTCGCAGCTGTGTCGCGGGTTTGAGCATCTGCATTCGTGCGCACTGCTCAGCCACAATATTGGATTCCAGGATAGGTCCGGCGCTAACTTCCGCATCGAACACGAACTCTGTTACTTGTATGTACATTTAATCCAAGACTGTAGGCGGGATCCTGCCCAAGAGCCAGAGACGGTTACAAGATTCGAGATTATCCGTTAGGCCGCAGATGTACCCACTGGCATGGATGCTGGTACCTAAGAGCGAGTGTACACTCTGTCGGACCAGGCAGCTGGGATACCTTCTGCAGGAATCACGACTGTATTCTCGAACTTTGACTCAGAGTTCAGCGACCATGCTATCTTATGTCAAACCTGTCGGCTCGGCCCGTTCGGTAGGTACGGTCCCGTACAAAGTATCTCGATCACGTCACGCTGTCGCTGCCGACCTCAGATGACCTGAATGATAGAAACAGCGACAGCATAAGCAACCATCCACAGAACTCAGTCCGGCAGCAGTTGCTAGATGTGAGTGAACGTGACAGTTGACCTCCATAACGTCACCGCGTGCACATGCCGTAGCTTGCTGTTGTGTTGAGCAATTCAGTCCCAAACGCCATGCGGCTCAATCACGCTCATGCCGTCCAGCTGGAGATTACTAGAGCTAATTACATGAGAAAGTAAGTCGCGTAGATCAGGAGTCGACACTGTTGCCTATGCAGATCCTAATCCATGCCATCGACGTGGCAGCATCACCCCTGCACCAGTCTGTTGCAGGGGAGGACTCTTTGTTGGCGCGGTTTCAAAAGTTTGTTGCCGCGTCTGCTTTCTTTGCCCGAAGGTAACGAGCGTTGGCGTACGAGATACTGGAGCCTTGATTGTCGATGTCTGTGAGATGCCAAAGTCAGCCTGGCCACGCTGCGCCGGCGCCGGCTTGTATGCACGGAAACTTCCCACGTCTAATTTCCTTCCTTACACACAGTTCGAGTGTATGGAAGCCGGAATTCGGCACGAAAGATAGTTCGAAGGCTACTGCTTGTTCAAGTCATGTCATTAGGCATTCAGTAATATGCACTGCAGAATGGGCCAATTACGATCGCATGAGCTCTACGGAAGGATGAGCTGACTACGGCCAACGCAGGACTCCCGCGAGCAAGGCCTAGTACCGCTTTGAGATCGACTCAGAGGCCGTATCCTTTGCATAGCAGGAACATGCCCGTTGCCTTCAATCTGGACTTTTAAGGCTCGGTGCAACGTTCAGTTCGTGTCAAGCGGCCGCAGCAAAGATCTGACACATCAGACGGACTACAGATTACAAGCGTGCACAGAACTACTTCACAATGCACTATCGCACACTAGGCTTGCAGCAGCTCATGCAGGCACAAGAGTCTAGCCACATTTAATCTTCATCGAATTGTCAATACGCAACACGAGCACCCAGGATGCAAGTCTACGATGTATCTATCGGTTGGCAGTGCACCTGTGCTTGACAGCGCCCCTCACGCGACTGAGCAACAACCATTCGAGCGCCAGTGGAGGATATCAAGTCCTACAGCAATTCAGTTGTTTCCACGACGGAATACTCGCCTAATTGTATGTCCCTTGAGCCATTCTCGCGCATGTGTAGCAGGTGTCGCACGCCAACCGCCTGCAGTTCAGAACTACATAAAAAAGTCTTTGACTGTGGCCAATGAGAGCAAATTTTGCCAGGCGGAAAACACCTTGCATCATTTGCCATGATCATTTCGACCATCAAGGGACAGCTCTGATCCTCGATACCTTGCACCACCTTTTTCTTGTGGAATCCACGAGACAGTTTGACAGCCTTCTGTTGCATCAAGCTCCCTAGGCTATCCAGAAACCAACTTGCTAAATCGATCGAGAGCAAGACCATGAATGCAGGCTGCAGGACCAAAGCCAATCATCGATGGACCGAATACTACGCACCAGGCGCAGTAAGGCGCAATTTCCGCCAACTTACATCACGACAGCTCCGAAGAGTACGCAAGTCTGATCGCCTCCTAGCGAACAAATTACCTAGAGAACACTTGGCAAGCAACTACTGAAGAGAAGAGAACCCTCTATTTTGCAGTAAATTCATTATCAGCATGCTATCAACTTTTTGGAACATTTCCATATCAAGAATCGTCACCCTGGCCTTTGCTCCGCCATAAATGAAGTCTGTTTACCTTCGATTGGCCATAGCTGTAGATGTAGAGCTACTCAGCTGTCATACCGCTGCTGGAACTGGTATTCGGGTCTTGTCGGTCGGAAACTAATTCTTTGTATTGGCCGTTATTCGCCCGGTCCGTTAGTAGGAGCAGTTATTGTAGACTCCAAATTCAATCGATGCAGTAGAGGACTGGTGAGTATAATCCATGCATGGATTGTTCACCACTCGTTCCACTTCAGGATTGAATTGGGCCTAAGCGCGGGTCGTATCATAGATATGTTGCTGGCGTTGACGTTCGGGAGACGGGAGTTTTGACTTGATTGGTATGGAGATGTGTACTATCACGCACTAATCCGCATGATAGCCTGTGATAACGGTCCAAACATTAAAAAGTACTTATCGCATCGTCTCGGGTCTCAAATATTACAACCGAGTCTGATGGAGAGTCACTTTGACGATGTCCATCTCGCCTCGACGGGACCGGGCGCGCATCGAAACGATGTGGCTGATTCGATATTATTCAAAGGATGATCACTGCAGCGATTTTGTTGACTTAGATTGGTTCGATGCTTGCCATAGCAGTGAAGAAGCTACTGGAGCAGGACGATTTCAGTAGGCGATGTAAGCTGGAGATCGGATTCTGTGAGCAGCCATCAGTTTTGGAAGTCGATGTGGGTCTAGGCTCCCTTCAGGACAACAGGGACTGCGCTGTGTTTATAGGCCTAATAGACGATAAGTATTCACAGAGCCTTATGGACTCGATGCGGGTGTCTTGTGGGACCGCAACCACGCTGCGGTGCCACGAAGGCAAGAGCGATCATTCACCGTGCAGCAGCAGTACACATAGTCTTCCCACTCTATCAGTCTGGACTAATTGTCAGAAGTCACGCAACTTGCATCGTGAGAGACTCAGCAAGAAATGCACTCAGCCCGAATATACTCGCTCGAATCTTGATGCCCGCTTTGCTGAAGCTCCAAGTCCCGCAGACAAGTTGCCGCTCTCTTGCGTAACAAGGTCCCACAGTCTGCCAGCCGAGAACCAGCATCAGGACCGCGAGTGCAACAACGATACCAGTATGAGTACGGAAATGAAGGCGGTTGCTGTGATGTTTGTATATACGCACAGAGTCCTCTACGCTTTTACTTTTGGGCACACAATTAGTCTGTGGATGATGTTTACTCCTCCCTTCGTACATCCGATACATCTTCACCGCGACGGGTCCTGTCATGCTACCTTGCACTTGTTGAGTTCATCTCAGTCGCTGCGTTCTCCAGACCAGTGTGACGAAGGACATTGCAAATATGCCAGAGATACAATGGCGGCAAGGAGGTCGACCGCTTAGAAAACGTGCACTTCAAGAATTAAAGTTGGACGTGGGAGTTACAAGCAGTTGACCTTCATTTGTCGGTGATTTGTACCGCGGCTTGCCGATCGCCGCTGCTCTCGGGCACATGCGGTATCGTCGAAAACGTCATGAATTCAAAGCCAAATCCTCTTGTGCACGATTGCAACACCCACTTACACCGTTCCGCATTGCTCATACATCCTCATGATGCTTCACATAGCATCGAAAAATACGCTAGCATTATAAACACATCGACAGCGCGGCAATGTCAGATGGAGGGAAGTCGCGCTCGTCGTCTTCATGTAAGCTTTCCGCATTGAGCTTGCAGCTCTTCCTTCAGCTCTTCAACACCACTCGCGAGCAAAAGTAATCTCTGACACGATCTACAGTTCATTTCCTCGCCGGCCTGAGCTCCGGCGTTCTCTCAGCCGTACTTCTCCAGCCAGCCGACCTACTCAAGACCCGCGTCCAGCAGTCACGCTCGAGCACGCTGCTCGGTACGATCCGGTCTATTGCCAGCGGGCCCAACCCTATACGACAGTTCTGGCGCG
Source organism: Didymella exigua CBS 183.55 (assembly GCF_010094145.1). Lineage (NCBI taxonomy): Eukaryota > Fungi > Ascomycota > Dothideomycetes > Pleosporales > Didymellaceae > Didymella > Didymella exigua. The sequence goes on along the minus strand of NW_022984781.1, from coordinate 546,083 downwards.
GTACACTCCCCTCAACACTACGTACAGGATGCGGTTCGGCGATATACTTCTCCTCACTCAATGCGCTCAGGCGCCGCGCAGCCTTGCTGGCAGCTGGCCGCGCTGATGCAGCCATCGTGACGGGCGACCACTCGTCCTCTCTTCCAAAGCTGAGCAATACTGCAAATCTAGCCACTGGGGCGGCGGCGCGAACCTGGGCAGGCTTCATCATGATGCCAATCACCGTGCTGAAAGTGCGGTATGAGAGCACTTTGTACGCATACACGAGCATGGCGAGCGCAACAAGGGACATCTACCGCACGACAGGCCTCAAGGGCTTCTTTGCAGGTTTCGGCGCAACAGCAGTGCGGGATGCGCCCTACGCAGGTCTCTATGTCCTTTTCTACGAGCAATCGAAGCGTCGTCTCTCAGCCCTCGCGACCAAGATCGAATCAGCCGACCCCTCCGCAAGCGCAAAGCTCTCTAACAGCACGAGCGCGGGTATCAACTTCATCTCGGGCGTTGCAGCCGCTGGACTCGGCACGACCATCACGAATCCGTTTGATGCGATCAAGACCAGGATCCAGCTGATGCCGGACACATACACGAACCTGCTGCAGGCGGGCAAGAAGATGCTGGCTGAAGAAGGACCGCGGAGTCTATTCGACGGACTGGGCATCAGAATTGCGAGGAAAGCAGTCAGCAGTGCGCTTGCGTGGACGCTGTACGAGGAGCTGATTCGCAGAGCTGAGAGAGGGTGGCAGGAGGTTGAGGGCGCTTCATCCGTAAAGGTGGAGAGCAAGGTATGAGCGTTTCATGATATGTACAGTGTCTTGTATCTGCATGTTGGCCAGGCGTTCTGGACGGTTGCATGATGATAGGCGATACCTCTACACTCAAATGATGTATGAAGGACTCAAAATTTTGATAAAAGTAATTTCTTCGACATCATCATTCTAGTACCTGCCAACCCTCTTCATAACAAAGAAGTCTTCCCTGCAGGGTCAAGAAGGGCCGGTGTTGGGCACGTCGACAGATCGGCCACGAGACTTGTGCCTGACAAAAACGTCAGACTTCGAGGATGGGGCCTGTAAAGTCTCATGACCAATCGCACGAGCTCAGCACGCGGTCTCACTCCTTCCCTGTCAGGTTGCACTGGCATCGTCATCGAGTCGCTAAGCTGGCAGCAACACGAAAGTGAAGCCCAACGCTGCGAACATGTTCCGGGTGCACCGGCCGTTGGCTTTGAACCCCTCGATGAGGCTCTGCGAGCTGAATAGTCAAGCGAAGGTCAAGCATCGTGTCAGAGTGCAAGTATGGGACCGGTCAGCGGCAGCCGCCGAGGTCAGCGACACTGTTTAGCGCAGGAGAGGCCTTCGGTGATGGAAAACGGTTCGCAGCTGACCTGGCTTTGCATCTTGACCGGCCTCTCACACCGATGCACCAGCAGCTGACAGTGGTTCGCAGACCCTGGCCACCTCGAAGGCGCAGCCTTGATGTGTGGTTTTGGGCGCAGCTTCGGCCTTGCTGCGCAACTTGCAGGCGATGACGTAGCGCATGGCTGCCAAACTACTGCCTACTGCCCGTCGCTCCACCCGCTGCAGGCAAGTGAAGTAATGCTTCGGTACTCGCGCCACTCGTAGCCTCTGTTCACACAACGTTAACCCTGAGAACACCTTGAAGCCAAGAGGACCGGCCCATTTGGGTTCATCACACACAGTCATCTACGCCTTGGACCTTCCCCGGTGTGCCGCCGCCCGCATTCTTGATAAATACGGCGAGGAGCCCAGCCCCGCCGCACTCGACCTGATCTCTGATCATCTCCCCCTCTCACCTTGTCCCGTCCTTCGCCGGCCCCTTGTATTCTTGATTGCGACTGCCTCTGAGCACGGACTGCGCACCACGCGCTCCGGTACGCGATGCTTCCAGTCCCTTCTCTTCCGCCCTATCCGCTGACCTCAAGCTTTGCCTAGCCCACCCAAGCACACTACCCAGCGGACCTTGAGGCCCCTGAAGACCACCTGCGATGAGCGAGTACAGCTACGCGCCGCGGCGTCACCGCGAGCCTGAGTATGTCACCGAGACGACGTACATTGAGCGCGGCGGACGCGGAAGCGGGGCACTCGTCTACCGCCCTGCGCGCGAGGACAGCATCGAAGACATCCCGCGCGACTTCCCTCCCCCGGGCACCGAGTACCGTCAGACTAAGTACCGCGAGGAATACGCCCCGCGTCGCACCCGCTCTGTGAACCGTGGCCACGACGACCGCGATGACTACTACGATGACCGCAGACGCCGCGACCGCTACGATGACCGCGACTCGTACGCTGGCTCATACGCTGGCGACCGCCCCAAGCCTCAGCGCCGCAAGTCCATTGTCGACCGAGCCAAGGACTTCGGCGAGGCGGCAGGTCTAGGCGGCGTCATTGCTGCAGTCACTGGTCGCTCACGCTCGCGCTCTCGCGAGAAGCACCGCCGTCGCGACGACCGTGGCTACGATAGTGACCGCCACTACGATGACCGTCGCAGCAGCCGATACGGCTCGAGGTCGCGCAGCCGCAGCCGTGGCGGCCGCAAGTCCGAGAAGTGGGAGCAGGCCGCCAAGGCCGCCATAGTAGCCGGAGCCGTCGAAGCCTTCCGCAGCCGCAAAGTTCCTGGTGCCTGGACGGGTGCCAAAGGTCAGCGCGTTGCAACAGCCGCCATTGGTGCTGCTGGTATCGACGGCCTGATCGACCGCGACCCTGACAAGCACGAGAAGCGCCATGTCGCCGAGTCCGCTCTCGGCGGTCTGCTTGCCAACCGCGCTGTCAACGGCTCCCGCTCCCGCTCCCGTGCCCGTCGCGGCGAATCTCCAGATGGTCGCTCCCGCTCTCGCTCCAGGTCCATCTTCAGCCGCTCGCGCTCTCGTGGACGCTCTCGATCCGGCTCGCCTACTAGGGACAGGGAGGGCAACCCCATCGCGAAAATTGCTGGCACCGGCGCTGTGCTCGCAGCAGGAAAGGCTCTCTACGATCGTGTGCGCTCCAAGTCTCGTGGCGGACGCGACCGCTCTCGATCTCGCTCGCGCAACAGGCGTGACCGTTCGCGTTCCTCCAGTGCAGACAGCTACGTGCCTTCTCGTAGGCGCAATCGCTCGTACAGCCGCGGCCGCAGTATGGATAATGGCTACCAGCAGAATGACCCTTCACGGGCTAACCCAGATCGCAGATTAGCGGCAGCAGGCGCAGGTGCAGGCGCTGGTGCGCTCGCCACTCAGGGAGCAAACAGAAGTGTGGCTTCTCAGCGCGGCGGTGGCAGAGATGCGTCCAGCGATTCGTCTAGCACGACGGATATGGAGGAGCAGCGCAAAAAGCTACGAGGTAAGGAACTCCTGACCGCGGGCCTCGCGACCGTAGCCACCATCCACGCAGCACACGGTGTCTACTCGTCCATGGTCGCTTCTGAGAAACGGCGCAAGCTTGTTGGCGAAGGAGAAATGTCGCCAGAAGAAGCACGAAAACGCAAATCAAAGAACATGCTCCAGGACGCGGCAGCTGTCGGTATCGCCGCCCTCGGTATCAAGTCTGCGTACAGCGAGTGGAAGGAGATGAATGAGCAAAGACACAGCGTCAAAGAGCTGGAGAGCCGCCGACGAAAGAGGAGAAAGCAGAGAGAGCGCCGTGAACGAGAGGCCCGCGAAACCACCCTCTATGGCATGCAGAACCCACAGATGAATGGCGCTAATATGTATGCGTACCCTGTAGCTGCGCAGCCGTATCCTACGACCAGCTATGCGGATGCGAATCCCTACGGCAGCATGCCGCCGCCGCCTATGGGCGCGCGGTACTGATGCTTTTTTTTTCTCGAACATGAGTTTTGGAGGCTATTGTTATGGCAGACGATTGTATGGTTTTATACCTTGGCTAGTCTGAGGACTGGCTTTTCTTTCTTTGTTTCGGCGCTTCTACATCATTGATAATGAGTGGACGATGACGGCGGGGTTTAACGACAATAACGACTGAATGAATGACATAGACCAGAACATGATTCATCTCTTTTCACCGTTAGCGCGGTGGGATTTAGTCATGTTGTGATGTGATCTTTATCGGAATGCTCGCTTGCTCTCTGCACGTTCCCCAGCGAGTCCCACAACCATGGTTGCACCCGGTCGCAGCGCTCGACGAGTTCACGATACTTTCCATATCCAGGAATCAAAGGATCAATGCCGAAAGCTGTCTGGAACATCCCCTAGCGCACGGCGATCATCCCGTCGGGTGTACCTGACTGCGTGTTCTTGCCCTGGACCCCTTTCGCAGAACGTGCGACCAGTGCACACTTATGCAGACCCTGAGGACCCTTCATCTTTCAAACTGCCACAACGGGCAAAAAGGAGTCGCAACCATAGAAAGAAGGCGCAAGGACCCTGATGCACCCCGCAACCCTTGTCCATAGTTACACGCGCTGTCGGCGCTCACGGCGGACCCGATGTGCACTTTTGCAGTGCTCGAATGGAAATTTTTGGCACATGGATGTTGATTATGTTGGGGCTTAGCGACGCGCTATAATGACGTCGAACTCTCTGGACTCTCTACTGTTCTTCGTGATCACGACCCTGCGCTTTGGAAGTGCGCGATGAGGCTCGACGAAGAAATGGTGGAACCTGCTGTCGATGACTGATCTTATGAGGTCTTGCAGCATACAGCTCACGCATCCACAAAAGGCCCCGGTCACTCTCTCAGCTGGGCGAAGTGCATGTGCGTTTCCCTACCGTGGACCAAAAACAATGTTTGCCTTTCCTTCTACTACAAGCCCTGATCTGACCCTGAGCAATGAGAAATTGCGTGGACTGCTCGGTCGAAGATCTCCCAACAGTTGTCGACTGCAGATGAGACGCCACGCTAACTTACTGGACCCTTTTCTACGCATCCTCTCAGTAGCCCTGACGGCCCTACATCGAAGCAGTTCCAAAGTTGGTACCCAGACGCAGTCTAAGAAAAAAGAAGCCAAAAGGGGAAGTTTGAGCACTCCTGTCGAACATAGGTGCGAGTAGCGCCGCGCTATGGAAACGCACCATCCACACTGATACCCTCTTTTAGCTCTGACAGCCCTGAATCGAAGCAGTTTCAGTTTCAGTTTCAGTTCTAGGTAGACGCAGTCTGAAGAATAGAAAAGCTAAAAGGGGAAGTTTGAAGCGTTCCTGTCGAATATATGTGCGAGTAGCGTCGCGCTACAGAAACTTACCTAGGACCTTCATCCACGTTGATAGTGAAGCATGCGATCAGCACCGGCAACATCCGATACTCAAAGGATGATTCCTGTGCAACTCTTGACTGCTGATACACCATAGTCTGGTCCGCACTCCAAACAAGCAACTGACACCTCAGCAGCCGTTTCCAAAGGACCATACGAACGCAAAAATGAAACACTCCCCAATTACCAAGCACAAAGACACCTGTGTCCTTCGCAAACTCATCTCGCCTCCAACATCTCCCAAATAGGAATCTTGCATATCCATCTAATATGGTAGGATTTAGCGCCACGCTATACTCTCTATACCACACCGCTCTTGGCTCACCACAGACCCTGGTCTGCAACACCGAGACTACTGGTGCCCGAAAGGGAAAGTTCAGCACTCCTGTTGAACACTGGTACGCGTACTGCCGCCTTACACCGAACTCCAGACCCTTGACCCGTTGTCTTACATCGCCATCAGCCCTAGTCTACATTGGATGCTCGAGTAGACTTCTGCACAAACACCGCTCAGGAGAGAAGCTCTGCAAAATCATCGACTGAAAGCTACGGTGCACCACAGCCCCTTTTTCAACACTGATGCGAATCTCCGCATCGTCATCTGTCGAGTCGCACGCGACCCTGGCCTTCAGTAACGGCATGCAATGCTCAGTAGAGCAGCCCTCATATAACTACCAATCACCAACACACGCAGGCTCGTTTTATATCGAGCTACTCGCAAGATCTGCGGCTGATTGTCAACCCTCCTTGGGCTCTTGATTTGGCTGGCTCTGATCAACGTGCAGTGCGACTGATGATGAACAGTTGGGCGGCTGAGACTGCATTTGTGCTTCGGCGCTACAGGTTATGGTGCACTGTAGAGGCATCCAAGGCTACAGCAGCCTATCAAACCTTCTTTGATACTGGCGGCTTTCGGTAGAGAGTTACCTGTATCAGTGTGATTTGCCAAGATGAGGCAAGACGTTCTACGGTATACGAAAGGCTGGCCAATTGGTGGGAAATTGCAAGTCTTACCAGGGCTCGTTCCTCTGCACGAGAGATTGCAGTGCTACTTGGTTCAGCCGAAAAGCCTCAACGTTCCGTTTTTCGGTTTTTCCAGATTTGGTCCTGCATAGCTGGGCTGCTGTCTGCTATTCCGCGCTGGAGATTGCAGTCCAAAGCGGCCGCCCCGCCAAGAGCATATTCATGCAGAACAAGGCTGAGCGTTTTTCTGCTCTTTCACGTCAAAGATTGCACTGCAGAAAGGTTGGGTTTGAAGCCCGACCAGCATGACCCATGCGATCCGTCGAGGCGGGACTAGGGACTCTTCCGCGCCAAACATTGTAGTGCAAACAGACTCACGTATTGATAGCGACTGTAGTCGAACACTTCTAACATATCTCATCACCCATTGAGTGCTTTGACCTCTCATTCATTCCCATGCTTGCTAAGCGCTCCGCCTCACATGTGATACACCGCATTCATTGCAATCACCACTTTTTGTTCCTATACTCTATCCTCGTCGGATCCACAAAGTGCAGCAGCGCACACATCGAGTCTAAGGCATCGATCTCACTCTTTCCCCTATCGACGACCTCGGGCTTATCGGCAAACCCATCCGAGTCCTTCAGTTTGGGATAGAAGTTGAGTTGAGCAATATATGTAGGTCCTCCCTTTGAGTACGCGATGTCGAATTTTCCAGACGCGTAGGGATGGTTCACGCCTGCGCCAATCTGCTCGGCGACTTGCTTTTGCATGTACTCGATCTGAGGCTGTCAGTCAACGTGAGCTATAAGTCAAAGAGTACGTACAATCCGGATCTTGACTTCTTCGGCTTTCGCGACTCTGTCGTCGGGTGGTCTATTCATAAGGCTGTATCTCATTGTTGTCGCGGACAATGAAGTTGCAGAAGTTGTCATTGAGACTTCAGGGAAATGCGACGGCTTTGTATAGAGAAGATGCGTTGTGTGGTCGCGGAAAGAATCAAGTAGCAACTGCCACAAATGCAGGCATCAAATAAACGCGCCACACAGAAAGGAGAACCGACTTTCACTGGACTTATGCATTTACATTATCTCCTCCGCCACATTCACCGATCTACACGGAGCACAGTAGTACGATCCACGTATTTCAGCAGAACTTCCGAGACTAAGGAGCTGTCCAGTGCTTACTCTGTTCATCCGCCTACCTTCTCTTGTATTGCACCTTGCCTTCGTAAGTGTTAGTTCGGCAGCCTTGGAGGTGCTCAATTCACTTACGATCAGGTCTCTTTAATGTTCGGCTATAGCGACTTGGCACGGTGGAAGACCCTCTGTTGTAGTGTATATCATGGTTGTGGTGTGGCGAGTATGAAGTAATGGTCACAGTGGGGCTTGGACAAAAGGTCACTGCGAAACACAGCAAAGTGAAAGTAGAAGTTACAAACGCCGCGATTGATTATGACGAATTTGACCAGCTCTCTGGCTAGGACTCATTCTGACAAAACTCAACTTCGTGCGCAACAAAGATCCGTGGGCAGCCGCTTGGGATTTTGCCTCTGCTTTCGCATCAAGTCTCGCAGAGCATCAGTATAGCTTTCTTCACTTTCGCCGTGATGATGATACTTCCTGGCCTTGCCCTTTTTATCGAAGTAGCTGATACAAGTCACGTATCTGCCACCTGTGTGGTAGAAATCCACATCGTACTGCCGCTATCTCAGGAGCTGTAGTCGAAGTACGCTTCTTTCTTATTCTTCTGAATCCTGATCTAGCTTTGGTGTCAGTTATATTCTAGTACATTGACCGAACTCACTATTTCCTCTATAAGAATTTGAACGCTCATGTCGTCCTTGTAGTTAGACGCCATGGTTGCGGTGCTATGAAGGTATGCTGCACCACTAGACGGGCAGGCATTATATACGCATTAAAAGGTACGTGATTCCTTTGAGAACAAGCCTGGCAGACAAATAGTTGTCATCGAATACCAAAGCAAACTGCAAGTAAGGTGATAGCGGTTCCCAGGACTGCTACTCAGCAGATCGCAAGTGGATATACGGTCTCCTACGCATCAAAACTGTGAACAAGCAGCTCGGATCAAGCTACTAACGTAAAAACTCTGAGACACAGCAAATTAAAAGTGGAACTGACAAATTACGGACCCTGTCACGTTGAGAATTCATTAACTCGCAAATATAAAACCACACATGTGTGCAATCTAGCTCAGAGTACGCCATAACTAGCTTGGTGCACAAAGAGACGGGCCTTCAGCACGTGGCCTTTTCCAAACCCTGCGATTGAAGAGTTCGTTTTCTGATGCGAATAACTGCTCCAACGTAGAAAGGTGACTCGCTCTACTTCTTCCCGATTGATCCAAACTACCGTTTTGCCCTTGCGGTTGCAGTAATCGAGCTCAGAGACGAAATTTTCGTCCTCCTTCGAAAGCTTCACCTCATACTTGCCGTCGTCCCACAAGCTGTAGTGAAAGTATGCTTCTTCCTTTTATTGTTGTCTTGAGACCTAGCTTGCTTGTCAGAACTGTACGAGGCTATGGAGGTAACTTACTATCTGCTTTATCAGAGCTCTGGCCCCCACACTGTCTTGGTAACTTCGATGCTCTTCTTCCGTGCTACGGCTGACACGATCTAATAACCTTCGCGTGGCATCAAGATGACTGTCTGTACTTTCTGCTCCATCGAATCATGCAAGCTCATTGCCATTAGCAACATAATAAACAAGCTCGACTTCAAATTTGCCGACGCCGTCTTCTCTAAAAGTGTTAATCTTGAAATGGCTGCTACCCCACAGGTATACGATTTTTTTCGTCTCCTCCGTTCGTATCTTGATCTAAACTTGTCACTTATTTGTGCGTCTCAGCTCCAGAACGCCACTTACTATATGCTCTTCTAGAATTGCAGCTTCGCAGTCGTACTCATCGATTGATGCCATGACTGTGTTGGTGGAAATGAGGGAACAAGAGGAAAATGATGTTTACCGTCTTTATCTTGAACAACAACAATTGCCAGTGACAACGAACTCAAAGACAGTGTCGCACGCCGCACCAAATAGCAAGCGAGACAGCAACGATTCTTGCACCTGCTATGGACGTCCTCCCACCTCTGTGCCCAAAGCTCAGACAGTGTTTGACAACATTCTATCAATCTTGTTTCGACCCCTTCTAGTTGCTCTTCACCCGCTCGCACGTCTCTCGCAAAGCATCAAGGTGGCCTTCCAAGCTCTCTGTGCGTTGGAAGAGCTCGATGGCTTCGCCGTCCTTACTGTAATTTTTAACGTCAGTGATGAACTTGACGACGTCTTTGTAGGCATGGAAATGGAAATGGCCGCCTTTAGCATTGCCGAGTGAATATATGCCTATATACTCCGCCGACTGTGCCTGTTCCACTTTGATCTGACTTTGTTAATCACTGCTTCAAACATGGACGTGCGACTCGCAACCTTCTCTATCAGCGCTTCGGCTTCAACTTTGTCTTGGTTGGTGGATGCGAGCGTTGGTTGATATGTCTTGATCGATTGGTGTTAGTGGAGAAGTAAGAAGCAAGTGAAGAAAACCGGTGCATAGCAAGGCAACGGCCACGAAGGACAAACGACGAAGTCAAGCGATATGACCAGGCCATGATGGGCCGCGGACTACCAGAATCCTACCACCCGGCCTCACACCGCCTTCTTCACGTCCGTTCACCCCCCGTCACAACTGTGTTCCCCTTCCTGGGCCAATGCGCCCCAACTCTCATGACAACCATCAACCACAGATTCTCCAACTGTCGAAGCTTTTGACATCCTTCTCTGAAGGGTACATGAGGCGCATTTATGACACTGTTGTGGACTTCGAGGCATAGGTCTGAAAGAATTGGCAGAGTGGAATCGGAAAGGACATCGTTACGAATGTTTTTAGAGCTTGCTCTTGGTCGTTTGTCATTGCCGAATTCCAGTTGATATCGCTTGACGCAAGTGGGAGGCCAAACCCTTTCGCACAGACTCTGCTCGCAAGAAAGCTGTACATATGTCGAAGCTAGCGTCTATACAGATGTACTGCTTGTCTTCATCAGCAGTTCGTGTGCTTGTGTGATGAGTCGGCATGTCCTTATTGCCGCGTTGATGTCTCGAGAAAGGATGATTGTGATTGCGATCTAGAAGGAAAGACCTAGGAGGCGCGCGTAAGCACTCCGAAGAGCAGACAGGTAAAATGACTCAGAGATGCCAAAACGCCAGATTATTTTACAACCCAGTTCTATGCAGAAGCGCTCAGAGCAGAAGTTCAGAGGCATCCGACGATGCCGCGACGATGACGATGACCCGACCATATGCGAACCAAGGGTACATATACAAGGGAAGTCGTTCGGATCAGGAGACGTTTACGCCTCCTCGGCGGAGTTGGTCAGGGAGAGGTAAGCGGTCCAGGCAATACCGACAGTGGAGACAAAAGGCTGGATTAATGATTAGTAGAAGGCCGTGCAGAAGAGAAGAGTAACGTACAATCTGGAACTGGATAGGCATGACCCTGAAGTTGATGATTTGCACAGTCGGCCAAATCAAAAAGTTGGCCTTCAGCGCCGGGATGTAGACGTCCTGGAACTTGCGCTGGACGGCGCGCTTCCCACCGCCCTCGGCAATGGTCATGTATGTGAAGAAGGCCGCAAGACCAGCGGGCGCAAACAAGAACTGATCGAAAGCAACACGCTTGAGGGCCGGTATCCAGGGGCTGCCGATCTTTGTAATGGGGAAGGTACTGGAGAGGAAACCGAACCAGCGGTGCTGAATGGGCGACATGAGGAAACCGTAGGACATGAAGCGGATTGTGCGCTCGAAGTCGAAGGGAGGCGGCAGCTTCTTCGAGTCGGGGATGATGTCGTGGTCCGGCCACGGGTTGCGGCGGTCGAGCTCGTGGATCTCGATGGCAAGGAAGTCGTCTTTGCCGGCGCCACCTTTGCGGTTTGCGCGCTCACGCACGGCGGTGAGGGTCTGAGCCACTGTATCTGCGATTCCACCAAGAATCTGCCATATTATCAGTCAATTTCCAATGTCGCCTGTGGGACGTGCAACGAAGCGTGCGCACTGCCAGGCGTGACCAGCGTTCGTGCGACGAGGAGACATACCGCGTTGGTGATCATGGTGGTAAGGACCGGACGCTTGGCATAGTAGCCATTGTATTTTCGGGCAATGAGCGAGACGGCCATGATCTGGAGGAGGAAGACGGTCGTGTGCAGGAGCGGCTGCAGAAACATATGTTAGCAGTCGGCGACGATGGCGATCGATAAGGGCAAGATTGCACAAAGCCGTGCGCGTGACGGCAGCTAAGCATTGCAACGATAAGAGCCAGGTCTTTACTCACCACTTTCCCAAAGAGCCAGCGGCGGTTCAGTTGGTAGAGCAGTCGGCGTGTGGCTTCAGGCATAATTGTGGTCGTGCTGCGCTGCTGCTAGGTAATTCCCTTTTCGAATGACGTCCTTGAGGCGCACGGCTATCGCTTCCGGGTGGGTCCAGTGATCCACCACAGCCTGGCAATCGTGGCTTTTGGCACGGCGGGCAATGGGCGAGGGCAGACGTCGCGGTGATGCTGGATGCGATGTCTCGGTGCGTGCAGTCTGGTGCCAAATTCAGGGTCCTGCAGATGCGTGCTGCTGTAATGCGGCGAGGTGGGGAAACCTGGCCTCGTGAATGAAGGCCTTCGCCTCCCATGCGGAGGTGCCAGCTAATGCGGTCCGCGCCAATCCCCGCGAATGATGTCCGAGCACGCCGATCTGGTCGTTTCGGCATCACGCAAAGATGTGTCTTCTCGAAACACGTGTCGCCGAGGGCCATCTACCTCGATTCAATATCAGAGTTTGGTAGTTCAGGAGATCGGTAGTTCAGGAGATCTTTCATAAGGAAAACATGCTACATCACTCCCTCGCTACATGATACATCTATTCAAAGGTGTGCCTGGCTCTTCAGTACTGTACAAGCCTGCACCGCTGTAGCCAGCACGGCCTGGAGAACCCCCTGTAGCATTTCTCTCAAATTCCTCAGACCCAGCCCACTCTTACGCCAACGGTAGACACCAATGATGGCCAGAGTGACACTCAGCATCCGCAGTGCTCTTGTCCTTCTGCTCTTCCATATGCCCTTTCTTGTGTATGCGATGTTCCAGTCGTTGTACTTGGGAAACGCACATCGACGCCAGAAGTCGACCTGAGTGTACGGGTAGACAGTCGAATTCCACCCGTCTTTGGTGTAGTACCAAGACGAGCATCCACTTCGCCAGACAGTGTTCTTGAGAGCCTCCTGCATCTCATTGGTGTACGCAATCTCAGCTTCCTTCTTGACATCCACAGTACTCGCTTCGCCGTTGAGTACGAGCTTGATGAATTTCAAACTATAGTTGACCATGTTTTCGCTAGCCATGACGACTGATGAATGGCCTGTCGCGGTGTTGGGTCCAAAAATCAGGAACATGTTGGGGAAGCCGTCCATAGCAGTGCCCTGGTACGCCTGAGCTCCTCCTCGCTCTTCCATGAGCTCAACCAAATCCTTGCCTTCCTTGCCCATCACCTTCAAAGGATGAAGCCAACGTGTGGTGTCGAACCCGTTTGCCAGGACGATGATATCTGCAGGGACCTCTCGTTCAGGGTAGTCCTCCTCTTTTGCGTTCTGTGGATATGTAGCCCCTGGCCCGAGAACAACACCGCTTTCTGTCAGTCTCGTAAGTGGCATGGTGGTAAGTTCGATCTTTGGGTCGTTCAAGCTCTTGAGCCAGCGCTTGTCGAAGATCCTTCTCTTGCAGCCGACTCCATAGTCCGGCGTTAGGATCTCCAGGTACTTCTCAGGTGCTGTCTTCTTTACCCACGCCAAGATCCTCTCTTCGTAGAGCTTGCGGTGCTTCTCTGCATATGGAGTGTTGGGGAACAGCTTCAGAAATTCTCCTTCAGCACCGATGAAGACCGCGAACCGAAGGAGCTCCTTCAGCCCAGGAATGGCTTTCATGATCTTTGGGCTATTCTTCTCCCACCACTCGTCACCTCCTGGAGTGCTCACTGCAGGTACGACCCATGGTGGAGATCGCATAAGCTGAGTGACCGACCTTGCGTTGTACGGAGCATTGGGCAGTCGTGGGACGATCTGCGCAGAGCTGCATCCCGTACCAACGACGACCACATTCTTGTCCTGAAAGTCGACCGTCTCGTCCCACCGAGCAGAGTGGAAGACCTTGCCCTTGAATTTCTCGAGACCAGGAATCTCATCAGGCCAGCCTCGGGGTTCGACCAAGCCGCCCACACAACTGATGACAACCTTCGCCTTGACGATCTCAGTCTCGGAGTACACTGCGTGCTCTCCCTTCTCTTCGACAACCTTCGCGCGGTCCTTTGACGACAAGTCTCCCATGCCCGCTGCCATGCGACGTATTGTAACTTCCCACAGCTGTTCGTTGTCTAGCCATCTGCACCCCTCGACATCTGTGTTGCATTCGATCTTATCCGTTATCCGGTAGTTCTGACATACTTCGTGGTAGTACTTGACGATCTCGCGGCCAGGAGGGTGGAACGAGCTCCATTCGGGGTTTTGTGCGAACGAAAAGGAGTAGAAGACTGCAGGGACATCGCTACCCAAAGTTAGCTATGTTCAATCTTCGTGATACAATTATGTTCAAGACACTAAGCAATGCTGTCTCAAAGTTTGAGTGCGCTTGCTGATTGTGCTGACTCATGCATGCAAAGAGTTGGCGCCTACCAAGCAACACCAGGGTATCTGTTGATCCACCACGTCCCTCCGATACCAGCTTGTCTTTCGAATATGCGGAATTGGTCAAATCCAAGCTGCTGCTTCAGCTGACAAGCCATGGCGATACCAGAAGCCCCAGCGCCGACTATGACGACAGGATAGTAGGTGTACGCATCGTGCTCGTAGCCATTCACCCGGCGAATGGTTTCTGAGATCATATTGGTGTTACGTCAGGGACGACAATTTTCGTATGAACAAATAATTTGGAGGTCTTGATCTTTGGGTTGAGAGCCCAGGTCGTGTGTTCCAACTACCGCGTGAAAGGATGTATGCTGCGAGGTACGTCTGACTGCTTCCCTCTACAAAGATCAGGCGTCTATGAAGCGTCAGACTGCTTATGTCTGTAGCTGCTCAGATCACGGAGTACGAATGATGCGTGCGGAGAAGTGAGGCACATGCCTCGGTTCCCCGACTCGGTCGACTCGAACGGGCATTCTGGAACTCGGATGTCTTGGCCCGAGAATCTTATCGGCGTTTGACATGTGCCTCTTATGCTCTTCCGCTGCGAGATATTGAAGGATCCTGGTACATCTTGGGCCATCCATGCGAAACCGTAGGTAGACAGCGCAGCCATCCGGAAGTACAGAACATTGTCAAGCATCGTCGAATCTCATTTGGAAGGTATCTTAGTGACCAATCAGAACACGCTTGGGCAGTCAGAAACGTTCGTTTGCTGTCGGCGCATGAAAGTTCAGCTGTTGCCCTACTGTTATGGGCCGTTCAGGCGGCATTTAGTTGCGCAGTATGGAAGGAGTAGCGATGATTGTGCTTTGTCTGTGCTCTCTTCGAGGGGAAGACTGTTATATGAGGCTACGTTCCAATTCGGCTGCCAACTGCCGATGAGGCTGAACGCCCAGATGCTTTTGACGCGAGATAACGTGCAGGCGCGACATGACGCCGCAGCGCACGGCCAAAAATTGCAGGCGCGACATCACCATTGACCGAGACAGGCATCAGCAACAACTCAGCTTCCAACGTCAACGCTTCTCTCACCTGCGCAAGTTGTTACCAATCGTCATACTGTGGGGTATTCTGTAGCTGTTCAGTACTGAAGGATTAGAGCAGGCCAACAACAGCGCGCCACCATGAACAATATTGATGGTTCAGATCGTCATCTGAAGACGGAAGAAGGTCAAGTTG
Source organism: Didymella exigua CBS 183.55 (assembly GCF_010094145.1). Classification (NCBI taxonomy): domain Eukaryota; kingdom Fungi; phylum Ascomycota; class Dothideomycetes; order Pleosporales; family Didymellaceae; genus Didymella; species Didymella exigua. Next base: position 531,006 of record NW_022984781.1, on the reverse strand, counting down.
CACTGATATACTTTTCAAGCTGATGACTGACTCTACTTAGCACCACCGCCGTCTCTGCTTACCATCGTGATTGATACAAATCCTCACGCCTGGGCACATCTCTCGTCAACGCTCTCTCTCTCTGCCGCCCTGGCCAACATCCTCATCTTCATCAATGCGCACCTGGCATCCGGAAACGCAAACGAAGTCGCAGTCATAGCCTCGCACTCGCATAAGACAAGCTACCTGTATCCTACCAAGAAGCCCTCACAACCCATGCACAATGGCGATTCAAACGGTGATATCGAGATGAACGGCAGCGGGGCGGGAAGGTCACATCAAGAGAGCCCCAACAAGTACCGGCCCTTTGCCGTCGTGGAAAGTACTATTCTGCAGAACTTTGCGAAGCTCTTGAATGAGACAAACGAAAGTCATCTTGCAGCAACACCAACAACATTGATTGGCGGCGCCTTATCACTCGCTTTGACGTACATCTCAAAGTCGACTATACAACATGCGCCTGTCGCCTCTGGCACTGAAAACTCCATGGCAGCGCTTGCTGACGCCGAGAATGCTCACGTTGATCGTGTCGCGCTCACATCACGCATCCTAATCGTTTCGGTCTCTGGAGATCTGGCCAATCAATACATCCCGGTCATGAACTCGATCTTCGCCGCACAAAGGAAAAAGATTCCCATCGACATCCTCAAGCTGGCTGGCGATACTGTGCTGTTGCAGCAAGCGAGTGACGCGACCGGCGGTGTATACATGAAGCCAGAGCGCCCTGAAGGATTGTTGCTGTACCTAATGATGGCTTTTTTACCAGACGCCACAGCGCGTGCGAGCCTGGTTATACCAAGTGCAGGAGGTGTCGACTTCCGTGCAGCCTGTTTCTGTCACAGAAAGGTAGTAGATATTGGCTATGTTTGCAGCGTATGCCTGAGTAGTAAGTGCTTTTGCACTCTCGTGTTGACCGATCACTGACCGGCCCCAGTCTTTTGCGAACCTAATCTGCCAGACAACCTGTGTCTCACTTGTGGGTCTTACCTGTCATTGCGCGCTGCTCTGACCAATCCTCCTGCTCTCATACCGAAGAAGAAGAAAAAGAAGAGAAAGGCAGGAACCGACACTGCCACTCCAGGCGGCAACACACCCGCGGGATCAGGCACACCCATGCATCCCTGATCATACAAATCGAAACCTTCGCGAATCATTCGCGCTCGACGTGACTACACTGCTAACACAAAGGTTGTTCGTCCTGTCATTAAGAGGAGATGCCTTGGCATCCTAGCAAGTATAATTGCCTTTCAAGGACCACGTACGGAATACGTCGAGAAGGGTATGTGTGCGCTTTTGCACATTCACCTAGAAGTGAGCGAGTGCATCACGCACAAGGTGACAGAGTCCTCCGTGGTATACGAGCAAAGTAGCATGATGCTGCTCCGCGGGAAAAGCCTGACATCAATCGCATTAGGCGAACGGTGAACGTTACAGTGCCGCCGTGATTATGTTGTCAGAATTTTCATAATGCGAGCTTGTAGCTTCGTTTCAAGTCTAATGATTGCAGAGAACTTGGTTGGCGTACGGGAGCATAGGCCCAGAGTACCCACCTATATCAATACCAATTTACAGATTCTCATGCATGCGAGTAAGGTTCTTACATACTCTACTGACCTAATGGAAATCTGGCTGAGAGGTATGTAGTAAATAAGCTACTCTCATCAGAGTCGGTGTGGCGGAATTTTCCATGCACGTTCATGGCTCTGTTAGCAGCAGCTCCGGACGGGCCCAGATGCTTCATACCACGGACATATCACGGCACAATAGATACTCCAAACACCCAGAATCGAAAAATCGAAACCGAAGTGCACGAATGGCAAAGTGTCTGTATGGTCGCCAGAAGATGTAGACACGGCAAGGTATCTTACATCACGACAGGCCCCTGAAGCCGCTGTTGGGGCCATCAGCACGCGAGATTCGACAATGTTGGAGTCAATCCAAAGAAGTAAACATGCTTTAATGTTTCTAATAGCCATCGCCACCGTGCTCGACTCCTGCAGGTCCTGCAGCAGGAGCATCATCCCAGACAAAGGCATAGGAGAACGAAACGGGTAGGGTCTGTAAGCTCGCCCGTTGGAGCTGCGGTCCGTCCGCGGGATGACTTGGAGTTGGCAGTTGGATCGGGATGTTGACTTTGAAACATCTCGAGGGTACCTACTGATAAGGCTTCATCGGCCATCTTCCTGTGCATCTTCTCGGTACTTACCATGGTGTTTGTATGTCCAAGCCTCTGCACAACTCCTGATCTTTGCTTATATTAGGGAAGGGTGTCCTGGGCTCAAATACTTCTTCTAAACACACACAGAGACTGTTTCGATCGTTGTCCAAATGAGGCGCGCCCAGAGGCCGATGTTCCGTCCTCACAACTTAGCGTCTTTGTGCAAAGATAAGGAATCTCGTGTCTCATTGGCTGTTGACGCCCGCCATATCGCGTCTGCATCTGCGCGTGCGCAATGCAGCCCTGAATCCCGCAATCTTGGAACCTTCATGCTGGAACGTGTTCGACCGGTATCAGTCCACAGCAATATTCCGAATCTGCGCAGCTGCATCCCACGCACGCGGTCTAGCGCAAAGCCCTGCGTGATATCAGTCCCCCGTCGCTAACGCACATTGGCTCACTTCTCCTTCACGTATCTGACACCCCAGCGAGTGGCTTCCTGGGATCCTTCTGGGGTTGATGCTTGGACGAAAGCCCGAGCCTAGAGTCGAATGATAGGAAGGCCTCTGCGCTATAAACGTTTATAGTTGTCACGCCCCTCCAACGTACTGGGTGCGCTTTGTCGTTAGCAATTCACGCACACATATGCACACATACCCATCGACCCTTTCCCTGTTCTTTGACTGACGCAGGCTGAGCGACGCCTCACAAAGCCTTGTGCGATCTTCGGATTCGAAGCGTGCTGTTTGCTTTTATCTGTACGGCCGCCAAGCGACTTTCCACTCCGAGATCCCAGCAACTGGAGATCGCCGACGGACACGCTCCAGTCTACCCACTTCGTTTCTTCCTTTCGACGCTCCTAATCTGTGCATATTGTATATACCCCATACCACTTTCCACCCACACGCTATTTCGACACCTTGTCATTTAACCCAGGAGCGGACTCCCCGTTGAGCCTCAGAGAGTCACGATCCTTGACCATCGGCAGCCATGGACCCTGTTACTTCTGGCGCGGACCCGACCACGCCGCTTGAAGCGTTTAACAATGCTACTATTGCGACGGGAGGCGACAGCAAGTTGTACAACCTCAATGTTTTCTATGATGTGAGTTGGTCACGGAGATGTTGGGCCAATCCGCGGGGCTAATCCGGATAGGCGGGCGATATCGCTTGGATGATTACGAGTACCGCGCTCGTGCTGCTCATGATTCCGGGAGTTGGGTATGTATCACGATCACGAATTCGAAGATGGTCAGGCTAATGAGAATGTAGTTTCTTCTACTCTGGACTTGCGAGGAGAAAGTCTGCGTTGTCGCTGCTATGGCTGAGTGTCATGGCCACGGCTGTCATCAGCTTCCAGTGGTTCTTCTGGGGTTACTCGTTGGCTTTCTCGCACACCGCTGGAAAGTACATCGGTAACCTTGATAACTTCGGACTCAAGAATGTACTCGGCGCTCCATCAGTTGGAAGTTCGAGGATCCCAGACTTGATGTTCTGTTTATACCAGGGCATGTTCGCTGCCATCACCGTTGCCCTTGCCGTTGGAGCTGTCGCAGAGCGCGGCCGCATGCTGCCCTGCGTCATCTACATGTTCATCTGGTCCACACTCATCTACGATCCCATCGCCTGCTGGACCTGGAACTCATCTGGATGGGTTTTCCAACTTGGTGGCCTCGATTTTGCCGGTGGCACACCTGTACATATTGCCTCTGGAACTGCCGCTCTGGCTTACTCGTACATGCTGGGCAAGCGCAGCGGTCACGGTACCCAGGAGCTGAACTACCGACCCCACAACGTTACCCATATTGTCATCGGCACTGTCTTCCTGTGGGTTGGATGGTTCGGTTTCAACGCCGGTTCGGCGCTTGCTGCGAACTTGCGCGCTATCATGGCGGCTGTATGCACAAACCTTGCAGCCTGTGTTGGTGGCATTACGTGGTGCCTCGTCGACTACCGTCTGGAGCGCAAGTGGTCAACAGTCGGATTCTGTTCTGGCGTTATTGCCGGTCTGGTCGCTATCACCCCTGGATCCGGATACGTGCCTGCCTGGGCTGCCGTCATCTTTGGTGCTGTCGGTGGCGTTGCTTGTAACTACGCGACCAAGCTGAAGTACTTTCTTCGCTGTGATGACGCTCTTGACATCTTCGCCGTTCACGGTGTCGGTGGCTTCATTGGCAACATCCTTACTGCATTCTTTGCTGCGTGAGTGATCCATCAATTTACCAGATAACGTCCAACTAACAACGTCTAGTGACTACATTGCCCATCTCGACGGCTACACGGTCATCTCCGGCGGCTGGTTGAACCACAACTGGATACAGCTCGGCTACCAGCTTGCCGACTCTCTCGCTGGAGGCGCATACTCCTTCGTTGGCACATGCCTGATCCTCGCTACACTCGACTTCATCGGCAAGTTCTTGCCTGCTTTCCGCCTGCGCGCTACCGAGGAAGAAGAGGCTCTCGGTATCGACGATGTCGAGATCGGCGAATTTGCCTACGATTACGTTGAGCTCACTCGCGAGCTGAAGGTGCCTGACGACGATGTCGACGAGGGCATGTCAATGCACTCGCTGCACCACAATAGCGCCGGCATGGCCATCACCAGTCACCACGAGAAGAATCAGGGTTCGGTGGACTCTGCAAACCAGCTTGCTGACTGGGCGCATCGCGCGTGATAAGCTGCATCCCAGGCTGGGTCTTCATTCCTATTCCAGCGTTTCTGAGCTCTATACCACTTATTCTTCTCTTTCTAGACTTCTTCTGAAGGCCTTCTGAGCGTACCTGTCTTTGCGTAATGTAGTATATGTGTGGATGACTGAATCAATGGCTCCTCAACCGTTCACGCTTTAGGTGCAACTCCAGGCTGGACAACCACCCTAGTGATTGTGCTTGTGCAGCAACAATGTGGTGTTTGCGGTGACTGAACTTCTTGCACCAGAAAAGCCACGCTGTCATTGCGTACCTTGCTGTTCAACATCACGTGCTGCTTTGCCGTCAAAGGCGGCTGGCGAGCCAATCGGCAGAAGAGGCGTGCATGAATCGAAGCTTGGGAGAGCGGTGACGACGCTTTGCATGTCGTGTGCTTGCGCATGACAAGCCACAGCAGTGGCAGAGCCGGCCTTGCCGGTCGAGCAAATAAGGATATGGATATCATGTCGCACAAAAAGTATGCACAAAGAAACAGGACCGTGGGGAGGAGAACGCCAGAAGAGAGGGGAAACGCTGTGTGGCAGTCGTGCGTACAGAGTGAGTGGATCAGGGTCCGTCTGTGCGCAGAAGTGTGGCTCGTGTGCGGGGCTTGCTCTTAGCATAAGGGGAAGGCGCGAAGGGCCGCGCCCACGCGACAGGGCGGTGATGTTCATTCCTGCTTTACGCTACACTCTTGTCTTCCTCCTCGATGCTTTGTGCCTGATTCGAGATACCCTGCGCTCGTAAACTCGTCCTGTGAGTACCCCAATTGGAACCTCGTATCTCTCACCGCGATGTACCTGCACTTCGGATGTCACATGCCACAAGACGTCAATTTCCCACGATTCTGCGCCTCTCAAATTACACCGCCACATTAGAAAATACACACTGACGGCCTGGGACAGCACAATGAATAAGTCACAATCTCCGTACGACTCACTACCGCACATCTCTGAGCACTACGACAATTCAAACTCGGAAGACTCGGCCCTTCACCTTATACTGACACTGCGGCCGGACTGGCGAGTGACCAAGGACACAATCGAGTTTGTGCGCTTTACAGATGGCATCACAAACACGCTGTTGAAGGCAGTGAACAAGCTGCCAGGCCTGTCGACAGCAGAGGTAGATGAGGATGCAATTCTGCTGCGCGCATATGGCAAGGGCACCGATGTGCTCATTGACCGGGAGAGTACGTCTTCTACTCCAATACTAGCTCATAGTAGACACTGACAGTCGTATAGAAGAGACACGGTCACACTGCCTCCTTGCTCGCCATGGCCTCGCACCCTTCCTCTACGCCCGGTTTGAGAACGGTCTCCTTTACAAATTCGTTCCAGGCAGCGTGTGCTCACCTGCTGACCTGCGACGACCAGATGTATGGCGCGGAGTAGCTCAAAGATTGGGAGAATGGCATGCCACGTTACCAATATCGAGTATCAGCAGCACATGTCCTGCTCCATCTCAACTTGAGGCCAACAACAAGCGTGCTTCTTTGGTGGCTATGTCCCAGCTCACGCCCGGAAAGCCAGTCCCGAATGTGTGGACAACTATGCAAAAATGGATCGATGCGCTCCCAACAAGCACCACCGCGCAAACGACACGCCGAGAGCACCTTGCTACCGAACTCGCTTCCCTGACAAGACTACTGGGTGACACGCCTGGCGTTGGCGGTTCGAACCCGTTTATCTTTGCTCATTGCGATCTCCTTTGTGGAAACGTGATCATCGAGCTTTCACCGTCGTCCGCTTCGAACTCACGTCGTTCTAGTTCGTCCAACGGGTCTGAGGAGCCAGAGACGGCAGCGGCATCTGTATCTTTCATCGATTACGAGTACTCTACACCAGCGCCCGCCGCATTCGATATTGCGAACCACTTTGCAGAGTGGGGCGGTTTCGACTGCGACTACAACGTCCTGCCCACGCGTCGCGTGCGTCGCTCTTTCCTCCGCGAGTACCTCCGCAGCACCAGCATACATCTCAATAGAACACACAGCGAGTCGGACGTAGAGGAGCTGTTCAATCAAGTCGACAGATTTCGGGGTGTACCCGGCTTCTACTGGGGCATATGGGCGCTGATTCAGGCACAAATCTCGCTTATCGACTTCGACTATGCAGGCTATGCAGAGATCAGGCTTGGCGAGTACTTCGCGTGGAAGCGAGAATGCAGTGGCGAGCGAGAGAAATCAGGAGAACCAATGCCCCTGCGAGAGCAGATCTGGGCCAAGGACGAGTAGAGGAGATGTGCATAGAAGAGTTGGGTGCATTGATTCCACGGGCGTTGGGAGTAAGCGGGCGTTTCAACATGTTCATCAAGGCGCTAGACGTCGCGCATATCATGCCTACTTCATCAGAGGGTATCTTACTACAACAGACTTTTATAGAACGTTTAATAACAACACTTCAACTTCAGAGACTGTTCCCACTATGCTTGACCAAGCTCACAATCTTATACCCAGTACCGTCGAAAGGCACGAGTCTCCTCGGCTCGAACGCCCTGTCATCATAGTATTTCTGCACATTTTGCTGAGACCTGATGCCACAAGGTGATGGGTTTAATATTGCCATATGGAGAGGTGTGTAGGATAGTCTGCTGACTTACACAGCCACCGCTTCACAATTTTTAATACCAGCAATGTCTTATCGCCAGATCTTGCCAGTAATCAGATGAAGGGGAGATATTTGCTTATCGGATCTCCAAGTGAAGGACTCTTTCTCGGCGTGATACTGAGGCGTAAGACAATAGCTTCCCGGTCGGTCCCTCATTGGTACGATCTAGATACAAAGCTTGTGCAAGAAGTCATTGGCTTGCTAAGAGTGTGACTACCCATCAGACTCCACGAGATAACAGTCAATTCTCGGTGGGGCAATCCAGGACCAGTATGTATACCAGTCAGGTTTCGCACACTCACACACGGCCACGACTCCAGCCTGTACCTCAAGAAAGCACGCGACGTGTCTCGGTATGGTCGTAATGAAGATACTACGTCCGATAACTACACCATATATTGGACGAAAAATGAGAGATCAGACTGCTCCTTGTCGAACGAGCCCCACAACATGCCGCGCTTTTTCGCTGCGAACTCTGCGTTGCTTATCTGGATAGCCAGACGAGTGCTGATAGCCCTCACTATGAAGTACTGTCTTACGTTTGGGGATCGGACATACGCGACGTTTCCATCCATTTTTCCGGAATGTCCGTCAAGGTGACGGTGAGCTTATGTGATGCTCTACTCTATTCGCAGCACGCTACGCAAGAGAGGACCGTATGAATCGATATAATATACATCAATCAACGTGACATATCGGAAAGATCACAGCAGATTGGACTGATGCGTTGTATCTTCGAAAGAGCTTGGAGTGCGATAGTTTAGCTAGGAATGTGCCTCAACGATGAATCTGAGCTAGCTATGAGATATCAGGGTCAACTGGATCTCGACGATCGATGGTTTCTGTTTTCTAATCGGCACAACAACAAGACTGCCACATTAGTCTATCACAATATCTTACCGACTTCTGCCCAAAGCCGCGGAAGGCTGTATCGTCCCTCGCAGTTCAAGATAATGCAGGGATTCGGGCGTAGTCGTAAGTCTACCAAACTACATACGCTCGAGTGATGGAAGTCCGGGACCCGATACGGACCCTGCATGGAAATAGAGCAGTTTGCGTATGCCGTGTACTCAAAGTCTGGACTGGACCACGGAACCCGGATAAATGCTACACAAGGTTGGGGGAATCTTGCCGTTGACGAGTTGGCTGCTCTCTATTCTCAAATGCTTCTCCAGCCGCTATTCCCGACCGTGATCAACACCTCTTTCTTCCCTTGCCCGATGCAGTAACTCTGCCTCTCTCGGTGCGTCATGCTGGACCCCTCGATACGTGTGGTTCGAGTACCATCGGATGCAAGACGTGCGAACGTGTGCTCGAAGATCGAAAGCACACTCGTTCCTGCCTGAGGTAGCAGTGTTCCTTCACCGGCTGCGATTCTCCTCGACATGACAGATCTACACGGTCTACGCTCCCGTTTGTTCGGGGCAACCACGTCTCCAGCGCGCCGTCTGCGTTCTGCATATTACAAATCCTTCTCATGCGGTGGTGTGATAGCTAGAGATCCGACTCTGGGCGGGGAAAGTGCGGCAGCAGAACTACTGATCTCAGACCCCATAGCCCAACGCACATGCCATCGAGTCAATCGACACGCAGACCAGTCAGGGCCACAACGTGCAAGTCACCGAACGCAGAGTACCAAAAGGGACGCGCACAGTATTATTTTGGATTGCTTTACATTCGGGCGTCTTGCCCTGGTCCCTGTGGACGCGTTCTGCCTCCCACTCTCCCCCCCTGGAATCTCGCGTCTTCTGATCCGGCCATCTCATGGACCAAGCCGTGCCAGTAGTGTCTAGGGACCATGTATGCTACAAAGTGAAAGGGCGATGCAGAGGTATCATATCGTGTGCGAACACGGAGCGAGGAATTAGGACGATGTTCACCCAGCTCCTTAACGCCTGATGCATGTGGGCCTCCGAATAACGTGGGAATCATCGAACCCAAAGGTCTGGCCTCGAGGCTTTGGTCCTTGGAGGGTCTTCGCTACCCTGCTTTCGAGTGCGGTAATCGTCGTGTGCTCATCTCAAGGTTCGTGCCTGAGGTGCCTTTGTTGCTCGTGAATAAAGCTCTGCGCTGCTCGGGCCTGCTGGCGACCGTATCGACGTTGTCGATGGTCCTAATTGGACAACCTGCCTGTGGTACAGGTGGTCAAGGTGTCCTTGTTGGTGCAAACAACAAGTCTGTAAGGGCCGCTCATTCGATCAGGGGCTTCCGTACACCACCAACAATCGCAATTCCTAGCGCGGCCAGCCCGTTGGGATCATTCGCCCTGACAATGTGACTCGCTGGTAACATTGGGTTATCTGGCGCCACGTGTGCAGCGTCTTTCGCTGCCTGTTCAATGGCTTCCATCTCCTCTTTGCATCCGGCGTGGTCGAAAGGACACACCACGATGGGTTGCCGTAGTAGAATGTCTCGCGCGGAGCTCATCTGGGCCTGACACATGTTAGCGGAACCATTGCGTCGCATAGAGCAAGACTTGCCTTGACTGTGAGGTAGTACTCAATCTTATAGAGCGTCCCCGTCGTTGTGAAGCCATTGACCGCGTACATGGGAAACTCCTTCCTGCCTCTTGGTATTATGCCGTCGTTGTCCCTCAAATCCTTCGCAGGAAACACCAGCCCCAGATTCGTAAAGTAGCCTGCCTCCGGCATCTTGACGCCGACTGCTTGTGCAGTCTTGGCCAACGTCTTGACTTTTCGTGTTGGCTCGTCGCCCTCGTGGTTGAATATGATCTCTTCGTCTATGCCCACTGTGATTTGTTTTATCGTGACCTTTTTTGCTTTTGATAGCCAGTCTGGGTTCGGCGAAAGCTTAATGTAGACCGAGACTGGGTCGAGCGGCCCGTAGCTCCACCGCGGGAGACTTATGCCAAGCGTGACGAGATGGTCTGTGACGCGCTCGGCGCTCTCGGGGCGATTGTACATGCCAAAGGTGGACAGTGTGTCGTAGCGCTGGATGGGGACGGGGAAGGCGTACTTCTTCTGCTCCTGGTGGCCCTGCTGGACAGTGACGACGAGTTCGTAGAAGGTCTCTGCGGTGCGCGAGGGCAGCTGCAGGCTGGCAGGCGGGACGCGGCGCGCCACCTCCTCGCCGCCGCGGCCGTAGGGTATGAAGATGACGAAGGGCAGGTCCATGGACAGGATGCTCTCGTGCTCGCGGCCGGAAGAGCAGCGGAACAGCAGCATCTCCTTGCCGACCAGGTCGGTGATGTCCTTGCGCGGGGCGGCGAGGTGCTTCTTGGTGACGCTGTCGGCGGACGGGTGGATGGTCTCGCGGCGGTGCAGGGCAATGGTGACGAGCGAGACGTTGACGGGCGCAGAGACACCCACCAGCGGGCGGATCTCGACGCGGCCCTCTATGCGCGGCAGGGTGGCTGATATGCCTGGGTAGCCGACCAGGAAGTTGGAATTGGGCGGGCCCGACACCCGGACAAAAGCCGCCATGTCGCCTTCTCTAGCATGAAGCAGCGCAGGCCTGGGGCGTGGACAGGCGCCGCATGGGCGGGCGCCGTGTGCTGCAGTCGGCGGAGACTGCGCTCGAGGGCGAGGGTGAGCGCCAAGCGGACGGGCTGTGGGCAGTGAGGCAGGCAGCCTTCCGCGCGCTGACGTGGGGATGCGATGGGCGAGACGTGCGGTCGCGCAGGGCGGGCGGGCGAAGGAGCGGCGGGCGAGTCGGCGATTGCTGCAGTCGCTACCAGGCAGCGAGCGCGGTGGTGGGGATGCTGGACGGGCGATGCGCGGTCGTGTCGAGCCAGGGCCGCCGGTGACGGCAGGGCTGCTGCCAGGGTCCCCACAGCCTGGGCTACTGGCGCCGGACTTGCAGTCGTGCACCGAGCACCAAGCAGTGAGACAAGCACCGGTGGGGCCTGGAGCTGAGCGAGTAGCGAGTCTACGCTTGCCCGATAGATCAGCTCATCCGGCGCTCCATCACCATGTCCGTCACGGTGAGTGTGCCCACACCCTCATGCCCGTCTGACAGGCGCATCTGGCCCAACGTTGTCGTCGTCGTTGTCGTCGTCGTCGCCGTCGTTGTCGTCATGCATCTACATGCAAGCTGACTAACACATCTGTAGCTGCACACCTCCAAGGGCGACATCAAGCTCGAGCTCTTCTGCGAGGCCACCCCAAAGACCGCCGAGAACTTCCTCGCCCTGTGCGCCTCGTCCTTCTACAATGGCTCGCCCTTCCATCGCCTGATCCCGACCTTCATGGTCCAGGGCGGCGCACCTGCGTCTGACCCAAAGTCCAAGGCCAGTGCATCCATCTTCAATGACGGCGGGCTTTTCGAGGACGAGTTCTCGCCTGCGCTGCGGCACAACGCCAGAGGAATCCTGAGCATGGCGAACAAGGGTCCGAATATGAACGGCAGCCAGTTCTTCATCACGTTTGCGCCTGCGCCGCACCTGGACGGCAAGAACACTGTATTTGGGAAAGTGCTAGAGGGGCAGGAAGTGCTCGATGATATTGAGAAGGTGCCGGTCGACAAGAAGTCGCGGCCGCAGGAGAAGGTCGTTATCGAGAAGGTTACCATCCACGCGAATCCTTTGGCCGGGTGAGGTGGCATCAGGAGTGCAGTCAGAGTCACAGGGAAAAAAACCTCAAGGAGCATGGGCAGTAAAGAGCGCATAGCACGGAAACGCCGGGTCACGACGCAATGACAGAAGAACAGATGGAAGTAAATGTTGGAAGAAGATGCGGTCATATGCTTCATTGTGGCTGGCGAAGCCCTGGTATCTATGCCCAAACCCAAACGCAGGAAAGCAAACATTTACGACTTTTTTATGCGACAGCTCATGCGCCGTTAGCGGCAGCCTGCTCTGCGGCCTGCTCTGCGGCCTGCTCTGCGGCATGCTCCTCCTCATAGCCCTCGGTCTTCATGTCCTTCAGACCGAGCTCTTCCTCCTCCTCCTCTGTGCGGTCGTACTCATCCACCTTGATCTGTGGGTCTGGTTCAGGCGCAGTGAAGCTCTGGATGTAACTGCTGGCAAGGGGGTCCTCCAGAATGACTGTGAACTTCTCCTTGCCATCGATGGCAGAGCCCAACTGGTCGAAGAACGTGTTCCACTTGCTCTTAGATGCCAAGTCCATCGAGTCACCTCCATCGCCCACGTCGAAAATGGACGAGCGAAGATCGTCGCGGACTTGTGTCAGGAGACCCTCGACGGTGGTGAATCGACCGCCCAGTGTTCCAGGCTCAACGCTAAGGTTCAGCTCGGGGCAAGACATGGCACAAGACTCAGACTTGAGAATGTCTCGGGACATGTCCTCCTTGTTCTGAATACTGATTGTGATGCGACGACCCTTCGCCGGTACCTCGCCTCCGGTCTTGACCTCATTGCTTCGGTATCCACAGTGCTCGCAGACGGTGGACATGAGAACCACCTGCTTGAAATGGGGAATGTTGACCATCTTCATGTTTGTCGCGCACGACAGAGTGCATCCTGGACAGGTGGACGGGAATGAGTACACCTGGTTCTCGATGATATCGTCGACGTTGTTCACCATGGGCTGGTGCGCAGAAGGCATCTCCGGGTACATCTCGCGAGCCTTGTACTCGGGACGGATCTCGGTGGCCGGCGCCTCCACGTTGAGAGGTGTCTCCTGCTCTTGCCCACTGCTATCACCAAGACCGAGCGCTTCGTTCTGTGCGGCTGTGCGGTTGTACTGCTGGCGAGAGTACTTGCCAGCAGCGAGCACATTGGGCGGTTCGATCGAGGAGTTACCGGCCGGATCGTCGATTGTGACCTTGAAGGGCAGCTTCTCGCCGCTTGCCATCCCCTTCAGTGTATCAATGACCTTCTGAATCTGGGGCGCAACCTCAGGCATCTTCTCTCTTCGCTCGTCCTGCTTCTGCTCCAGGTCCTGCGCGACCATGGACAAAATACCTTCAATGTTGGTGAGCTGTCCGCGACCAGGAGGAATTTCCAGATCAATCTCCTCAACCCTGAAAACAGCGGTATCGCTCTTGACGACTTGCTTGCTCAGGTCGTCCGCGGAGTCGACTCGGACCGTAAACTTGACACCTTGCTGCTGAATCTCACCAGCGGGCTGGATCTCAGAGTTTCGGAAGTGGCAGTGCGGGCACTCGAAAGACATGATGACAATTTCGCGGAAGAAAGGGATTCTCGTCAAGAGAAGGCGAGTGGTGCCCTGGAGACAGTCAGCCTTGCGATACCCAGATGGAGGGGAAACACTTACATTCTCGTGGCAGTTCATGCACAAGCTCTCGATTTCGTCAACAACCCTAGAGTCGTCCTCATCCTGCTGTCCACTGGCCTCGTCGACCTTGCGGCCCATATCCTCGAAGAGATCCTTCGCGAGACTCTTGTGTTCGGCCATCTTGTCGTACGTGATTTTGTATGAAGTGAAGGTGGTTGTTGTAAAATCTTAGTAGTCAGGCAAGATTTGGCGCGGGGGCCAGTAGTGTGACGTTTTTTCGGCCTTCAAAATCCTGGCGCCGCTGTGGCGGGGTACCTGGAACCTTCTGCTGGGACCCTGTCGGCTCTGCAGCCCTACGAGATTGCTGCTCACATGCCAAAGTCCATCAAGTCTAAACCGCCTGAACTCGTGTTCTGAGACTTGCTCTTCTCTAGCATCGCTGCAAGACCGCCCTTCCGAGCCTTCTTTCGCTCTTTGCTGCTCGCGTTGACCGATTTTACCACCTTACTGGCCTCTTGAGCCTGCTGCTTGGGCTCTGGCAATGGCTGCGGGGTTTTTGTAGCTGTCGACTTTCTGAGGTGTTTCGCGGGTCTGGCCTGCAGTGATTGGATTGTTTGTCGTTCACACCTCAAGCAGATGTAGATTACTTGCTTGCTGGGCTGTGTCGTGCTTTTGAGTAGTTTCCTACCCTTTCGCACCCTCTTACGATCGGCCTGGTGGGTAACTTTGCAAGACCATCCTGCTATCATGGGACTGCCGCAGGCGCCACAAAAACTTCTTCGCAGTGCATCGACTTCCTTTTGCTGCAATTCTATCTCAGCATCTTCGAGCAGACGGTCCTGTGCTGAACCAAGGAAAGCTGCGGCAGTTGGTGATGAGACTGCCAGGATATGTGCGGCCTTTCGAAGGTAATTCGACCTACGCTCCACGAGCTCTGTCGCGTCCATTTGTGCGTGATGTTGTTCGAGACGAGCTTGACGCGAGCAGCTGTGGACCATCAAGGTCTCGCGTGCGGACTTCGAGAAAGACCCCCGGCGCTAGTGGTCCCTTGAGCTTTCGCTCACTGTTTGCGCCTTCTCCATCTCCAGTCGCAACTTCTGCGCTAGTGACGCGCAATTCTGGGGGCGTTGTGGTCGATCTGCTAATACTTGCCGTCAATTGGCAGCCGCATCCAGCATCACAATGGCTGCGCCGACCCTCATCGAGCAGCAGGGCTTGCGCATAGCCGTAGAGGGCTGCGGCCACGGAGTGTTACATGAGATATATGCTTCGGTCGCAAAGTCATGCGAACTCAAAGGGTGGTCAGGTGTTGATCTCCTTATTATTGGAGGTGACTTTCAGGTGGGTGCTCTTGCACTGTAAATGCAATTGAGCTGACAATGTAGGCCGTCCGCAATGCCTCCGATCTTAAAGCTGTTTCCATGCCTTCGAAGTACTATGCCATGCACGACTTCCACGAGTACTACGCAGGTGCACGCACCGCGCCCTTCTTGACTATATTCATCGGAGGGAATCACGAAGCCAGCAACTACTCGTGGGAGCTATACTACGGTGGCTGGGCTGCCCCCAAGATCTACTACATGGGTGCTGCAAACGTCGTCAGATTGGGACCACTACGTATTGCTGGTTTATCTGGCATATGGAAAGGCTACAACTATAAGAAGCCGCACTACGAGCGTCTGCCATACAACAGTGACGATGTGAGGAGCATATACCATGTTCGCGAACTAGACGTGCGCAAGCTCCTGCAGATCAGGACACAGGTCGATGTTGGCTTAAGTCACGACTGGCCGCGCAGTATGGAGTGGAGGGGCAACTACCGACAGCTCTTCAAGTGGAAGCCAGACTTCGAGCAGGAAGCGAAAGATGGTACACTTGGAAGCGTCGCAGCTACAACAGTTCTTGAGCGCCTGCGACCACCATACTGGTTCAGTGCGCACATGCATTGCAAATTCAGCGGTATCTGGCAGCACGGAGGTGGGTCAGAGCCAGCAGCACCTATTGTAACGGCCGACGAGCCTTCTGCTGTTGTGATGAACGACGGTGAGATCAACCTTGATCTCGAGGAAGATGCACCAACAGAAACGCCAAAGAACGATGCCGAGATCGATCTTGACATGGATGATGATGATGATGATGCAGCTCCGGCACCGGTTGCTACAACCACGAAGCCTGAGGAGCCAGAGAAAATCAATGGTCAAGCAGTGGTCCCCGATGAAGTGCGAGATCTACTGCCGGCCTCCTTTGCACGCTCAAACTTTGAGAAGCCGGAGACATTGCCGTTCCCTGCAGACATTGCCAACCAAACGACCAAGTTTCTTGCTCTCGACAAGTGCTTGCCAAAACGGCATTTCCTCCAACTGCTCGAGATCACACCTCACTCGCCCAGCGATCTGCAAAGGCCACTACGGTTGGAATACGACACCGAATGGCTCGCCATTACACGTGTCTTCGCTGGTGATTTGCAAATTGGTGATCCGGACGCGCAAGTACCTACCGACAAGGGTGATGCCTACTACAGGCCCCTCGTCGAGGAGCAGATCACTTGGGTCGAAGAGAATATCGTCAAAGGCGGGAGGATGACTATACCGCATGACTTTGTACAGACCGCGCCTGTCTATGATCCGTCTCAAGGCATCCACGTTCAAAAAGAGCCGCAAGAGTACGACAACCCGCATACGCAAGCTTTCTGCGACTTGCTGCAGATCCCTAATGTTTTCCACGCGTCAGACGAGGAACGAGCAAAGCGCATGCAGGCCGGTCCCAGACCAGAGGAACAGCGATCTGGTAGAGGCGGAAGGGGCGGAAGCAGAGGCGGTCACAGAGGTCATCGTGGCGGTGGTCGCGGCGGTGGTCGCGGAAGAGGTCACGGTGGTGGAAGAGGACGCGGCCGCGGGCGCTGGTGACGACTCTCAATAGGTATCGACCAGTTCACATCTCACACGCGGTTACGTATCCCTTTGCGACAACATCTGCGCCTAAATCTGAGACGGACATACTGAAGCCTTGCGCAGCGTACGTGGCTAGTGGCCGTTAGCGACTCCACACCTCGAGTCCTATCGTTCCTCTGCATCTTGACATGACGGAAGGCGCTGTTGGGCGTTCGTTTCCGAACTTTCTCATATTATTGTGGGTTCAGGGTCTGCGCGAAGGATGAAGACCCTGCTCGATGATGTCGTTCTCGGCATGCCGGACGCGATGCTGCACGACGTGGAACACGCAACTACATGGCCGGGCTCGGCCATTATTCGTCGCAGATTAGGCGTGGCTGCACTCAGTGGCAGTCGCGGCTGGCAGACCGCAATCTGTAGACCGGAACAGCCAATATTGAAAGCCAAGGGCTGTGGAGGCTTTGTGGTGGTGGTCGCCTTCCATACGTCATTGGCTTTGCACGCGGGTTTGTCCTCGTGCGCGACGCCAACGGCCAACAACAACAAATGACACAGCATGTGTGAGTGCGGAGAAGGGTGTGGAACACAATCTCATACAGCAAAGATAGACGAATATTGGTGTTGTTGCGGAAGAGGTGTTGATCGCGCTGATCTTGCGCATGCTTGCCACGCTGCCCTGAGATTGACTCACCAGACTGTGGCGAGAGGCTTGCGTGTGCTTTGTAATTCATCCAAGCCGTGGACAACCGCTCGGGCGATCCTGTTAATCGCCCAAGCCTTCGTTACGAGTTGCGCTGCGTTTGGAACAAAACAAAGGGTGCAGCTATTTCGGGGCACTTAACGGCGCAGCTCCGGCAGGGTCTGCTGTCCACAGGTCTTCTAGGCATGTCGAAGGATCATCCCTGCCCTTACTAGTTACAACCGTTAGGCGTCGAGACCTGAGCGATCAGCAGCCTAGCGACCTGTTTAGGTCCTTACACATTGCGTCCGCATGCTCGTCGACTAAGATGCCGCCTGCAATGTAGACTTAAATAGTCTGCGCCGCCCCGGTCATTCGAGGCTCCCATTGCGTCGTTTTCAATAAAGCTACATCAGCTCGCTCAAGTACTAGCTCGCTCGAACTTCAAGTGCCACCGCATATCGTTGCAGACTTCATCGTTTTGTGCTACTCCCGTCAAATTACTACCAAGCCGCCCTACGAGTCTGGACCACTGCACTACATCGGCCTCCTAGAGTATCGTTCGACACCGCTACAGTGACATAGTTCAAATACTTCAAGTCCCTTGCTTGTTGACTTGACTATATCCTCTGAGCCATCAACCCCCGTTTTGCGACTCCACGCTATATTTTATCACCATCAATTTGCCAAGGTTAAGCTATCAACTCCCAACAATGGCATCCAAGTTCGTCGAAAATCTCGAAGAGGTCCCGATCACCCACCCCCACCTCAACGTCAGCCTAGACGACATTCTCGCCGAGGAAGGTCGCACGAGATCCTCGTCGCAATCATCAGAGTCCAACAGCAACGGGCGATCCAGCAGCGAGACCGCACAGTCTCCAACAAGCTCTGCGCACCATGAGAGTCACCTAGGCTCCATCAGGCGGCGCGCATTCACTCTTGGAAGCAAGAGGGTTCGCCAGGCCAGTTGAAGAAGCGCTCATTGGGGCGCATCAACTGCGCCACAAATTTTACGACTTTCATGATGTTACGACACGATTCGCCAGCATGCGACTTTGATCTGCGGGGACTCGACCAAGCGTTGGAAGAGGTTTGCATATTATTACTCGGATCTTTAAGGGCCCGTTGAAGTTGCTGTTGGCATGCGGTACAATTCTGCTGCCGCGCCGAATAAACACGGCGACGGCACGTCCCGATACGAAGAGGAGGAGTTGGGGCGCTTTACATCTGTTTCTGTGTGCAGAATTGGGCGGCAATTCGAAGTAATGGGATGCAGAGTGCGGATCATATCGGCTCTTATGACATAGCCACATAGTGTAAGATTCAATCCCTCACAACACATCCAAGCAGGCGCTCCTGATGACCAACGTGCCTTCCTCATACTCACCTCATTCAGCCTGCACCTTCTCTCTGCCTCAGTCTCGCCTGGCTAGATGATGGGATCCTCAGGCGATGCTCTTCATACTTCATTCCTGCACATCTTCCGCAGCCTGCGTCGCGCTTAAACTTACTGTCTCACTCCGCTTGTCCTATCAATACCTACAGCTGCATTCACGACCGAAATGAGCCAAGTACCCTCAGCAAGCACACCATCTCCAGTAATCGCCTGTCTCGAATCCTTCCTCTCACCAACCCTCAATATCCTCGCCTCTCCCTCCTTACCCGCGTTGCAACTTCTCACGCCCCCAACACTCTCCAAACTACGAAACCTCGGCCACCCACGTATCCGCGACGCACGCGCTCTTGGCCATACCGTCCAGATTATCTCGCACATACCCTTCGCCGCAACGCCGCAGATATGCATGAAGCTCAATGATGCGCTGGACGCGGGGATACGGATGCAGAATGACAGGATGGTGGCGCTGGCGCTGCTTCCCAGTGTGCCGGGCGAGGGCAGCGGAGCGGCGAGGGAGCTGCAGAGATGTGTTACGAAATTGAAGTTTGTGGGTGGTGTCGTTGCAGCCGGGCGGGGAATCGAGGATGGGGGTTTTGAGGAGGTGTGGGGGGTGGCGCAGAGGCTGAGGGTGCCAGTGGTGTTGAGGGAGGGATGGCCGAGTGGTGATCAGGTTCGTCGCTGTCCAGTGCTGGAGAGAGGGTGTAAATCTGTGATAGAGTGTTGACAGGCGCAGATCGCAGAGTATACGGAAAACCTGCCCGACGCTGTGGTCGCAGCGTTGGTCACACACCTGCACAACGCACATGTTGCTTCTCCGCTACTGATACTGCGCCTTTTCCTCAACGGAATCTTTGATCGGTACCCCAACTTGCGCCTTATCATCGCGCATCCGGGATCACTCCCTTCACTGCTCCCGCGAATCGACGCAGTCCTTGATAGCATTTCCCCTGCCGCCAAACCTAAGCGCAGTTTCCTCGACGTCTGGCAGCACAACTTCTACCTGACCACTGCCGACATCCTTGATCTGTCAAGCATGCGGACGTTACTCGAGCAGATACCAATGGACCGCGTGCTATACGCAAGCAACTACCCACTGGAAGAGCGAGGGAGGGAAGTCATAACAGAGTTGAAGGAGAGTGGGTTCCTCACAGATGAAGAGTGGGAGAGGCTGGCATGGAGGAACGCAGAGCAGTTGTTCAAGCTGTCCAGCCCCGTGCAAGGCCCATACGGCGTGAACACCAAGGTTGCCGCGCAGCCTGGGCAGCATGTGATGTTCGCTTAGTGGCTGATGTGGCTCTTGTGGTTTAGACTCCTCACGGTTCCCCTCTCCTGCTGGGACGATATCCTTAGTCTATCAGTGCTGTCTTGCCGCTTAGGATCTGTGCGTCATACTTTCTGGCATACGTGATGCCTCGGATGTTCCCCAGAGCGAGATGACAATACATATGAGACGGGCGTGGCACAGCGTGGCGTGGTGGTACGTGCGAGTGGCATCGAGGCCGCCCGTCTTCGGTGTATCTGTACTGTTGGACGATTCCTCGGTATCATCAGTAGTGCATCACGTACTCCTTATTGAAAGCCTTGTGACGTGGTGTCATTGCCCGTGCATTCGTGACTGTCTATACGCTCTGCTTGGACGCCTTCCAAATCAATCCTGTGGTATCTTTTTATCGTTCCGCAATCTCGTTCGAAGTGAGTGGACGAGTAGCTTATTTCTTGCCGGACTTCTTGATGCCCTGCTGCCCGGTGTTCATGGGCCCTTTGCCCTTGGCCTTGCCGGCCATCTCCTCGCGAGCCTTCTTGTCTGTAGAGTCGTCAGTATGCGGACTAAATACCTGGAAGGTATATCTTTGTATGAGGGATTTAAGTCGGAGTCGTGGGACAAGGCTGGGCGGCGGGGAGGTCGAAGCGGGGTATGGGTGCGAGGAAGACCATGATGAGTACGCACCGGCTTGCTGCTTGGCCTTGAAGGCGACGTCCTCTTCGTCGAGCTCACCGGCAGGCTTCTTCTTAGGCTTCTTGTTGTGGATGGGGTTTGTACCCGCTGCTTACGATCAGCCATTGTTCAACGGGGTTGCGCTGACGCAGCAACGACAACACGTGTCGACGACGGAGTACCGACCTCCCGCTCCTGAAGGCATCTTGACTATCTGGTAGAGCGCGTAGGCCTGTTATCGATTTGGAAAGTTGTGATGATTTTGCTGGAGGCGCAGAGGCTAGTGGCGGGCGGTGAAGTGGGGTCCTCGAGCCTCGAAGGCAGAGGCGAAGAAAAGCCGGCCAGCGGGAATGACACTTGCTGACATTCTCACGTGATCAATCGAAGCAAATGAGACTTCTAGATAATTGTCCTTGGTTTGCATGAAATGGTCAAATGTCACCGCAGCCATAATAGAGTTCATCAATCTTTACTTGCAGGGAGTATGGGTGGTGCAGTTTGTCTCCTCAGCACCGCTCATCCCGGGTTTCGGCACTCCCGCCAAGTCTGGTATCTGCTGCATGTCGTCAGGCGTGCGGTTTGCACTTGATATTGTCAGTCTCATAGGATGGTGAAGTCCAGAATACTCATCTCGAGTGCATCAGCGTGTGCTGATCAGGTGCCGGTCCCCGGCTGGTCTATCACCTTGGGGGAATGGCGCACGATGCTACCCTTCGCAAGTTCACAGCTCGACACCCCAGCATACCGGGACGTCTCCACTTTTGCAGCGCACCAACATTGAATTCGAGACCGCACTTTCAGACTCGATTGTCGACGACTTGAGGTTGTCGCGTGCTGCGAAAAACACACGGTTAAACATCCATTAATATTAGCGACGACAGAACGCCCCTTAATGTCAAATCCTGGAAATAAGGAGCCCAGACACCCGCCAAAAGCTTTCCTCCGCCGCACTCGTGTCCTGGCAAGGCTTGTGTGGAAATCGCGGTGGGGAAATGCTTCCCTATCTGGCGCAGTCCGGCGCTCTCTCTAGCCATGTTTCGCCTAGTTGGGATGATGGGCGTCGCTTCCAAGTCATGCCTGCGCAGGAGATCCCCGAATCTCAGCGCCAGACCTTAGATCTCATTCGTGGAAGAACAAAACGCTGGATTTCCATCCGTACTGTGGAGTATCGACTGATAAGATGAGTGTGGGACGGGACCCCAGATTAATTCAGTTGGTATGGGGTCCTGGGGATCCACTTTGCTCTAGAGCAAGTTTTTGCGGCTGCATTAGCACTTTGATTCGTGGTACAATGCTGAAGGTGTCGGTTGACGGATTCTAGCACAGTGTGAAAGTGTACCGACTCCATGGGGTCGACACTGGAACGGTGCGTGCGCCGTGCTGCAGTGTTGTATATATTGTAAAGAGATCGACCCCTTCCCTGAAAAACCACAAACTCTCGCTGTGACCTTTGCGGAGTTCTAGTCGACAGCAGCCTTGACAGCCTTGACAAGAGTCAACACGTTTATCACACACAGACCCGGACACCAACCGCAAACATGGTGACCGCTAAGAGAGCGTACAATTGGTAGGCCACAGACACTACCTTCGAAGTGATCGAGACTAACATCCACCAGGTACGTGTCCCTCGTTGCAGCATCTTGCATGGTGCTCTACGGATATGATGCCTCAGTCTTCAACGCCGTCCAAGGCTCGAAGCACTGGGTTGCCTACTTCAACCACCCCAATGCGAACACCATCGGAGCTATCAACACTGCATACACCGTCGGAGCTGTCGTAGCTGGTTTCTTCATGGGTGGTCCTCTTGCTGATTACGCTGGCCGCCGCGTTGGCATGGCCACTGGTTCCGTTCTCGTCATCATCGCTACCTTCATGCAAACGTTTGCGCCCCGTGGAAACATTGGTGTTTTCATTGCTGGTCGTGTTATTATTGGTTTGGGTCAAGGTCTCGCACTTAGTAAGTTCGGCGGCAGGGTCTTTGATTGAAAGTTGTGACTAACGCACCGTCAGCTGCTGGTCCCATCTACATCGGCGAGCTCGCACCTCCTGAGATCCGTGGCAAGATTATGTCCTTCTGGCAGATGTTCTACTCGGTCGGTTCCTTCATCGCATACTGGGTCAACTTCGCCTGCTCCAAGCACCCCCAGAAGCTTGGCGAGTGGGACTGGAAGATGGTAGTCATATTCCAGATCTTGATGCCCATCGTCATTCTCTCCCAGGTCTTCTTCATCCCTGAGTCGCCCCGCTGGCACATCCAGAAGAACAAGAACTACGATGCCGCCAAGAAGGCTTTGACCCGTGTCCGCGACACTGAGCAAGAGGTTGATGACGAAATCACCATCATCCGCGAGGCTATCGAGTTTGAGGCTGAGGCCATCTCCAGCGGATACTCCGCGCTCTGGAAGGACAAGTCTATCCGCAAGCGCATGTACATTGCGATGATCATCAACGCTGGTCAGCAGATCACAGGACAGGGTACCCTCAACTCTTACTCCACCATCATCTACAAGAAGGTCTTCAAGGCTGCCGACACTATTGCTCTCATCAACGCCCTCAACGCTACATTCGGTATTCTGTTCACACTCAACGCTACCTGGACTGTCGATCGCTTTGGCCGCAAGTTCTTGTTCATCGTCGGTGGCATCGGTATGGGTATCTGCATGGTCATCGCTGCTTCAGTCGAAACCCAGACCCCAAGCTTTGACGGCGCCAAGTCGCAGCCTGTCGGTATCGCGATCGTCTTCCTCATGTTCTTGTTCGCTTTCTTCTGTAAGCCGTCCCCTGATCCATTGCACTTCTGAGTCCTACTAACGTGTCAATAGACAAGCCTTCATGGGGTGCCACCGTCTGGATCTACACCGCCGAGATTTTCTCGATGAACGTCCGCGCCCAAGCCGTCGGCATGTGCTCGCAGACCCAGAACGTCGCCAACTCGATCGTCCAGCAGTTTTTCCCTCTGTTTCTCCAGAACGAGGGCTTCTACGCCTTCTACATGTTTGCAGGTATCAACATCCTGTTGGCTGCTTTCGTTTGGTTCTTCGTTCCCGAGACCAAGCAGGTCGGCCTTGAGGATATGGACACCATGTTTGGTGGAGCGAACCACATCGAGGGCGGCGCCGAGCTCGAGAAGAAGCACGTTGACCATGAGGAGTTTGCTATTGACCCCGAGCATAAGAACGTTGAGCGAAGGGATGTTTAGAAGACGTAATAACGGATTCATGGTTAGTTGTCGTTAATTACACGGCTGAAGCTGTCCCTGGCTGACAGATGAGTCGCACGACCCTGTCTATCAAACTCTGGTACTCCAATCAAGATTGCTGATACCTCACAAGTATGGTTCTCTATGTGTGGTTCGCATTCAGAAATTGTTGTGAATTGTTGCAGTGTGCAATAAGTTTTCGCAGGTCCTTCAGTCCTGATATTCTCACACATCACAGAACCCCCACAGCCCTCAAGGTCAGACAGCCACCAAAAAAACCCACCAAACAACTCTCCAAAACACCCAAACACTACACGATGTCTTCCACATCCTCGAGCCAGGACCCAACCAGCTCCCCACACTCCAAATCCTTGCCAATCTCCATCCAATACCCCGACAAAGAAGCAAACAAGCCAACCCCCCACATTCTGCAAAACGGCGACGCAGCGCCCAGCATCTCCCAGATCCCCAAGCCAAACATCACAGACTACACGCCCGCGCACTACTCCAAGACGGCGCAACCCAGCAACGCACAATTCGAGGCGACGAACCCCATGTGTCTCGGTCAGACAGTGCCATTAGGCTTCGTGCCCAAGCCGCCGCCCAGGAAGGACTTGGGGCTGAGGATTGTCCCGGAGTGGATTTCTCCGAGGAGGAATGTCAGGGATTTGAATCGGCGGTTGTGGGCGGAGAAGGAGATGGTGGAGAGGATCAGGGAGGCTGCGCAGAAGACGATCGCTGCGGAGAAGAAGCGCAGCGAAAAGTGTGCAGAGCGTACGTGGAATGAGTCGGTCACCGCTGTTGCGATCTCGTTTGTCTAGTCGGGCGTGGGTTGGACGTTGGATGTAGCCATGGCTGCATGAGCTGCCCACGCGTGGCTCTGGAACCAGGTCCACACTATATTACTTCCCATCACGCGTTTTCAAGACGGGCGTCGAGCGAAGGTTCTGCAGGCGGAACTTTGTATTTTGGTCTTCTCTTCTGGTTCCATACTGTCGGCCCATTTCGTTCTTCTATGGGTTTATGAACGGGTAACTCGATGGTCATAGATCAATGTACCAGAACCTGTATCCGCCCAATTGCCGTATCGTATTTCCAGCATGCCTAAATAGCGACGCCGAATCTTCTCAATGTGCCCTTGCCAGTCGTTATTTTCATACCAACCCTATAGTATAATTAGTTTACGCCAGTTGTTTGATAAGGGCAGACTAACCTGGCATCCAGAACGTATCCAGCCCAGCTACCCGAGGCCTCAAGCCATGTCTTGCACTGGTTCAAAGTATCCGGATGAGCCTGTGGGTTGCCGTCGGCAACAGCTTCCTGCCACTTGCACGCCGCCATCTCGTACCGCGCAACAGGTGGCATCCAGTCATCCTTCAGAGCGCCCGCAAATGCTGTCGCATCGTGGGCGATGACTTCCTTTTGCAGGATCTCCTCAGCCTCGGCTGTCTGGCCAAGAGTACGTAAGCACACAGCACGAAGGGTGGAAAGTATGGCCTTCTCGGTCAAGTCCTCTTTCGCCCAATGAGGGTTCGCAGCCGACTCGCTCCAGGCAAGATTCTCTAGCGAGTGCTGCAGATGCTCAGGACGCATGCGCTTGTAGCCGTTCCAAAAATAGATCATCTCCTCAACTGGCGAGACACCGATGGCATCAATGAAGGAGCAGTTCCATTCCTTTGCGCGCGACTCCCATCTCGAGATTTTGCGATTGACGAATGTGTCAAACGGTAGCTGGCGGCCCATGAACTTCTTCTTGCCGATATTGGGGATAACCTGCTTGAAATATTCGTTCGCCTGGTCTGCATAGGCTTGTGCCGCTTTCGGGTCTGAGACCTTTGCTCGTCGATACAGCTCAACGTAGGAAGCTCCGCAGATGTAGTGATACAGTCCGTGGCTCCAGTTGTTGAGTGTGATACAAGTCTGGAATGCGGTACTGGTCTTGGCGTAGTCGTGTATGTACATCAGATCCAAGGAGCGTTCGAACCAGCTCAGGGCCTCCAGCTGCTTGAACGGAGATTCGCCAATGTCTTCCAGGTACTTGACAGATGCCTCCAGATGCTTCTCCCTGGACAGCATACGAGCCTCTTCAAGCAGCCACAAATGACTTTTCGGGTATCGCCTCCTCATTTCCGCCATCAAAGCCTTGCATCTTCTCTCAGGGTATGCACCCTCGCCGGTTTCTGGAATGATGTCGCAGAAGCCAACGAATCCGTTGAAGTACCCCATCAGGATGACACCGGCCATGGCGCCGTGGATGTTGTTGAATTTTGTTGCTTGCCAAAGCATCCGGAGACCGCGATCTTTGTCTCCCTTGAAACCAATGACCTTGAGCACAGAAGCGAAAGCCGGCGGGACCATCGACACGATTACGAGGAGGATGCCGAAGCAGAAACTGGCCCCGGAAATGATGAACTCGTCTATAGGGTGGTCGGTAAATTCCGATACACTTGCTTGTCCATTGTCGTCCCTCAAGACAAGCTTCTCGAAATCGGCAATCGGGTCTGGTACGGCAGTGTCTTGTGGGTTTCCAGTGGGCAGGCCTGGCGCGGAGCTGGCATTTGTATCGATTTGCTTCTTCTCGTTGTCCAATGCAATCGCCCCTTCTTGAACTGGCAGATTCAAATGACCTCCGTGCTCCAAAGGCGTCTGAGCACCTCGCTCCTGCTCAGCATCTACAAAGTCGAAGTCATCGTCACTATCGCCGTTCTTGGGCTTTGCATCAGCGACCGAGGGTTGTGTTGTGGTTCCAGTCTGCTTCAGGCTTGTGGTCGATGGATTTGCAGACTTGCGAAGCGACGGCGTCTTTGAAGGTGACTTCTTGAGGGTGCTCCCGCCCGTAGATCGAACCGATGCTGGCTTCGAAGATGTGGCGGTGTTCAGACTGCTTGAGCTCTTTGTCCGCAAAAATGTCCTTTCGGCCTCCATAACTGATTCCAGGGTGATGTACGCCTTGCGCAGCTTGTAGAAACTTTTGAGGGCTTCAGTCAAGCTCTCGTTCAACACGCCAACGACAGCGCTCATCAGCTGAGCCTCTGCTTGGCATACTGCGTATTCGGTTCCCGGGGGGTAGATGTTCGAGCGAAAAGAGTTCGCGTCCTTTGCGACTCTGCGCTGACTTTCGTAGGCGCCGTTCTCTGCGGTATAAAGCATGTCGTTGGCTACCAAATATCAGTACTGGGCCTCGTACTATCTCTCGACCTTGTGGCAGACCTTCGCGCATGACATCTTGCTCGAATCCTAAAGTTGCTCGCATGAACATGCATACACCGACTCCCAACTAGACAATCGTGAGTTCCAGTGTTGGCTGACAGGTGGTATTCTGCGGATGGCGCGCACCTGGTGGAATGGTGAATGGCCCTTTCGAAGATTCTCCTCGGCGCTGTCGATATCATCGGCCATAATATGGGTGACAGCTGCTCGCGTGCCATCAGTATGGGTCTGGAGTCTCAGATTGCGGCTATCGTACCGCTCATGGCATTTTGAACTGTCTCATGTCAGTGTCTTACTTTCATGCAATCCCAGTGTACATACTTTGAGCAAGCTCATCAATAGCCGTCAAGCTTCTGGTATGGGTGGGGGCCTTGCCCTTGCCACCAAGCCACCCTAAGACCATGATGAACCTAGCGATTGAACAGAGGAGCTGTATGGGAGTGAGACACCAAAAGG
This sequence comes from Didymella exigua CBS 183.55, assembly GCF_010094145.1. Taxonomy (NCBI): domain Eukaryota; kingdom Fungi; phylum Ascomycota; class Dothideomycetes; order Pleosporales; family Didymellaceae; genus Didymella; species Didymella exigua. The sequence continues at coordinate 503,588 of NW_022984781.1, read as the reverse complement.
AAAACGAAGGAGAGGGGAAGAAAGGGAAGCGGAGGTAAGAGCAATCGAGTATATTCAAAACTCCGGGCAGGTCGGAGCGGGACTAGATAATGCGCGGATTATGGAGGAATGGCCCCGGAGAGTTGACGGACGAAGCTCACAGACGTCATCGATGGCCTTAGATTCGAGCGAAAGCGAGCGTGCGAGCACAAGTGCGCACTGCGAACAGAGTTTGAACGGTAATGAGACAAAATACACACATCAAGGCCAAGCTCTGAACAATGCTTGTAGACCTTCTGCGCGGAAGTGCAGGGTCGGGGTGTACCCCACGCGCACGTGACTGCTGTTGCGGTGGTTTGACGGGTTGGAGCCGCATCGATAGCTTGTGAAACGCATCGCCATCTCCCAAGCACCGACAACCGCTGCACACAATCTCGCCCGCCAACTGCACCAAATCACACGTCACAACTCACACATACCGTCAAGATGTCTGGCGCCGCACAGGGAGGAGCATCCACCACAAAAGCCGTCGCCAACGAGGCAACGAACGGACAACCGGCCGCCGCCTCCGCAAAGCCCGCGCCTCAGCTTGAGGAGGATGACGAGTTTGAGGACTTCCCTGTCGAGGGTACGTCGTGCCTTGTGTGAGCGAAGCGAGAGAAGCCGGAACTGACTCGAAGTGCAGACTGGGGCGAGGAGGAGACGCAGACTCACGGCGACAAGACACATCTGTGGGAGGAGAGCTGGGACGACGATGACACGACTGAGGACTTTGCGAACCAGCTGAGGTACGCGCAGACAGGTTGAGGAATCTAGAAGAGCGAGAGCCAGATGCTGATTTGTGACAGGGATGAGCTCAAGAAGCTGGGCAAATGAGATACACGACCTAGACGATGACACGAACGACATACCGCCTTGGGGCGGTTTGAGTGCGCGCGGCCGATTCGAGGCTACCGTACAGGATAAACAGAAGGCATTTGCGTTAATCACGACTGGTTCATATCGTACTGCACGATCGGAGTCAATGACAGACAAGGAGCTGTCTGGGATGGAAATAAAATAAACTACGTCAGATCATAACTTCGGAGATATACCTTCCGATTTTGAGCCTTGGTTTCCTCGCAGCAAGTGGTTTACTTACTCGACAGGGCAGACACACCAGGCAGGTCCTTGCCCTCGAGCAGCTCGAGCGACGCACCGCCACCGGTCGAAACGTGAGACAGCTTGTCCTCTACGCCGTACTTGGCGGCGACTGTGGCTGTATCACCACCACCGATGATGACGATCTTGCCGCTCTGTGCGGCATCGACGGCCGCGTCGAGTGTAGCCTTTGTGCCGGTAGCGAACTTCTCAAACTCAAAGACACCAGCGGGGCCGTTCCAGAGGATGGTCTGGGCCTCGCCGATGGCCTCCTTGTAGAGCTTGATCGACTTCTCTCCGCAGTCAAGACCCATCCAGCCGTCGGGGATACCGTCCTTGTCCTCTGCGTACCCCGTGTTGGCGTCCTTGTCGAACTTGTCGGCCGTGATGTAGTCGACAGGCAGAACAATCTTGACGTTGTTCTTCTTTGCCTTCTCGACGAGATCCTTGACGGTCTTGCTGCCAGCCTCGTCGAAGAGCGAGTCACCAATGCTGACGCCCTCGAGGGTCTTCTTGAATGTAAAAGACATGCCGCCGCAGATGATCAAGCTGTCGACCTTGCCGAGCAGGTTGTCGATGAGCTGGATCTTGTCGGAGACCTTGGCACCACCGAGGATGGCAAGGAAGGGCCTCTTGGGCTCCTCGAGCGCCTTGGCGAAGTAGTCGAGCTCCTTCTTGACGAGGAAACCGGATGCCTTCTGGGGCAGATCGACGCCGACCATGGAGCTGTGGGCACGGTGGGCAGTGCCGAAAGCGTCGTCTAGATATAGTCAGCAAGAGCGCCATGCGATTGACTGCGCCAGCACTCACTGATGTAGACATCACCAAGAGCAGTGAGTCCCTTGCGGAACTCGTCAACCTTGGCCTTGTCAACCTTCTGCTTCTTGCCCTCGTCGTCCTTGTAGCTGCCCTCCTCCTCAGCGTGGAAGCGGAGGTTCTCGAGGAGAACGACCTGTCCGTCCTTGGCGCTGTTGACAGTCTCCTCGACCTGCTTGCCGACGCAGTCGTCTGTGAAAGTGACGCTTGTGCCGAGGAGCTTCTCGAGCTCCGACACAACCGGCTTGAGGCTGTACTTCTGGTTGGGCTTGCCATCCGGGCGGCCGAGGTGGGACATGAGGATGACGGCCTTGGCGCCGTTTTGGGTGGCATACTTGATCGTGGGCAGAGCACCGACGATGCGCTGGTTGTTGGTGATGTTCTTGTCGGAGTCGAGGGGGACGTTGAAGTCGACCTGTAGAGTCGGCCGTTAGCGGCTGGCCAAGCATTGACTCGTCTGGCAGTCTCCGACTTACGCGGATCAAGACGCGCTTGCCCTTGAGGTCGACATCGCCGATGGAGAGCTTGTTGGAGAGAGACATGGCTGTGGTTGAGTCTGTAGTGGCAGCGGGGTTAGCGGAGCAATTCTGTAGCTTCAAGATGCACAACAGCTTGAACGGTTCGAGATGCACAACAGCTTGAACAGTTCGAGATGCACAACAGCTTGAACAGTTCGAGATGCACAACAGCTTGAACAGTTCAAGAAGGGAGCGTTGCTTACTTTTGACAGGTAGAGTGTAAAGGATTCCATGCGCAGGCTCAGGCCGAGTATTTGTTGTTGAGCGCCATGGCCCCTCTGAGCTCATCACCCCCACTAGCCTAGTGAGGGGCTCTCTGAGATTGCTACGAAACCGGCGAGTAGCTTGGCCCAAACACCACTCCCGCGGCCGAGAGGCCGTTCTTTGCAGTTTTAACTTTTCAGCTCAGCACCGGTGAGCGACAAGGTCTGGACCAAGCGGGTGAGGGCCGTGAGGCTCTGCGTCGATCCACGCCGAGCCTGTTTGGAACCTGAGCTGCTTCAGCTTTGTGGCCCTGTTCATTGGTGCAGCACCACTCTTGCTGTTGAACGAACATGAAGCTCGACGGTGCACACCGCCAAAGGAGATGCATTTCGCGGCAACATGACAGTGATGTGCGAGTGCGTGGCCGGCGTGGGGAGAGATGTGCAAAAAGGAAGACTGTCGATAAGGGCGAGATTGAGGTTGCAAACAGTCGAGCCTGGAGGGTGTCGGCGTGAATGGCCTGTATCTCGTATGCTGCATACCAGCCCTCAATCTCAGTCGACGTGACCAGCACCAGACGAGTACCATTTCAAAGCTCTGCATTGATGGCGAAAGCTAGCGTCTGCATTGATGGCCAAAGCTAGCGTCTACATTGATGGCGAAAGCTAGCGTCTGCATTGATGGCCAAAGCTAGCGTCTACATTGATGGCCAAAGCTAGCGTCTGCATTGATGGCCAAAGCTAGCGTCTGCATTGATGGCGAAAGCTAGCGTCTGCATTGATGGCCAAAGCTAGCGTCTACATTGATGGCCAAAGCTAGCGTCTACATTGATGGTGACATGTATTTCATAGCGGGTCCGGCAGCGATGGCGTCGCTCAGCAAAGCGCGTCTCCCACCAAACACTACACCTAATCCTCCTCAATCTCGCCCTCCTCGCTGCCGGACCGGAGCGCGCGGTCGTCTTCCTTGACGGGCTCGGGGACGGGCGTCTTGGACTTGGGCCGCGGGTCGGGGCGCGGGTCGGGGCGCGGGGAGTAGCGGGGGCGCTGGTGCTGGTCAGTAGGCGCGTCAAGGGAAGGGGGTAGATGGGTGCTGGTCAGTAGGCGCGTCAAAGGAAGGGGGTAGATGGGTGCTGGAGACGTGCCTTGACGTCGCGGCGGGTGGTGCTCGCGTCGCTCTCGCGCCTGCGCCTGGAGCTCGCTGCGCGTCCCGTGCCGTCGCCGTAGTCGAGGCTCACGCTGCCCTCGCGCGGATCGGCGCGGCTGAGCGGGTCGGCGCGGTAGGTTCGCTCGCGCTCGACTTCGCGGTCCCGGCGCTCGCGGCTGTAGTGGTCTCCTGCGGGGCTGCGGCGGCGTTCGTAGCGCTCGTCGTCGCGGAAGTCGCGGGCGCGGCGCGGGGGCGAGAGACCTGTGCGCTCCGTGTCCCTGTATCTCGCTTCGCGGTCCTGCTGTGCGCGCCTGCGCTCGGCGGCGTACGGGTCGTGTTCGGGTGAGCGGGTGCGCGTGCGATGGCCATCACGGCGGTGAGAGTCTCCGTTGCGGTACTCACGGTCTCGGTCGCCGCGGTCGCCGCGGTCGCCGCGGTCGCGTCGGTCTCTGCTCCGCGGGCGGTCGTCACGCCTGCGGTCGCGGCGCTCGTTCTCCTTGTCCTTTAGGCGCTGCATGTGTTTGTCGAATGCGCTCTCGCGGAGAGCATCCGACTTCAGCGCGCGGTACTCGTCTGTCTTCTCAACACGGGGACGGACCGCTTCCCACAAATCTCCAACGTCGACAGGAGGTTCGAGGCGCTTGATGACAGAGCGGAGACGGTCGATTGCGTGGCGCTCGTCCGACTCCTCCATCTTGCGCTCGTCGTCCTCGCGCTTCTTGACCTTTTCGAGAATGTACGCGTAGATGTCGTGCATCGACTGCTCGTCAATGCTAGAGGTGCGGGCGTCTTTGCGCATGACACCCAGAAAGTCTTCGACCGGGGTCGCCGTGGTGACTTCGAAGCGCTGGTGCTCCAGCACGTCGAGGGCGTAGCGCCGCAGCGTGCGGAACTTGCCCGTCTCCTCCTCGAGAGCGTCCCAGAACAGGTCGACGGGCGACGAGCCGCTCTGGCCAAGCATGGCAGTGTAGCGCGGGTCGCTCTCGATGAGAGGGTGGACGTCCTTCCACTTTGTGCCGTATCTGAGCCTGCCGCTGGCCCTGAGCTCGTTCAGGAGCTTCGTGAAGCCGTCGCGGTTCCTGCGCTCGATGCGGTGCTTGACGCGGCGCTCGGCCTGGACGCGGTCGTTGTGGTCGCGCTGGAGCTGGCGGATGTGCTTCTCGAACTGGTTGAGGACGTCCATGCGGGTCAGCGAGCGGAACTTGCCGCCGGTGAAGTCGTCGCTCTGCTCCAGCTTGGCCTCGGCCGTCTGCCAGCGCGTAAAGGGCTCGAGGTCGAGCGCCCGCAGCACGTCGAGCACGTCGTCGAGCGCCGCCGTCCGGCTCGCCGCCTCGTCGGCCTCGTGGGCCTTCTTCAGCGCGACAATGTACTCGTCGAACAGCTGCCGACGCTCGGCGTCGTCCTTGGCGGAGCGGAAGACCGTCTCGCCCTCGACAATCGGCAGCGCGGTCCGCCAGCGGGTGTAGTACTTGATTTCCGGGTGCGAGCGGAGCATGGCCGTGAAGTCTGCGCGCAGCTTGGCGCGGCGGTCCTGCTCGCGGTGCTTCTCCTGGGCGCGCAGGTCCTCGCAGTATCGCTTAAAGGCCTCCTCGCGCTTCTCCGGCTCGGCGATGGCGCGCCAGTTGGGGTCCCTGACGCCGACACGCACGGCCTGCGCCCACGTCCAGTCGGGCTGGACCTTCATCTGCCGGAGCACCTTTGCAAAGGCCGCCTCGGCTTCCTGCGCGCTGGAGAACTGGAGCTCGCTGCCCGTCGCGAACTCGACGCGCGGCCGGTCGCCGCCGAAGCCCGCGTCGCGCTCGCGGCGGTCGCCGCGCTCGGGCCGGTCGCCGCGGTACTCGTCGCGCTCGGGGCGGTACTCGTCGCGCTCGGGCCGTCGGAAGTCGCTGGCCGCCGGCAGCTGCGCGGGGCCCGCAGCCCATGCGGCAGGGCCGGCGGGCGGGCGCTGCGGGGGCATATTCGCCTGGGCCTGTTCCATCTTCTTGCGGACGTCGTCGGGGACATTCCACGTCGTCTGGCGCGACTCCTTGTGGTAGTAGTACGTCTTGCCCTCGGGCGACGTCTGCCGCGCCCAGCCCGAGCCCTCGATCGCGCGCTGCCGTCGTTAGTACTGCCCGCTGTCGTGCGCGCCATGCCGCAACTGACCTCGACCTCGTCCTTGAGCTCGTCCGGCTTCTCCCACGTCGTCGCATTCGTCGCGGCGTTGTGGTAGTATTCCTTGCCGTCGGCCGTCTTGACAGCCCGCCATGCAGGCGGCGCCATGCCCACGGGGGGCGGATAGCTGTTCATCGCGACGAGTGGTTAGCGTGGGCGTCGAGTCGCAATGCACCAACGCAGCCTCGCGACATGCAAGTTTTGGCAACGGCCGCCGTGAACCGCGCACGGGCCAGATGATCCCTGCATGGGGCGGCTAGCTCGACCTTGACCAGCCGCACCGCACGTGAGTCCGCCCTCACGCTGCCGCCCCTCGTCCGACGAGCGTCGAGAAGTAACATGGGCTCGGAAGAGGAACCTCGCGCCAGCGTCGACTTTGCCGACAGCTCCGTCTTGGAGGCCATCGCACCAGCGGCCTCGAATGTGGACATGGAGGAGGCGTTCAACTCGTGGGACGGCACTGTCGAAGATGCGGGCACTTCGATCCTGCCGTTTGTGAAGCAAAGACAGGTGCTGCTGTTCGGTATGTGCAGCGATCCCAATCAGCGAGACAGCGCTCTTACTCATGCACAGGCTAGATGAGCTGCTGCCGGTCTACGTCGTCTTCCGAACGCCGTTGGTCGAAGAGGAAGCACTGAAGTCATATCTCGACCGGCTGGCTGTCAGCCTGCAGGTCTTCGCCTTGGGCACAGCGCCCGGTTCAGATCAAGAGACGAAAGCCCTGCCCAAGGAACTGATCCACAGCGCGACCACCAAAGACGCCAGCGAGCCCACCATGGTGCTCCACGAGAGCGATCACGGCAAGCATGCGTACGTCTTGTGGAGGATGGAGGTCGCCATAGGTAAGCTCCTGGGGAAGCGTAAAGAGATGCATTCTAAGAGGACGCAGCGCGACCGCAGGGCAGATTCCACAAGCCAGCCATCTACTTCCAGCCCATGGCCTCGCTCAAGCCAGACGTCACAGCGCGCAAGCCAGTATCCCACGACGACTATCTGCCCAGCCGGGTGCCCCCGGCGCTCAATCTCCTGCAGTCGTTCGAGCACGACCCGGCGCTCGTGGGCATCCACCCGCGGCTCTCGGCGATGCGAATCAGCAAAATCGCTCCCTCGGCGCCTCTTGCGCGCGAGCTGGTGCGCCCGATCAAGACGGGCCAGCGACCGCTGTTCCGCGTCGTGCCTCCGCTGATGTGGCGGACGCGCTTCGCTGCGCTGCACACGCCGGTCGCTGATCGCTCGCTGCTGGCGTCCCTGGACGTCGAAGTAGCATCGTACACGTCGTACGCCGTGAGCATCCAGTCAGTGGACCTCTCCATGCTCGGGGGGGACATGGAACCCCTGGCCGCCGTGGGCGCCGCCACGCCCTGCAGCCCCGGCGACCAGCTGAGCTATCTGTACAAGGCAACGCCTGACCTCGGTCCCGACGGCACGCCCGCGCTGGGCAGCAAAGGCCACACGCTCACCGTCCGCATCCTGGCCGACGTCCACGTCGGGCCCTTGTGCACGCCGCGCGTGGCCATCACATGGAGGACGCCCGTCGACTTTGCGCCGGAGCACGACACGCAGGAACGAGGCGCGCCCAGCGCCGCAGCCAACGTGACGCTGACCATGACGGGGCCGTGCCGCGTCAAGGTCGGCACGCCGTTCCACTGGTCCCTGTTCATCCTGAACCGCAGCGCCTCGGCGCAGCGCCTCGGCATCATCGTCCTGCCCAAGCGCAAGCACACGCCCACGCACCGCCCCTCGTCCTCGGCCGCCGTGCCCGCATCGCACGGCGCATCGACGGCGCTGCTCGCGCCCGCCGTGCAGGACTCGAACGCCGTGTACGCGCGGCAGAAGAGCGCGCGCGCCGAGCCAGCCCAGCTCGTGTGTCTGACGACCGAGCTGCGGCTCGGGCCGCTGGCGCCGGGCGCGTGTTACACCGCCGAGGTGGGGTTTGTTGCGCTGGCAGCCGGCGCGCTGGCGGTCGAGTGTGTGCGGGTGGTTGATCTGGGGACGGGCGGGGTGGTGGATGTGCGGGAGGTGGCGGGGGTTGTTGCTGTGGAGGAGGAGGAGGAGGAGGAGGTGTAGGAGGTGTAGGAGGTGATCCGCAGATGGATTTCTCGCTGGTGGTGGAGGGTGAGGAGAGGAGGAGGAGTGGAGGACGGGGAGTGGAGGACGGGGAGTGTAGGATGGGGAGTGTAGGATGGGGAGTGGAGGATGGGGAGTGGAGGAAGCAATGAGCACCAACCACTGCTCTGATGCATGACAGCTAGAACAAATCTCGCATGATGCGCGCCAGCTCATCGTTCTCGGTCCCATACGCCGGCATGCCCTCGTACCCGCCCGCGCTCGACAGGCCGCTCATGCCGTCAAACGGGTTGTTGATGCCGTACGCGCTGCCGGCCGCCTCAAACAGACTGGTCAGGTGCAGCGCGATGCCGTGCGGCGTGTCGCCCAGCGCAGGGTCCAGCGCGGGATCCAGCGCACCGTGGCGGCGCAGAAAGTGCGGCATCTCGTGCCCCGCGAGCCCCGCCATGGCGACGGCGGCATCGCTCTGCTCGTGCTGCTGCTGCTCGTGCTGCTGCTGCTGCTGCTGCTGCTGGTACTCGCTGACGAGCCCCAGGCGCGGGCCGACTTCGTTGAGGGTGCGGATGGTGCGCCACAGGCGCTTGCTGACGCGGCTCTCGCTGCTCAGGCCGCGCACGAGGTGGAGGGCCATGTACCACTCCTCCCTGCAGTCAGCGGAGAACTCTGCGGGCGCGTGGGCGACGGCGAGGAACAGGACGGCCAGGGCGCTGATGAGGAAGTAGTTGAACATGGTCTGCTGGCAGCGGTAGATGTCGGTCGAGCCGTTGATAAAGGTCAGGATGCGGATCGTGTCCTTGGCGACCTTGACGACCGTGTGCGCAAAGTCGAGGTGCGACAGGATCGTCGTCGCCGTGTGCAGCACCGGCCGGTAGATCAGGATCCGCATCTGGTTCGCCCGCAGGTACAGCAGGATCTGCAGCCGGTGCAGGACGCGCGCGGGCGGCGACGAGTGCGACTGCCCGGCGTCCGGGTGTTTGAACCTCAGCAGCTCCGGGATCGAGCGGTGCCAGTTGAGGACCTGGAAGTCGAGAAAGGAGATGTCTTCCTTTGACATCTGGAGGTCCGAGCCGGGCGATGTGTCCGAGGAGGACGCGGCGACGGACTTCCAGACCTTGGAGCCGATGGCGCTGTAGGAGATCATGGCGTTGAGGTAGGGCGTCGACGTGTGCGTCGAGACGTCCTGTGCAGCGTTAGCTTTGTCCAGCACTCGGCGCAGAGCAGCAGGTCGGGTACGGCTTCGTACGGGCTTGGGCAGATTGTGGTCCATGTCGGCGTCCTGCAGCGCAAACGGCATGCCGGTGCCGAGCGACCAGCGGCGGTCCAGCACGTAGACGGACCAGAAGATGCGGACGGCGGCGGCCTGCTCGTCGGGGTCCGGGAACAGCGCGGCGTACGTCTCGCGGCGGTGCAGGCCCAGCTCGAGACAGTGGCGGGCGGCGAGCCCGATCATGCGCCAGGCGAGGGCCTCGTCGTCGCGGGTGAAGTGGTACATGCCCTGGACGGTCAGTCAGCATTCGAGGCCGCGGGGTGTGCGGGTGTGTGAGTGTGTAGAGGTGTGCGGGTGCGAGTGTATGGGTGTACGAGTGTGTGGGTGTGTGGGTGTGTGAGTGTGTGAGTGTGTGGGTGTGCGAGTGTGTGAGTGTGTGGGTGTGTGAGTGTGTGGGTGTGTGAGTGTGTGGGTGTGTGAGTGTGTGGGTGTGTGAGTGTGTGGGTGTGCGGGCTTCGGCGTGGCTCACCGTCAGAGTCAGCAGACCGACGCTCTGCAGGCTCACGGGCTCGGAGAGGATGCGCTCGACGACGCCCTGCACGTTCGAAAACAGCCTCTCGCCCAGCGGATCCGTCCCGCCGCCCTCCATGACCAGGGTGATGGCCAGCACGAGCTTCAGCACGCTCGTCTGGTCGTCCATGATGGCGTCGGCGCCGGGCATGGCGCGCTGCATCAGCCCAGAGCGCGCGGCGGCCTCGACGAACGAGAACAGCATGTCGGCGTGGCGCAGCAGCTTGTCCAGGTCCAGGATTGGGTACATGATGCCCTGCTCCTCGTACCACACGTGCACCAGCCGCAGCGCCTCGGCCTTGGAGAGGGCCCAGACGGCGTCCTTGTCGGCGTGCAGCGGCGCGGCGGGCGCCGACGGCGAGGCGCGCGGGGTGGCGTCGTGCGTCGCGACCTCCTCGCCGTCGCCGTCGCCGTCGCCGTCGTCGGCGGCGGTGATGCCCATGGTCTGCAGGCTGCTGCGCGCGACGCCCAGGTTGAAGGCGTTGGCCGTCGGGCCGTGGAAGCGCGGGTGCTTGCTGAAAGACGTGGAGCGTGGGTGCTTGCTAGAGGACGTCGAGCAGCGCGGGTGCTGCTTGGTGGTGGTGGTGGTGGTGGTAGTGGTGGACGGCGGCGGCGGCGGCAGCTGGGCGGTCAAGGGCGTGCCGTCGGGATGGACGTCGGACTGCCTGCATAGGCTGTGCACCGTCTGCAGCATGTCGTCGAGCTGCTGCTGCAATCGCGCCATATGCGCCGTCATCTGCTTGAACTCGTCGCTCTCCTTGAAGTTGTTGCAGCAGTTGGGCGCGTACAGGCACTCGAGGCTGAGGTTGCCGCACCGCTGGCATGGCGTCTGTCCGTTGCACTTGATCTTGCGCCGCTTGCACTCGTTGCACGCGATGCTAATGTACCGGTTGCGCTTCGCCCGCGGCTGTCCGGCCCCGTCGTCGCTCTTCCGCTTCGTCGCCTCGTTCGGCGGGCTCATGGTGTCGCTGCCGTCGCGTGTGCTCATGGTCGCTGCGCCCGTCCGCCGCCGGGTCTGTGAGAGTCGCAATGCGCGAGGGCCTCGTCGTCGTGCGTCCTGCGTCGTGCGTCCTGCGTCGTCGTGCGTCGTCGTGCGTCGTCGCATGCGGCCTCGCCGGCCTCGCCGACCCACTGATCGGACCGCCGTCCATTTTGCGGGGAAAATCTACCATCCGCCTTCGCCAGCCGTGTTATTGGTGCATGCCAGCCGTGTTATTGGTGCATGTCGCCCAGCCATGTCATCTGCAATACAAAGTCGTGGCGTCTGCAATACAGAATATGCCTGTGCATCGATTCCGATCACCGACATCCACACGTCCGCACAGACGGTGAACCACCTCAGCCAGCATCGACATGGGAAGTGATTATGCTCGTCATCCACCCCAATCCATCCATCTACCCCACGCGTGCAGTGCAGACATGATTTATCATGCTGCCACGCCGCAGAGGACCTGCCCAAACACGCTGACCATAGCCACGCGAACACTCCAACCCACAAGACGTGTGAGCGACTGACTCCGCCAACCTCGCTACTTCATTGATTTCTCCGTGCTTCATTGATATCTCCGCTGTACTCTGTGTCTCCGCTGCCACATGTCTCCGCTGCCATCCGTCTCCATCATCGCTATTGCAGACTTCCTCGTGTGCTCTAGAAGAAATTACATTGCTGCGCCAACTGCACCCACGCCCGTCTAGCCCGCCGCTGCAGCGTCGACAGCAACCCCATTCGTGTCCATAGGGCTGCCCTCAGCCGCCCCACTTCCGTTCGCTGGCCGCCTTCTTGTGCGCGCCTGTTTCCGTGTGCGATTGGCAGGCACCCCAGCCCTGCCACCCTCTGCCACGTCCACCATGTTCATGTCGTCCTCGTCTGGCCGGTCCTCGTCTTCGGCCCGATCTTCCCAGTATCGTCGTGTCTCGTCCAGCTCCGTCACGTCCGCAGGCCGCATCCGCAACCACTTCATGCGTGGGCCTGACCGCGCCCGTTCGCTGACCCGGAACCCGTAGATGCGAGGCTCGTAGATCGATCCCAAACCTAGGCCCGGTGCGAGGTTGTTTGGCGCGATGCCGTTGACCAACGTGACGTTTGCGGGAGTCGTGTTGTTGCGCGACTTTGCCTCGGCGCTCTGAGCCTGCAGCTGTGCGAGCACGTCCATTGTCGCACCTGAGCTGCTGCGCAGCCCGCCGCTAATGTCGAGGTCTGTAAACGTCATGAAGAAAAGCGACGGGAATGTCGTGCCGAAGAACGCGCCGTCGACCGTCTGGAAGCGCGAGTTGGGAGGTGTGTACACGTCGAGGCAGGACGGGCAGAAGAGCTTAACCGTCTCGTGCCCGGGGCTGTCGTTCAGGCCGACGGGGAGCACCTTGCACGAGTTGCAGTTCACGCGCGGGCACGTGCCAAAGTGTTGGAGCTCGTACTTCTCCGCCATTTGCTGAATACCTGGCCTGGACGTGATGTAGCGCTGGTGTATCAGCCCGTAGAGGAGCTCGGCGGAGCTTTCTATCACGCTCAGGTCCGACGCTATCCGCAGGTGTCTCCTGTCACCTGCCCTCCGGTAGGCACCCCTCTCATCACCCAGGATCTCGTCCTCGTCGTCTTCCTCCTCCTCTTCCTCCTCGTCCTCATCATCGTCCTCTGGCTCAACGTCCAGAATCATCTCCAGTGCTTCCTTGTACATGGGTACCTGCGACTGCAGGCCTGTCAGGTTGAAGTCATCCTCGATGAAGTCTTCTGACACCTCCGCGAAGTACTCGTGGCCGAGCAGGCCGCAGAACGATGCGACCCAGGACTCGGTGACTTGCGACGACGACGACATGTTGGGCGTAGGCGTGCGCTGCTGTGTATGCGCGACTTAGGGTGCAAGGCGCAATTCCACTCCGCGAGTGCCGGGACCACGAGGGGTCAAAATGAGAAGTGTGGGGTCGTGAGTCGGTCTCACGCGAATGCGCGGGTCTGGAGCAAGCAGAGGCTTTGCCTAGATTGGCGCACTCTACGAGTCTGCAGTTGAGCGTCTTATCGCGTCTTGCGTAATGCAAGGAGCAGGACAGTGGGGCTCGGTGTCGTGATGCAAGGCCGTGAATCAGGCGGGGTATGGGCGCTGAGCGAGTGTGTTTGGAGCTTGCGGTTTGGAGCTTGTGGTTTGGCGTGCGGTGAAGCTTTTTCCACACGGTGACAATGTTAGAAGTGTCAGTGAGGGAACTGTTTACGGGGCTCGCGCGCGGCGAAAGGTGCATCAGAGTCGTCGCTTCCAGGCACGAAGCTAGCCTTGGCGCGCACGTGAATGCTGCCGGCAAAGCAAACAGCACTGTAAGGTCATATCGAATCTCTACTTATAGTCAGACGGGAGAGAGGCAGACATGATACGTGCAGAGATCTATTAAAGTTGAAACCGTGTATGTACTCTACAAAATGGCATCATGTCTGATATCGAGAACTGTTGAATCTGGTTGCCGTCCACCAAAAGGCAACGCCGCGCTGGAAAACGTCCCTAGACCCTGCGGGGTATCCTGAACGCCGTCATATGTCACAAATAAGCTCAGAGAGCCTTCCTTTCCATCCCTCGTCTTGGCCGTGCCCTATAACTCCCAAGGCCAATATCGAGGCTACCATTTGGTACGGTTGCGCCACTATAAACTTCCTTGCCCAGGGTGATGACCTTCACCGTATTGCCAAAGCCCACTGCAACACTGCGCTTTCCTAACCTCGCGATGGGCCCAGGTGCCACTACGAACAGATCATCGACTTCGTCTTCCATCTTGTCGTCGTCAGGTAGCAGTGGCCGAGAACGGAACTCGCCAGTTGACGTCATTGTCCAAGCTTCCCATGGATCAGTATGATCGATAGGTGCATGTGTGTTTTGACGCCCGTTGGCCAACCCATTGATGAACCTAGACGAGACGAGTGCGTCGTTTGGTTTGCTGGCGCGCTGCCTCACGGCAGATGTAGGCGCGATAAGGACCGGCGCGTCATCTTCGTCGTCCGATGCTATTGACGAGGCTGGAGTAGACAGGATTCGCCTTCGAACACCCACTATACTGGAGGCGGCTGTTGACTCCCAGACGCCGGCCGACTCGACGCAGTAAACAGCTTCGGTTGCACTGTCGAGGCCCCGACACTCGTGTTTCGTGCGGTCCAGTGGCTTCCCTAGGCAGACTTGTGATATCGAGGTGTCCTTGGGAGACAAGTTTTGCAGGATCATATGCTCCTTGTTTTGTTCAGCATATGCGACAGACAAGGTGTGGACAGCGGACGCGCCGCAAGGGCATTGACGCCGCGCAGAGTGCATCACTCGAAACGAGTGTGGCTCAACGTGTCCAATCGCGAAGGCATGTATGAGTGCCTTGCTGCTGAAGTCGAAGATCTCTGCTCTTTCGTCGCGAAGTGCAAAGATCAACCCAAGACTGGGCACGCTATGTATACATTTGACTTTGGCAGGATTGCTGTCAGGTGGCGGCCCTGGATCAAGGCTAGCAACAACCTCGGATAAGGCGTTGTTGGGATCCTGCAAAGACAGAATGTGTACTATGCCTGGCTTGCATACAAAAACGAGGTTGGCTTCGCCTTTAGCGTCAACGTAGAGCTGAGCGCACAGTATGGCACTTGCACTGATGCGTTTTGTGCGGTGAATACCAGTACGCGCTTCAAGTTCGGTTAGGTAGCCGTCTGGACTAACAATCATAATGTATGGTCTCTCGTGATCGTTGCGGGTGATGTTGACGAAAGAGTACAGCGCCGGCACTTGCCCTCGAAAGTTAACGATCGGAAACATCAGAAAGCGCGAGGCCGCGACGCTCCAGAGCCCAATCCGTCCAGTGTCGGTGGCCATAGCGAGGAACGAACCGCTATCATCCAAGGCACTTGCCACAATGGGCCATAATCTAGGTTTCATGTTGGCTGTCTGTAGTGTGGCGGGTATGTGGGCTGTGTGTCCATTGAGCCAGATGGAAGTAGTCCTGTCCAAGCTGACACTCGTCAGGTGACCTTTGGAGCATGATGACATGCGAACAATATCCAATGTCTGCTGTGTAGGCAATGTCTTGACGGAGAAAGCTGACTTTTTTTCCTCGTCCTCATCTGTCGCCTCTGGAAGACCGGTCCACAGCAGATAATTCATGAACAGGGTAATACCGGCTATCATGAACACTGCCATCAACGCTGCTGGAAATGTGTGACCTTGTGCAAAGCGGCGAAGGTGACCCATCAGCGTGGTGGGCATTTGAGGCTTGTCCCTCCCGCGCGCTCCTTTAGTCACGACAAGTACAGGGTCGTAGATTCTAGCGATGAAGCTGTGGGCGCCAGGCTTGAGTAACGCGAACAGCTCTTGAGCCGCGTTGTGGTCTTGAAGCTTTAGCCATTCGGCGGGCGTTCTTGCTTGGTTAATTGGCGGAGAAGACCACTGAGGTACACTACTCCGCTTTTGTTTCCGTGATAGAAGCTTCTTCCGGACTGTATCGAAGGATAGGTGCTGGTCGCCGACGTCGAAAAAATGCAGATTTATAGCCAATATGACCGAGGATATGGCAACTGTGCCAGCAAACCGGGTACTTAGTGGCGTCGTGCCTTCTAGCAAAGCAGCACACCAAGACTTACGTTCTGGTTGTTTCTTCGAGCCACGGGCCAAGTCGGCTTGTCCAATCGAGTCGGAAAGCTCCATGCGCTGAACATCGACGCTCAGAACGGCAACAAAGAAGGTCAGGTGGTAGACGAAATCGAAGACCAGTGTGACTGCCGCGAAGACGCAAAAGTTGGCTACCCAGGGCGAAACAAATCGCGAGCACAGGTAGATCATGGCTAGATTCTGAAATGCGACCGCAAGTGACAAGTGGCCAACTTCTCCAAGTGCGTTTCCAATGCGCTGCTGTGGAGGCATTTCTGGCGGTGTTTCCAAGACGGCGTTGATCAGTCGAAATATGTTTCCAAGCCCGTAGCAAAACACCACTGCTGGAAACCAAGGCCTTGGTATGCGCGCCAGATCGACCCCTAGCCAAGTACACAAGGAGAAACTAGCGATGATGCAGATGGCCATTTTGGCGCCAATTGTGATAAGTAGACCAAACCAACTCTTGACAGCGCGCAATTGCTTCATCCTCAGGATCACGTAAACGGCCATGATGATGTATGAGCCGGCAAGAAACGTGTCGTCTAGCTTCGACATTGGCTTCAGGCGAAACTCGTAGAGGCGGTTCCCTACGATCTGCCCATCTTGAGGAAATATGGACCAGTCCGTATCCAGCCCTTGCGCGAGCGCTCTTGCTCTCCTATTCCACTTCTCGCCTACGTCCGTGTCCTCGGTCTGGTCCAGCAGCGTTAGGACCAGGGCATCGGCTGCTCGAAGCTTGGTGTTTGTGAAGTGCTTGCCGGCGAAGACGGTACTCGGTCGTAGTGTGATATTCATAGGAGTCTGAGTGTTGCTGTGGGCGTTGATTGTTTCCAGTATGTTCTTGTCGCTCGCCAGTGCTTCCTTCGAACAGTCCCAGTACATCAACGGTGACTGCCATCCCCACTTCTCGCCAGGTCCTGGTGTGATGCAGCCCGATTCGCTGCGACTGAGCATTGAGGTTCGACTGAGCCCCCCTGCACCGAAGCCGCCATTCAGGAGCGTATGTTGGACGTCCAGTGCTTTGCGTAGCACGCTCTGGCTGAGTGCGTTCATGTAGTCGCCATGCACCCAGACCTGGCGCACTACAACGTCAGCATGATGCTCGCCTTCAACTTCCGTCGTCGAGGTCCAGACATGCTTGGGCAGGTTGCGCAATCCCGCAGCGGCCGGGCTGTTGGTCTGAAAGACGGCTGGGTAGCAGAGCAACACCGAGATGCTGATAGTCAGAACGAGCGACAGCAGCCAATGCTGCGCAGTAGCGGTGCCGTGGGCCTGGAATGCGCGGCGGATCGGATGTGAGGGCGAGAGTTTGGGCGGTTCGGTCGTCCTGCTGCTGTTGAGCTTGTGCCTCTACGGACTCTGGGAACTTGAGCGCAGCGTGTACGGAGGATGCGCAGACGGCCTCAGTGACTTACCCTCGCAGCGGGTAGAGGAGATACCAGATCATCTGCTCACGCGGACATGCTCCACCCTGCAAAGGAAATTGGCCGCAGCTATTCAGCTGAAGGGTTGGAACGCGTGCACGCTCAAGCAACAAGAGGGGCGCGGCTATCTATCTATCCAGAACCATGGAAGGTGCGGAGCAGCAGCGCTAAACGTCAAAGTCAGACCCAGACACCACCAGGCGGGCGACGGCGTGGCTCAAACCGCGGGACTTGTGGAGGCCGAAGGGCGGTAGCGACACGCATCATTATCTTTTCGTGGCGTTTGGGCGCGCAGTTGAGCTTCGAGGGCTCGCCAAGTAGTTGGCATCACAGAGTTACACACTCAATGCGGGTTCGCCAACGGTGATCACTTTACGCGAGCAGTCGGTGCAGGATTATCTCAATGCAGTTACAGCGACGAGAGGGACCTATGGAGTGGTTTGAGAGCCTGCGTCTAATAAGCTATCCATCTACTTCGGTTGCGCCCACAGCCTCCAGGGTCCAGACCTGACTAGAAAAAGCAAAGAGCAGAGACCCGAGCACTTGGATTGACGGTCTGGAGACTCGTCCTCGACGACGCACGAATTGCAGATCACAAGTTACAGGCAGCGGATACCCCAGTGCCGAGCCTACACAGCGGGCGATGGCATGCATGAGCCGTGATGCGTGCTGCCAGTCCTCCGAAAACCTCCAGAGCCTCAAGCGCTGTTCCAATTGGGGCACCCACGAAGCCTGTGGCACGGACTGTTTCTGGCAAATTATCGCGATAGTGCTGAATGGGGTTCTGTGGGCGGTGGGTAACGACAGCCCGACCCGAGTGCTACCACCTGCAGGTAATCTGGAATTGGTCTGCCTCGAACTGTGTCGGCGCATCGCACGTCAAACCGCAACGAAGAGGCTGTGTGCAGGAGGAAGGAGCGGTGGGCCTTCTACCACGCGGCTTCCTTCTAGAACCAGCCTTTGCGCCTCTCGACTTCGACATTGTGGCACCTCATACGCCCTCCATCTCCTCATCGTCGTCCTCGCCTTCCTCGTCGTCTGACCACTCATCTTCCTCGCCTTCAACCGCCGGGCCCAGGACATCGTTCAGCTCCTTGAGTAGCTCTTCAGCGTGCTCCTTCAGCCTCTCGTCCTCGTACTCCAATATGCCGTACAACTGAATGCACCTATCGAGCCACTCGCGACTAGCCTTCAGCAGCGAGGGTACCGTCTTCTCGAGCTCCCCACCCTTTGCTTTCTGCTTGCCAGCCAGTAGGTGCAGGCACCAACCACCCAAGTACCACGCCTCCACACTCTCGTCGTTCTCATTGATCAATCGTTCGAGAATCTCAAGGGCCTCCTCTTCCATCTCAGCCTCCATTAACAGGCGTGACAAGTTGATCATTGTCGGGAAGTTGGGGATCTTAGGGTCGTCCGGCTCCAGGTCTTTCCACAGCTCTATGCTTCTCTTGAGCGCTGCTTGGGCATCGTCCTTCCTGAGCTGTGAGATCCTTATGTTAGCCAATGTCTGAAGAGGCTCTGCGTTGTTTGGCGCAGCCATGAGCGCTTCGGTGACTGCCGCCTCGCATCGCGCCTCCGCATCTGCTTCCCAAGACAAGTCTGTCATGTAGACTTCTGCAATTCCACACAGCGCAGATGCAATCTTCATGTTCTTCTCTTCCAGCAGATCCTTGATCTCTGCCTTCTTGACCAACTTGCCGTTCAACTCTTCAATCTCTCGCCTCAGAACCTCAATTCCCTTTTCGAACCACTTTACTGATTCAGCGCCACCCTCTTCGTTCAACTGTGCTAGCCAGAGAAACTTCTCTGCGCCATCGTTTGCGCCCTCGGGGTCAAGTAGTATAGCGACCTGGAAAGCTTCGCGCGCGGAGTCTGGGTCGCCCAGTTCGATGTTGATCTCGCCGAGAAGGTTGAGCGCAGGAAGCGCCGCTGTTGTTGGTTTCGAGCTAGGCTGTAGGATGTTGAGCGCTCGTCTTGCAGCGACGAGAGCTTCGTCTGGCTGTGAGGTCTGTAGAAGAATCGCGGCTTGTGTGAGGAGCTCTTCTGCCGAGGCTTTTGACTTTTTCGAGTCGCCAGATTTTGATTTCTTCTTCGCATCGCCGGCACGATTTGAGGGCTTTGTTTTCGCCATAGTGTAGGGTTGTGTGGGTATCAAGGTTGTGTTATAGAAAAAAGTATTAACCCTCAAAAAATGACGAGGGTCTTCGCGCTAGCATTCCCCGCCATCACCGTAACCATGTGAGCTTCTGCAATATACTTCGTAGCTCAACTACCACAATGGGCGTTGAAGACCAACAAGAAGAGAGGGAAGTCCTCGAGTCGATCTTCCCCGAGGAAATCGCAGGTACTGTTCACACTTACATCTGAATGCGCCGCACCATACTCACTGCCCTCAGATGTTTCCGAGACAGAATTCCGAATCTCAATAGCCCTCGAGATCACGCGCGGCGATGGAGACCCCAAAGACCTCCAAGCACGTACGCAAAATACATTGCCTACCTGCAAAAGCCTCCTGCTCACCATCACTAGCAACTATAATCCTCAACGTCCAATACCCGCCCTCTTACCCTGACGAGGCGCCCCGCCTCGACATAACCCAACCGCCCAATGCACCCAAGCACCCCTACCTCGACATCCAAGACGACAAGCAGCGCCTGCTGGACTCGCTGTCCGAGACGATCGAAGAAAACCTCGGCATGGCGATGATATTCACACTCGTCAACGTCCTAAAAGACAGCGCAGAGCTCCTGATCAGCGAACGGCAGAACGCAAAGCAAGCGCTCGCGGACATGGAAGCCGCCAAGGCCGAAGAGGAAGAGAACAAGAAGTTCCAGGGCGAGGCTGTCACGCGGGAGAGTTTCATACGGTGGCGCGAAGGGTTCGCCAAGGAGATGGAGGAGAAGCGGAAGCGCGAGGAGGAGGAGAGAGAGGCCGAGGACAAGAAGAAGAAAGTGCCCAAGGAAGAGCGGAAACTCACGGGCAAGGAGTTGTGGCAGCAGGGCTTGGCCAAGGGCGGCGATGAGGACGACGACGGGATCGATGTGCAGGCTATGAAGGACTTGAAGGTGGCGGCGGAGTCGTAAGAGATGGAGGGTTAGTAAGAAGCGTATACCCATTCGCGTAGAGCGTGGAGCGCTCGTGTACATATTCACACGTCACACTTCGGTATCAAAAGGAAGTTATGAATCATGGCTTGATGACTCGTATAGGCGCCTTCTTTCGCCCTCTGATGACCTCCCGTCCCTCGTTCAACACAAACTCCGTCTCTGCATCTACAATGCTCTGCATCTTCCGTATGAGCGCCGCATCCTTCACCAACTCAGCTTCATAGATAACCCCGTTCTGCCTTTCTGCCTCATGCATCGCATCTGCCCACCTGATCTCGTCCTCCCGCCTCCTGAGCTGCGGCAACACGAGCTCGTCCCATTCGTCTTCCTGTTTCGCTAGTGGAAGCCAGTAGTTTTGCAGTTCGACTCTCCTGTGGAAGCGCTCGATGCGACGATCGAGCTTTTGTCGCAGCACGCGCGATAGCGCGGCGGGCTGCGGTTTTGAGAGGCGCAGGAACGGTATGCCGTTTGCCGAAGCGATACGCGGGACCTGTCGTTGCCCGGTCACTTGCGTATATGGGCGGTTCTTCAAGACAGCGCGCTCTTGTGGGAGGACGTCAAGAGGGTGTTTGCCAGATGGGTGCGGCGTTGGGGGTGATGGTAAGGGACGCCGAGTGGGTGGGGCATTGGTCAAACCGCGTGGTAAGGTCGCAATGAGTCGCGACAGAGTGCTCATGCCGGCAGCGTTGTTGGTGGTGGATGCATCGAGCTTGTCCACAGTCTACTTGCCGTAAGCGACGGCATGGAAGCATTGAGGCTACACGCATACCTCATAGCCAAGCTTGAAGCTCAAACCCAGCTGATATGGGCTTTGTATCTTCCTATTCTGGCGAAATTTGTTCTGGATTGCATTGCGCAGCAACGTGCGATCGTCATCTGGGAGGGCCGCGGAAGAGCATCCTGAAAGCAGTGCTCTGTATAGAGCGATCGCTGAAAGCTAATCAGTGACTGATTCGCACGCACAGGCCGCTTACGTACCTGCTATACGATGTTCAGTCGATTTCTTGGGCTGGAGAAACCGGGGCATGCATGGGACGCTTGGTGGTGTAAATTGTTGGAAGTTCCGAGCTGCTCGGAACGCGTCAAAACGCAATATCACGTGCCAGAGCGAGCGGGTTGCAAGTTTTCTTGAAACCAAGCATACTGTCATGATAGAGGTGTTTCATTCGTTCTTATTGATCCCGCTCAATACCTCGAAGCTAATTCGGCGGCCAAAACTCCATACACATGCACGTCGGTCAACCGAATCCAGGGCTATCTTCCGCTTTCGTATCGTTCGTTGTCATGTGTCCATAGCTCTAGAAGGTAGACCCCTCAGGCGGCTGAGGAAGCTTCTTGTTCTGAGGCAGGGCCATGTATCTGCGGAGCTCAATTAGGATCGTTTCCATTGTAAACTCCCTCCTCCACTGCGCCAGACATGGCAGCTTGGATGCATCGACCTGCATTGTATCAGCAACTGAGTAGCGCCATTGTATGGATGCTCGCACCTTTCCGTTTTGTGCGTTTACGCAAGGTAGGTTGATCTTGGACGTGAACTTGATCTCAGGCGGCTGATCCGGGTAGTTCGGGCCGCAATGGAGCGAAACACTGTAGATGCGGTTCTCGTGGACGCTCTATGTACCGACAAGTCAGCATGCAGTCGCGTAGTATACTGCAGAAGGCGTACGTGAGGAGGGCCAAGGATGGTGCCGTTCCAGTCTGACATCAAGAGGTCGTCGCCATTGTCGAGACCGTACGAGCATGCCTCTGTTCACTCTCAGCACTCGCCCTTGAAGCAACTGTGGTTGTCTGCCATACCAGCACCTAGGCCTTTCTCGCCCTTCTCGAGCTCCTCTAGCAGGCGGAAGTTGCGTGGTACTTTGGCACCCATGTTTGTTGATGTGAGGTCGTGTGGGAGAGGGCGTAGGGCAGTGGGATGGATGTTTGCCCCGCTATTGGGCTGGCCGGTCGTGGTAGCTCTCGCGCGCGTGTGAAGGGGTGATTCGTGGGTGCGGTTGATTGGACTGATAATGTGAGTCTTCTTTCGGCAGGTTGAGGCTGAGCACAAACAGTAAGGGTAGAACTTGGAGATCTGCTGCGATGCTTGCGATTTGGTAAGCTCTTGGCCTATGACGACGCGGAAAGAGCGCGCGGCGCGACAGGGTCCTGTCGTGCGGCCGGTGCTTTGACCGCCTGCCGTAATGCAAGCTTCACCTGACAGGACAAGTTACCCTTTAACATTGGCTGAGACACGGACGGCTTTTTGCGATTTTGCTCTCCGGATATCCATGGCTGGCGTCTACATGCCCTTGTCAGTCCTTCGCGCAGCATGACAGCCCAGATTCTGGCTGCGGAACTTGGGAATCTGATCTCGGATTCGAAGCGCAAGAACACAGAGCTTCGAACAGCTGCAGAGAAGTCGCTCCAGGATCTCAAGTCACTGTCCAACACGTCTGAGGCTCAACTTTCCGCAGGCAAGCACTCGTAGCGTCAAACAATGATGACCAGAGCTGACGACTTTGAAAGACCTCTCAAGACGATCGCAATTCTGCTCCCCATTTCTCATTGCTTGTGGGACTCAAAATGCAAAGTTCACATCCACAGCTGTTTCCTGCTTACAGCGGTTGAGTGTCTCTCGAGCGTTGCCTAGAGAACGACTGTCCGAGATCTTGGAAGCTTTCAGGCAGTCTGCAACATCAAGTATGACCTTGTAGCCCGCTCAATTCGCGCTCGTATTGACACGTCCAGGTCTAGATATTCAGTTGAAGGTCTTACAGGCGCTGCCATCGTTGCTTCAGAACTATCCCTCTGAAGTACGTGGAGAGCTTCTGTCCACAGTGCTGCAGATATGCTCAGGCTTGCAAATCACCAAGAACCCTGCTGTGAGCAACACTGCTGCAGCTACCCTACAACAGCTCATCATAGCGATATTTGACAGGGTCACAGTCGAAGATGGTATGTGATTGTCAACTTGAGGAGCTACTATATTAACCCTCCTAAGGCAAAGCTCTCGAAATCCCCACTGTTGCTGAAGTCAAGGGGGATGATGGCCTTGTTCCTGTCAGGCCAGCGGCGAATGATGCCTACAAGGTCCGCACGATGACCTGAAGATGAATCTCACGCTTACAATATCCAGGTGTTTAATGACCTCAACCTCTTGGTAACAGGCGAGAAGCCAGCATTCATCCGCTTCTCTCCAATTCCGCCTGCTTCAATACTCGAACTGATCGAAGCCGTGCTATCTAACTATGATCTGATCATGGTTCAGCATCCAGAACAGGTTCATATCCTGCGAAACCTTCTGATGCCGCTGATCATACGGTCACTCTCCGATCGTCTGTCCTTTCCGGTTGTTGTACGCATCATTCGGATCTTGAATCTCATCATTCGTAATCACTTGACAATTCTTCCATCTGAATGCGAGATCGCGCTTGGTCTACTCAACCATATGCTTGATCCACAAGCATCACAACTGTGGAAGCGCGCACTCTGTCTCGAGGTCTTCCGCGGTATCTACGCCGACCCACGGCTTCTACTAGCCATCTACCACCAATTCGATGCTCAAGATGGCAAGAAGAAAATATTTGGCGACAACCTAGCGTCTTTTGTGAGATTGGCAACGGAGAAACCGACACTGATCGGTCTCGGCCAACACTCCACCGCTCCTGCGAGCTATGCTGATGATGGCATCGCGGGCTCTGACCAGGCAGCGGCGGCAGCAGGTGCAATGGCGGGCGATATTGGCGGACCTATCAGCGATCGCAGCAGCAACAGCCGCCCATGTGGCATCAGTACGCAGTGGAGTTCTATGAAGACCCCATGTATTGATCATTTGGACAAGTCGGACCCGCCATCATTGCCTGAGACGTACATCTATAGTCTGGTGTTGACTTGCATCACAAATATCAGTGAGAGTCTAGCAAAGTTCGTGCTGCCTTTGACAGTCTACCATGACAGCAAGAGCCGGAGAAAACCAAAATCAGATGATCCTGCTGCTCAGGAGGGAGAAAATGCATCTGCAGATGAGGGCAGACGCCGGCTTTCGAGAACACAGTCCTTCCGCAAGAAGACCATACCGGTCAATCCGCTTGACCTTACCGACCATCCCGCGTACGCATACATAGAAACCTCGTTGGCGCTTGTCACCGAGTGCTGGCCTGCGATCTTAGCAACCTGCTCAACTTTTCTCAACGCCGCGCTGGACGTGGACTATTATCGTGCTTTGGTCCGAGCGATCCAAAAGTTCACGCAAGTCGCAGGGCTCCTGCGAATGGCAACACCTCGCGACGCATTTCTGACTACGATGGGCAAAGCCGCCGTGCCCTCAAATTTGCTTCTCACAAACGTCGCCTCTCCTAAGATAGCGACAGGGGAGCAGCCTGGCATGTTCAACAATGCCAAAGGTCTGCTTAGTGTCGATAGTCTCGTGAGCCAGTCGTCTGGAGCTTCTGCAGACCACGGCCGACGCCCGTCTCACGATATCCACATGCCCTCATTGGGCCCTCGTAATCTATTATGCTTACGAGCTCTGCTCAACCTTGCGATTGCGTTAGGGCCAACCCTTCAGTCTGCGTGGTCGATTGTGTTTGAGACCCTGCAAGTCGCCGATCTCGTACTCTCCCTGCCAAATCAAAGTGGCAGTCGGGGCTCTGCGCAACATCCTGGGGCGGAAGGGTCAATCGAAAAAATGGAATCAGAGACAGCAGCAGTACAAGCTGCGGCCCGGAGACTATTCGAAAGTACCGCAGATTTTCCCAACGAGTCCTTTACAGAGGTTCTGCAGGCGCTCTGTGCTTTACTTAATGACACCTCTCCAACCGAGAGTGGTCAAATCACACCCACGGTAGCGGTTCGACCACAGGTTCTTCACACGCGAAGACTGGGGAGTGTGTCCAGGCTCACTCTAAATACCGAAACCAACTCCCGTGATACCGCATTTGCGCTGAACAAGATCGGCGAACTCGCCACTCTGAATGAAGCCAGACTAGCACAGTATAATCCCACGGAGAGCGGCTGGGACACATTCGTCCATGAACTGGTTCGGTTCTCTGCAGACGAACTGAAAGCATCGGCATCGAGACTGCTCGCAGCTGATATCTTGTCGAGGACTATTCGAGAGATTGCGGAGATCTCAATGTATGACGAGCAATGTGAACAGATACAAGCCCGTATCCTAGCGACACTGCAGCGCCAAATCTCGGTCCTACACCTGAACGACATCAAAACGAAAGGGGAGTACAGCGACATCGATGTCCGAGTGCATCAGATAGCTCTCGATGCGTTGAAGAATGTGATTGAACAATGTGGCGAGTCTTTGGTTGCGGGTTGGGCTTCTGTACTGGACAGCCTGTTGAGCGTCTTCTTGCCCAGCGGGAAGCCTCGAGAAAGTGACGGCAAAAAATCGCGTGGGGAAGACGCTGGAGAGCGTAAAATAAGGACCGTTCGTGTGATCTCAAGATCGCTGGCTCGGTCTGCATTCGCGACAGTTCAGCTTATCTGTTCCGACTTCCTTGCGTCCGTTCCCGACGCCTGTCTCTCAGCGTTACTGGAGCTTCTGCTCAACTTTTGCGGGCAACAAGACGACCTTAACATGTCTCTCACTGTGAGTACGGCCTTCTGCGAGCCTTCCCGGGCGACAAGAACTGACAGGAGCAGGCTATCACGTTCCTCTGGAATATGTCAGACTACCTCCAATCACGTAGCGACATCACCACACTCCCAAGCGTTATTGGAGTAGCCCAAGGGTCGAAAGACGTACGCGCTGTAGTAAGATCGAGCTCGGAAGGTGGCGACACATCGGCCTTGTGGCTTCAGGTGTTACTCAATCTGTCCACCACCACCACAGATCAGCGGGCTGAAGTTCGAAATTCGGCTGTCCAGACAATCCAGCGTATCTTCGAGAATTACACCGACCAGCTCTCGTCCGAAGCCTGGACGATGTGCCTTCGTGCGATCTTATTCGAAGCAATTGAGGCCAACTTCGAATCACAAAATACAATCCGACATGGCTCGCGCAACACCACTGATGAGATTGCGAGTTGGAACGAGACTACCAAAACAGTTCTGCAGAGCGTCAGCACCCTCACCACGATGCGTCTACAAAAGGTTCACGATGTCTCCGCGTTTGGACGGACTTGGGCAGATCTCTTAGACCGCCTGCAACAATACTTCGCATTCGGCTCACATGCTCTAGGCTCGTATGTGTTTGCGACAATCACTCATGTACTGTCACATCTGCCCAGCGCGCAAGCGTTAGGCGAGTTGTCTCTCCAGAAGACTGCCGTTGTCTGGACGAGCTATCTAGGCCCCCACAACACGCTGGGAACAGATCCCGGAAATAACCAAGAAGGATTCGTAGCATACGCCGATGCATTCAAGGCAATCTACAACTTGGCCGGTCGGAGCATTGACTCCGACCTCCCATCCATGTTGGCACATCTAGAAACCTGCATCGTCGAATCCCATGCCATTGCATACTCGACAGACATTGAGAACATGACTCCTCTACAGATGAGTGTCTTGGAGTGCTTGTCGAAGATCGACACCACGGAACCCAATCTCCCCTCATACATGATTGGATTACTGAGTCGTTTCAGTGTGCTACCATACAGTCCAGTGGCACAGCAATCTGACAGGCAAGGACCGACGTTCGTTGCGCTGTCGAAGGCCTCCATGTCCATGCTTCAGGAGACTACCATCAAGCATATTGCAGACAGACAGATCTTTACGGACGGTGCTTTTAACTCTGCCTTGACACAGCTAGCGCGTCCGATTAAACAGAAGTACGCGTGGGGAAAAGAAGGCAAGCCGCCTACGATTTGGCAAAAATCAACGACTACTACACTGGCCATACTACAGGCAGGTCTGCCACAGCTTCAAGCTCACGGACTGACCGGCAATGTTGTCAACGACATCTGGGCTGCAGTCATCGACATTGCTCACCACATCACACGGGCTGAGTACCTTGATCCAGAGAAGACCCCGACAACCCTACATGAAGACGAATTATTCGATGTTCGATCCTTCACAGAACTCCGCGGCCTGATCACCACGCATCTCAACTCCTCTTCACTGCCTGATAGCATCCGCAGGACCTACACGCGCAACCTCTTCTCCATCTCCCTTGTCCATGAACCTCTCCAGGGCGAGCTGCCTGACCTCGGTCGACCGCTTGACGATCTCTACAAGACAAGACTCGGTCAGACCGCCGTTCTCACACCGACACTACGAACTCGGATGAGTCGCACATGCATATCTGAGCTCTTCAACCTCGTCACCATTCACAATGAAACTTCACATGTCAAGCTCGCGCAGGCAGCAGCACCCTACCTCATCCTGCGTGCAGCCTTGCCGCTCAAGATGTACATAGCCGACCACCCGCTCCGTGGACACATGCCCGCTCCCGACTCGCAGCGCAAGGAACTCTTGCAAGTACTCATTCAGCTCGAGCAGTTAGAGAGCGAGCCTCAAGCGATACCAGATGCGCCAGGGATCAAATCGAAGCATAGGAAACATCTGCATCGCTTGCATCCACTCATTGTCAAGGCTACGAAAGCCGCGCGCCAAGATTCAGAGGTGTTCGATCACTTGCTGAAGCTGATGGACATGGTTGGTGAGGAGTTTGATGAGGACGATGAGTGAATGGCTGGTGTAGAGGAGAGGAGGGGTCGATAGAGGAAGATCTCATGTACCAGGTAAACAATTTCCATCAGCATTTGACACTACGACATTGCAATCCTGGCGCCGAATCTTCACGTGTAATGACTCGATAAGTCGAGTCGCTCCTCCGAGATCCTGCTCTTCCGCAGGAACGCTATAATTGGCCGCCGAAGATGACCGCATGTGTTCAATGACGATATCACAAACACACTTGATTGGGAACGTTGATCTGTGTCAATGACCGGGAGTGATCGAGCAGCACACAGAGACGTAATCCCGGAACAAATAAGGAATGGGAAAGATTTATCTTGAATTCTATGTAAACCTACTGGTGGCGTTTAAAAGATTCAAATCTCTCAGTAGTTTGGTTTTGGGATTGGTGTTGGGACAAATACTTGTGTAGAGACAACGCTCGCGGAACGTCGAGTGCCCAAGAAGAGAAAAATCCGGGGTAGCTCACTACTAGAGCCGCAAAGTTGTCGGTGTTCGAGGGCTGTCAGATCTCCACATGATCACGCGCCAGCGATTCGTCAACCCGGCAAACCTCGGTCCAAAGTTCCCCAGATCTCCACACCCGGCTACTTTAAAGCCACGCGCAACTCCTTCGCCATGTAGTCACTCACTGCGCACTCGACTACCTTCAAGATGTCGTCCACAGCATACGTCCCCTTCTCTGAGCCCGGATATATCACCGGCCTGCCCTCCCCTTACTATCAAGAAACCCATCTGCGCTGGCAGAAAGCATGTCGCGAGTTCGTCGGCAAGCACTTGATTGAGAAGGGTCTGGAGTGGGACACAGCAGAGGATGTACCGCCGCATGTCTTTGAGACGTTTGCGAAGAATAGTATGCTGTTGCCTTCGCTCCCCGCGCCGCTGCCGGTCGAGTGGTTGAAGAAGCTGGGCATACACGATATCCTGGGCACGGTGAAGGTCGAGGAGTGGGATTATATACACACAATGATTTACACTGACGAGGTACGCACATGCTTACTTTCCGTGTATCAGATGTCCAGAGCTGATATACCCAGATGGCACGCTCCGGCCTCGCTGGCCCAGGCGGCAGTCTCACAACCGGCATGGCCTTCGGCGTCCCCCCTATCATCAAATTCGGCTCCGCACAGCTGCAAGAGCGCTTCCTGCCCGACCTCCTGACCGGCCGCAAGCGCACCTGCATTGCAATCACTGAGCCTGAAGCCGGGTCAGACGTGGCGAACATCACGACCACGGCGACCAAGACGCCAGACGGGAAACACTACATCGTCAACGGCACAAAGAAGTGGATCACAAACGGCATCTGGAGCGAGTACAGCAGTATGGCGGTACGCACTGGCGGGCCCGGCCCCTCAGGGCTCAGCATGCTAGTCGTTCCGCTGAAAGGGAACCCAGGCGTGAGCATGCGTCGCTTGAAAGTTGGCGGGCAGATCACCGCGGGAACGACGTTCATCGAGCTCGACGATGTCAAGGTGCCGGTTGAAAACCTCATTGGCGAAGAGGGCATGGGCATGAAGTACATCATGACCAACTTCAATCACGAGCGGCTCAATATCGCAATTGGCGCCACCCGCCAAGCTCGTGTCGCTCTTGGTGCGGCGGTGGAGTATGTGATCAAGCGCGAGGCGTTTGGGAAGCCGCTCATCGAACAGCCTGTTGTAAGGCATAGGCTGGCCAAGGCGGGCATTCTGCTCGAAAGCCAGTGGGCGTGGGTCGAGCAGTTCGTGTACCAGTTGACGAAGCTGTCGAAGGAGACAGCGGACATCGAGTTGGGCGGGTTGACCGCCATGGTCAAGGCGCAAAGTGGTATCGTGCTGAATGAGTGCGCGCAGACGGCGCAGTTGCTATTCGGAGGCAACGGGTACACGAAGAGCGGACAGGGCGAGCTGGTTGAGCGTATCTCCCGCGAAGTGCCGGGCATTCGCATTCCCGGTGGAAGTGAGGATGTGATGCTCGACTTGGGGGTGAGGCAATTGGTCAAGAACTTTAAGAACAAGACAAAGGCGTTGGAGAGAGCGCAGGGGTCGTCGAAGTTGTAGGCTTTAGGGCTGTAAGATATGGAAGCAATCGATTACGAAGTGATTCATTCGTCTACCTGGGCCTGGAGATTCTTCACTGTGGATCGAGTGTGATATCCTGTATCTATCTCAATGTCTTTCAGCACATTCCATACTCGCGCTTTCTGCGATATCGTTTTGATGTGCTTTGCAGCTGAGTTTTGTTAGCAAACCTGGAAAGAGTTGTTACCAAGGCTGGACTCGCCATAGTAAAGCCCATGTGTTGAAAATACTTTCAAGGCTGCCGGGAAATCTGAAATGGTGATGTTCGTGATCCTCATCGCGTGATCCTGGACCATTGGTGTGTAGCTCTCACCCTGCAGGACCGGCTCAGCATAGAGCAATATGTGGGCAACATGGTACCAGAAAGCTGCTGCAGCTGCCGCCGTGACCGTGAAATAGATATTGCGGAATCCATCGTCATCTGCATCGCCATAGGGAATGCCAATGAAGCAAGGAGACAGCCCTGTATGCCAGGTTTCTAGCTCCTGCAGGAAGCCTTCTCGTGCACGCTTGCTAGTATCTCCAGAACCATCTATCCCGAAGACGAGATTGATGACCCGAGCAAGGATCCACATCACCTGGTTTCCAAGCTCGTCTTCTCGCCCTTCGCCTTCTTTCCACGACACAGCCCACTCCGCTGGATCCAGAACGAGCGGTCGCTCGTTCGCCAATGACACAGCTATCTCGTGTCGACAGTAGATCCAGAAGTTGGCGCGGTCGGTACCGGTCGACTGCGCTGTGATGCTGCGAGACTTGATCAGCATTGTCAGGCCGAGGAAATGGCGTCGGTAATCCTCGGATTGAATGGCACCGTGAACTTCGTAGCTGAGAAGGAGCATGCCGCCGGTCATGGCGGTCTCACAGAAGGGAACTTCGAGTGCGTCGATGAGCAGACGGACAGCCTGTCCGTAATGCCGCACGGCAACTAGCTTCCAGGACGCATTCAAGCTCTTGTTGGAAAGCGCGAGGTGGTTTGCAGTAAATGCGCAGACGCAGTGGAAGAGAAGTGGTGAGGCGAGAGCGAGTGGAGGGACTTTGAGCTGGTATGTACATGAACGATCGAATAGGTCCATCCAGGTTGCTACGGTCTTGACGTAGGTCTGTAGAAGAAAAGCACCTTCGGAGCTGATCGTTTTTATTTCGACTAGACTGTTGCACATCGTGGTCGGTGGAGTCGTTGTTGCTGTTGATGCCCCAATGAAACCCATCAATTGTTCAAGGCCACCTAAGTGCGACCGGAAGATGTCAATTGTCGAACTTGGTGTTTCTAAAGTCAAGTCTGAGATCTCATCTTGCTGCTGAGTTTGTGGTGTCTGAACAGTGTTGGTTCGCACAGGAACTGTGCGGTCGACTTTCAACGTGCTGTCATTGCGCTCGCAAGAGAGGTCGAGTCGGGCACAGTTACCACAGATAGGGTTCTTCTCATCACAGCGGATGTGTCGGCGTTTACATGTGTCACTGAAATGATCAACAACTAGGGTGTACCTCTGGCATTGATTTCTGCGTACCATCCTGACAAAATTAGTATCTTGTGCACGAACCGTTCTCTGCTCTACTCTACTCACCTGTTTTTCTTCTCGGACCTCCTCTTCTTTTCTTCTTCGACGGCTGCGCATCTGCCATGTTGACAAGGATAATGCGTTCGTGACCAGTGCGAAGATGAGTCGACTGTAGTTTGGCTCGAACCGTGACAAAGCGGAGAGGTCAGGCGGCGGCGACGCGCCGCTTACGATGCATTGTCTTGTGTGAAACGAATCCTGAGCGACAGGCCCAACATCATAATCTGCGATTAGATAGGATGTGCATTAAGAACCTTGGTCAGCACAGTCCCGATTCGGGCTGTCGATGAGGTTTTGCGATGTCTTCACGATGTGGAAGTGCACAACACCTTATCAGCCCCACGCGGGGTATTCCCACCGCATATCAGGTTACAAATCGGTCTCTCTAACACTGTTTCGACACCTGCATTCTCTCGGTCAAAGCGCATAATACGGTCTTCTGTTCCTCTGGGTAACGCTCCTGCGGTTTGATAGAATCCAAAAATGGCACCCCTCAAGATCACACCACCAATTCTAAACTCGGCGAACCCATGGTGCACCACGCTGGAGCAGCTTCTAGAGTTATACGAAAGTGCCTACTCTGGAGCCATCACGACTCGAACATCCCTGCTTAATGGCTTTCCACACAACCGGGAGATCCACCAATTTACCTTTTACGATCCTACAAGTCACGATACGTCGCCTCCAAATATCGATCAAGCAGGCAAGCCTGGCGACACAGGCAGCCTGAATACGTTGGGCTACAGCCCGATTCCTCTAGAAGACTATCTTGACTTTATCAAGACAATAAGCCGAAGTCTTCCATCGCGACCAGAAGGAGAAAGAGAGCACTTCAAACCCGTGGTAATCTCGGTGACAGGCTCAGCGGAAGAAGTGGTGAGCTGCTACAAACTCATCTCATCATGCCAACGAGATGTGCGGATGGTACTTGCAATGGAAATCAACCTGTCATGTCCGAACATCCCCGACAAACCTCCGCCAGCTTACAACTCCGCCTCTTTGTTGACGTATCTCGCTGCACTGAAGACCGAGATTGAACGCCAGATATCCGTGGATGGCACATCTGCGCATCCACATACGGGCCATATACATGTACCAATTGGCATCAAGACACCTCCATACACATACCAGGACCAATACAATGGCCTCATCAAAGCTTTGAAGGATTCGGCGTACGCAGAACCTGAGCACCTACCTTGCCCAATTACCTTCATCACCTCATGTAACACACTCGGATCCTCGCTCCTCTTGGCACCTCAAGTTGAGAGCTCATCGGATGGACAGTCACACGAAGTGTACCACCGTGTCCTAGAGTCGGCAACAGGGACGGGTATCGGAGGGCTTGCTGGCGCGCCGCTACATCCGCTTGCACTAGGAAATGTGTATACCATCAAAGGGCTCCTCTTTCAACACAAGGAGCTCGAGCAAATCCAAATCATTGGTGTGGGTGGTGTCGAGGATGCTGCTGGATATGGAAGGATGCTAGCTGTTGGTGCGGCGGCAGTAGGCGTAGGCACTGCCCTTGGACGAAAAGGCGTGAAGATCTTCCAGGAAATTGGTCAAGAGCTGGCTGCAAGCGCTACTTGATATCGAAGCTGTACATTTGCAACTACACAGTCAAGTGTTTAGAAACCCGCGAGATGCATTGAAGCTGCAACCCCGGCGGTGCGGGAGCAACGGCCAGACCGCCTTGAAACGACCGAGATGTCATGACGCATTGATGAAGTTTCACGCGCTCAACAAGAAGTCCTTTGAAACTGAGCGCGAACTGAAGTTCTGCAGGTCAAGTCAGTAGCTAAGTGGAATCTGAAGCGCAGGGAGAATTAACGTGGTCTAAGAGAAGACAGCAATGTACTCCCCGCAGGCATCAGGAGAGCCCATCGGTAAGAAATGCTAGTATTGTCGTGCACGAAAGGGTCTGCTTCATTGGACGAATCACAACTGCCGTGTCAGAAAGTCGCGGATTGCCCCGCGACTTTCAGGGCCCCACGCTCCGCTAGAAAAACCTCGATTGTCCCGCAGCTCTCATCTCACCACTCCCACCCTTTTCTCCCTCCCTCAATTCATCCTCAAAGCACACTTCACCATGTCTGCACCCGCCCACAAGTTCAAGGTCGCCGACATCTCGCTGGCCGCTTTCGGTCGCCGGTACGCCGCCCCTAATCCTATGTATGACGAACCCTGCTAACCTCGAGACAGAGAGATCGAGCTCGCCGAGAATGAGATGCCCGGTCTCATGGAGACCCGCAACAAGTACGCTGAGGACCAGCCCCTCAAAGGTGCCCGCATTGCTGGTTGTCTTCACATGACCATCCAGACCGCCGTCCTCATCGAGACCCTCACATCCCTCGGTGCCGAGCTCACCTGGACCTCCTGCAACATCTTCTCCACACAGGACCACGCTGCCGCTGCCATCGCTGCCGCCGGTGTGCCCGTTTTCGCCTGGAAGGGCGAGACCGAGGAGGAGTACGAGTGGTGCCTTGAGCAGCAGCTTACTGCTTTCAAGGACGGCAAGTCCCTCAACTTGATCCTCGACGACGGTGGTGACCTCACTGCTCTCGTTCACAAGAAGTACCCTGAGATGCTCAAAGACTGCTACGGTGTCTCTGAGGAGACTACCACCGGTGTCCACCACCTCTACCGCATGCTCAAGGGCAAGGGCCTCATGGTCCCTGCCATCAACGTCAACGACTCCGTCACCAAGTCCAAGTTCGACAACCTTTACGGCTGCCGTGAGTCCCTCGTCGACGGTATCAAGCGTGCCACCGATGTCATGATCGCTGGCAAGGTCGCTGTTGTGGCCGGTTTCGGTGATGTCGGCAAGGGTTGCGCTCAGGCTCTCCACTCCATGGGTGCCCGCGTTATCGTTACTGAGATCGACCCTATCAACGCTCTCCAGGCTGCCGTCTCTGGCTTCCAGGTCACCACCATGGAGAAGGCTGCTTCTCAGGGTCAGATCTTCGTCACCACCACTGGCTGCCGTGACATCCTGACTGGCGAGCACTTCGAGGCTATGCCCAACGATGCTATTGTCTGCAACATCGGTCACTTCGATATTGAGATTGACGTTGCCTGGCTCAAGAAGAACGCCAAGTCGGTCACCAGCATCAAGCCCCAGGTCGACCGCTACCTGATGAAGAGCGGCCGTCACATCATCCTCCTCGCTGAGGGCCGTCTTGTCAACTTGGGATGTGCCACTGGCCACTCTTCGTTCGTCATGTCCTGCTCTTTCACCAACCAGGTCCTTGCCCAGATCATGCTGTACAAGGCCGCTGACGAGGAGTTCGGCAACAAGTACATTGAGTTTGGCAAGACTGGCAAGCTGGATGTTGGTGTCTATGTCCTCCCCAAGATCCTCGACGAACAGGTCGCCCTTCTCCACTTGGCCCACGTCAATGCTGAGCTCTCCAAGCTTTCCGAGGTCCAGGCCGAGTACCTTGGCCTCCCTGTCGAGGGTCCCTTTAAGAGCGACATCTACCGCTACTAGATTTCTTTCTTCTTTGCTTCGTTTGAGTTTGAGCAGTTTCAACACGACGTTATGAACTGGGATGATACCACTTGGAAAAAGTTCTTTGTCTTCAACGGCATAGCATTTCAAGAGTCAGGGACTCTTTGGTCGTTCAAAAGGCGTTGTTTGCATATCATCTTCTTGACCCTTCAACCACGGTCAAGCAGAGAGGTGATACACTGTTAGAGTGCGATGGATTAAGACAGTGCGTCTCCACACGCAATCATTATGTAATAATGATGCGGCAGCACTGCCGCTGTTCTGAATGAGACATCTGGTCAGCCTTCATCGGCTTGACATCGACATCGAAGCTTACCTTGGTGATGACCAGTCCTTGAACTCTTCTGCACGACGTATCAACGTTGATGAAGTCTTGGTGCAAGCCTTATCACAGACTTCCTCAACACAGCATGCCAACCGACGCACACGATGCTGTCCTGGACGATATTGGTAGCATTGTTCATACAACGCATCATACAGCATCTGCCGTGGCTGCAAAACTTTTCACACCGCTGCCGTGCTCCGTAGACTCAGTACATCAACCCATTGTCTCGAACGCCTTGCATACGCACGCCCCAACGACCTATTACCGCCTCCCAGCAAAGCGAGGCTGGAGGTCTTCAGCTCTGCACGCCACGATGCCCTTGCATTGCTATTCTCGTCTCTTCGCCGTGGTCTCACTAACCTTGCACAGCATTTGCAGCACGTCGCTGCCCACTTCGCGTGGCGCCACCAGCTTGCAGTGTCCATGTTGAGCGAGGTTGGGCGCACTTGAAACGTCAGGGTCGCGATGAAGTGGAGACCCGGTCCCTGTCCACGCACAAAAGCTGTGATTTCCCGATCCCTGGGTTACAGCAGCTGCTGTCTTTTGTAACAGGCGATCAAAATAGCACGGAAACCTTGTACCTGCAGCGCCGTAGGGCGTTGTAACATTAAGTGGATAGGGGCCACGTAGAGAGTGGAAGATTCGAGATACACGGTCCGTACTCGAGCGTATTCGAGTGAGAGCTGTCAAGTAGTGAAGGCTAAAATTATTTGCCCAGCATCTCCGGTGGAAATCTAGTCATGCAACGGGTACGACTACACCCGTTCCTCACACCGATCACTCGCGCACTACTTTAGCCGCTTCGACCTACTCAATCTCAGCCCTCTACCGAAGATTTTCGCATCCGAACGGCCATAGGGAACTAAAAGATCTTCACGTCTTGTTCAAGGGTCGGGTTGGGTGGACCTTGTACACCGTTCTTGTACCACGATAACCGGCTGCGCTCATAGCAACGCGAAGCAATGCGTAGCAATGAGCTCCGTCCTTGCTTCGCGTCCAGGTACATGGACAATGGCCTTGTTCACCGATCCATCTCACTGCATGACGGGCGGCCTCACGATCCATTATGCTGCATGCCACAGATCTTCCTTGTCTTCGCCTCGAAAGCAGGAACTGCGAGAGCCAGGATCGCCACTATGCGTTGCGCCGTTGAGTGACATATGTCCATGTCGAGTGACGTTCACGACGTCTGGACGGATGTAGATGTTCGCTGTCAAAGCGGCTGTGCATGGAGTAACTTCACCAGAGCAGTAGCTAAGCACAGGCACCGCGGCTTCCACATCTGCAGATGTCAATCGGGGAGTCCCCTAAACTTTCGCCATTTCGACGTCCCATATAATCGCCGGTACACAGAGAGGCGGGCATGGCATAAGTGGGCAGGGATACTGCATATCAATAGCCTCACTCCGAATCCGACAGGGCCTCAAGTCTGGTTCCGAGACGATCAGGCAGCCAGACTTCAGACTTAGACTGAGGCCGGGCCGATGATTCTTCTGGTGGACGCATGCAGGACGGGGCGATTTGAAAAGGTCAAAGGTTTGAGGCCGTGGAGCTACTGCAGCGTTGAAGGTGGATGCACTGTGGGGTGGGCTGTCGATAGCCGTTGCAGGGAACTACTCTCGGGTATGCAACATCAAGGGGCCGGTGCCGACCGAAGTCCTGTCTCGAAGGATAGCCCGAACCTTGGCGGAGTCCTCCCCGGCGCGTATGGATTAAACATCATCTCATACTGATGGGAACACTGGTGATCTTGCGGGCGTAGCAACTTTTTGACGTGCATTAGGGTGATTAAAAGTACATGGTAAACTTTAGATCGCAAGTTGCTAAGCAAGCATATGTACTGTGCCACTTGCACCTTGCGGCAAGCAATATGTGAACCTATGCCAACGATCGCTATGGATGACGTACATCTGCCTATCTGTAGCAATAGACAATGCAGAGAGGTATCAGAACAGTAAAGACGATACAGAGCCGCTAATTATGCCCCTGGAATGGAACACACAAGGCCAGTCGTGCTTTTCCGGTAAGATGGCGCGGCAACGTGTCGAACAAAGGTGCAAGAGAAAGGAAACGCCGTTCAGGAGGACAAATGAGACAGTGTTGGCAGTCGATTATCGCAGACCGATGACGCTCTGTGCATCGTTAGCAGGGGTCACGAGTGGGTACGTAGGGTCAACATACCATCTCGAGCGTCCAGACCCTTCTTATCCACACCTTAAGCTTGCCTTCGACACCACGAACGTTATCAAGCTCAACGCCTTCCCACCAGCATCGACGAGCAGGTTTCCTCCAGAAGAGCAAAAGTTTCTGAGCCATACCGACGGCGTTGCTGTTAGCAAGGTCGTTACCCTTGATGTCGGTCCTGAGGCGTGCAAGAGCAATACTACAGATTACAGCCTTGTTGGGCTCTCCAGCGCGGTGACCCCAGTGATCGTCATGGTCGAAGCCGCTAAACGTGCGTCAGTCAAGCGCCTCTCAATGCCGAACCATGGTACATACCCTGCAGTCAGCATCTCAATCAGGTGCTGTTCTGTGGTTCCGGGCTCCTCGCTCTTCCTCAGACCCGAGAAGATACCCTCTTGCCTCAACAGCGCCTCGCCTGCCGCACGCTTGATCTCAATCATTTCAGGTTGGGCAACGTCGCGGTGCGGTGGGATAACGTAGAAATCCAAATCCTCGCGAAGAACAATAATACCGGCACGGTCTTGCAGCATGTCTCTTGCGGAGCCGTGCATGGGCTCGATAGGGACTGCTTCCGCAGCGTGATCGGGAGCAGCAGTCGGCGAGGGAGGCGACGCGGGGATGGTCTGAGCTACATGGCGGAAGAACTCGAGCATGTACTGTAGAGAATTCGGGTCGTACTGTGAAGGATAAAGATTGTCAGATAAGTATATCGCGGGGGTGGAGAGGTGGTACATGATCTTGGCTAGTGTGCCCATGGCGGAGTGAGGAGGGGAGGGATCGGGATTACCCACGTCGACTGGATACACGTCGCCATCATGGTACGAGTTCATGTGGCCATCAGGAAGAAGGCCGTTGGGGAACAAGGAGAGAAGGACGAATTCAGGCAGCGTCAGGAGCTCATCGCGTGACAACGTGAAGCGAGTTCCTCTGCAAAATAATCAGCACATGTGCAGCACGACAAGTTCATGCTACGTACCTCAATTCCAAAGTGATGTTCTCATCTGAGCCTCCACCAAGGGCATTGATTGGGGGACCCTGGCTGGTCTGTGAGACCTGAGTAATGATACTCGCTGGACCTCCTGCAGATGCCATGACGTAGGTAAACGAGTCGAGCGGGCTGGTTCCTTCGGTGTACGGAGGCGGAGGTTCTCCGTCGTCAATATCCTTGCTGCTGGAGCTGCCTTTGGTGTCGCGCGGGAGGACGGCTTTGATCGCGGCAACAGTAGCTGCGGAGGATGCAGACTCGGTGAAAGGAGGTGCTGGTGCAAATGCAGGCGGTGCGTCGCGCTGTCTGGGCCCGTTGGGCTTGTTGCGCGCCTCGACGGGTTCCTCAGACGGGAAGAAGAGAGACGAGAAGGATGGGGGTAACGGTGATTCGGCGGCGGTCGTCAACGCTGCGGCGTCCCTCACGGGTGCTGTGACTGTGTACGGTGGACGGGACGAGTCGCGGTCGTTGGAGTTCGGGGACAAAAGAGTGGATACGGACAAGCCGTCTGATCTGGAAGCCTGCGTACGCGACAAGGTGCCGGTGCGCTGTGTCTGTTGACGCAAACGAGGCTTCGAAGGGGCAAGGGCGCTAACCGCCGCGGAGTCAGTCAATCGATTGCGTGCGTGTGCAAATCACCGGCTGGCAGGGCGCATTAAATTGGGAGCAGTTGAAAGAATTGCAGTCCGTTCGAGGCAGACAGGAGGTGGTCGTCTGTAGGCGCGTATGGTGAGGTGGGCAATGGGCTTGAAGCTTGGAAGAGCGTCATTGGTTTGGGCCTAGCGCGACTGCTAATTAATTGTCCAGGAAGGCACGGTGCGCGGTTACAGCACATGATAGCTTCACAATTGGCACCTGTCACATTCAGAAGTCAGAGTACTGTGCTCAAACGAATTGTTTGTTTCATGTTGTGCTTGCTACAAGCTTTCCGTCTTCGCTCAGTGCTTAGCTACAACACCCGCCTCGTTGGCCTGTGCTGTAATGCGGCGCTTGTACGCCTGCACCGAACCGTCGAAGTGCTCGATCGTGCCATCGTCACATACCCACAAGCTCGTGCAGACTTTCTGTAGCATTGTGACGTCGTGACTGACCATCAGGATACCACCCTCAAACTTGTTCAGCGCGTCAGACAGCGCATCCATAGCTTCGATGTCCAAGTGGTTGGAAGGCTCGTCCAGAACGAGAATGTGTGGGTTGGTCAAAGCTAGACAAGCGAAAGCGACACGCGACTTTTGACCTCCAGAAAGCAGCTCCATCTTCTGGAGACCTGTCATACCAGTGATACCGAAGGCACCTAGGTGACGACGGTATTCCTCATCTGGTTTACCGGGGTACTGCTTCGACATGAATCCTACGGCACTGTTGTTAAGGTCCAGCGCATCGACGTGGTGCTGTGCGAAGAATCCCACACGGAGTCGAGGATTCTGCGAGATCAGACCAGATGTGGGTTGCAGTGCGCCAATGAGAAGCTTCAGGGCTGTTGTCTTACCAGCACCGTTAGGACCAACGATACCAATACGCGAGTCGAGCTGCACATCGAGGTCGACGTTCCTCAGCAAAATCTTGTCTTTAGAGTAGCCAAACGAGACGCCGCTCATCTGTATTATAGGAGGTGACAGCTTCTCCACTTCTGGGAACTTGAAGTGTACCGTATATTCGGCCTCGGGTGCTTGCAGGACGGGCATGCGCTCCAGCTTCTTGATCCTAGACTGCGCCTCAGAGGACTTGGCAGCATTGTACCTGAACTTGTCGATAAAAGCTTGCAAGTGAGCACGTTCCGCCATCTGCTTCTCGTACTCGCGCTTCGCTGTCTTGCGTCGCTCTTCCTTGGTGGCATAGAAGGAGTCGAAGTTACCACCCTTGTAGTAGTCGAGACGCTCGGAATGCTGGTGAATTATGTCGGTGGCCACTTCGTTGAGGAAAGCTCTGTCGTGAGAGACGACCAGAACTGTGCTGGGGTAATCTTGAAGATAGTTGGCCAGGAAGGTGATGGATGGGACGTCCAACATGTTGGACGGCTCGTCGAGCAGGAGCAGGTCAGGCTCGCAGAACAAAGCTCGTGCCAAAGCTAATCGCATCCTCCATCCTCCAGAGAATGTCCTTGTGGCATATTGTTGACGCTCGGTCGAAAAACCAAGACCCGCAAGGATACTGGCCGCTCTGGATTCTGCCTTGTCGGACTCCATCTCTGCAAGCTTGCCATGAATATCGCTGAGAGTAGTATCAAGACCCTCACGCTGCTTATCGAGTCTTTCGGCATCCGCGGAGGTGTCTGCTAAAGAGGCGCGTTCAGCCTCCAACTCGCTAAGTTCTGTACTGATCTTCTCTTGTTCCCTGAGAAGATGCTTTCGCCAGACATCTGCATCCAGAACAGCCTGGATGGCAGGTGTATCGTCACCAGTGATCTAAATCGACGTAAGCTTACGTATGCAGAGGGAGATGGATGATGGAACTTACTTCTTGCTCTACGTGGAGAATAGAAATATGCGTAGGAATCGAGACTTCACGTCGGGCAAGCGCGCGGAGCAACGTGGATTTACCAATACCATTCTGACCAACGAGACCGTAACGTCGACCATAGGCCAAGGTGAGAGAAGCATCTGTCAAGATGCGGAGACCAGGCATAGATACGTCAAAGCTGTCAATCTTGACGTCCTTGCTCTTGTTGGACGAGTCGCTGCCCAGCTGCAGAGGATTGACGGCCATGTAGAACTCTTCATAGCTCTGCGTCTCGTTGGGAATTTCGAGAAGCTTAGAGGCTTCGTACTCGACATTCTTGAACTCCTTGCGGTCTTGCTTGGCACGCAGCTTACGTTCGGCTTTCTCGAGCTTCTTGCGGTCGACCCTGGACTCTACCTTACGAGTGTTGGCTGACTCCAGATCGACGGTGCCGCCTGACAGACCCAAGGTCGCGGACATATTCTTTGAGGAGCCCACGTGGACAGCCTGGTCGAGCTTCTTGGCCGAAGGGGCCATCTGGCGGCGTTCACCATCAGTGCCATTGGCCGCATTGAGACGCGAGACGAATTTCTCAACCAGGCTGGTGATGGCTGTCTCATTATCTCTTGACAGGTTTCCAGAAGCAGACAGAAGCAGAGCCGCTACAGTGGCGGCTGCCTCCTCGAGCGGGGAAGGAGTATTAGGGTCCGAGTCGGAAGAGAAGGAATTGGCGGCATGGTTCAAGTATCCCACCGAGTACTCTGACAGGACAGGGTCGATGCTGGGGATCTGGGATCTGATCTCAGCTTCCATGGCTGCTGGCTGGCGTAGAAAATACGAGAACAAGTCCTTGTCCCACAGAGGCGGTTGCCGTCTGATTTCAAAATCCTATGGTGGCGCAAGCGAGGTCGGCGGGCACACAAGAGCACGTCTCGCCGTGTTCAGTCTGATGCCGGTGGATTGGCGGAGTGGAACGATGGTTTTGCGCGCGGTATTCGTGCCACAGCAGGTCGTCCAGAGGACCAGAGCTCAGGCAACGCGATGGAGAATTCGAAACTGTTCCTTTGGTGGCGGACATTCGGTGGCCAATCACCTGCGCGGTGCGGGCCCAGACAAACGAGCTCGGGCGCGTCTTTGCGCGAAGCTGCACCTGGATTGATTTCCTCAAGGATTGCCCGGCTGCGCACGTCTCTGCCGCGTCTCTGTGTTTCCGCTGAACATCAATGATCGTACAGCGTAACCCCATCCAGGCCCTGAGCCGTGTGCCCAACAAGCCCGGTGACAGAAAGAATGATACATGCCGTCGCCATTTCCCCAGAATGATTAACACAACGCCCGCCTCCACTGCTGATCAGACGGGCTTGCCTTAGCTGTCAACCCATGCCCTGTCGACAGCATCGTTCATGGCGCACCTGTGAGATCGACTTGTCTTGATGGCTTTTCGAGCAACGGGCGGCCGCCTTCATCACCGCGTGTGCCATGGGAAAGCCTGTTACGAACTCAGATTTGCTGGCTGAGGCTTCCGATCTAGCCGCACCCTCAGTAATCCCTGTCGTCCTTGATGTCTTGTCCCGTTTACTCCCAGTCTCCCGTCCTGGGGCTGACGTGCTCTCTGTTTTGGCCGCTGAGGCTGCCTCCGAGAGGTTCCAGACTTGGCGTGTCATTGGTGAGCGAACTACGTGCCGAAACAGCAATGCCCACGAGATATCATGCATTCGTTCCCTGAACTTCTCCATCCGCATTCCTTCAGCTGCCTCCAGCGTAACACCTAATGGCTCCTCACGCTGATTCAAGCACTGTGTGCCGGAATGGTCTTAGATGAACGGCGTGTCTGGCCTAGTGCGCTGTGGCGGAGGCTGCTAAGGCACACTCTTCCGGATTGCCACACTACCAGCAAGCCTACAGAAACCGGCTGATGTGTACGTACATGGGCGCGGCGACGACACGATCAGCAAACAATCTCCACTCGCTTGCAGGGAACTGCTGTCGACGCCCAGAGGGGCACTCGCGAATCACCTCCCAGCTTTGCGAGTATCCGGGATGTTATATCGTGGGTCCCAAAATAGTTGGCCTTAGCTGCGAGGGGTGGTTCTCACCAACGGACTGGTGGACTCGCTGGTCGCTGGACTCACGATGGCCAGCCTCTGCGCAGGGTCCCTAAGCGTCGTTGACGGTTACTCGGCGCTATCGCTAGCACAGCTTCACTCAAACGTCGTGATACCGCGTCGTGCTGCAGCTGGCCCGCACCTGTAGAACGGCGGGACGGGCCAAGTGCACTTCAGATGCATGCAGCGTGAACGGCGCTGCTTCGAGGCAGACGGCGGCCGGCAGAGCTATGACAGCATGCCGGCGCTCAGCGAGGCATGAGGTCTGTGTTGACTCCGTGTTGTGTTTCGACATGGCGCTATCATCGGCGACATCTCGCTAATCCCCAAGCGCGCTGGGTAACCCTGTTCGTCGATCCTAGAAGCAACAAGCAAGCAAGCCAGCGGATTTCCTCAGTCCTCCGTCCGCTCTCCCTCGAAGCTCCACCTCTCTGCTTCAGCCCGCTGCCGGGTGCTCTTGCCGCCCTCTCGTCGTGCTGTTCTGTGATGCAGTTCGCTCTCCTGGCGTCTAATTGACCCTCCATTCCTCTCACCCCTCGTATATTCGCGTGCATCTGCGATTCATGGTTCACTGAGGCTTGACGTGCCAGAATGCTTGCGTCGTCACAACTACTGCGCCGAGCGAGTCTTCCCCGGCGGTGTGGTTTCTAACGAGAATGAAAACGGTTCCAACGGTAAATATCCTGCCTTTCCTCCGTCTGCAAGGCTTCAATGCTGTGTCTGCATGGCTACATGCGCTCTCCAGCGAGGCCCTTGCTTGTTTCGATGTCTCAACGCCTGTTCTGCTTCCGAGTACGGCTGCTCGCCTGTTTCGCTTCGCTATACCTCACCTCATAGTCGCACTGAGGGCAATGACTGACGCATCTTCGTCACACAGCTTTGTGCTACTGCCACTGTCGTTGGTGCATCTGCGGTCGGCCTGTCTTTTGGACGCGGATCTCCCCTCGACTCCTCGACCTCAGACAAGAGGAAAGCCACGCCAGCACCAGAGCTGGCACCCGGTCCGATGCCTGCTACCACCCAAACCACATCTGCGACAACGACCGCGGTCGCTCCCTTCAGTGCCCCTATACCGTTCGTCCCTACCTCCCGCATCCCCATCGCGACTCGGATGCAGGACGGCCGTCCCCAGAGACGGCCGATCGTGAGGAGGATGACCAGCAGTGACGCGCCCATGCGGCCGCCGAGTGCTGTAGTCAATGGCTTTGCAGTCAGTGAGCACGGCGCAGACGAGTCGGACGTCGGC
The DNA here is from genome assembly GCF_010094145.1 of Didymella exigua CBS 183.55. NCBI lineage: Eukaryota > Fungi > Ascomycota > Dothideomycetes > Pleosporales > Didymellaceae > Didymella > Didymella exigua. The sequence goes on along the minus strand of NW_022984781.1, from coordinate 459,619 downwards.
ACCCACGTGTCGAGGAGAGCCTCGTGGATGAAGAGGCTTTCGACCATCTCAGTCTCGCAACACTCGAGTAGAAGCCATAGCCCTGCGCCATTGTCTCCTTCTGTGTCTTGCCCGAATGGTTCTGTGGCCTTCTCCCACGATAGGTCCGCTGTACCGATGATGGGCAGACATACTCCTTCCCAATTGTCGCCAAACAAGCTCGTGAAACGGTCCTCGTCAGTGCGTGCTCCTCGTGACACTCACTCTGCCCATGGTTCTGGTACCAGCTCCCTTCGTCCTTCGTTCCGCCGCCCGGCCACCAGCCATCAACGGTCTGCAACCCTGCAGAACTACCACTCCTTACTACCGGTTACGAGAGAATCGCCATCACTGGAAGTCAAGCCCTCTTCGGCGAGCACCGACAGTGAAGCTGAGTACACACAGTTCTTCACTGCTAAGTCGTTACGAGGCAGGACGCTGTCCAGGCGCTTCAGTCCCAATATTACCAGGGTCAAGCGCATCTTCCCAGACGAGAAGCATCGAGCGACGCTGGTCCTGGCAAGAGCAGTCACTGCAACTGCCGAGGACCTGGAAGAGTCGGCAAGTGAAGCAGGTGAAAGCGTGTTTTACGTTAGCAGGCCAGGCACCCCACTGAGCTACACGGCGGCTGTCGCAACATCCAAACCTGGGGCTCCACACTTCACCGAGAACACGCACATACGACCTCCGACTGCATTCTCATCCACCGTTGTTTCTGAAGATGCCTCGCGGCGCAGGCGTTCTTTCTCAATTGCTGACCTCTTTCCCACCTCTGGATCCAGCGCCAAGAAACAGCGCCTCGCCAAACAACCCGGCATGAAACACACCTGTGGGTCGAGTCAGCGCATCAGCTCTGATCCCATAATACCAACGATGGGCAAGCGCTCCAACACTACACAAGGCGCGCTGCCAGAACGACGCAATTTGACCGACCCGGCGCCTCCAAAACGCGATATTTTTTCATCAACCGGTATCGCCGAGTCCATCAGCCACCATCATGGAGCACCTGGAGGCTCTTCGACATCGCCGTCGTCCACACTACCACCGCCCCGTTGCGCGATGACAGTCCCTGGCAACCGGTTGGCATCAATGCCTCAGCTAGAGGCTATTGCCTCAGCCGCGCCAGCCACCAATCAAGCCCCACCATCGCCCTCGACGCTAGCGCAAGCGGGCGTTCGCCCGTCGCGTCATTCCATCGCTCCCTCAGAACAAGCATCCACATTGGTCGGCTCTTCTGATCATGATGTTCGCGCCGTAAGCTCGGTCGACGAAGACGACGCCGATTTTCGCGGCGAAACTCTCTATGATTCGCTGCGCACCGGCGCAAGGAGTGTATCTGATGCTCGAGGGCTTCGCATAGAGACCATATTTGACGATTCTCCCCCTGCCAAGGTCAAGGTCACAGCCCTGCAAGACCTTCTACCGTCTGGCGCCTTTACGGACGACCTCACTAACGATACTTCCGGTGATCACAGCATTGCCGAGGACGATGAAAGTATCATTACACCTGTGCGCACGGTACGACCAGAGCGCTTCCTCCAAGAAGCTGTAAGCTTCTCGCGCGCAAACAGCACGACCGCATTCCCCAGCCTGATACCGTCGTCGCCCCCGGGCATGTCTAAGCCGCTATCCCTTGGGACGCTGGAATGGGATTCTACGGCCGGCGACGATGATAGCAGCAGTAGGTGGTCACTTGACGAACAGGAAGGTGAAGACCCTTGGGTTGACCGTCCACTAGCCAGCCATCTCGCTAAACCAATTACGTTGCGGCGCTCGAACCCGCGCTTGCTTGCTTCAGTCCCAAATTCGAAGCCAACGACTCCACAACATCTTGCACTTGACCACGTCGACCGTGATGCACGTAGCAGCATCTTCGATTGGTCTGAACAGCAGCCTGCTGCTCAGAGCTCGGGGAATCGAACGCCGCCACGTCCCCGAACAGTCCACGGCAAAAAGGATGCAAACCGAAGGGACAGTCGGTCGGTTGGCAGACGTGCTCCGAGCGGGTTACACACGCGCAGCCAGAGTGTGCCTGTTGTTCCAGATGTGGTTGGCAAGCGTAGCACAGTAGTCACCAACAAGTTTGGAACATGGGGCATAGGTAGCAAAGGTGTCACTGAGGATTGGAACGACGACTTCGATTTCTCAGAACTCGCTGAGGAGCCGACTCCTAAGAGCGTAGCCGGATCACAGCGCATCGACAGCGGTTCAGCAATGGTGGTACCCAAGAGCATTCAAGAGCAACAGAACAATGTCCTGGCAAACATCAGTCTCTTGCGCGAATGGGGCCTTCTCATCGAGGAGCTCAAAGAACACAAGGTTCGTGCCATCGCCCTTGGCATCATGGATGGGCCACAATCAGGGATGTGGGAAGAGGTGGATGCTATGATCGACCTCGCAGATCAAGAAGCGGAACACGAAGAAGTTCCTCAAGCAACTCCTCCCTCTTCGCCAGGGTTTGATGAAGCTGCGTTTGATGACGTTTCTGGCAGTCCTAATGTTGGTCGCGGACGGCGCAAGGCGGGGTCGCCGAATGACGATCTTAGCAACACCAAAACCGTGCGCCCAAGGAAATCGATCTTACCGCCAAATGACCGAATCTTTGGCCCCCAATCTCCCGCACCACCAAGGCCGAAATACGAAGCGCCAGCGACCCCAGAATCCAGGCCTATTACGCGTCCTCGGAAAGACTCAGAAGCCAAAGCACGATCAGTCATCGAAGCACTGCAGACTAGGAGAAGCATCTTCGAATCTCCTGCGCCTGCAGCACCGACACCTTCGCCAAAGAAGGTGCCGTTCGACACTGCGACCCTGCGACGTATAGTGCCCTATGTCAGCGGCTTGACACACAAAGTCAAAGTTACCATCAGGGATGCGGAAGGACTTTACTACAGTCCGACCACCAGCCCGCAGCACGAAGAGCCTCCATTCGCCATGAGTCCATTCCAGGTGGACGCGGAGCTCACATCGCACATGAAACTAATGACAGTTATGTAAAGCCACAGTTCTCGACGATGTAACGGAATTACCAGCGTACCGGTCACCCACCCAGCACCGCTTCGTACACACAGGACCCGGCCGATCTTGCGGCAGTAAGGATCGTTCAGCGGATGCAAAAAGATTTCTTCCGGATATTTTCCAACTTTGGATCAGAGCGTTCGAGCGATTTTGCGTCAATCATCGACTCATCACTGTAATTTTTATGTTACTATTGGCTACCACCACCCGGTCAGCATTTGCATTTGAAGCGGAGCCGCATATTCCCTGTTTCTCTTTTGCATAGCGTGCAGCAAGTCATGGGATACACGCGAAAGAGAATGTTGAAGAGCTCGTGAAGGAGGTGCATGGCAGACATTTCGATTGAAGAGGATTTCCTTGTCGGTGTTGGAAACATAATATCTTTCCGTTTCTTCAGGGCACCAGCTGGGTTGATCCCAGGAAACTCCCGCCGCGCAGTTCGCGAGCTTCTTTCTTACAACCTTCACGGAGTACGATGGATCATGTACAAAAGCGGACTGGATTTCCTTTGCCTTTGCTGTAGCGATCTTCTCGTTTTGGTTTGAATAACCGTGAATGCCTCGGAATCTGTATCGATATTCGACGGCCGGCATATGTCTTGCGAGACGAATACAAAACATTGAATATGTCTTAGTCGCTATTCCTCGGCTTCATCGTGACGATCCTTGGTGGCCTCCGCACTGGCACGGACGAGCGTCCTGCGACTGATCACATCTTCATCTCATAGCCGTGCACATACGATAGTACGCATAACCTCTGCATGAGTATTCCTCATGCATAAATGTGGAGCTCACGCCGACAACATCCAGATCTGGGTCCCGGACCTCGGAAACTGAGGCCATCCATGTCTCCACTTTCCCCAGTTCAACAATTTCTTGTGGGTTTCCGCCGGCCTCATCAGCGTGCCTTATCCGTTCACGCGTACTTTCGCTTACCGTCTGGCTAAAGCGTTGCTAAGGACCGTCTGGCGCTCAAGGCATCTGCTAGATCCACTAGCTCAAAGCCACCAGATCATCTTTCTGGGCAGCGCATGCACCGGCGTACAAAAGTACCACAGAGGCAGCGATTGTAAGACTCTAGCTCGTCGCAAGATCCTGGTCACGCAAAAGCAATCCATGGATCACATTTGCAGCAATTTGCGCGATATGAATGCGGAAGTCATCACGTTAATGAGCAGGGTTACTGTTTGTTTTGTGCAATAACAGATGTCCTTTCCCAGCCACATTGCCGACGCTACTTAGAGCCGGTCCCATTTGCTGCAGCAGAGCCATTATTTACATGCATATACCTGTTTCTACATGTCACACCTTGATCGCTAGCTTTCGAAGTCCGTCAAAATCCGTTTTTCTTGTCTGGAAGGCTTGGGGCTGGCTAGCTCTTCAGCTTCGTCCTCCTCCAGCCTTGAAATGGGAAATTGTGTCCGCTGTAGGACGTCCCGGAACTCCCGTCCCTCGGACTCGGCACATCACCGAACGACAGGCGCACCTGTCAGAGTCAACACACGTCATCTCGACCAGCAGACAAGCGACTCGCCTCGCAGTCAACGTGCGACGTTCTTTTGAACCTGTGGTATTCTGGCAAGTCCTGCACTCCGCCGGCACCTCCACAGAGTCCACACATGATGACGTCCCTCAGTCTTGGAACCCAAGCATTACCACCTTGGGAATGTATCGCGGCGAAGCCCTTGATCACATTCGTTCATACTACATTGCCACTGAGGGGTACAAATCGGCTTCATTCCTTTCAAATGCCATCTGACCGATGTTTCGAACCGGCATTCTCAAGCTGATTTATTCGCGAAATCGCTGACTTTCGCGCTCTGATCCGTCCCCGGACCTGCATATTTCCCTGCTTACTCGCTTTCGTATCCTTGGTCTCTCACGTCAGCCTTACACACGATCAACAATTCTGCAAGATGTCATTGAGGCGCCTGACAGCCCTGTTTTCGATCGCCTTTTCCGCCAGTGCGCAGTCTACTGCATTAAGTGCCTGTTCGAGTACAATTGCCCCACAAAATGCGGCTCCTTCGGTTGCGCCTGGTTTCCGTGTCGAGGTCGTCGCTAATAACCTGACCCGCCCCCGGAGCATTCAGTTCGATTCGGAAGGTGCTTTGCTAGTGGTAGAGCAGAGTCAGGGTGTTAGAAGGATCAGGCTGAGTGGTGATGGCATTTGTGTGAGGCAAGATGGAGAAGCTCAGAATGTGACCGACAACACGAGCGTGAGTGACCTGCGTTTAGTTAGATCATAGTTAGTCTCAGAAGCAGATGACTGACGGCTAGTAGCTGAACCATGGTCTCGCCCTTTCAGAGAATGGTCGAACGCTCTATGCATCTTCAGCAAGCGCTGTCTATGCCTGGGACTACGACCCCTCACAAGGTCTAACAACATCTGAATCCCGCCGGATCGTAGGTGACTTTGGCACTACCGATGGCCATGTGACTAGGACGCTTCTCTTCAGCCAGGCGGCTCCTGGCATGCTACTGGTGAGTCGAGGCAGTGGACCAAATGTTGATCTTCGAGCGCTGGACAGGTCGAAAGCCATCTCTACAATCAAGGCCTTCAACGTGACAAACGCCACTTCAGAAGGCTACAGCTATATTAACAATGGTTTGCTTCTTGGATGGGGCCTCAGGAATAGTGTCGGCGTAGGCGAGGAGCCAGTGACCGGCGGTATCTACTCCGTCGAGAACAGCGTCGACAACTTCCAGCGAGATACTGAATTGATCAACGAGAATAATCCCGGAGAGGAGATGAACTTCCATGGATATCTCAACGGCACTCAGTATGAGCAGCAAGGGGGCAACTATGGCTATCCGACATGTTACGCCGCTTGGAACGTCTCTGAGATCCCAGACAATCAAGACATCTCTGTCGGTTCGCAGTTTGCCATTGGCAGCCAGAACGACACCGTCAATGACGAGAGTTGCCGTGATAAACATATCGCTCCTAGACTAACCTTCCAAGCTCACATGGCTCCAATCGATGTCAAGTTTAACACCAACGGTACCGGCGCATGGGTGTCGTTCCGCGGGTCATGGTAAGCTCAAATTCCAGACACAAGATCCCATCACTGAACACACAGGAATCGCGAGGACCCCATTGGCTACAAAATCAGCTTCATCCGATTCGACGGCCACGGCTCACCAATCGCTGCTGCAAATAGTACTACCGCAGCAGTCGACATCGTATCGAACCCAGATCTTTCCGAGTGCCCTGACAACTGCTTCCGCCCTGCAAGTCTGGCTTGGGATACTCGAGGTCGCTTGTTCTTCAGCAGCGATGCGACTGGAGAGATCTATGTCATCACCAGGGAAGATGGAAGTGGTGTGAACAGCGTCAGTGAAGTGGGCTCGAATGGTACCTCTAGCGGCGGTGGTTCGGGCACTGGGACTTCGGCGCCTTCACCGACTAGCAGCAGCAGTGCTGCTGTCATGCAGAGCTGCAGGGTTGCAAGCATCTGGGCGGCCGGTGCAGTGGCTGTTGCACTGGCTCTATAAGGGTCTTTAGTGCAAGGACACGCGCATGGAGGCCTAGTAAATGTCATTGCATAATGGCAGTCTTCACATTCGCTTCGCAGATCTGCAAGTTCCACATATAGCTACACGGGAAGGTGCAAACGCGCGCATCGACGGTGACTGCAGCACGCTGTTCGTACTTTCCGTTTGTGCCTCAGCAAGCAAGCTATCACTTCTCAGCGCGCACTCTTGCTCGTTCGCGCTACACAGACCTCGAAAACCAGAAACTTTTCTTTGACATCGCATTCGCTGCGATTTAGGCGTGGAAGTCCTCCTTGAAGACCTCTAGTCAGCTTCATCGGTTAGATCAGTCGAGCTCTTACCGTTGACAGTTCTCACTCGTTCCACTTCGCAAATATTTTTGGAGACCCTATTGGAATCTTGCGCGGCCGGGGCTCAAGTTCGGCGACGGTCCAGGACAGGAGCTCAATTTCACCTCTATCTCTCATAGCGGCGCACCATCGATCGCCTTCACGCGTACTGAGCGCTAAGGCCACTACTCTCACTCATAGCGTCCTCGAGTGGGCCCCCTCTTATATCTCCCTGTCCGCAGCCACCGACAAACTTGACTACTTTCCTCAATCAAATCGACCCGTGCAGTTCTTGACCTTGGTTCAAGAGGTCCTTGCATAGGAAGTCTTAACAATGTCTCTTGGGCCACGCGCCATACAGACTGCGTTCAATACGCTACCCATCGAGGTATGGTCCTTTTCACTCAAAATGATCGTCGGGACATTCTGACACCGTCTAGCTCAACAAGGCCATCGCTCATTACCTAGACACCGACAAGGACATCATCTCATTCCGCTTGATATGCAGGGGCACCAATGATGCTATCGACGCCGACCATGGATCTTTCTGGCGCCATGAATTCCGCAGAAAGTACGCTTTCAAAGAGGGTCCATCCAACAAGGAGTTGCAGAGGGCATATCAGCGACGTGCTAAGATGCTTCGACGAGGCACTGGTTACGACTACTTTCGTGGATACAAGAAGCGGGAACAAGACGTTATCGAGGTGCTCCGAGATCTGATAGTCGGTGAGTGTCTCTCCTGGCTTTTGCCATGATAGAATCATGATTCCAACTGCTATGCCATGCTAACTTGACGTCATATAGACTCATTCCAAGGCACCGTTGACTTCGACAAGTACGGTCGACCGCGTTGCAAGAATCAAGATCGTCTCCTTGAGTTCATCATGAACTCCAAGATTCTTCTCAACGACCGTCGCGCGCCAGATGTACGCACTCGGTCGGAGAAAACCGTAAAAAAGGATACCAATCCTATGCTTGCCGCCGTCAAGATCATCTGTTCGTCCCTGCTCTTCGAACATGACAATCTCAAGCATCATGTCTTCGCCATAGAGCAACTCCAGCGCGCCGCGTACGCCTCAACGAACAAGGCTCCCATCTACGAAGGATTGAAACTCACTGATGTCAACATGGAGTGGATCATGAAGTGTCTCGATTTCTTCCGCTACCATATGATGAACCGCGAGACGTTCACCCTTGCCGATGCTATGGAGGATCTTTCTGCGTTGCAAAAGCCAACAGCCTGGCAAGAACCTCTCAGGAACGGTGCACTTCCCCTGAGCAAGCACTGGAAGGGTACATACTCCTTTCTGGACCCCAAGGAGCAAACGAAGCTTCGTGCTCTCCCAGACGACGATGACAGCGACACCTACTTCAGTGACAAGAATATAGACGAGGGCAAGATCCAGGTATGTGCCAGTGTACCGATTGATGCGTCGATATGCTGACAAGCCTAGTCTCTTGAGCTTGACTTCGAGCCCAAACGCCAACTGAAGTGGCCGAAGCTCTTTGAGCAACGTCTGAACTCGTTGCGCGAGACTTCTGAGCCTGATATGCCGCAGTGCCGTAGCAAGGCGAAGTATTCGGTCAACGCTAACTTGCAGTTCACGGGTACCGGCATGGACCTCGAGGACGACTTCCATGCTATTGGCTGGCTCAATGCTCTGCCAGATCAGTGCGGTATACCTGGCTGGCAACGTATCACGTTCATGAAGCACTTTGCCGAGGACCTCGATGACGTTGATTCAGACAATCTTTGGGCGTACGAGGGCGTCGTTCTGCCAGGAGGTCGCATCATCGTCGGTCGTTGGTGGTTTGCTTCTGAGACAGTCAACTACCGTGTAAATGCAAACCAGTTCCCACACATTGATGACCATACTAATCTTCTCCAGGATGACTACAATGGTCCTTTCATCCTCTGGGCCGCAGAACCTGATGAGTTTGAGGAGTCCAACGACAGCGACTCGGAGGAGTAGTACAACTTTTTGGCGCTTTGGAAATCTTGACTGACGCTGAAGGAGAGAGACCTCTACCACAGGCTGTTAGATTTGGAGCGACACTGGTCAATCACATTTCGAAAAGTTCGAGGATCGAACATAGCTTATATTGATCGAGATTTTGAAGATAGTAAGCTTTCCCAGAATGCTCTTGCCAACAGTGCCCATATACTACGATGCAACGCTATCTACCTCAGATAGTTCGTCCTCTGCTCACTCTCCTTGATCCACTGGTCGAGCTTCTTGCGGTCCCTCGGCTTGAATCCGACCTTGAAGTACTTCGGCTCCATGGTCAGACTGGTAGGTAGGTCATTTGCCTCCAGACAGTCCATAATCGCCTCATCTCTCGGGTCATTTGGTGGTGTGAATTCGAATGCACTGATCAGTCTTACGAACGCAGTGAAAAGCTCCCTGTTCGCCAGATGACTGCCAACACACATCCTACTCCCAGCACCATACCCATAGTGCGGCGTCCCGGCACCATCCGGCACGTTCATGTACCTCTCCGGATCGAACGTCCCCGGGTCCTTGAAATGCTCAGCGTCGTAGTCGGCAGCGTATGCGTTCATGTAGAAAGTTGTACCAGACGGGATGACGACGCCGTTCCACTCGATCGGCTTGATAGACACTCTGGGGAGGCAGATGGGGATGACTGTCCAGTAGCGCAGTATCTCTTTGTACAACGCCGTGATGTAGGGTATCTTCTCTTCGTGCAGACACTGTGTCCAGGCGTCGCCGGCGGGGTAGGCGGCCATTATCTCTTTGTGGGCGCGCACTTGGATCTTTTGGCCAGCGGGCGTCGCGAGGTAGGCGATACCCATGATCAGGTTGCCGGGGACGGTATCCAGGCCGGCAGATACCATGGTTAAGCATATGGATTTTATCTCCGCTGCAGATGATCGTTAGTGTCTTTACACATGGAAGAGGAGGGGAGGGGAGTATACCTCTGTTCAGCTTGGCCTCGGGGTCTTTGATGATGTTCCCTGTGATGCACGGCTTGTCTGTTCTCTTTGCGATCTTCTCCTCCAGAGTCTCGAGCAGCTTGTCCATGTACACATCGCGCCTGTTCTTGAACTTGATCGCCTCGTTACTTTGACTCGGGAAGAGACGTAGCAAGGGAACGTAGTCTTGCCAGTTATTGCTTGTCGAGCGGAAGTTTCCCACCCCCCGTTCTACATCGACGATTTCTTTCAGAAGAGGAGCGTCCACGTCGCCGTCAATTCGATACCCGTAGTTCAGCGTTAAGCTGGTGTTGAGCGCGTACCGTTGCCAGTACGCCCGCGGGTCGAGATCGATCTCGCCGCCTTTGCTGTCGGAGAGTAGTTCCTTGATCGACACGGTGGATTCGAGGTCGATGAGCGGCATGTAGGATTGCACTGCTGGCCGGTTGAGCGCCGTGGCAGCCGCTTTCCGGCGATTCTTGCACGACTCGTCCCAAGGAGAAGTGCCGATTGTGAAGCCCTGGGATGAGGAGACGACTTTGTGAAAGGTGTGTAGCATAGGACGGGAGATGAGAGCGGATTGGTTTGTGATCCAGAGGTGGCGGACGGAGTCGAAGGAGTTTGCAAAGACGATTCTCTGCGGGCTTGTTAGCTGGCGATTCTCTGTGCGTATTGGGAGCGCACCTTGTTGCCCATGCGGACTTGGAATACTGGGCCGTACTTCTTTGCCCATCCTTGTGCGACCTTTGCGTGGCTTGTGCCCAGTTCATACAAGCTGCCAAAGACAGGTAGGCCGGGCACTTCCGGAAGACCTTTGATGTGCGGTGTGTCGGTCCCGTACATGAATCTGTACAGGAAGATACCTACGATGACAGCGCCGACGACGTAGATTGGAATCGACATGCTGCTGACTGCTCAGACTGATGATCCAGGAAGAAGTGAGGCTTGGTAGAACAGACGTTATAGCAGGGAGCCGCACTTATACCAGCGCTCATCGGCTGGGCCCACGCATCGCGGTCAACGTAGTTCAGACCCAGAATCCGCACCTATCCACATCCTGGTCGCTCGTCTCAGCATGAATCCGCGCCGCTTCACTGGACGCGCGATCCGACATGGCTACAGCTTGCTGGACGCAGTAAAGCGGAGTGTTAGCGCCCTGTCCGCTTTCGAAGAAGTGGTCGTCGAGAGAGCTGTCTGCGGAATTCGACCGCTGGCGTTGCTTGACGTGCGTTCACTAGTGGGTCGCGGGGGAGCTGCGCTGTGGGGTTGGCTAGCCGCATCGAGAGCACGGTGGCTTTGCACGCATGGCGGATATTTATTTCGGATATCGAGAACACGGCTGATGATATCGGTCTCCACAGTGAGCATGCTGTTGTAATGCATGCTTCGCGCGTTGTGGAACTCCAGGGTTGTAGCATTTTGAAGGCGGAATACTTCCTCGTCGTAGTAACAGGAGCTCGTGTGCGAGGGTTCCCGTGTACGCAGACCCACCATGGCGACGGTAGACAATGGACCGAGCTTGTGCGAACAGTAAATGTTCTGGGAGTACATGGCTTGAGGATAGTCAAAGCTGTGTGCTAACAGTGTGTCTACATACATGTCAGTGGAAATGTTTCGAGTAGACAGGAGCACTGAAATGAGTACACACACTTACATATATTTCTTGTCCATTGTCTGGTGTGTTCTTGATAATGAAGTCAATGTGGCGTGGGTATAATGCTGCCGGGATTGCTTCGCCCAAACATCACAGTCATGACACCGGTGCGGCAGTGGCCTCTCAAACTCGGCTTCTATTGTGCACTTCAGTCGAACTTGAGCTCGAGCGCAGGCTCGATCCTACCCACACACTCACCGAACCCTACCAATGCCTCCTCATCATGCCCACATACTCCTCTGATTGTGATCTCGTCTCCGTCCTCTAAGAAGGTCCTCATTTCCCCGCCGCTGAGCTTTATGGGCTCCTTTCCATTCTGGCTCTGTTCTATGAAACTTCCGTATTCTGCAGGAGAATCACCACTTATTGTGCCGGAGCCAAGGAGGTCGCCGGGCTGGAACGGGCAGCCAGTAATGGTGTGGTGTGCGAGCATTTGTGGGAACGACCACAGGAGGTTTCGGGCGTTGACTTTCGAGATCGTAGTGTTGTGGCCCGAGCAGGCTATTCTCAATTAGCCTCCTCGACGCGAGCTGGAAGAAGGGAAACGTACTCTTCACATCTACTTGAAGATTGATGTCAAACACGGACTTTTCATCACTTTCCTTCAAGTACGGCAACACACTCCCATCATTCTCGAGACCCTTTACCTTGAAGGGCTCCAGTGCATCCGCGAGTACGACCCAGGTGCTGATTGTGGTGCCGAAGTTCTTTGCATTGAAGGGCCCCAAGGGCACATACTCCCAAGCCTGGATGTCTCTAGCCGACCAGTCATTCATCAGCACAACGCCGAAAATGTTGTCTGCAGCCTTGTCAATCGGTATGGGTGTTCCTTGCTCGTTCGAACCGCAAATGAATGCGCCGAGTTCCAGCTCCATGTCAAGCTTCTTGCAAGGTGAGAAGGTCGGTTCCTTCTTTTCGGCAGTAGGGTTTAGCAAAATCTGGCCGTTTGGTCGGCGGATTGGCGTTCCTGAGGGTACGACTGACGATGCGCGACCGTGGTAGCCAACAGGGAGATGCTTGTAGTTGGGCTGCAATGCGTTTGTAGGGCCACGGAAGATTACGCCGCAGTTGTAGGCGTGGTTCATGCCGGCAAAGAAATCGGTGTAGTCGCCAATCTTGAAGGGCAGATGCTTTTTCACATCTTGCAATGGTATCAATGCCTGCTTCTGTAATGACTCGTTGTCCTTCAGGACGTCTGGAAGCTCTGTGCTTTCGGTGAAAACGCTCTGGATGTACTTGCGCACAACGGAGTGGATGGGTCGTCCGAGCGCCGCGAAAGCATTTAGTGATGGCTGTGAGAAAACAGCTTGGTGTGGCTGGATCATCGATAGCCCTGAGAAGCCATTATTTGCTGCAAAGACCTCGAGATCCAACGCATGATCTCCAATAGCAACGGCGACCCGCGGTGTCTTCGATGATGCTGTCGAAATGATACCAAAAGGTACGTTCGCGAGCGAGAAGTGTGACCCTCGAGGGATGTTGAACCAGGACCGCAGAGAAGTCATGCTGGGCGATGCTCCTACGCTGTCGCTGATGGTTCTGTCGAGCCTGGAATTGCCGGACTTGGTGAGACTCGCAGGGTTCGCAGCTCGAGAGAACAAGGTGGTGTGAGGGTGTTTTGTTGTGACTGCAGAGCTCAGTGCACTCTCCAGTTCCGAGCAGGTGCCCTGAGAATCAGCAGACTCGGAAAACGCGTTCCGATCGCGTCGCTGCCAGCCATGTCGTGATTGCAGAACTGTGACGGCTACCGATGGAGGGGATGACGACGGAGTGCGGGCTTCATTCCGCAGCAAAGCGGACGGAGGGGCGGATTGTGGGGTAAGCCGAGCACGATGCCTCTTTGGGCCGGCAGGAGCTCCCCGCCTGCGATCCAGCTTTGAGCACCGAACGCAACGACGGAATTTCAAGCCGCCCATTACCGCAGTCAGTAAGCAGCCATGTCTAAGACCGGGCTTCTCGCAGACTGTAAAGCGGCCACAGCTACCGTAACCCTCCGAGCCGTCCCAGGAGCTTGCTGCATATATACACGGATCTCAATAGTTTGTGAAAGCATACCTCGTTGAGCGGTATCGCAGAATTGAAGCTGGGAAGCTCAGCACACCCAAGTTGTTAACCTCATACACCTTCAACATGCCCGTTACACAGTTCAATTTCAAGGAGAAATACAGGTACCAGAACGGCTTCGCTTCCTATCATGAGTGAGCTCCACCGTCCCCGACCCCTACCCTCACCACTCACAGCATGCCAGGACAGAAGCAGTAGAGGGCGCGTTGCCAATTGCTGCCAACTCACCGCAGAGGCCCCCACTAGGTCTCTACGCCGAGAAGCTCTCTGGCACCGCCTTCACAGCCCCACGACACAAGAACCAGCAGTCATGGCTGTACCGCATCCTCCCCTCGTGCGGCCACAGCAGCTTCGAAGCCCGTGAATCGAGCACCTTCAATACAAACCCCGAGAACAAGCCATGGGAGAAGATCCACTTCATTCCCAACCAGCTACGATGGGATCCATTCGATCTCGACGAGACAGTCGACTGGGTGCACTCGCTGCACCTCGTCGCCGGCGCCGGAGACCCAACCATGAAGACCGGCGTGGGCTACTTCATCTACGCAGCCGGCAAAGACATGGCCGCAAACGAAGCCTTCTACTCTGCCGACGGCGACTTCCTCATCGTGCCTCAGCACGGCGTGCTAGACATCCAGACCGAACTCGGCCGTCTCGTCGTACGGCCAAACGAAATCTGCGTCATCCCGCGAGGCATACGGTACCGAGTCACACTCCCTAAAGGACCAGTGCGAGGCTACATCCTCGAGCTGTACGAGGGCCACTTTGAGCTGCCCGAGCTAGGTCCCATCGGGTCCAACTGCCTCGCCAACGCGCGCGACTTCCAAGCCCCCGTCGCTGACTTCGATGAAGACACATCTAACTCCTGGACCATTCTGGCCAAGTTCGCAGGGCACCTGTACGCCGCGGGGCAGGACCACACGCCCTTCGACGTCGTCGCCTGGCACGGACTATACTACCCGTACAAATATGACCTCGGTCGCTTCAACACCGTAGGCAGCGTGTCCTACGATCACCCCGACCCGAGCATCTACACGGTTCTGACGTGCCAGAGTGCCAGCCCGGGCACTGCGATTGCGGACTTCGTCATCTTCCCGCCGCGCTGGCTGGTGGCTGAGGATACGTTCCGCCCGCCTTGGTACCACCGCAATACGATGAGCGAGTTCATGGGCCTGATCCATGGACAGTACGACGCCAAGACAGGCGGTGGCTTCCAGCCGGCCGGAGCCTCTCTGCACAATGTCATGTCTGGTCACGGCCCGGATGCGAGCACGCACGAGAAGGCGTCCAATGCACCTCTCGCACCTCACAAAGTAGGTGAGGGCAGCATGGCGTTCATGTTCGAGTCGTGCCTTATGATTGGGGTGACGGACTGGGGGCTCAAGAAGTGCCAGAAGGTGCAGGATGACTACAACGCGGAAAGCTGGGAGCCGCTGAAGCCGCACTTCAGGTTAAGGCCCGGGCAGAAGATCGACAACGGCGTCAAGGCGATTGCGAAAGGGACTGAGGGCGACAAAGCGCAGGTGCCTCACTACATTTGAGTTGATCCGACGTAGGCTGCGGACTTGGGGTGTGTAGTATACCAAAACGATATCACGACCCTTCCCTCTTCAGAGCTCAAAAATGGGTACCGTATATCGGCAAGCTATGCCTGTTGATGGTGTGATGTTGAGGAGCTATAACGCGGAGCGCTATAGGTCATTGTCGCACTGAAACAGTCGTGCTGCGGTTAGCATTACAGGACAGATGAGCTTACACTTCGCGACCCTTTCTGTCTGGACGCGTCGCAATGCTATCGTCATCCCGCCGCAGTCTCTGCTTCACGTCACTGCTTGCGTGTCGCTACTTGCGTACCACTGCCTCCAGGACGATGAGAGATGTCAACACCACCTCCTGGTCACCCTGAGTCTGGCAGTTTGTGGAACAAGTTTGGATTTTCAGCATTAATTACCGCTACCGAGCTGTCTCAGACAAGCTCGAATAGACTCGTATCTAGGGTATCTGCGGACATGGTTGCAGCTTCTATCTCCGCACCGTACATTCGACGATATCGTACCGGAAACCATCTACAGAAGGGAAATTGTGGGGTCAACACTTGTATTCGCAACGTACTTGGCTTAACTGTATCGCCCT
This sequence comes from Didymella exigua CBS 183.55, assembly GCF_010094145.1. NCBI lineage: Eukaryota > Fungi > Ascomycota > Dothideomycetes > Pleosporales > Didymellaceae > Didymella > Didymella exigua. The sequence continues at coordinate 443,971 of NW_022984781.1, read as the reverse complement.
TTTATGCCTCGTCTTCACCACCATTCTGTCTCTTGCCCCGTACAAGGTTGTCTGTTTGGGGGCATGTTGCGGCTCGGCCAAGCGCTCTACGAGGGCTGGATGACAGAGGGACCGGCAAGCACCTGGTCGTCGGCGATAGACTCGGTCTTGGTGATCATCATGTAGACCTCACCCGCCAGGTTCTGGGGAACCATGCAGTTGCCATTGGTGATCTTAGAGAACTGGTTGCCGCCACTGTAGCAAATTAGCACTGGTTCATGAAAAGAGAAGAAATGACTTACGGAGCAACAAAAGCACAGAACGAAGCGCCAGCAGGGCTCGCCGGGTCAGCGAGCTTCAGGTTCTGACCAACGGTTGCCGCTTGGGCGTTCTGCAGGGCAATGGCGGGGAAAGCCTGGATGTTCAGGTTGGAGCCCTGGGGGCAGGACTTGATGAATTGAGCGGCGAGGGTGAAGACGGCGCGGGGCTGCAGGGCAGTATCGAACGCAGCGGGGACGGGCTCTGCACCGGACGCGACACGGATGAAAGCCTGGTGGCGGGCCTCGACGGTGACGATGGAAGCAGCGGCTGCAAGAACGGCGGACGAGTTGACCATGGGCGCGGCACCGAGGTAGGCGGAAACACCGACGGCTTCGAGGACACGCGCGGTCTTGACCATGGAGTCGGCGCTGGCGAGGGCAGCATCGAAGTTGTATTCACAAGGCTGGACGGGCTTTGCACCTGCGCCGGTGATGGCAGACATCAGGGTGGTGACGTGAGTTGCCTCAGTTTGACCGACGCCCATGAGAGACTTAATCTGAGCCGCATTGAGACCGAGAGCCTGGAAGTCGCTCATGGGGAACTTGGCGAAACCCTGCTTGTAGAATGTCGACTCGAGGTGCTCAGCGGTCAAAGCACTGTGATCGTGAGCGCGAATTCATGTAGTACATGATCACTGTACTTACAACTGGAGGATATCGACGTCGCTCAGAGTCGCCGCCGCATTTGGTGCAGACGATGTTCCTGACGGTGCCGAAGGAGCTGCGGAAGACGAAGACGCCTGGCGAGCTTGAAGGTTGGCGGGAAGGGCAGCCGCAAGAGGCGCCAGGACGAAAAGGCCCTTGATGATTGTTGATACGCTTGGCATTTTGGTGAATTAAATGGTCGTCGTTGTTGAGAGAATAGATTCGTAAGGATCGACAGCCAGCAAAGTCTCGCTTTGAATTCGAATATTAAATATACCTCTTAAAGTCCAGCCAGGGACGGGGTAGAAGAAGACCGTAAGGAATGTCGTAAAGTATTAGGTACGGAGATGTGGAAGCCTGCAGTTGATGTTCAACAGAAACGTTCGGCAGAAACAGAGATGGGCAGCGAATGACCCTTATACAAGACACTGCAGCTCCTGGTAAATCTGAGACGACATGGTAAATTCGGAGGACGGATGCAGAGCTCGTGATGGAGGGGCGGGCAGAGCGATCCCGTCCACGCACTGGCGCGACTAACCAGTTCCGTGACCATTCAAGCTTTCAGCCTTGGCTCGTCGACCCATTGATCGTTAAGGAACTGCTTGCTCGTACTGTAGCAACCGCTGAACTATTCCGGATGGCTGTATTGGTGTTGGTGTCGGACGCGTGAGGTGTAGCAGGTCTGGGGGCTGCGACGCGAAATCCTCGCGATGAAACTGTGTGAGCACCAACGTCACACACTTCGCTGCACGGAGGCGATAAAGCCGCCCATGACGGATTCTGGGTGCCCCTGGCAGTGCATAGCCATCGATGGCGGTGACTAGTCTATCCGAAGGGCTTCATGTGTGGCTCACCAGTATCTGCGTGAGGCACTGAACCTTGCAGGCTGGCAAACGCGACTCGTGCTGCGTCGGTGATAGCGCCCTTGAAACGTTTCAAAACGTGCACTCGACAGATTCGAGCACAGTAACATGCGCACTCGTATCGCAAGGTATGGGAGTTGTATGCGCCGTTGCTGAGCCGGATAAGTAGGAGAGGTTGGAGAGGGCGAGTCGTGGAAGGGTGTGATGCGCGCCGCGCACAAGCAGAACACCATGGACGATTGCCAAGCATCACGACCAGCACTGTCATAACGGTTTTCATGCCTGAGGCAAGGCATTGGCCGGAAGAAACGATTGCCAGTACAAGCTTTGCGGGTAGACATTACAAGGATCCTTGTCCCTACTGGTCGCACTTCAGCTCGAGCTGGCGCAAGACCACCAACGTGCGGCGCAGATGCCGGCAGAGTGCCATCCGAGGCAGCCGAATGTGGCACTTGCTCCAGGATGCTATAGATGCCGGAGGCTGCAGTACGTCCGAGTTGTTTCACTTCTGTAAGGCCATTGGACTGCTACCGAACGCCATCATGATAGATCCGTCAAATGTCAAACTGCGCAATCGAAATGTGGACTGTGTGCAAGTGGCAGGCAGGAGGGCGAGCGTGAGAGGTAGTAAACAACAATCTCGATTGTACTGACGACCCACGAAAACACATTAACGCACTACTAACGGGTTGATTAGACCTACTGTATATATCCCGTGATGGTCGCGTACCCACCCCATACACATGAACAATACAGATTCGTAATCCATCTCGTCTTCGCCAACACGACTTAACTATATCCACGCTATGCAAATTCCCGAGTAATGTTGGCAGCAACCCGAGGCTACCTTGAAGCGATACAGTATCGTTCGTGCTTCCGAACGAGGCTGCTGTACATATGTCCCTTCTTGTATCGATCAAGTAGTGACCAATACGCTTACAAGGCGTAGGGGTTCAACGATCGGATGGTCAAGCAACTAGAGGGTATGTTAGCAAGGCGTGTCGTTGATTGTGGGATCGTCGCAACTTACGGAGGGCTCTTGGTCAAATCCGTCTTAAGGATGACCGGCACGCGCGTCATCTCCCGCACATCCTGGATGTAGTCGCCATTCTCTTCGCGAAGGGTGAACCAATTGAGGTACTTCTCCTTGTTCGACAGCTTAGCTTCGGGCGCTGCACTCTTCGACAGCTTCGAGTCCGAGTTCGTGCGCTGCGGTGCTTGACCAGATAGACCCCTAGTCGGCGAAGGGGGCATGCTCTGGGTTGGTCGGTCGGCGCCGGTTGGGTTCAGTGACACACCGGCCATAGTGGAGTTCAAATCGCTCGAATCGTCGTCGTCATCAAAAAGGGCATCGACCTCATTGGTCGACATCGTTCCAGTGTCCATGTGGCGGCGTTGAGCCTCTTCCTGCTCCTTAGCACGCTGCTTAGCCGCCTCGGCGTGACGTGCAGCAGCGGCCGCATTGGACGCGCGGAATGAGCCGTGCTTCGGCCTCTCGTCCTCTGGGACGAAAGCAGATGAGGGTACACCCTTCTCCCAGTAGAGCTCGAGGAGACGCTTGTTCTTGTCGAACTCGGCCTTCTTGAGCGGGAGCTGGTCGCAGTGGACGCGCTTCTCGAAACCCCACTCAGGGATCAAGACATCGAAAGCTGACTCGTACACACAGATGACGATACCATCAGCGATCAAGTCGCCGCCGATTTCTTGGCTGAGCTTGTCCATCTTACGGCATGCCTCGATGTGGACGCTCTGCTCCTGAGCAGCGTGAGCGGAATCCTTCTTGGTGTTGCACATCTCGGCGGTCTTGGTCAAGACCTCAATATCCTCAGTGAACTCAATAGCGCCGTTGGATAGAGCGACTTCTAGCTGGCGGTGCACAATGATATCGGCGTAGCGACGAGACGGGTTCATGAAGTGAGTGTACATCGGAAGGTTGAGGGCGTAGTGTGCGTACTGGTCCTCCGGAACCTTGCCAGCCACGAAGTACTTCGCGCGAGGCATGGATTTGATGACAAGTGTCTCCATACCCTTGCGAATATCGCTGTCCTTGACCTGAAACAGGCTGTTCTGGATTGTGCCACTGCTCTCTGTGTCGATGTCGTAGCCAATTGCAGTCATGCGCTCGGCGATGGTAGTCAGACGACGAGGGTTGGGAGGGGCCTGGCGACGGAGAAGAGCCTTCTCAGGTAGAGCAGCCTGAATCTTCTTTGCAATGAAGCTGTTCGTAAGGTGGCTGAGCTCCTCAATGCACTCATGGGCTGGCGAAGAGTCGAAAATATTCGCCTCAACAGGAACATTCTCATCATCAAGCTGGTACATCAGACGCAGAGGCTGGATGTCGGCGGTGCGGTCACCGAAACGAGTCTGGCGGAATCGCTGGGTAATCTGGTGGAGCGTCTTGATGTCCTTAGCACGAGCCGCTGCAACGTCACCATCGCGTCCGCTAATAACGGAGTCGACCTCTTCGTACGACAGCTTGCCGGAGCTCTTGATGATTGACTTGCCGACCCAGGTCTCATCATCTGATACGCGACCAGTCTTAGGGTCAACCTTGAAGATGACACTGACAGTGTAGCGGTCCTCGCCGGGACTCAGACAGCAGATATCGTTTGAGAGGCGCGGTGGCAGCATGTTGACGGAGCGGTCCATAAGGTAGACACCCGTTCCTCGCTTCTTGGCCTCACGGTCAACAAGAGAGTTGGGCTTGATGAAGTGTGCGACATCAGCGACGTGCACACCAATCTCAACACGGCCATCATCAAGGTACTTGAAGTGAATGGCATCGTCAAGCTCCTTGCTGCCGTTGGGATCGATGGTGAAAGTCTCCTCGTTGCGGAGATCGCGGCGTGTCTCCAAAATCTCCTCACCATCGTTGGCAACCGACCAGTCGTCAAAACCGATGTTCTTGATGACAGCGTCGGAGAAGTCATCCGGACCAAAGTTGTTGTCGCGCAGCAGGGCGTCGGTCTCCACCTTAGGGTCACCCATAACACCAAGCTGCTCAACGAGAGTTCCGAAAGGATGCAGCGAAGTGATGGGCCATCGCTTGATGCAAGCAACGAAGATGCGGTCGGCATAGTCCTGGTGCTTCTCAACAAAGTCCCTAGGTGCTTGCTCAGTAGGGATGGCGATCAAAGGCACACGCTTGTCGGTAGGCTTGAACCACACAATCTTGGGCTTATCCTGGCGCTCGGGCTGAGGACGGCTATTGCTGCCCTCACGAGCTTGACGCTCAGCTTCCTGCTTCTCCTTGGTGGCCTGGCTGCTGGGACGCAGAAGTCCGAGAGAACCAGAGAACATCTGGCCAGCAACGCGCTCGATGACCGCGACAACGTGACCGGCATATAGAGGCTTGAGCTCATCGTTGATCTCCTCCTCTTCCATCAAGAGCAGGCTCTGACCCTCAACCTCGACATCGTCGTTCTTCTTTTGAGTAGGGCGCTGGCGCAGACTTCCACGGCGGCGGAGACCACCCTCTCCAGCCGTCTCAGGCTGGGTCGTGGCGTCGTTCACGGCAATGCTACCGCCGCGAGGGTCCGCGTTGTCCTTCCTCTTCTTCTTCTCTTCTTTCTCGCGCTTCTGGCCCCAAACTTCATCGACGTCGAGAAGCTCAATGGCAACCAGGTCTCCCTCCAAAGCGCGGTTCCTGTCCTTGCTACCGCAAATGAAGATATCGGCATCCAAGTCGGTTGTGGTGACATAAGCGTCGCTTCGGTTCTTCTTGTTGACACGAAGGATACCAGCAACAAGCTGACCGTCGCTAAGCAGTGCAGGCAGAGTAGCCTGGGGGAGGTAAGGAGTGAACAGGGTCTTGCGCTGCTGCTGCTGTTGCTGCATACCCATCTGAGGCTGCGCGTGCTGGCTGACACCAAGGCCGCCGAAGCCTCCACCCTGCAATTGATGTGCCTGCAATGCCTGGAGGTGAGCAATTTGCAGAGGGTTAAGACCTTGACCAAGCATCTGTTGTGGGACGAGGACCTGTCCCTGGGGTAGCTGGACCAGCTGAGGCTGGCCTGGGTACTGGAAGTTGCCGAGAGAGCCGACAGACTGGTTGACTGAACCGCGGGTACGGTGTCCGGGCTGGAAAGGAGCGGCATTGGCAGTCTGGTTCATGTTAAAGTTGCCCATGTTCTGGGCTTGATTCTCCTGGGCAGACTGCTGGGCAGTGCTGTTCTGAGGCTGCCTCCAATTGCCCTCAAAGTTGCGCGATGCGCTGCGACCGTGGCCTGCGCTGCCACGACGCTGGAAGTCCGACTGGCCAGTCTGGGTAGTGTTGTTGTTGCTCGATGCGCTCGAGTCAGCGGGTTGCTGGGGGAAGGAGAAGGCCGGTCCACCACGGCCAGCGCTGCCGCCGCCACGTCCAACAGCCATACTTTGGCTGCGTCCATGGGCGCCGCGACCGCCGCGAGTGGAGGGCTGTTCGCCGGAGCTGGCACCACCAGGGCTTGCGTCACGGTTGGAGCTTCCACCGGTAGAAGGCAGAGGGAACTGGAAGCCTGAAGTCTTTCTCTTCGATTCTGCCAGTTCTGCTGCCTTCTTAGCATCAGAAAGTGCCAAAGAATGTCTTCGTGTGTGTCCAGAGCCAGCGGCACCGCCACCGCGACCGCGGGGGTTCACGTTCTCGCGGCCTTGGGCACCCTGCTGACCAAACTCGCCAAAGCCAGATGCGCCAGAGGACGGAGCTGGGGGCGGGCCCATACCAACATTAGGGAGGGCAGACTGGTTGCGGCGGTGGGCGGAGGGCTGGGCGGGAGCGTGCATGGAAGCACCAAGGTGTTGCTGACCCATTTGCTGAGAAAACTGGTAGTTGTTGACCTGTGGTGACAGGTTCGCCATCTGGCCGGGCTGCATCTGGAAGTTGCCGAGCTGCTGCTGCGGCTGAATCATGCCCATGTTCACATACTGCTGGTGCGTTGCGGCGATCTGCTGCTGCTGCTGCTGTAGGACCTCAATCTGCTGTGCGATAGCAAGTTGTTCCACTGCGCGGGTGTGTCAGCCAAGTCCATAGGAAACGTGTGGGAGCACGAACTCATTAGCGGTGTGAGCTCAGAAGGGCTGCGACGGTGAGCAATGTGCAGGCGACGGCCAGCAGGACCCATTGGTCCTTGCTGGCCTTGCTGCTGCTGTTGCTGGTCCATGGCTAAAAGTGTTGTGTAGGCGGCTCAAGGCCGGCTGCGAAGGTTGTATGTACTGTTCACAGAAGTGACGGTCGAGCCAGTCGAGGCCGTTGAGGACACGAAGAGGTCTCGGAAAAGTATGTGTGGGGTTATCTAGCACATGTTAGTGCCAGAGCTCCAAGCAGTGATTCCGCTGTCGATGAGGCAGGAGGCAGAGGCTGCAGGCCGCATGCTCAGCGGGGGACTGCTGGGTGGAAATGCAGGGTCGAGTGCTTGTGAGCTAGCGGGGAGCACACTTACATGCTGGGATGCGTGCGGGCAGAGGCAGCGGGCGCAGGCAATGCAATGCTTCGAGTAGTCGATGCTGGCGGACAGTTAAGCTCTGCAAGAGATTGACAGAGACTGTTTGGTGGTGGAGTGTGCAGACAAAAGCCTGGCCTGGTGATAAGGATCGAGATGCAGGGGCGGGCTTCGACTAGTTCAAGGAGCGCGGTTTCCCTGGGAGCGGGGGCGGTTGTCACGAGTGACAGAAATGGGGAGGAGTGAATGCTCGAAGGAGGGGGCGATCGGGCGCAGAGGAAAGAGAGGTTGTGGGAGAGCAGCTGTGAGATGCTGCGGGAGGGTGAGGGCTATGGCGGACAGCTGGGGCCAGTCCCAAATGGAAGCGATCCAGTCCGCAAACGAGTGCTAACACGGACGTACGTCACGTCACCTGCGCAGAGTCCAGCAGCGCTGAGGAACAGTGCTCGAATGCAATAATGAAGGGGGAGCAGGAGGACACGGCAACGGGAGACGCCTGGTCTTTGCGACTCTATATGTACAGGTAGTGACTGCCGTCGCAGAGTGGTGATGTGAAGCAGATGCACATGTTTCAAAAGCAGCTAGACGAAGGCCTCACCAACACCCAAGCCACCGTTGCACGCCCACGAGTCTGGAGAACTCTGGCGCAAGCACGTTCGTCTGCGCGCTGCTTGGACCAGCACGGCAGCCGCCTCGACGTCGACCTAGCTGCGAAAGGGCATCCAGGCAACCTTGTCTAACGAAGATGCCGGGTATGACAACGTTGCCTCATGAACAGGGCGTTGTGCACGTTTGGTGCGATGGATGGATCAATGAAACAGCCCAGGCGTTTGCAGTCGCTTCAACCTGCCCACCACCATCACGACGGCACGCGTCCAGGAGCTAACGAATTACTACCCATGACTCGTCTGCGTCGCAGCCTGTGGCAGAATCAACCTTGGTGTTCTCGATATCGACAGTCATCTGCACTGACGCTCTCTAGCTATACATGAACAGGTATCTTTGGAAGCAGGCCGTTTCACCAGTTGTCCCGAACCTCGATACTCCGAGAGCATTTGCTTGGCGCGTGCTGACCTCTAGTGCTGCATGCTTTGACGGCCCTTCAGAGACGCAGTTGCCTTGACAAGTCATGTGCAGCTTCCCGAAGTGGTACAAGGCTTGCCTTGCAACAATAATGCAGACCCTGGGACAGGAAGAGTGAATGTCCACCGCAGACGCGGGCGGGCCGCTTTGTCGCGGCGGGTATTTTGACAAGGGTACCGGTATGCCTCGTCATGTGACATCTGCGGAGCTTTGCTTCGTGGATTCTTTGGCGCGTCTTTCACGAGACCAACCACGCCTTTTACGTGACGAACGTCCATTCTTCGAAACTTCGAGCCCCCACACGTGCAATGCCCACCAGATCGGGCACGTCGTCGTCCAGCATGCACACTCGAGCGTCTTTTGGGTCCAGCATACTTGAGAGTTCTCCAGCACGGCTATCACCGACACGAAATGGCGTCCGCAACCACCGCGCATCAGTCGCTCGAGATCCCTACGAAAGCCCTTCCCGGCAGATGCAGCTTGAGTTCAATTTGAGACTCAACATATCTGATCGGAATTTCAACGAGCAACTCGACGAAGCTGCGGCAGAACGCGCAAGGCTACACGAAGAACAGCTTGCACAAGCTGCCGAGGAGCATGCAAAAGTGCTAAGAGGCGCAGAATTGGAGCTGCAAAGATTGACACTGGAAGAGGAAAAGGTGCGTCTACGGAGTCAAGAGGAGCAGCAAAGGGCGATCGAGCAGCTGCAGAGGGAAAAGGCACAGCAACAGGCAGAAGCACAAAGACGGCAGCTCGAAGCGCAGCGGCGAGAGGAAGAAATTGCGAGGCAGGCCGCCGAACACCAGAGACAACTTCAGGAGGCGGAAGCACGCCAAAAAGCGCAAAAGGTGCAGGAGGCTGCTGCAGAGAGGCAGAGGAAAGCAAAAGAGGAGGCAGACAGGAGGGCAAAGGAGACTGCAGACGCTGCAGAGAAAGCTCGAGCACAGCAGGCCGCTCAGCAGGCCGCCCAACAACCAGCAGCACCAGCTGTACGAGCTTCACCAGCCGTCGCACCACAACTCACCGCTACTTCGAAAGCATCCGGCACCGCACAAGCACCGAACACTGCCATCGAGACCATACACACACAGTATCTGGAACTCCACCGGCGCATGAAGGCGTTCAGGGTGGATTTCTGGAATGCAAACAAGAAGCCTGGGCAACCGCTCAAAACAGCCATCGGCGATGCGCGTCGAAACATGCGTCTGAAGCTTGGCCAGATCAACGTCGCACGTGCAACGAGCCAGGCGGCAATCAAGAGCTTGCGAGCAGACTCATTCGATGTCGCACTCACCACCCCTGGCCCAACGGTTGACATCCGCCCATTTCTCGTCAGCCAAACACTGCCGCCTCTCGCCAACGAGCAGGAAGCGCAATACCCAGCCTTCCTCTTATATATGTGGATAATGTTCGAGAAGTTCCTGCTTAAGCAATTTGAAAAGGAGGCCTCTAACGAAGACGGCCGCATCATCCAGGAGATCGGCCTGATTGCCGCCAGTCTCTTCGCCGACCAGAAGTACATGTGGAAAGGTATTTCTCTGATCGATGTCCTCCTAGCGAAAATGCACCATATCTGCCCCATCCTTTTCGGCGTGCGTGGCAACATGAACACTGTCCAGGGCCAGAAGCGCCTCGGCTGGATGCCCATCGACAAGCAGCCCCCGACCGGCGAGATCTACATGCAGCGCATCCGCGGGCTGTCAGCAGGGTTCGCGGCGATGTCGTTGCGCTCGTTCAAGACGGTGCCTGCGCTGCCCCTGTCGGAGTACTGGCGCATCGTTGTACACGTTTGCAACACACCGTCTGAGCATTTGTATCCTGGCCACTTCGCCATCCTTGGTGGCTTGCTCAGAGACTTCTACAAGAAGTTCCTCGGCTTCTATGGCGTGCAGGCTCGCGGCGTGCTTAGGCGCGCGATTGTTGACTTGCCTGCTCGTGCGCCCGAGCGCTGCAAGGAAGCGGCCGGCATCATCAGTGTGTTCCAGGAACAGTGGAAAAAGGAGAACTTGTTCTTAAACTAAAGTGTTTCAAGGGAAGGAGGTGGTTTGAAAGACGGATTGGATATGGCATGGGACTCTAGGGACGTGGGTTGCTGCATCTCTTTGTCACATATTGATTACTTGCATCTATCGGCGTTCCCAGCATAGCATTACGCTCTTGGGTGGACTCTTTGTCATACGGAAAAGGTGAAAGAGCAATGATCTGAGCCGCCGCCACGTCAAATGGAAATGTCACGCTCGAGTCTAAGCAAGCTGCGACAACTGACAGTGCTGACATTTGAAGTCTAGTTAAAAAGAACCCCGTTATCCAGAAGATTTACTTGCACGCCTATCTCATCACTCACCAGTCATTCTAACTCTCAACACTCTTCTTCAAACTAATTCGAATCCTCTCCGCACTCATCACCCCTGCCCCATCGCTCGCAGCCGGCACCGTACACCACGCCGGCACCGCCCCCGGACATTCCTCCAACATCGCCCGCAACATCATCTCCTCACCCATTCTGAATCACAACGCGCAAAATGAATTGAGCAGAAGCGCCCGCATCGTCGCAGATGATGTGATGCACGACGAGCCGGCAGTTGGCGTCGGAGTAGATAGGGTGCGTGGTTGAGACGTGCGTTTCGAGGCAGGGCGCGGGGATGGTGTCGATCCAGGAGCGCAGTTCGTAGGCTGTGACAGGGTTTGGCATTGTGCGGCTTTTGGATAGCAGGGTAGTGGTTGCGAGGGGTGTGGGGAGTAATTTCCTAGTGATTTGTGGGTGTGTCATATTTAGTGAGTTGTGGTGTTCTTGCTTGTGACGAGACAGGATGTCGGGATCGAGGCTTATGTGTGGGACGATTGGAACGCTGTTGGGATACAATGCAGAGCTGCGCGGGTAAGTAGTCACCTGTAGGACTTTATGCGGATACACTGACACTCAAATGATGGAGAGTGGCCCCGCAACGTTGTGATGAGTCTACGACTTGGTGAGCGTTTCACCCTTCTCCATCGCACTCACTAACGCTGAATACAAGTTGTTCAGCGTAAGACATATAATCTTGAAATATTCTGGGTAAGCGCTCGTGAACATGTAGATCCTGTATTTTACAACTTTTAGCGCAATGAAGAACACTGATGTATTCGTGTAGTATTCATGCAAACTTCGGCGTTTCTGACCGCCATGCCATTGCCATGGAAATAGGCACAATGTTGATCCAAAAGAAGATCGAAAACTGTGAACACCAGTGGGTGCCGCTACGATGTTAACTCTTTTCACACCCGAACCTGTCTTAGAATTAAGGAAAGGTTTCACTTCACCTTGGTACCAGGACGCATCAGGATGTGGCCCGTAATCGAAGCCTTGAGTTCATCGCGGATCTTCTGGGGAGATCAAAGGTCGTCAGAAGGGACAAACCCGTTTTTCTGGGGTAATCATCTGAAGTTTGACGTCGACCGTGATCCCTTTGAGAGTAGCCAAAATCGGCTCCGGACAGTCCTGCAACTGTACGTCCTCGGTGCCGATAATCCAGTCACTGTCGTTGAGGATCCAGAAGACGAAGAGGATTCAGACAACACAAATGATGAGCCTAGCCCGCTTTATTCTCCCAAGGCGATTAAAGCTCGAGCACAGCGTCCAATTGACCTTTTGCCCCCGATCTTTCCCACAGACGCGCCAGAAACATTCGTACTGCACCACCACAACCTGCTGAGAACAACATCTTCGTCGCAAACCAAGCTCAACTGCCATCTCTGTCCTGATCCGGATCAGTATATGAAGGAAATCTTGGACGACGGGACAGAAGAGATAAATTTCTTATACTACGAATATCTGGCAGAATTTGAGAAGACGCAGCTGCGCGCCTTCTTTCTGGAAGAAACGCAACGTATCTGTCCTGATTAAGTGGAGGTGTACGAGGACAGTAGATTTAAGGGTGCACTTGGGGAGATCGTAGCCGCGTTTGGGGATAAGTCAAATGCGAATAGTATCGGTAGATGGCTGGATATGGTGGAGGAGCATGGCTCAGCTCCAAGCATTGGGGCGATGTTGGCCGCTTATGACCAAGAGCTTATGGATGCATTTTAGGTAGCATTCCCAGGTAAAAGAAGATTGAAGGCTGAATTCGAATGTTGGGGTGAAAGGTTGCAGCATGGTTCTTTCGTATTTCGCACTGTAGCGAGACAACCCAATGTTTGCACCACCTCCAATCTGTGAACAGCAAATATCTGAGACACGACACTACAATCCGGCCAAGCAACTGCACGAATACCCATCGTAAAATACCACATTGTCCCGACATCACGAACTCCTCATCGCCGATTGATGACCGCACTGGACTGACATGGGCTCCAGAAGGCTTCTTCGAAGAAACGAAACTGCAGTGGGTATTTTCTATCTCGAAGAGCTGCATCACATCTGTCTAGAGTGGATAGAGGCGCATGAGGCCGAAGCAATGAAGATTGACTTTGACTTTTGCGTCCAGCATAGTCTCGCTCGGTGCAATAGTCGCCTTTGAGCTTTGGATGAAGCAGCTTGCGTTCCGCGACGCAATGGGTCAACTCTGAGTCTCATGCTGGACTGGTGCTCAGCTAAGACCTTGAACAGTTGGAGGGCATACAGCCCCTCTAGGTTGGGCACTATGGCGATCGGAGGCAGTGTATTCCGGAGGTGTGGACAGTGTACAGCCTCGTTCACAACATCATAGGTAGAACGAAGAGAGAGCCGCTACCTGGCGGCTGGTAGCCCAGTCAAAGTTACCAGAATAGACTTCTCACATCAAAACATCATCTCGACGGCTCTTGAAGATTCGTCGTTGCTTGACTACGTGATGGCAATGACTGCGGCTTGCGGTGTGGAGGTACAAAAATAGGTACCGGAAGTGGGCGCGGATTGACGCGAGGAGCCAGGGTCCAAACAGAAGGCGGCTCGACGCTGCCAGGCTTGCTCACTCCAATGCTAATTCGTCGGCCCTCACATCACCGAACAGCACAATCTGCATTGATTACCATGACCGCAGCGCCGCCGAAGGAAGCATCGCAAGGCAAGTCATTTACGACGTGTTGAGGAAACGTGGCTGCAGAACTTGGCCTTCCGACACCCGTCTCGTCGAGTCTTTGCTCCACCAGTGTGCTTTTGGCAAGAATGATTCTACTTACTGCACCAAGTTCGTCTATCAGGCCTACCACAAGTCAATTCATCAGGCAGATTCACAGCGCAAAGACGCCATCGCAAGGCGAACTGCCGCAACCATCGAATCACGCTGTTTCTGTCATTTCGTTTAGCGTATGTGGCTGTGCGCACGTTCACTGTGAATTCATCCTGCATGCGCCCGGGCAGAATCAGAACTGCGACAAGCATCCCCCGGATGGACATGCTTAGTCTTTGCTCTTGCTAAAGAATGACAACGACTGACGAGCGGCCGCCGCAATCGCAGCCGTTTTGACATCCACAGTACCACGAGCTGAGAAGTCTTTCAGCCGCGCATATGGATTCGGCAAATGCAGTAGCTGTGGCTAGCACGCGTAGCCTTGAGACGTTGTGACTGGTCTTTCGATATGCACATTCACGTTATGACGATACAAACGCACTGCTGGAGCCTTCTTACCGGCCTGTGCCACCGCCATATTTAAGGCTCTCTCTTTTGCATCTAGTCCGTCGCTATCCTGTATCGATGTCTCCTCTCATTTGTCCGCGTTTTCTTGGCTACTCAAAGCCCACTTGTAAGAAGAGCAGGGGCACAAATGGCGTTTATGGCGTTATGAAATGAAAGGCCTATTTCCCCATAGGTGTTGAGGCTGAGCCCTCGTTACCTGAAGCTAAATTGAGTAAAGATGGACGCCTGTCTCAAAGTGCATTACAACAATCAGGGCGCACTGGGCCCATACACTGTTTGTCTCATTTTGTGAAAAGATATAACTCTTGCCTGACGTCCAGGCATCAACTCGCTTTTCAGTAACAACTCGAAAGTGAAAGCGAAAGTTTGATCCTCATATCGGACTTCGAAGTCGTTTCAGCTCCGCATGGCGTAATTTGTATCTTGTACTCCGTCAATTCAGCCACGCAGCCTCCCAATACACTTGGTATATAACAACCGCCCAGACTTCGAAGTCCTGCACAAGCATCACCAATACGGTTCCCCGTCCATCCTCATCAACGACAACCCTCGCTATGGCTCCCACACCGGTGAACAATCTCTCTGCCGAACCTTTGGCTACCTCGGAGCCCGACGAGAGCTACTGGAAGCCTGCAAACATCGCATTCACGGCAGTAGCCAGTGCCCTCGCTCTCGGAATCATTCTTGCTGTAATAGCCTTCCTTGTTTACAGACACCGACAACATAAGAAGATCAATCGGTCGATACCCGCGAAAGAAAGTCTTCTGGAGGGCGACGAGCGCAAGTTGAGCATGTTCAGCCGTGAGAGGGCTAGTAGCGTCACAGTATACGTGGACAATGCAAACACAGAGAATGCATACAAGCGCGTCAGCCAGAAGCCCACACCACTAGCACCCCTTCGTGTCAGCACGCACACACCCGTACCGACTGCAAGCGCAGGCAGCGGCATCAGTGAGCTGAGCAGGCACAGCAATAGCACGCTCGGCACAATGATGCTAAGCCCGGGCTCAGAAGGCTCACGGCCATCGCGACCACAAAGCACCAGCACATCGAGTGTTCGCTATTATGCGGTCATACCTACGGATATCACAACACCTGTGCCAAAGACCATACGAACAGTATCAGACTGAAGAGGGGAAGATGGTGGTTAGGGTACTCAGAATTCCTCGTTACTATGCTTTTTCTACTCATATTTGCTTTCTCATTATACTCATGTTCGTCTGTACGTTACACGCACAGGCATTCAAATTTTCACAGTCTATCAAGATATCGATTTTTCTCAATCCCAACAGATTTTCCCCCGTAGTGATCCTGTCCGTTCTTGATCGGCGTTGTAAGGCCCCTTCTGACAGGGAAACGATAGGAAACGGCCCCCAAAATGTCACAGTTCAGGCACCTGAAATATGCAGCCAACGACAGCGCTTCGGCCTTAAAGAACGACTCATCAACCCCGTCGAGACAGCGAAAGGAGGACCAGTCGGCTCAACTGATCGAGCTCTGCTTCGCAACATCGTCGCTTCCCGAATGTGAGCGACTCATCTCTGCAACAGCACCCAAAGCTAGGTCAAAGGGCGACAGGCGTCGAAATTAATCATAAAACCTGCATAGCCTCTCTTGGGTACCCTGGGATTATAATAAGCTTTCAAACCAAGCATCTCACATCCGGGGCTGGTGCAACGACACGACCAGGTCTCTGGAAGAGACACCACGAGGCTCATCATCCCTGCATGATTGGTGAGTTCGCAGACGCTGAAAATTTTGACGGAAATTCACAGCCACAATCAGAGTAAAAGTCGATGCTCTGCTCCGGGGACCAGCAGGTATGTGGACAAGGAAAAGATGAAATAATAGCTGGTCTATCTCACAGAAGTGGACTTCTGTCTGTGCAGTGATTATTACTCCCTTCTTATCTCAATATTGGTTGCCTCATCTCCTTTTCCACTTATAAACCGCTCGTCTTGTTTGGAATATCGTAAGAGTCTGGCAGGACGAGCAGATTCCGTCTAGCAAAGCCTTGACTTCTACTCGCGTTTGACTGACAAGCGCAAGCATTTTGCCCCAGAAGATGATTCAATCGCACTAGTATAAATAGAAGATATTTTCGACGTCAGTCATAGTATCAGACAAACGATGGGAGGGCGTTTGTAAACAAGCCTGAGTAAGGTAAATCACTAAACATTGTGTCAGTATAAAGACAGCCAACAGGCCGCTGTACTATAGTGCATGATATGTTTCAGACAATGTATGTATTGCAAAACTACGACATGAAATCCAGTGAAGGTTCAGTTCTACTCCGAGATCCAATCAACACTCCGTCGTGCCTCTGCACTGCGACATCTATCCGTCAAGCTCGATTTCGGCACCTGTCCCTGCAACAGCGCCTTCAAACAGGCCTTGATCCACTTGACAGTCGTATCATTGCCGGCTTTTTTTGATCGCAAGAACGACACCATGATGAAGACGTCCACGGCGGAAAGTAGCCATCCGCTCCGGCGAATGGCGCTGCATTCCTTTGAGGAAGAACGTACGGACCTGAGCCATTTCATAATCCTCCAATTTCTTTTCAGAGTCCTCGACGCTGTCCGTATCAGCGTCATAATCCAGGACCATGGAATCCTTGTCAGACCGTGTGGACGGCCTTGGAGTAGCTGGGGCAGATCGCAAGCTTGTCAGGCTGGGACGGCTGCTACACGTTTCCAGTCGACGATGCTGATTAAATCGCCGTTCGAGTCGACGAGATTGTTTATAAGATTGATATCGCGATGGTAGAGTAAAGACGTTTAACAACGAGACACGTGTGGAAGTACAAAGGGATGATAGTCTTCAGCCATTTTTAGACTTCTTGCATGTCTTGACCAAGCTCAACGTCATCTTTGTCGTCCAATGTGAGGTAGTTCTTAGCATCGCGTTGCACGAACTTGAGCAATGCATTGAGATAGCTGTGACCGCCATTGTAAGGCCCTCAATCGATATCGAGCTTGGCGTGATCGTCAATGAAGAAGCCTGGTAAGAACGGCCTCGCCGATGGTATATCCTGGGACTTGGTAAATACAGTGTTCAATTGATGACACTGCCTGAGGATCCGAAACAGGTGCGGGGACCTTCTAGTCGTTGACGATCTGCCTCACCAAGTATTCCTGAGCCATTCTGTCGACTTCCACCGTACGGTCCGCGACTTTCTATGCGATAACTATCGCGAAAAGCCGGCATTACTCGTCAGAGAAGAGTTAAACCCATTGATCAGCTTATGCAGCGTCTATCTTGCGCTTCTGAAAGGCCCTGCGATCAAAATTTTCTGGATTCCGACTTTTTACAAGACCATCATTGGGCTGACTGATGAGCTCCTTTACTATGCCCACGAACTGGGAAGAAGGCTCGGTGACCCTACCGTCCCTTGTCTGCTTCCCATCCTCGACGAACTCGACAAGACCAACACCTCATTTGTGCGACGCAGTCGCGGTAACAACCACTGGACAGATGCAAGAGACCTACGATCAGCCCAAGGTCTCGAAACGAACGAAGAGCGCGATACGTGTAACTTCCTGGAACTGGTCGTGCAAGCCCGTCTGACAGGATATGTACGTGCCAAGTTGCTTGCGGACCCGCGTAGTATCAACAAGGAAGACCGTCTACTGCTGGACTACGCATTACGTCCGCTCCGTATAACTCCAATAGCTATGCGGCATGCTGTACCACTCTATCCAAGAAGAAGCAAGGGTAGATGTTTGATCAAGTTCTCACTCGAGCCTCTTCAGTGTGCGGATCCGAACCAGCAAGCCTACATTTACAACAAGGAAACGATATAGGGCTTGTTCTTGATTTTGATCAACGCGACTGGCGCAGCAAGCGCATCTCTCAGCCTCAAATTGTCCTGGTTTCAAGGAATCGATACACGCTGGAGCTCAGCTGAACTACACTTTTGTTCAAAGCCACCTAGACGTGTCTTGGATACTCAAAAAGGTGTTCAGTCCGTCAGAAGTAACGGGACTACAAACGGAATTTGTCGAGACTGGAAGGGCCAGAGCGATCGAGGCACAGCAGGCTGGTGGCCGCTGTGTTGTACAGTGAGTGAAAGCTGAAGTATACGCTGTTAGAGTCTAGTGTGCATGCCCCGGAGGCTGTGTACAATCCGATATCACGATGACGACATGTTCCATCATGCGCCTCTCCGGTAGTATCCACGCTTGCGTATGTGGCCCAGGATTAACGGTCTCATGAAGGCCCGTAATCGGTGATCACTTCCCCGCATAACGCCCGTCATTCATGCGTGCAGACTGGAGTTGGAAGTTATATTAAGGTTGGGGTCAGGGGACGACATAGTGAGAGCTGTGGTCCTGGGTACCCCGGATATGTAGGACTGGGATGGAGGCTGGTGTAGAAGTGTCTGTGCGTCGGGACTTTCGAGAACTTCGAGTTTGAGTTGAGATTTACTAGGCGGTGGATCTTCCGAATTCCTCGAGTGTTCATGTTTGCTCAGCGTTGTAGCGGTAATGGAAGACTCTTGTGTGAAGATATATGTTCGAACTTCAAATGCAGGTCTGGAACAGGTCAAATTGACTGTCGGTCTCCATGGCCGCAGCAAGCTTTAGGTATGTTGGACTATGTTGTTGACATCCCCTGGTGATGATGCAAATGACGTTGTGTCTCTCAGCCGCGCGCTGGTCCAGAAGAGGCAGGCCCTCATGCGTCTCCACCAACACGCATCGCGCTGTCTTGTATGCGTCCGGCCGGCCCTGCAGCGGGAGTTGACGCCAGTGTCTTGAGCTTATTTGAACTCCCAGGCTTCGTTCGACGATTGTGTTTACTTCTCGAGTCAAGATTCGGTGATGCGTGGGGTTGATGTGTTGTTCATTGATGCTGCAGGGAAGCCCGCAGGAGTGCTCATGTTGGGTGGGGATGTTAATCTCGCGGCGAAGGTGAGAGGTTGATTGTTTGGTTGACTCGAAACTTCAGTCTGGGTACGCGACACCGATTCATTGCACTTGTCTCGTTTGTCTCGGTTTCCTCTCGACCTACGCAGAGCCTCACCTCGTAAATCCAGTCGCACAGTTTATCGTTTTGACTCGTGAAGTGGAGTGTGGCTTGTAACGAACCGCTTGCCGCTTGGCAATACACCCCTGGGCTTGAACATTTTGGACGAGGATCCGTGGCCTTTCATCTCTCGGGTTCCTTCACGGTTTCGCAAAATGTCTTGCATACCGTCTTGAGCATCCTGGCATCTGTGAGAAGTTGATTGCAAACCAGGATCTCTGCTGGACCAGATGAACGGGCAGCTTGTCAAATTGCGTTGAATTGTATGACAGCACAAGCCCGATCACAAAAAGTCGGTACGCGCCTCAAGTCGCAAATTTGAGCGTGCGGCGGTGAGTCGGGTGAGGATTGGGTACGGGAGACGAGATTGCGGGCAGATCATCAACGGAGGATATCGTACACGGCATGCTCTGTGCACGCTGTAACAAACGTTTGAGATGAAAGGATATGTTCGTGCGCGGAATCCTTTTCACGTCTGGAATATTGCGCTTTGCGATGCTCCTGTGACTTCGGTACCCAAAACGGTATTGTTGGACGGGCGATAGTCTCCTGAAATGCATCATCGTTGGCTGTTCCGTAGAGGTCGACGAGGATAAACTCTCCTTTTCACGTGAGCCTTGACCATTCAATAATAGACCGGCTCCATCCTAGCCACCATCTGGTTCGGCTGATCTGCTTCAGAGTCATTCCGTAGTCTGCAAGATTTTATATCCGGGTCTGCGCTGCCGCAGTGCTCATTTGGGAAAGCCCGGTCGCGATCGTCAATTTAATAGGCTGTTCTTTTCGTAATCGTGCAGCCTGTGTCACGCATGCATGGGAAATTCGCCAGAGTTGCCCAACGGCGATGGCTTGATAAACTGAGATGTGGCTGTCTGATGCACCAGCGAGAACATAAAGCTTCCTCGGAGGTACCCTCAAGGAGATTTATGCTCTCGCCCACACCTAAATCAACAGCAGCATGCTTTAGCACCACAGACGCTGCGTGGCGTTTTGGGTGTCAGCATTCTTGTGGACAAGGGTTTGGCATCAACGGGAATCGGCGCTCGGGCGGTGAGCGACGCACGCGATTCGTTGAGGCGGACGCTAGCCGCTGTCTAGCTATGCGTGCTCGGACAACCTTGGCTGGCGTGGAGGCTCGAGTTGTGCAAAGGTCGAGAGTTGGTGATAGTTGGGACAAAAGCTGTGGTGTTGTTACACGAACAAAGAAGAGGTGGCGGGCATAGAGATGCAGGTTCGCAGCCGTTGAGCCGCCCGCAGATGGCAGGTACGTTGAGACGCAGCTGAAAGAGCATTGATTCTGCCTGCAGCTCCCTGTTGTAAGATACCATTGTCGATCGTCGCCATGTGCAGTGTGATAGCTGTACCTCGATGTGAGAGGCAGACGCTGCTGGCCACACCGGATCAATCAGGTCTTCGACCCATAGCACTGGACGGCAGCAATGCCGTGGCTTTCCAGGCTGCCTTGTTCAGGTCTTCCAGAGGTTGATCAATCGCACCGAGGAAGGGTCGGGGAAGGAGGGGCACTCTGATCATGCGACTTTGTTCCAAGATGAATGTCGCAAGATCTCACCACCCAGCAAGATGCTTATCACAACACGTGCAGGGCAAAGCCGCACGCTGCCGTGGCCTCGAAGATGACGCCGCGCAGCTCTCTCGCGCGCCCACGGTTGTCGTTCGACATCCAGGCTGATGCTGGCATGCACAGCTTTTGTTTCAGGACGTGAGGTGTGCATAACGCTGGTGAGTCGTGCTATTCGGCCAGGTGTGGTGCGACTAGAGCGAGGCGGGTCCTCTAGTGGGCGTGCTGCCGCGAGACCAATTTCGTGTGCCGGGATCCCTGCACATCAAATCCAACCCCTAGCAACGCGCCCTCACCTTAAGAATCTCGCAGCCCTTGGCCATTTGTTGAGCTTTTCCTTATTCCCCCTCCTCACACCGCTGTGCTTCAAACTTTTCAAACAAGGTCGAGCCTGCTTTGCCTCTCGCCGCACCTGCCAGAGCAAGCCTTCCTTCTCTACTAAACTTGTAATCATAACACTGAGTGTGTTCCTTCCCTGCCTTATCTTTTTTTTCCCACACCCGCCTCACCCACACCCTCCCTACACTCACACCCAATATACACAAGATGTCTGCTGCAGCACCCGCGACAGTTGCTGCCCCCGAGGCCGCCCCTGCGCCCGTTGAGTTCACTCCCGTTGCTGCCCAGGACGTCGCCGGCGAGAAGACCATTGCCCCTGCCGCTGAGGCACCCGAGGCCAAGGAGGTGCCCAAAACCGAGGGCGAGGCTGCTGTTGCTGCTCCCGTCGAGGAGACCAAGGAGGACGAGAAAGTCGTGGAAAAGGTCGTCGAGCCCATCTACAGCGGTGCGCTGGGCTACAAGGCTCCTGGCCTGAAGAAGTAAGTAGCACGTAGTGCCACAGGTGTCCGGTGTCAGGATCAAATACTAACCACGACGCAGCGCTTTCCGTTTCGCTAAGAAGTACTTCTGGTTCGGCGAGGAGGCCGTCTCTGCTTCCAGCCTTGCTGAGTACCTCCGCGGCGAGAAGCCTGAGGTCGCTCACCCCACCGCTGCGTGGTCCAGTCAGACCGGCAAGGGCCTCTTGTTCTTCGTCAAGCACGCCGACAAGAAGGAGAACCCCGCCGGTGCCCTCAACTTGGTGCGCATTGACTCGCGAGCTCTCTGCAATCACCAGCTAACAGAGTGCAGGCCTACGCCACCGACCTCGTCAAGGATGGAACCATTGCTTTCGCATTCAAGATCCACGGCCACAAGCATACCTTCGAGGCCCAGACTCTGACCGAGCGTGATGGCTGGTTCGTCGCCGTCGAGAAAGCCATCGCCGAGGCCAAGGAGGCCAAGGAGGGCATCGAGTCCAGCGAGGCTTACAAGGAGGAGAAGACCAAGCTTGGTAAGTTTTAACAACCTACACTTTCCGACGCGTCGCGTTGCGGACACTTTTGTTTTAGTGATACGGCTAGGCCCACTGCAGCATGCTGACATCACGCGTAGGAAAACCCACCACACTAGCGGGCGCTACCACCGCTGCCGCCGTCCCGAAGAAGAGCGTCGACGCTACCAGGTCCGCCGAAGCCGAGGCCTCTACCACTGCTGAGGCCGCTGGTCCCGTCCGTACTGGATCTTCTTCTAGCAGCTCTTCGTCTGATGCTGAGAAGAAGAACAAGAAGAAGGCCGCCAAGAGCAAGAGCCGCTCTGTATCTCGCAAGCGTGCCAGCATCTTCGGTGGTCTCCTCGGCAAGAAGGATAAGACTGAGGAGCAAACTGCTGAGCCTGAGGTCAAGAAGGAGGAGTCCGTCGCTCCCCAGATTGGCGAGACCTCCACCACGGCTCCTGTCATCACCTCTGACATCCCCAAGACAGGTGACGAGCTGAAGACTGAGGCCACTCCCGCTGTTATCGCTGAGGCCACTGCCCCGTCTCCCATTGAGACCGAGACCGCTGCTCCTGTGGTTGCTCCTGCTCCCGTCGAGAAGGAAGACAAGACCATTGAGAAGCCCAAGCCCACCAAGCGCGGCTCCATCTTCGGCTCTTTCTTCGAGAAGGTCAAGAGCCCCTCGCATGAGAAGAAGGAGGCTGACCTCGTCCCCGCTGTCGAGAAGAAGGAGGAGTCTGCCGTTCTCCCTGAGGCTGCTAAGCCCGTCGATGAATCACCTGCTGTTGCTCCCGTCGCCGAGACCACCACTGAGGCTCCTCTCGTCGAGGCCAAGCTTGATGCCCCCAAGACCGAGGTTGCTAAGCCGGTCACCCCCGTCAAGGAGAAGGAGCACTTTTCTTTCGGCAAGTTCTTCGGCAACAAGGAGAAGGCCAAGTCTCCCGCCGTTGGTGAGACTACCCCTACCCTCAAGACTGAGGAGGCACACAGACTTGAAGAGACACCCGCTCCCGTCGTTGCCAACGGTGTCGAGGCCATTGTTCCCGTTACCGAGGCCTCGATCGCTCCAGTTGAGGAGGAGAAGAAGAAGGAGGAGACTCCTGCTCCTAAGAAGGAGAAGCGCAGCAGCATCTTCGGCTCTCTTGCCCGCACCGTCTCAAAGGCTGGTGGCAAGAAAGAGCCCAAGGAGAAGAAGGAGGCTCCCGCCACCGTCCAAGAGTCCGCTGAACCCGTCAACCAGGTCGAGATCCCTGCTGTCGCCGAGAAGAAGGAAGAGACACCTGTTGTCCCCGTTCAGCAGTCCACCATCGGTGATGTTACTCCCGAGGCCGTCAACGTTGGTGAGGCTCCGAAAAGCAGCGCACCTGTCGCTACAACTGTGTAAGGTGTGGTGGGAAGACCCAACCTTTCTCGATGACAGTCATGATGGAATGACGGAAAAGCAAAGATACCGCAGGTCCCTTGTTTGACCGCACGGCCACGCCACCGATACCCCCGTTTTCTGGTTTGGATCTTCGATATGGATTCAGGCGCAGGATATGGATCACATATACCCTTTCGCAACCAATCTGTTCTGTATTTGGACCAACTCTTCGTCGCTCATTCCTCTCGGTCACGAAATGTGCGGCATTGGCATGTTGGAGACGTCTCTTTTGGCCTTTTCTGTGTTTATGCGCACTTTTTGTCTAGATTGATACCACTCTGCACTGTTTCTCTTGTTTTTGATACCAAGTCCGGGTTTGGTCGTTTAGCTGTCGTTTCTGTCGGTTTATCGCACAATACCCCCTGATACCCTGCGTACAGCCTTATGAGGGATGTACACAAGCGGCCACTCGGGCACCTCTCGCATAATAATCTCTAATGGGCTCGTGGTTTACAATGGATTTGAACTTCAAAACGTGCTCTACATGGCGTGACATTACCTGAGATTCGCAGGTCGAGCGAGTTCATGCAGAATACGCCGGACGGCTATGGGCAATGCAGACCAACCATGACACCTGCGACTGAAATGGGCATCTCGGTGCCCTCCAATGCGTTTGCTATCCGCTGCCGGAGTTGAGTCCGATCGATAAAGCTCATGCATACCCCCATTCGAAACTGAAAGTGCGGGTACGCGCGCCTGTCAGTATAGGATGTGAAGTAGTACTCTATCAGGTGCCCTATAGTTCACGAGGTGATGGATGTGCTGTTACGAAGTTGGTACATGGGCGTGTCGACAATTATGCATGACGTGCATACATCGAGGAGATGAACTAGCCTATCCCTTTGTCCCGCCCTGCCGCGAATACCATCTCAAATAATACGACGGATCTAGGTTTCCTTGTGTGCATTGTGGCAAGGCCCGAAATGCAATTCCCATAACGGATCACGGGGAGGCAGGCCAGCGCGGCAGCGAGTACTAATACAGTGAGGCGCCTTCATGTCCAAGGAAGGCGCATTGCGATGCCAGGCACAGAACAGCAGAGTGCCTCCCTCCCCCGCACCTCAACGACCAAGCCTGTCACCGTGAACAGCTTGCGCTCATGCAATCGCTCTATCATCACTTCGATCTATCTTTTGTCGTTATTGTTGTTTCAGCATTCGTTCGTTCTCAACATCGCTGGTGAGCTCATCGAACCGAGGCACGGTTGAGGGCTCAAGTCCACCATGGTATGTCACTCTCAGTGAGCACGCGACATGTCTCACAAGCAGCTTGACTGGCTCTGAACATGTCTGATCTCCCTGCAGGGTTGCTGCATTTCTCGCCCAGCTGCAGAGGCGGCCAACAATGACGGCGCGCAAGATGCACCCCATGTCGCCCATTTCGACGCCTCTTCGCGCAACCTCAACGCGCCAAACTCTCGACACACGTCTGCACCCTCTTCTCGCGGTTCCATTTTCGGACGTCCCTCGAATGCTGCGCCTGCCGGTTCTGGCACCCAATCTGCGTCCAATGTTCGCCCGAATCAACCCCTTATCCCAATCCCGGCCGAACAGCGCTCTACGCTCCCCAACACGCTCGCCTCACCCACGACCGCTAAGAGCAGAAATCGCGTTAAGCCGCTGACAGACTCGTCAGGTCAGGCTTGGACGAGAGCGCGACTAGAGAAGGAACGCAGGGACTGGTGGGACACACGCGTAACAAACAATACTCAGGTGTGGCAGTGCCTTCGCGCAGCAACAGAGGCTCTACAGGAAGGCGATCTTGCAACTGCCCAGACCTTGTTGGATGTTCAGGGATGCACCTGCCCGACTGGCCAGCTCTGGAGCAGAGTGTATGATGACAGGGGCGCAGAGTACAAGGTGCCTGAATGGCTAGCCATCGAGCCTGCTGGTATTGTGGATGAGGAGGCGGTCCTGGCGACTGAGGATAAAGCCAATGTCGTCACTACATTCGACGAGGCAGAGCTGAACCGCGAGTTCATCGTGCGCGTACGGTTTAGCAATCAGTCGCAAGATCTTAAGACAACAGTGCGGAGACGGGACAGCGTTGCATCCATTCGTGAGAAGTGTAAGGCGCTAGCAAATGTAAGTCTACGAAAAGCAAAACCAATAGTCGTAAGCTCTCAGGGCCTACCAAAGAGAGACCTCGATCTTTGGCGACCGATGCATTTGCTAATTGAAGCAGTTGGGCGACGACCACAAACTCATACTCGTATACAGCGGACGCGTGTACCAAGACCACGAGACCCTCGAATCTCACGACAGCTGGGGCTACGACAACGACTACGTCCTCTCCTGCTTTGTATCGCTCCGAGAGTCCACTACGACATAGCGCGTTTTATGCCGAGGGTGCAAAAGACTTTCCACTAGGCAGGGCAATTCGTCGAGGGTGGAAATCTGCAGGCATTGTAGACAACGCGCGATCGACATGTTTTCGGGCGCCGATCGCTCCGTGGCTTTGCCCAGCATCGAGGAGCAGGAAAATGTTTGATACCCCTTTCTTTCCTTTGTATCAGCTCACAGGCTGGAGGCGTTCAGTCGATCTCACGCGTACTGGAGTGTGGTAGCTCTACTGTAGCTTAATGCATAATCGTATCGTCACAGTGCATGCATGTCCGAAGCAGCTGGTGGCCCTTGTCCCAGTTGAAAGCAAACGACGCCTTTTCAGAGAGGACCGTGCTAAACATTATGGTCCCGAGAACTCACTTCTCCGTGTTATTACATCTTGTAGCTCCGAGATCGTGTCTATTACTGTGTATGAATCGCACCACCACCATCCCGCTCCCTCCGTATCTACTCTAAAACCTGATTGGATACCTCTCCCTAATAATTATTCCGTACTTGAACAACAGCGCCGGTACCGGAATGAATGCAATCGCAATGAATCCCAAAATGCTGTTCCCCCACCCAAGGCCAAGCGTGTCGTACACCGACGGCCCTGCGAGCGGAAGAAGCGCACCAAAAAGGCAGCGCAAGCATGTCATTCCTGCGATTGCGCTCGCGGCGTATTGCGGGAAGCAGTCGATCAGGTATGTCTGCAGCGGGGCGAAGATACCCATTATGCCGACACCAAAGGGTATGAGACTGATAATCGGCACTGTGACATGTCAGTCCTGTTCTTCACCTCACGTTGAAGAAGGGGGAAGGGAGAGTGAACCTACCGATCCAGTGCACTTTATACTGAGCCGTCCATCCATACCAGAAAAACGTTGCAGGGATGAGAAAGCCGAAGAACACACACAGCGGTAAACGCATCTCCGGCTCATACTTCCCGCCGTTGAGCTTCGCGAGCTTGATGATTGTTGCGTCGGACGTCTTTGCAACGAAACTGATGCCTATGAGACTGCCAATTCCTATCCCGAGATAGGCTAGGCCCGTTATGTCTGCTTCCCAGCCGTATGTCTGGATGAAGACGGGTGTGAGCGTGGTGAAGAGCAGGTAGAGCAGGCCGAAGAGGAACGACATGTAAAGCGAGCAGAGAAGAACGATGGGCTGGGTCAAGAGCATCTTCATAGGTCGCGTGATGCCGTTCAGTAAGATGACTTCTGGTTGGAGGGCTGCGGCGGGTTTGTCGTTGTTCATTATGTTTATGAGTTCTGGGCGCTGTAGCTCGGTTCGTAGGCGGATGGTCTTGCGGTTCAAAAGCACGCCGTGGCTGTGTGTTTTAGCAATTTTGACCACATGGGAGAATGATTGAGGCTGCTTACTTAGTCTCGCGGTTGAAGACGAATAGTCCAGCGGTGAGCAGAACCGCGACGATGAGAACGACCCACATATCCCATCGCCAGCCGGCGCGTTGCGCGATGAAGCCACCGCAGATGGGCCCTATGATGGGACCGAACAGGACACCCATGGAATACAACGCAACAGCTTTTCCACGCTGCGACGCAACAAAGAGATCTGCGATGACACCAGTGCCGATGGTCAGACAAGCGCTGCCTCCAACGCCGGCGAAGAAACGCATAGCGATGAGACCGCCGAGGTTTGGTGCAAGTGCACATCCGAGTGTGAAGGCGCAGAAGAAGGCATTGCTCATGTTCATGATGATGCAGCGGCCGTAGATCTCGGAGAGTGGTGAGAGGAAGAGTGGTCCGACCTGAAGTATGCGATCAGCATACTATAGCCATCAGAGAGATGAACAGGGCATAAGACTGCCATAGAGGCGGATGCATGTCCCCCATACCGTCACTGGTACAGGGTACTTACCGCAAAACCGAGAATATACACAGAGACTGCGAAAGATCCCAAGAGCTGAGAAGTATTGTGAAAGTCCGCATTGACAAATGGGATCCCCGGCGCAAAAATACTCGATGCAAGCGGACTCAAGAACGTGATCGCGGAAACCAGAAACAAAATGAACAATTTGCTCTTGCGCGGGAAATTTCGCGGGTTCAGAGGATCATCCTGCGTGTCCCATCCCACCAGGCCGGCGTCAAGATCTGACAACGGGTACTTTTCGACAAAATCTTCTTTTTTGGACCCTTTGCTCGATTTGCGGGTGAGGTGCTTCTCCAGGTCGGTGCCGATTTCGTCGTCTTTTGCGGGCTCTTGGTCTTCGCGAGTCTGTGGGAGGGTTAGGAGTTGATGGCTGAGGAAGGGAAGGTTGTGTACATGGTGGTCGACCGTGACTTCTATGCTCTTCTCAAAATCTAGTTCCGTGTGTGAGGTGGCGCTCGATGGGAGCTCTTTGTCATTTCGTATGGACATGTTGATCCTGCAAGGCTTGACGCCGGGGTATTTGCTCGAAGGACGGCGGTGTGAATATCAAGTCAACCCGGAGGTATTGCTGTTCGTTGCTCTACTGTCTTGGGATCCAGGTCGCTCATATATTGTGCAACACAGAGTCATTACTGTAAGGCATCCAAGAATTGCATGTGGAGTCCACGGGTGGAGCAGCAGCAGCAGGCGGCTGTGCCGATATGGCCGACAAACTCCGACACACAAGAAGCAGGGTTTGCTACGAAATGTGCCATGTGGCTTGCGACTTACTTCCGAGCTCGGGGGTCGGAGTCTACGAACGCGCGAAAGCGCGAAGGTGCGATCAGGGGCCTAGAGCGCGGGATGTGGTCTCGTACACGCCTTTTACCCTTTAGTCCGCAACCGAAGCTCATCTCGCGTTGCATGCATGACAACAAGATGGATGGATGCGTTGCGTGGTAGAGGCTTCTACACACCGATGAGTGTCTTGTACCAGTGGGTGACGCGATGATGGAAAGCGGCCTGAAGACTCGCCTGTCTCACCGGCGATATCAGCCTTGCTAACCTCGCTGAGTAAGATATCGTATTGTGACTCTGCATACTTGTTCGTATCTCTCAAACTTTACCTTCTTGGGCTTAGTGCGACGTTGTGTGCGATTCTGCAGACAGTGTTGTGTCGCCCCAATTCTGTTGAGTATCTCCTTGGGAAGGGGTCCTCGTTGCTTTTCATCTCTTCCTCATTATGACTTCGATTGTTCTCAACGGCGGCAGGGCAGTAAAAGCATTCGGTCCTACCGCATCTGCCCTTTCGAAGAATCCATTGCTCTTGCGGCGCACGTGATCATGATACAGCACTGCCATATCACGATAGAGAGGCAAAGAGGATCCCAACTGATACTCTGCTTCTGTAGATGTGTAGATTGCGCATTGAGGCAATAAGTCGATACGGAAGAACCAGGGAATTTGATTGTACTTGTAGGCCACGCTGCTCTCCACTCGTTGCCGCGCACTTCCGCGCCGCAGTACTGCATGCTCAGATGTCCTCACAATATCGCACCGATCATCGCAACGTACACCGGAAGTGAGTCATTTCTAAATTTGTTCACTGATGAAACTTTTGTTGCTACATAGTATTGCCCTCCTGCTCACAAAAGTGAATTACACACGTGTTGCGGTGTGCATAGGATGTGAAAGACTTCAAAGAGCATGTCAAAAGGCCGCCGACACCTACGAGTAACCGATAATCAGCCTGTTCTATGCTGGGCGAATTCCACCCGTTTTATGATTCCAGAACGCCATGCGGCGCCCTGCGCATTCACGCGCTGTACATTACAGTACCCTAACCGCTCAGCAGGTCCTTAACACTCATGCCGCGAGCTCCTTTCCCTGGCCAGCTCCTACGGTCAGCAGAGTTCAGCATCATCAACGCTTCCGTGGCGATCTGATCTTCACGATCTGTTTGAGGTCTCAACGCAGGTGATGTCAGGGAGAAGTTTGACGTGCTGTGTGCTGAGCCCGGAGCTGGAAGAGATCCTGTACTTGGAGGTCCATTGTGAAAGGGGTTGCTGAACACCGCAGCCGAAGGAGTCTGCGAGGCCTGCGCACTGAATGCCGGCGAAGCAGTCAAAGAAGGAGACGCTACAGATGCCAGGGAGTAGCGGTGTGGGTCGGAAGGCTGGAGTGCCGGCGAAGGGTTAGCGGAATAATAGTTGCAGTCTTGAGGGAGCATAGCAGGAGAAGTTGTGTTGGAGTGCGAGTACACGCTCTCCCTGTCAAAAGGATTGATAACTGGTGAGACTGTCGCGAAGTGGTAGGTCGACTTTGGAATCGAGGTGGGCACGTCAGTAGTGGGCGATACAAAATCCTGCATCTCCTCGTCCTCGTCGTCTTCTTCGTCTTCGTCAAGCTCTTCCATCGCCCTTCGAAGAGGAGGCGGCGCAAGATCCGAGGCAGTAATCGATGGCGAGTCGTATCGTGCCTGGTTGGCCGCTTTCAGGTCGGCAACACATTGCTCGAGATAGCGCATGTACTCGATCGAAGCCTGCAAACGATTAGCAAAATGGCATGTAGAATAGGAAGCAAAATCACGCACCTGCAAGATCGCCAGCTTGTGCATCTCCTGACCCCTACACGCGGGGATCATGTCCTTAAGAACTCCGAATTCCTCGTTCATTTTCGACCTTCGTCTTCGCTCGATCAAGCTGTGTGCGGTCTTCCGTGCAACCTTGCGCCCTGCAGCTGTGGTGTTGGCATGTTTCCTCTTGCCCCCAGCAGCTTTCTCTGCCGGCGCTTTCGCATCGTGCTTCTCGGGCTGCGGTTTCAGTAGTTCCTGGGCGTCCTTGGGCTTCATTTGTATGATCTTGCGTGATCTTGTTGGTGGAGGTGGAAGCGAGTAGTCATCTTTGGTGATGACGCTGTCCTGTTGGGAGTTCGGGCTCGAACGTTTGCGACTTTGGCTGGGTTTCTTGGTAGTAAGGGGCGAGGCGGGCGAAGGTGGTCGATATGACGAGTCTGAAGCGGTTTCGGATAGTCCAGATGAGCTGGCGACACTCCCTCTACCGTTCAGAGCTGCTGGAGGTAGCGTGAAGCCACCCTCAAGCTGCGGAGCATTTGCGCAGCTCTTGCCGGTGATGTCAGTGGAGGGTTGCGGCGTTGGCGGGAAGTTAGGGCGTGGCATTGTGGTGCTGGTAGAACTCATAGGACAGTCCTTAGCCATCGTCCAATTTATGTGAAAAGGAAAGAACCGAACGGGAGAGGGGAGAGAGATAGAAGGGATGGACAGAAGGTAACATTATCACGGGCAAGGTGTCGCGTGGGCACTTGTCGCAGTCGAGGAAGTCGAGCACACGCGTGCCGGGTCTTAGCGCTGTGATTGGCCCGTTTCACATCGGATTGCGCCTCGAATGAGAGTGAGCATGACGAAAGCGTGGGCGCTGTGAGCACCAGGCTGGCTCAAGCGTTCGAGGGGCTGAGCTGGTGGGTACGCATTGGGTAGTTTCATGCCACCTGTCTCAAGACTTCCAGTGCCTATTCGTTGAGCACGTGCGTGGTTCTCTGCTTGTCTGGCGGCATTTCTGAAAATGCTTAGCCATGCCAAATAGCGCTGCCGCGAGAGTCGACCATCAATTGCAAATGAAGAAGGTGGGATGGCGCGGGCAAACACTGCGGGTGAGTAGATGTTTGTTAGCGTGGTGTTGATGGAGGAAGTGGAGCTGCTCCAATCCTGCGTGCTGACTAAACCCCCCATTATCTGGGGAAGCTGCTCAATTGGGAAGTATGCAAACATCGATGAAGCCAACTGCAGCAGTGGGCAGTCTTGAAAAGAGCTTATTGTCATCTGTACCGGCTCTTGCTAGATCGCGTGCACTCGAAATTCTTGAGATACAAAAGCGAACGATGTGACAAGATGAGACCCCACGGTATTATCGATGAGTATCGCTCACATTTGCAGTCACTGCGTATAATATGTCCAAACTGGTTGCGTGCCTCTTTATTAGTTGCTATAGTAATTGCAAATCTGAGATGGACGCACGACAGAACGATCCCACAAAGAAATCGCTCAAAGCCCATACCCGCATCGCCATATACTCCCAGACTGGTTGCGTACCTCTCTTACGATCAGGGCGGCACGACGAGATGGGGCCATGAGAAATCGTGCAGAGACAGACCTGGAGACAGGTCGCTCACACCGTTGACAATTACATCCTAGATCTTAGGGATGAAGCCTCGAAATTGCCGCATGGCAACGCATATGGGTTTACTTATCCCGCAAAGGACGCATATCTTCACACTCGACGGAGCCTTGATGGGTAAAAAAAAAGGCCCATTCTCGATGCAAGAGCAGCCTCCCGTATCCTTACGTGCCGTTCTTTCCCATCCAAACTCTTTACTCGATCTTCCCAAAAACCCTCTCTAGTAGCTCGTGTGCGAAAGCCTCCGTTCCTGGACTATTTGTACACCAGCTCACTCTGTTTCCCCTCCTACTGTCTCCCCACCATCCTGCATCTCCCACCACCTCGTCATCTAATTCAGTCGTCCGCTCCGTCACCGGCCTGCCCCTCCGATCAACAATACAACACCCCCTCGTCCACTGTCCGGCTGTTTCAATCCTCACATCTTCGGTCTTGAACTCCCATCCCGAGCGGGTTGTATTCAAGGCGTACCATATGCACAGCGGGTCATGGAGTTGGAGACCGAGCTTGGAGGCGTCTTGGTTGGGATTCAGGGAGAGGAGTTTCTTGAATGTAGTGAGCAGAAAAAGTGTGGACCAGTCTGTGAGAGGGGAGTTAATGAGGGACGAGTGGGTCGTGTGGGTAGTGTAGAGCGATTGTGGGAGCATGTGTTGCTCTGTTGTGTCTGTTGCTGTTAGCTTTGTTACTAGAATGTGACGAAGAGGGAAGGTACCAAGTGGGAATAGCTTCAGCTTCAGTGGACGGGACAGCTTCTCGGGGTATGGCGGGAGCTGGCCCTTACCGCTTAGGGTTGGGGGCATAGTCGTTTGTGGGTTGGGATTGGTTAAGGCGAAGACGCGAGCGCTGGCTACACTGTCTGCGTACGTGTTGAACTCGGCACCAGGTGTCATCTAGTTTATTTCATTCAGCTTTCTGCGCGTTGTGTTGTCGGGTTGCTTTGTAGGTCCAAAGTGTGGAGCGGATATGTTCATGGCTTCTGGCATGTACAACAGTTCCACAGGAGGAGGCTACCCATGCAAGAGTAGCTTCAGGACCGTGTTGCAGCAAATGGACGAAGAAAGTTGGAATAAGACTTACGTTCCCGGGTGCATCGATTGCACCACCCATGACAACGACTTCCTTTACCCTCAGGAAAGTCTCAGGATCCTTAGCAGCCGCCAGAGCAAGGTTCGTAAGCGGACCAACAGCTACGATGGTGATCGTGTCCGGCTCATTGTCCCGCAGCAGCTCAAGCATTTGCTCATGAGCAGGCTTTAGAGATGGCTCAAAAAGCGAATGTTGATCCTTGACAGCTTGCAGCTCAGCTGCATCCTCAGGGGACAGATTCTCTGGAATAGGCTTGAAGAGGGACCTCCATGTTTCTGCAGGGCTGAGGTGAGGATGGCTGTTGTGGATACCTCCGAGCCCGTCAATACCATGGAAGAAGTCCGCGACCATCATATGCTCTGCCAAAGGCTTAGTAGCTCCGACAGCGACGATTGGTTTCCGCATATCCAGGGTCTCAAAGCCCTTCGGTCTGCCTTGGCTCTCCCGCCATGCTCTCTCTTTTTCAATATAGTGGAACAACGTTACAACGTTTCTCAGACAGCTGTCAGGCAGTCAGCGACAGCTTGGTTGAAGTTTCATGCAAGTGCTGTGCGGCTCAAGCTACTGCGGCCTCCTGAAACATGGTGTGACCTGAAAGCCGGACAAGCACATGCCTTTGAACATCGACGTTGCCAAACGTCAAACTCAGCATGAGAATATCCAACTCATCTGGCTTCGCCGAAAAGGCAAGAAGCATAGCGATGACATCGTCAACGCCCTGAGTACTTATCAGCAGGAGCTTCCCAGATTCACTATAGCTACCCCGCTATTGGACTCACAGGGTCTGTGTCTATGATAACTTTGTTGGGTGCCATTTTGTCTACCGTCTATATTGGAAAATCAAAAAAGGAACGTCGTGGTACTTGCACAGGGGAGAAGCTGCAGGGCCTTGATAATGTAGAGGCACGTGGAAGGCTACTATCGGCAACCGATTAGCTAACAGGTCGGAGGTCTGACTCGATGTCAAACCCCGTAAGGCAGGTGAACGCAGGATGAGCGGAGGGTTCCGATCTCCGCATTGTGCTTTGTGGAGCTCATGACGTGGGTCCGGGGCCCGGGCTATGTGTCCACAAAGCGAACAATGCTGCTGTTGCTCTTGTTGAGCCGCTGATGCATTGCATTGATGGTTGTTAACATTGCTAGTACTCTGTAAAATTGGGCATGATGATCCAATGTCGCGATTGCCCGTTCAATTGCTAAACAAACGCCGCTTCCATAATCTACGCGTGCTCCGTAGCCCGCAGACCTCTCACATGCGCTCAAATGCTTTTGACCGTATTCTTCCCTTCATTGCCCGGCCTCTGGGCGCTGGAACATCTTCATATGCGTCGTTGTACTAAGCTTGATATAGTATATAGCCTGGCCTGCAGCCGAACGCTGAAACGTGAAGATATCGTATATGCCAAAGGTCGTGTGATCTAGTAGACCTTCTTCTTCTCGTCGACGGAGAACTGACCAGGGCCCATATTGACCAGAAGGAGCAATCCACCACTACATAATGATTAGCGCTTAGAAAACATGTTAAGCATCTGAAACTTACACAATCGACAGGATCTGGAAGAAGTCGTACTTTGCGAAGTCCTTGTGGGGGTGGTGGGGGTGCAGGGTCCACCAGTTATTGACGTAAAGGTTGAATATGCTGAGAATGAGTACCAGCATGATTGCAGAGAACTTGGCCTTGAAGCCAACAACAACCATAACGCACGCGATCAGACCGAGCAGGCTAGCCATGATCCTCCAGAAGCCCCAGTCGCCGCGAAAAACGAAGCCAACAAAGAGGAAGATGAGAAGAACACGTCCAGCGAGCTGGAAGTACATCTTCTTGTCCTTCTCGTCAAGCTGGGGAAGGCCGGCGGGGGCGAACTTCTTGCGAACCCAGGAGTCGGACAGAACCATCATCAGACCGCCCATAACCGAGAGGTTGCGGAGGAAGAAGTTCAGGTCAAAGACCAGACCGTATCCGATACCCTGCATGACCACAACGCTCATGAGACCAGCTACAGCGTATTCCGAGTGTTTCCGTGCGATGACCATAATCGAGCATACTGTCATTGCGACTACGTTGACGATGAGGAATGCGTGAGTGAAGCCGTTCCAGACTAAAGGGTGGAAACGTCAGCAATTGATCAAGTGAGTTTCCGCAGGGCTTGTAGGTAGCGTACTGTGTCGATAATCGTGGAGGTATGTGAGCTGGTCGCTCCATTGTGTCAGAATGCGCAGCGCATCCTCAAGGAAAGTGACAACGATCAAGAACCGGCCGATGGCTGGGAGGTATCTATACAGGTCAATATTAGCTCTATTGTCACGCGTAGGACTCGTCGTCGCCGCAGTTCCGCGCCGCGAGCCCCCGGACCTTCATGGCCACTCACGGCTTGATCGGATCCGACAGCGTGTCCAAGAAGTCCTCAATCTTGTTCGTCTGCTCCCGGAGCTGATCGAGCGGACTCGGGTCATTCGTGGTGCCATCGTTCCGTCCAGCATTGCCGAAGGGGCTCTGATTTCCCAGGTGGTAACCCGCTGTGCCCCGTATTTGCGCCATGGCTGCGGTCGAAAGCAAAAGAGAGATACAGATTGAGGAGGCAAGGAGTGGCGCGGCGTGGGCAGATATGAATGATGTGAAGCTCTTCCGTCAGAGGACAGGTGTCGCTCGCCAAGAGGGGCTAGTACCTCTCACCCTAGATCTGCACCCAGAAAGCTTGGTGAGACAATCCTTTGTGCTGTAGAGTGTTATTCTAGAGCCCTTCTGTAGCTGCACGTCCCTCTTTTGCGTATTTCTGCGCTAATGCGCAGTTTCGAGTTTTGGAAACGTGTGCTGTAATTCTTGCTGAAACGCGGATTGAAGCTGTTCGGTACCTTTCGACTCGCCGAGGTCCGCGAACCTGGAGGTCCAGGAATGTCAAGTCCTTTAAGAACGCGAAGAATGTGATTTGCCCACATTAAGCCATAGGTGAATGCTGATTGAGCACTTAGCTGAATCAGTTCATTAGTTGCAGCTTCGATTTCGCCGTTTATGATGTCAGCGCGATAACTAGGGCAGGTGCTTTAGAATCATGTTCGCCGCACTGTCATACGGAAATGTGAGCTCCGATTTTTCAATTTGGGTTTTTTGATGGCCAAGCTATCGCGGAGTAGATTGGCTGATTCTGGATTGAGCAAGATGAAAGAACACATGATATTTGTAAAGCGCGTAGCTGATCACTGCAGGTATCGAAATGATCAAGATTCCAATGCCAATTTTTGCGAAACCTCGCTGTTGATATCTCACAAATGCTTTACAAAACACGTGACCTTCCCTCAGCTGTACTCTTGCACTCGTAGTAGTGCAGAAGCCGGTCGAGCTGGGGCTGCATGGAGGTGTTGACCTCTGATTGCACCAAGTGCCGCGCGGGGAAAGGTTGAAAGACGGCGCGATCGTCCAATTTGCCTACTGTGCAGTGTGAACTGAGAGCCTGGTGTGAAGCTTACGCTCACATGACAGGCCAGTCAGAGTCCTTCTCAGTGGTAGTGAAAGGCTCAGAGAGGATGCCGTAGCGCGAGCTCGAGATGGGAGCGCGGCTCTCAGTCTTCTTGACCTGGGGAGCCTGCGCAACCTTGACGGCCTGGACAGCAGCGGCGCCGGAAGTGTGTGCCTCCTCGTTGACCATGGCTGCCTTCTGCTTCTTGCCACTCTTGGGTATAGTGGTCCAGGCCGAGTCGTCCTCCATAGCCAACCTCAGCTGCTCCTCCTCGGAAGGCAGACCATTGTAGTTGCCACCGTTGGCAGTGTCAGGCGAGTTGTCGGCTCCATTGGTTGCAATGGAGCTAGCAGTAGAAGCACCGTCGAAGGTGTCAAGAAGCTGGCCGGTAGAAGCGGCGGGAGCCTGGACAGCACCGCCGGAAGACTGGCCGGCCCAGGGGTTGTTGGAAGGTAGCTTAGCGGAGACACCGTTCTTTGCGGGCTCTCCACGAGCTTCACGAGCGGTGCGGCGCTGCTTCTCGAGGAGCACCTGGCGCGCGTTCTCATCCTCCTCACGCTGAGCCTTCTCTGCCTCCTTCTTCTGGCGGTTCTGGCGCTGCTTCTTGGTCTCCTGAGGAGTCTCGACCTTCTGTGCCCTGGGCTTGGAGGTCTTTGTGGGCTTGTCAGAGGTCTTGATGTTCAGTACGTTGGCGACGGAGGCGGCAGAGGGGAGCATGTCAGAGACATCCTTGCCACTGGGGATCTTCGGGGCAGCGCGAACAGGTGAGGCAGACAAGGAGTCGTCGCTGGCAGGAGCACCAGCGGTGGCGGCGTCGAACTCGGCCTTGATCTTGTCGCCGGCCTCCTGGACAGTTTCCTGAACTGACTTCTTGCGAGGAGCCTTGGCCTTGGCCTGCTTCTTCGCCTGTTTCGCAACTGCCTTTGGCTTGCTGTCCGAATCTTCCCAGTCCACTGCCTTCGAGCTAGTGGTTGTCTTGTTGGCTGTAGAGCGGCCTCTAGTGTCGCCCGTGAGCTTCGGGCCGTAGTAAAAGTAGCCGGCGGCCAGAATGGCCAGGAAGGTGGCCCAGCTCATCCACGACTGCATCTTGTCGAGGGGATGCGGTCAGGCAGATACGGTGGCGAAGCGAAGTGGGAGCCTGGAATATAGCTTGATGCGACTGCCAAGAGCTGTTGCAATGTTGCGGACGTGTCCAATTGTTCGAGTGGGAAGCTTGGTGAAAGCCAATCAGCCCTTATGTAAGGTAATGAACCTGAGCTGTCGGTGAGGGGGCGCGCGATTGACGATAGTGTGTCGAGCACTTCGTTAGTTGCACAGCCCACAGATGCACGGCCGACAAGAAAGGGATTGGTAAGGTGGCCGTCTGCTTCAAGAAGCTGCTGATGCTTCCTAATGACAGGCGTGGAAGCTAAGATACGTGACTAATCTGGATCGCGTGTGCAGTCCAGATACGTGTCGCGAAAGAAGGACAGGTCGATAGGGTGTGAGAGAGTGGTGATGTTGTGGAGGGAAGGAGCTCGGAGGTGATGTTGAGTGTGGTGCTTGCCCGTTTGGTAAACGCTATTAGCCAGGGTTCACGAGCGGCGTCACCCTCGGCCGTCTACCACGGATGCAGTGCTTCAGCGACTTTAATATTGCATTTGGGTTAGGCACATGCGCCTCTGAATATTTGTCTCACATCCAAAGGAGCCATTGTTCACTCCCTCCCCTGTGTAGCAGCTGGTGCAGCTGCTTCCCATGTTGGAGCCTCTCGAGACCTCCGAAGAGGCCACCTTGCGATGGTCGATACGTTTTTATCTCCGTGCTCGCTCGACTCGTGTCACTTCTGACCAGTCAGTATCGCGCTCAATGAACAAGTAGAACGACGAGGATGACAGCCCTGTGCTGCGTTCAAACCAGTTTTTCAAGCCATTGAGTGTTGCAATGAATTACCCCAAAGTTACACGATGTCTCGAGGAAATAACGATCAAGCCTTGGTTTCCCTGGCGCCATCTCCCTTTCCAGTCGACCGCTCGCTGATCAGACCTCAGGGGTTATTCAACCAGCGACTATTATTGGACCCTTCTCAACAAGTATATGCTGGCGAGGGAGAGCTTGAGGGTATGTGTCCTGCGTCGACGGCCCGGCCGGAGCTATACAAGTCTGGCTCGAGTAACAGCGTAACGGTCAAACGACGTTTGATCGCCACAGATGCACGAACCCGCCACCCGCTACACGACCCAGGCTACGTCTAATGATGACATCCGCGAAGCATAGTCGAACTGCCGAAGCTTCAAAGCAGAAACCATGGACTGTGTGGAGGAAACAATACCATGATCATTATCGAAGATGTGGACCTCTCAACTAACAAGTATGTGAGGAGCAACAGCACCAGTGTGACTCTATCCCGTCATGACTTCATAAAGGACGCCTGCAAATGCATCGACTGCCTCAACGCCAAACCCTGAACCAAATACATCAACTCAACACCTCTTCAACATGAGCAGCCCCTCCCCGGCATCGTCCTCCGCCTTCCTCTTTCCCTTCGGGCTCCCGTCACTCCCTTCACTCTCGCTTCGACTCATAGGCGGCGTGGCCTGCCTTGTTATCCCCCCAGTAGTCACCAGCCCCGCCTGGCTCTGATACAGATTCTGATGGCCTTGCTTGAGCCCCTCGCCCCGCTCCAGACTATGCTGGAGGTTCATCTGCGCCTGCTTCTGCTCCTGCTTCTGCGCCTGGATTTGCGCAAGACCCTGAGCTAGCGTCTGCTGCCGGAAGACCTTAGCTTGTTGTTGCTGGGTGTGCACTTGCAGTGCGGTGTTGCGCTGCGCGAGTTGCATCTGTCGTGCGATATCTCCCAGCCCGGGGCCGACGATGTTGCGGTCGCCGATGATGGTCGCGCCGCAGTTGACGGTGATGTTTACGTTCAGACCGCCTCTCCTCCCCTTGGTTCTGCTCATCGAAGGGTTTGTGACGGGGCCCTGCGGCGGCGAAGGTATTGGTGGTGTTTGCGGTGCGGTGGGATCTGACGGGATCGTATCGCCGGAAAGTATTGTCGCGACGAGGTTTGCTATCCGCACGCTCTCCATTTGCGCGATGGAGACGATGTTCCCATTTCCTCGGATCTGGGTCGCAGCGTTGATGGTGATTTCTGGCGTCTCGTCTTCGCTATCTTCCCTTTCTTCTGCTTCGGACTCGTACGACGACATGCTGCATGTTTGTGCTTCGGGATCGACGACCATATGGTAAGCGGGTGGTGCTGACATGTCACTCTCCTCAATATGCTCTCGTGGATCCGTGGAAGATGGATTTCGGTAAGATGATAAGATAGCTCGCAGTTTTGCGTTCTGCAATGCAGGACTCCGCCACGGATCCATTTCCTGATATATCCTCGCAAGGCTGCCGGCTGCGCTGTCGATCGGGTGCTGTGCGTGCTGTGGGGTATCGTAATGATAAGGTGTGTCGTGATGATGGGTTTAGGTGTGCTTGTCTCCCTCCATGCTGGTTACACAACTTTGCGACCACGAAAACGGGAAAAATTCTCTACCGGGACGTTTTCGGCTTCCTAATAAGCTGGCTTCTGGTGGACTGGCTCCTTACGTAGATGTTTTGGCGGCGGCCGCATCCGGTTGCCTTACAGGCTCTGGTGTCAAAGTCGAACGAGCATGGTTTTGGGCCGGCAGTTGGTAGACGAAGTGCAAGTGTCTGGACACACCATCAGCATACCACATCTGATATGCACCGGCGATACTCACAATACGATTCAGACCCTAAGCTTCAGCCTAGCAGACAATAAAACAAATTTTTAACAGACAACAATACCAGCATTCACAACCAGCAGACTTTGCTCTCGCATCGGCGGATATCGCCCCCATATACACCACTACCCTCCACCAGACTCGCCACACCCGCGTCTCACTCACCGATCACCCACTCGGTATTGACGCGCCCATGAAACATGGACACAATAGATACCAACATGGGTCGCAGCCATACGGGCCGATATCTTGCTATTGTGGACAATAAGTGCTGCGGGCGCTAGCCCCATCGGCACACCCGTAATACATGGGTGTACTACACCGCGAATCGCTGATGTTCGGAATCGTCTCCCGAAGTTTTGCGCGAATGACTTGCATTGTGAGTCGTGTGAAGTAATGCTCAGGCGCTAGACGTTGCTATTGTTCCTTGTTATCGACGGTGTAATCACGACAGTCCTCATCATTTCGCCATCGTGCGTTTGTGCTGTGCGACGCATATCCTGCCCATCACTCTCTTGGGTCACATCGCATACAATAATTAAGCAATGCCTCTTTTGCTACATGCCCGGAGAATCAGATCCTTGCAGTCTGCGCCAGCCTCGCCGGGTCTTGAATCAGGCAGGTCTAGTGCTTGCTGCATTTTCGAAATGTGGAGTCGTTGATCGGATGCATATCACTGAGCCATAGTTGCTGGTAGGTATGATTATTCAAAGTAAGGTTTTGCTATTGTTCGTGGCTATTGTGGGCTCGGAAAGTGATGGCACCGTACTGCCCGTGTTGCGGTCATGATTCGCAGGTCACGAACTGAGTCAACAGGACTGATGTGGTGACATGCATTAATCATCCGGCCAATCGTGGTGCTACATAAGAGATGCGGCAGTTGATTAACTCGGATGGCGGAATCTGTTGGTATTGTTGTGGTAGATGGCTTTGCACTGCGCGACGACCAGTCAAGGAAGCGCTTTGCGACCGTGATCAACCTGGCGCAAAGTGTCATATGAAGTGCAGGTATCGCTGCCTATGGAGACACTCGGATTGTCCTTCATCCTGCAACAACCATTGTCCCTACTTCCCGCAGTCCTCCGTTCCATTCCTCCGGTCGTGGTGTCTGACACGCAATCTATCAAACATCCAGGACGCCGCGCTGGTAAATGCTACAAAGACAAAAGACACAAGTCCGGCCTAGGATGGATTACACTGTGGTAGGTGCATGTCTCATGCACACAAAACTTCAATGATGGCTCGGTTGACAAGACTTCTACCGTTGCGGCCGGTACTGCGAAGCTTCGTGATACGGGCGGTCGTTGAAGAACAGATTTTCTGACCACGGCGGGAGTTTCTTGTCCCGTTCGTACAGGTAGCCACAATTGTGACAGAGGGTGCGTGGGCCTCGTGGCCCGTCTCGTACAGCCCAAACGGCGGTACCCCAGACGTAGCAATGTGCGCATCGCCATGTCTGTCGCTCTCTGCACGCGCATGTTAGCTGATGCGGAAGTCAGTATTGCAGATGAATACGCACCCTTCCTGAAGACCACCGCCCTCCCCTCCATAGCCGGATCCTGCGCCAGGCGTGTCTCGCCCAACAGGACTCAAGCTCCTGAACCTTCTCTTCTTCTTGCTTCGCTCGCCACGACCCATGTTCTCTTGCTGCTCAATGTTGCTGAAGAACTCGTTCTGTGGCGTGCCTGACATGTTTGCTGTCGAAGAGAAGCGGGCTGTTTCTCTTCGCAGTCTCCTAATTTGCCTCTCACGATCACCCTCGCGCTTCTCAATCTCTTCCTGCGACAGCATCTCGACCTTGGGCTCCCACTCGTCGCACAGATGCTCGTGGTCATACCTCCAACCCGCACCTATTGAAGGCTCAACGGCATCGTTGTCGATCTCACCGTCGCCGACAAGTCCGCCGTTTTCGCACGCTTCTTTTTTGAGCCTCAATACAGCCTCATAGACGGCGTGGGTCATCGAAGATACCCACTCACCTGACAGGCCAAGGTCAGCACATGTGACTTGCGCGAACATCTCAGCGAAACCTGGGGGATGCAACAGTGACCACTCGAATTTATCGGTGTACAGGCGGTTCATCAGGTTGATGTTCAGTGTGACTATGCAGCGATAGGTGTCATCTGGGTTGTGGAGCTCTTCAGATGGCAATGCTGTTGCGGACGCCGAGATGCCGTTCGGTATGGCTACAGGTGCAGGTGTATTCGCACCATTTGTCAGGGGTGTCGAAGCACCGTTGGTGGGAGCCAGAGCTGGGGTAGAAATCCCGTCCCGAGTGCCAGGAAGCAGCGTTGGCTTCGCCGCAGCACCCTGAATAGATGGCGCAGCAGTCGAGTGAAAGAGAGGATGCAGTGCCACTCCAGCATACTCCTCTAGCTGCTGCCGTATCTGACCTGCAATATTGTAGATGATCTGGGGCTTGCGGTCTGCAGGCAAATCGAGCTCGTCTACGAACTGCTTCGCAAATTGATCTGGCGTCATCAGAGCCTCGTGGAGGTTCCACAAGAACGAGTCTTTCAATCGGTACGCTGGCGTGACGTCTGGCTGCTTGTATGCTGGCAGGCTCTCGTTGATGCCGAAGTCGCGCGCATTCGAGGGAGTGGGCAGCGGCGCCTCTGGTCGAAACGGCTGGACGTCCATGTCGATTCTGATGGGGATAAGGGTCACAGGGAGTGCAGACTGCACCTGTACTTGCCTCTCCGTCCTGCATTCTCAGTCAGTCGACGGCTCTAACTGTCTAGCTGTATGTGCACTTACAAAGTCCGCTTAGGCCTTCCCATCCAATCTCTCCAGATGCCTTGAAGCTCGACAGGTGCTGTGAGCTCCTGGCCGAGCGCTGCTATGTGCGCCGTCTGGTCCAGATTCGTGGCAGCGTCCCTTTGCAAGCTGCGCAGGCCGGTTGCGCGCCTTGGGCGGTCGCTGTCCTCGAAATCGTCATCGTCATAGGCGTCCTCGGCGTAGCTGAGCACGGCAGTTCCACGTTTCGTCACGCGCGGCGCAGGGAGGGTGTTCGCGGCCGGCACAATTGGAGACATGAGCGAATTGCCGTGGGATCGGAGTCGCGGCGCATAGCTAGACATGAACGCCTGTGGCGGCGCCGTTTTTCCAGTTGTGGTGAACATGACTGCTGGGGTGCCCGACGAGATGTATGCGAAAGGTGTTGAAGCTCAGAAGAGCCGGCGAGCGGCAGACGCGTCGCAAACGTTGCGGGTCGTGATTGATGGTGCCTGAGTGCGCAAAAAGCGTCAGAAAAGAGGCCGAGAATCAGATTCACGTGTTTCCTCCCCTTGCCTAATGCGCTGGTCCGGTTCCTGAG
This sequence comes from Didymella exigua CBS 183.55, assembly GCF_010094145.1. Classification (NCBI taxonomy): domain Eukaryota; kingdom Fungi; phylum Ascomycota; class Dothideomycetes; order Pleosporales; family Didymellaceae; genus Didymella; species Didymella exigua. The sequence continues at coordinate 400,742 of NW_022984781.1, read as the reverse complement.
GTTTGTTTCGCGTGCCTTCCGATCAGCATGATGCAGGCGCGACCTGCGCATACTTCGCTAAGTCAGCATGCGCTAGTTCTTGAAGAAGCTAGTGCAAAGCTGCACCCTTCAACTTCCGACTTCGCGCCAGCCAGCTTCAACTGTGACAGATAGGTAGAGAAAGTCAGAGATTCACCGCGACGCTCCAGGTTCACAAGCTTTACCGCGAAGAGCCCCACATGACTGACTATTGTGCGGTGATGACTGTCAGGGCGAAGTTTACGAACCCCGATCTGATCCCCGGCTGATTGGCATCGAAGCGCAGCCTTGCCTTCACGTCTAGTAGAAGTCGTTGCTCTCCACTTTCGACTAGCGTTCTGTCTGAGTAGCAAGCAAGCTCGCGGAACATCCACACGAGCGTTTCATTACTCAATATCTCAAGTCGCATTAGGTCTCTGTATCTCTATCAGTCGGCAATGCCATTCTTTTCCGTAGGCTGCTCTGCTTGACCACGTGTTTTAATCATTCCCCTGGCAACATCGGACATGACCTATAACATCCACGGCCACAGCTCTATGCTTATCCAGGTAACTTGCGGTGGATGGGATCCGGAAATCCGCTTCCACACAATCCGTTCGCTGCTGGGCTCTTCGGTCTGATTCGCTGTCTCCACAATGCACTGTGGGTAGTCCCATTCACCTTGACTTCACGGTGTCCGGCTATTGTCTCACTGTGAAGCTTCTTCGCATTACGCAAGTTTTCAGGCCGCTGCACAACGTCAGCAGAGCTCCGTCATCGCTACACAACGCCTCTGAATTCTCGACTCCGAGAGAATACTTAAGTTGTCTCTATAATCTTCCAATAGAGACCATCGAAGCTCCAAAAAGACAACGGCAATAACATTCATTCAACAACAATACTCAGGCTGGTTCTGAACATTCACACTCCTTCAACTTTCAATTTCAACAAAATACGCTTTTGACAAGCACATCATTCAGCTTTCAATCACTTCCACTCTTTTCAAGAACTCTACATTCTCAACAACCGAATTAGCCACAATGTCTTCCACTATGAACAAGACCGCTCTCTTTGCCGCCTTGCTGGCCATGGCTTCCTCTGCCTCCGCTCACATGTTCATGAAGAGCCCGGTCCCATTCGAGGGTGCTAAAAAGGATCCGCTGGCTGGAGATGGCTCCAACTTCCCCTGCCAGGGTAGTGGCTACCAGATAACAGCCATGAACGACTGGGCTGTTGGCTCCAAGCAAACCCTTTCGTTCCCCGACGACCAGACCGCTGTTCACGGTGGTGGCTCCTGCCAGATCTCGGTCACCAAAGACGAGAAACCCACCAAGAATTCCGTGTGGAAAGTAATCCACTCTATTGAGGGTGGCTGCCCCTCCGATTCCACAGGCAACATCGATACTCAGGGTGGTACCGTCGGTACATACGACTTTGAGGTTCCCGCCGAGCTCCCTGAGGGCACCATGACCATGGCATGGACCTGGTTCAACCACGTCGGTAACCGTGAGATGTACATGAACTGTGCTCCCATTAAGGTCTCTGGCGGCACTGGTAAGGGCTTCGACAATCTTCCTGACATGGCCACGTGCAACATTGGCAATGGATGCTCGACAACCGAGGGCTCTGACTACACCTTCGCCAACCCCGGTAAATCTGTCGTCAAGCTTGGCAACGGTCCTTTTGCAGGGCTTGGTGGCGGCGCTGCTTCCGGAAGCGGTAGTATTGGCGGCTCTGGTTCTCCTATCCCGGCGCCCTCAGCTCCCGCCGCTCCCTCTACTCCAGCCCTCAAAGAGCCTACAACTCCCGCAGCCACTACGCCCAAGGCTCCTTCTACTGGCAGTTCGTCCTGTCCCGAAAACGGCGCCCTCCTCTGTAATGGCGAATCCCAGTTCGGCCTCTGCTCCAACGGTGCTGTCATATACCAGGTAAGTTTCTAAAGCTCCTATTCCCCCTCAATCTTCAAACACTAACACCTTGTCTAGCCCGTGGCTGCTGGCACAAAGTGCTCTGGCGGCAAGATCACTCGCCGCGAACTCCACCGCAACGCACGCTCTGCTATCCCCCCTTACTAGATGTATCTACCAATAGGGTGCGCGTGTTGAAAGGTTATGACGAGGACGAGACTTAGTTAGGGAGTTGCATTGCAGGCGTTGGAGTTCAGATTGGCATTAGTACTCGTTTGGCTATCTATTTTGCTTCTCCTCTAGATTGAATCGTCGGCTCTGTCTCTGCCTCTTGCTTGGTGCAGTGAGCAAGGTGGAGTTAGGCGTTTTGGACACATAGTCAGAATTTAGACGCATGCTTCGAGCATTGAATGTAATTCGTGACAACAGCTTATTTTCTAAGCGTGACACATGCACTGACATGCTGCACGATCTGTTTGCAGATTTCTCGTATGCCAAAGAGGCCAACGGAAGCAAAAAGACGACAGAGACGATTGCTGGTAAGCGCAAGCGCTGCTAAGACAATGAATAGTGAAAGTCCCATATATGTTGCACTTATAAGACAATCACTGGGTATTACCGAAACTACGGCTAAGCGGATCTCAACATCATGTCGTCCGACAAAGCTCGCATCGCCCAACCCAAAGCACAGTTGGTGCAAACGCAGTCCGCCTTGGCCGAGAAGAACGACACACTCAGAAGCTTTGAGTACAGACTCGCATCGGACGTTAAGCGAATTTGCGAACAGAACGCCGAGGTTATCAAGCTCAGGGAAGAGCTGATCGAAGCGAACAAGAACATGGATACGACTTCTACGTCCACGGAATCATCTGAAACTGCCGCAGGAGCATTGCAGAGAAGTGGTGGTTTTCGTAGCTAGGATCGTTTATTTATGGATAAGTGGGTGAGACACTGCGTCTTTTAAAGAAGGAGCGTAGCTATCAGTTGGGAAGGAAAGAACTATGTACTCGTCTCTACAGAAGGCGAAGTTCAAAAGCAACGAGGTCATCTTGAAACAATGCATACTGTCTCTTACTTCCGTCCACCTGATATCCTCTCCTCTTACGTATCTCCCTATCTTCGGTAGGCAATAGCGAGAGACTCAACAGACGTCACTATATATACCAATTGCTCCCTTCTGACTCTTGAAGCTCCTCAGTCTCTGTATAATACCAAACAACCGTACATACCAACTTCGACAGCCATCATGGACATCCACAAGCTCATCGACCAGGCCTTGGCTGCCCAGAACAACCACATCGCCGAACTCGAAGCGCAGTTGAAGCAAGCGCAAGCTGACATCGTTGGAAAGTACACGCAGATCGCTCGACTCGCCGATAACCTCAAGGCGTCTAAGAAAGAACTGGAACAGGTCCAAATCGCAGGGAGTGAACATTACTCAACTTATTGGAAATAACGTCTCCGTTTGGACTAGGTCATCGCAGAGATCGTCTTGAGACTTCGTACGCGGCACGAGCGTAACGACATATGTCTTGGCCAACTTGCTAACACTCTCAGCACCTGGCGAAACTCCTGTCCGTCAGTCGCGGAGTTCAGTACCGGATTGCAAAGGATGTGCGACAGCACGATGCAGCTTGCATCCACCGACTAGGTCTACCACACTGATTCCGATCTAAAGCAATTATGTGACAGTCAGCATCTCTGCGATCGCGACGTTGCTCACCACGTCATCCGGCTACATGCCAGCGAGCTTGGGACTAGAGGCTATGAACGCCGAGACCGACTAACATTTACACTTGGTGTATTGTCAGTTACTCTCTCACAGAATCTTCGTTGGTGGAACATGGGATTATCACCGAGGAGGAGTTCGGTACTTTGATTGGGGACGTAGCTGCTTCGGTCGTTGCGCATCTCATGGCCATCAATGAGGGCTTGATATTGTTGCGGCAAACGTAGCCGCTGTATATCGATGGAAAACTGCGCTGAGTTGATTGCTAGCTAGGAGGCGACCATATATACATGCCCTGAGACGTGCTAGTCCAAGGTAGTCAACTGAGGTGACGATCGAGGCCTGTCGGACCGACTTGCACCGCAACAGATATCTCAGATCGAAATAACCCCGACCCAGACATGTCAGTCAAAGATATGGTGCGTCATAAGCTTCAGGTTCCAGGCTAAAGGTTGAGATTAAATTCGAGGGTCGGCATCATGGAGAGTGTGGCGGTGAAAACTTTTTCGTAAGGGATGCGTGGTTGAGGCGAGCAATTGAGGTATGTCTTCACAAGTAAATCGGAATTGTAGTTTTATCTGTAGGTGAACTTCAACAAGTCCCCGATCGGCGCATAAACCACGCACGGATAGTCAGACACAAGGTTGTTAACCACGTTCACCCCGCTACTGCCATTACTTCCCAGTAACCCCAACTCCTTCCCGAGCGCGCTGCCCACTCTTGCCCACCCAACTCCACCAGCTGGATTCTTTGCAAAGCCCGCCCAAGTCTTCTGCATGAATGCGCTCAAGTCGATTTGCTGCGTCGCGACAGTGCCAAACTGGCTATTCGTTGGGTATGTACCAAAGACCTCAGGTATCTCAGATGTGTGATAGGCACCTGAGTTGGCGCGAAGACGGATGTGGTTGGGAAGGATGCATCGTATCGGTATCGGTAGGTTGTGTAGCCGTTCAAGGCTAGGAAAGAGGACAGAGTGCTCGTGGAGCATGTGAAGATCAGGTCGGTGACGATGCTATAACCGACGTGAGCTGAGACCGTTGAGGAGTAGAGTGTATAATATACCGGTCTGCGATCACGAAAAGATCTTCAATACCCTGTGCTGTGTACACCGCCAAGATACTCTGCCTGGCCTTCGGGTCTGTGGTGCCAACACTGGTCAGCGCGCCGTCGACGGCTGCAGTACCATTATTGAGACCCAGTACGGCGAAGAAGACACGGCCTTCGTTAAGGTTGGAGCCGAAGAATGTTGGCACGTTAGCGAACTTCCTCGTCAGGATACTGGTTCTGACATCGTCGATAGATGTACCATCACCGTCCACGGGCGGGAAATTCAGGCTGTTTACTTCGATAAATCTCTTGATTGCTGTTACGTCTACCTTCCTTAAGCATGTGACGTCCTTGCAGCCAAAGTTTGCAAGCACTTGCTTGTAGCTTGTCAGACCGTTGCCTGTGAAGACAGCGTTCTGACTTTCCAGGATAGCGGCTGAAAAGGGACGTGGGGACGGTGGATTAGCAAGGAGCTGCTTGACGGACTCGCCGCCTGCAGATTCGCCGAAGAGGGTCACACGAGTAGGGTCGCCTCCGAAGGCAGCAATGTTCTGTTGTACCCATTGCAATACAAAGCGCTGGTCGAGGAAGCCCGAGTTCTGGGAACCAAATGGGACCTCTGGCGAATTGGAGAAGCCGAAGACTGTGGTAGATCAGTAAGCAACCGTGTCCATTTGGAAAGGAGGAGGACGTACTGTTGGTACGGTAGTTGGTGGTGACTACCACAACATCCTGAGTGATAGCGAGGGAGCTGCCATCGTAGAATCCAAGACCCGCGGTCCCGAATTGGAGATTGCCCTAGAATTTTCAGGGCCTGCGTTCTCTGTGGAGCCCTTGAGTGCTTACACCGAATAGCCAGAACATAACGGCCTTCTTACTGTTAGGCGTCACACCTGGCGGAGTGTAGACATTGAGGTACAGACAATCCTCACTTTCTTCCGGAGCCGGTCCGTTGGGATTGTTGAAAAATTGCTTTGTTAGTGCCTGCGTCTGACTTGAGCCAGAGAACTGCTGGATGCACGCTGGCTTGACGGCCTGAGCCTGCAATGGCGCTGACCATGGAGATGCTGCTTCTGGCAGACTGAACCTTTCTGGTGGTGACTTCGCAAATGGCACTCCAAGGTAAGCATTTGCAGAGGCTGAAAGTGATGGCTGGTTGATGGGTTTCGTTGCTGTGCCTATGATCGTGCCAGCAGAGATTGTCACTGTTGGTTCTACAGCAGCCGGTGCAGCAAGACTTATGGCAGAGAAGATAAAGAGAGTAAACAGCAACTTGACAGAAGAATGAGTCATGGTGCCTGTATGATGATACGAGGCCGTTGAAGAGGAGGTACACCTGATTGCTCCTCATACCAAGCTGTACCTTTATGAATCCGTCCCATACTGGCTACATCCCACATCGCATACAACGTGCTAATGGGCTTTCATGAGATCCATCCACAAATTCTACCCTAGATCCGCAACATGGTCCGTAAAGTGCGTGTTTGGCGTGTCGATCCAGGGAGTAGTGCTAGACCTAAGCCTCTTTGGTATACCGGTACTTCTTCCTGTTTATTTCACTGCTGGCTTGATTCGACTAGTTGTCCTACCAATCGGCATCTCCCACGCTGCCTTGGTAGGTGAATTAAGCTTTCCCCGCAATATCATCAACGTATTTCCGTACAAGTTGGTGACGCTATGTTGATGCTTTTTGGTGTCTAAAGCACGCAAAGCTGGGCGTTGAAGGGCATTCCTTGAGCCAAAGGCATATGGCGTCAGTCATACCGAGGCAGACAAATGTGGCCGCGAAGTGGCTTTCTTTTTCGAGGTTTGCAAAGGTCGTACTGGACGAGATGGTGGACCCAGCAATGGACCTACGCCAATTCTACCAAGGCTTCTGGTGATGACATCACCTATACCGAGGATTAATGGATCGCCAAATACTAGACCTTGTCCCCGTGAGTCTCTCTTTCGATTGAGAGCTAGAATGAAAGGTCCTTTGTCGGTGCGCTGAAGTTGACAAGAGAGAGTGACGAAAGAATGCATGAGATATGAGGAGCGCTTTCCGCGCTGCCCCACCACGTCATCTTCGTCTTCCACAGCTTTCTCTCAACGCCACAACAACAACACCGACAACAGTTCTCCTTCTGCGAGTCTACGAGATATCCAAAAAAATATTGCCATGTCCGCCGAATCAACGCCGATCACAGCTGCACGCTTCGCCACCGCCCTCAACGACCTACCCATATCCTCTCTGTACGCAAAACACGCCGAGCTCACAAACAACATCACACACCTCGAAGCAAGCAACAAGCAGCTAGAAGACTTCGCCCGCGAGAACGATGATCGCGACTGTTACGAAGCGCTCCTCGAAAATCGACAGGTCATGAGGAACTTCAACGAGCGCATGAACTTGATCAGGAAAGAAGTCGAAGAGGTCCGTGGACTGCCATGGAGGCCGCAGCATGAGGGCGAGGTCAGGAAAGAAGAGGGTGATGTTGGCCTGAACGGTACGACGCCCACACAAAACAGGACAAACACGACTGCAAACGCGCCCCAGGCCGCGGAGGAACGGACAAATGGCAGTTCGGCACAGACTGCGGAAGACGAGGAGGGTGTATACCTTTGAGAGAGCAGATGTCTCGCCTGGATTATACCTGGAGCTAACAGATGGATGAAGCAACAGGACAAAGGATGGATTCTAATGAGCTCATGCACCTCGCTACGTTGTGCCTTGGCCAATAAGGCCAGATTATGCGCACCATCACTTTTCAGGGACCTGATTGAAAGATCAACCAGTTTGTAATATCGAAAAGCTGCAACCAAATGCTCCCGACTTCAATATGTATTAGGAGCAAGCAGCCACGACATGGCAACGAAGTGACTGGAGCCTCAGCTGCGGTCAGGCTGCGGTCTTGAGATGAGACAACATTGTTCATGGACCATTTCTACACAGACCTATATCGGTTGCTAAAACACGGTCACATAAGCGTTCTGTTCGCTGATCTGCCAGATCCTAGATCCACGGATCGAGCCACTTGCGAACCCCAGCAGCAGCAATTCAATACCCGTACATAGTACAAGATGAATGCTCACCAGGTTCCGGACTCCTCCACAAGCGAGTGTCTAATTCAGGAGTCGCAATTGAAGACCGCTTCATTCACAACGTTGCAAGCCTTCCCCAGGCCACCATGTCGACCTTGCTGCGACCAAGGGTGCGACGAAAGATCTATACGTCGTCTAGACCAGTCCACCGAGGAGAAAATAACTTTCATATGGAGCCTCGACTGCTCAGGCCAACAAGATCAGAACGGCAATATCGCGTTATAGGGACACTGTCCGATCGTCAAATGAATAGGATTACACGAGCTTTCGAGGAAAAGGTGCTCCGCACAGGTGCCTCATATGACAACAGTCTCATTAGCAGTGAAATTGATGGTCGCTTCTGGGTGATCATGTGGAATATTAAACAACACAAAGGCTCATCCGAGTACACATCAAACAATATTGGTGGACTCCTCAGGGACCTACAATAGAAAGCGCGCGTTCAGGAGTACTTTATTTTCGCATTTGACGATCTTCGACGGCAAGGCTTAATCGGTGAGGACGCAGTCCGACTAGGCATGGACTTGTCTCTCGAGAAACTCCTCTTACGAAACAGAGAAGGGCTGGATTTCGTAAGCAATATTTAAAACCTCAATCAGTGCATTGAGACCGGCTCAGTCTGTGGGCTCACAGGAGCGGGGTACACCATGCACTGTAAGCTTGGTTACAGCTTTTTCGACATACCACTTATTTGACTTGCGGATCTCGTTGTTCGATCCGATCCACAGTCAAGTCTGAAGAAGACATTGAGGCGCTTGAGTAGTACTCAGTTACTGGGGAAGCTCAGGCTCGATCTCGCCGAGGAGCTGAAACCTTTTGAGATGAGCAGCGTGCCCGATACCAACGAGTCATCAGACCCCTCCGACTTGAGGCCTCATGAAATCGGTTGCTTTCTGCCTAAAGGCGCTGACCTACAGGCGTGGGCGACAGAAGCAAAGGCGTACCACAAACATGTCACATGTCTGTACGAGACAATGTACGGCGCAGGTTCCCTGGGAGATACGTCGAATTTCTCCACCTGTTAGATATCTATGCTGTAGATCTAACGGCAATGATCCCATCAGAACCGGTAATAGAGTCTGGCGAGGTCAGCCCCTTCACGAACGCAGCGTCTCCCATATCATTGTTCGATGGAAGTCGACCGATCTTTGAATATGACTCTGACGAACACATCAACCCGTTCGACTTGAGTCTATGTACTGCACAGAACGATGGATTCTAGAGAGGGTGACATGTCCCTGAATCAACAAATTGTGCCGTAAGGATGATCAGGAAGCCCTCCATCATTTCCGTTTGGAGGGCACTGTTCTCGCCACACTACCTCACGTCAATGTTCATACTTGTTACAATCGTTACACGACTGGTCAATGCTAGTATCGTGGCTAAATGGTGCGAGCGTCGCCTACAAGCAGCACGAGCAAGTCTTCTCACTGGTCGGACAGGTACTAGATTTGGTACTATTCTCTTGCCTCGATCTGGACATCACTGTCGCCTCTCACGCAAAATAGCCCCCATGCGGCGTGGTCAGGGACTTCCCGAACACCCAAAGCATACTCTTTTAAAGCGAAGCAGTGCCCTCTACTACACCGGCGGCACTCACGGCACAGTACACCCACAGATCATTGGTTCCCCACTCATACGATCCTTCGATTGCCTCTCATCAAGCTCAAGTCGTCCCGAAATCGTGCCCAAGAAAAGCAAAATCACCACATCCAGCCTGAGGCTACCCTGCCTCACCCAAGAGCTTTAGCTTGTCTGCAAATGTGTATTGGTTCTGGCTGTACCATTAGTATTTAATCTATGTGAGCCAATGGCAATGCTCAGTGCGATCCTTCACAGCTTGACTGCTGCTTTAGGTTGGACTGCAAAGCTTAGCGGCGGGAATCCTGGCTGGTGCCGGGGTGCATGCAGGTGAAAGCAGGGGTCGTCGTTCACGCGCGCTGATTTGGCGCATGAGCTGCACGTGTGGTGCCGTTTTAGAAGCTCAATTGGAGTTCGTAATTTGGCATTCAACATGGCCAGAGGTGTTCCAATTGTTGCGTGCCTCCCATTTGAGGCCCGTGACACGTGCAAGTGTGTGGGGGCGCGACGAAAGGAGCGGCTACGGTGGTTACCCGGCGAGGCTGGAGCGGTCAAACTGTGGGCCTTGCAGAAGAAAGCAGGAAGGACTCGAAGGATCAAAATCAAGTGATCGATTCAACTCTCGAAATCATCGTCGTGAATACCGCAGCCCTTACCGCCTTATGCCCCGCGCATTCGGTTCGTGTGCTCTCACACCCTCCTCCCCCCCTCCCCCCCTTCTATCATCTACAATCACCATCGTCTAAGTAAGCATCGCCTCGCACAGCATCGCACAGAACCGGTCAACTCCCTACTGTCCACCTTCGTATCGCACACGCTTCTGCAAGGTTCCTGCGAGGTCCTGCCGGGTAAGCACGTACCTATCGAATGTCTGAGCCACGCTGCTCGAATTGGCCCTGGCGCAGCACGCCTAGGTAGCACCGCGGTGTGGCCCTCTAATTTTACGATTGGGCGCATGCATGGCCCACGCCAGCTAGTCTTGTAGGAACGTAACAAGGGTGTGTCGGGGCGCAAGCCACCCGCGTGGGCCGAGCGTAGGTGTGAACGGGTAAGCTGGAGGAGAATGGATGCGTGCCTGAGATCGCGATGAAGGGGGGAGGATGAAATTGCACGTGAGGCAGTGATGCGGTTTGATCAAGTTTGAGGACTGGCTCGATCATTGCTGCTCCAAGAGGATGAATGTGTTGGCCTTGGGCTGGCCGTCGATCACTGGGCATATTCATGTTCCAACACACTCTTCACGGCTCGGTGGGGTCAGATGTTGAACATCTGGCTAGGGTCTGTCTTCAAGCTCCCGCCCGCAGGATCACTCGAAGAGTATCTGAAACTTCAGGAACGAGATCGTCAAGTCTGCCTCGTTCTAGTTGGACTGTACCAGGGAGTCATGCAAAACGAGGACTGTTGGTCATCCCTTGATCCTAACATGTAGTTGGGGGCCACTGCGCTACGATCCGCCGAGCAAGAAGAGGTTGAGAGCAGAGACAAGTGGCGTATGCTATTGCATGCAGACCTAGCTTGTCGATATTTCTGTCCTAGCATCATCGTGCTGTAGTTCAAGATACACTAGATCTGATGGGTGCCTGGACGGTAGCATGGATAAGTAATCTTCCCGGGTGTGCAGTAGATAGACGTGAATGCGATGACTTGGTTCCATTGGCAACTACCGAAGATTTTGAGGTGGCGCAACTTGCTTTCATGGTCGTATATACACATAGTCGATCGAATCGTACCCAGACGCCGGACATGATTGACAATGAATCGAAAACAAAGGTATAGGGAACTTCAAGCCTCCGAGCAGCTACTCTGAAAGTGCGTGCAAAAATCAGATCTACAATGCAACGAGAGCGACACTGCTCAATCGTGTGTGAAGGAAAGAATATGCAGTAAGAGAAGAACATATCAAGCGAGGGTATCGAAGCGCTGAAATGCAGCAGGTTGACAAAAGAGAGTTCACAAAGTGTTAACGCAGGTACGGCTTTGGGTGCGAGAAGCAACCTGGCGCTTCACATCGAGGGGTGCAGTGCGCATGGTCACTTTGAAGGTGTCTCTAACGCGGGTGCGGAGCAGGGATTCCAAAGATGTGTAGACGCCAGATTCTGCACTTTCGCTCGAGGCCTTGCAGTAGCACTCGGAGAACATGTCAATTAGCTTCTCGACCTTGCGCAGCTCTCCCAAGATGATCTGTGTTCGGAAAGTTTCCTCGTCCTCGATCTCAAGCTTGAAGTCTCCCAGAAGAATCGGGGTGTGCGTGAACGCCTCCATGCGAGTGTTGATGGGAGAGACAATGTCTTGGACGACACCAGCAATGGCTTGGTACCACGATAAGATCTTGGTGATAGAGAAGGCGATTGTTGTGGAGAAGTGCGGGTTCGCCGAACAAGGACAGCCGAGCAGGGCTGGGAGACTCTCAACAGCAGCCTTGCTAGCTGACAGGACAGAGTCAAGAGTAGGGAGACCGTCAGCACCGCCATTGAAATCTTCAAAAGTAGGCTGAGACGATGGCGGCGAGTAAAGACTATTGAGAATCTGGAACGCGAACTGTGTGCAGTCGTGGCTCGGGACAGGTGCAGCTGAAGCAGGGCTAGGCTGGGGCGCCGCCATCAAAGGTGGAGACAGTGTAAACGTCTCAGGTTCAAATATAGGAAGGCTCTGCTGATCTTGCAGACCAAAGAGAAGCGGGCTAGCCACCGGTGGCGAGATCATGCCGTTGTCCATGGGGGCGAGATAGTCTGGCTGACTTTGCAGGCTTGCGGAGCGGACATGTCCGATACCATTATATGGCGAGAGAGGTGCGAACTGAGTCATGGGCAGCATCATATCTCTCGATGTCTGAAATGCCATCGTTTCCTCATTGGACCAGCTGGCTTCTGAGTATGGCGGGGACTGATTTCCATCAAAGTTGTTCGTGAGCGGACCCTGAAACTGGAAGTTTGGTGTTGCTGGACGGAGATAGAATGAGTCTGTAGGTTCCGGTGAGCTCTCGACTGTGTCTGAGGCAAGTCGAGGGGCGATATCGGGCCTTGACCCAAATGGTCCACAGGAACTGGATCTTCGAATGTCGCGAATGATGCTACCGTCAGGGTTCCTGTTCTTTCGCGGCTTGCCTAGTCTGTATATGAGTGTAAGAAGAGTGGAGTCTTGGTAAGCTGTTGGGAGAAAGCATACCTCATCGACGGAGAGTAGTTGCAACAGAGGCTCATGTTTCCGCAGCGTTGACAAGTAGGCCGGACCTTGTCGCACTTGACCTTCGCGTGCGAGCAGGCATCGCAAGAGGCCCTCATCTTTCTAGGCTTGGGTTTCCCATCGGGACCGAGAGGGACTGTTGTGTTCGGAGGAAGAGATAGCAGATTATCAGTCGGAGGGGACGAATAGGATTGAGGTACTGTGTAGATCTGAGGGATAGCCTGGAACATCTTGAGCAGTTGCCTGGTTGGGCTGAGGTGATGGGGTACCACTGCAAGAGGAATGCTATATTATATATGAGTGGCATCAGAAAAGGTACAACTGCGCTTAGCCTGAAATTTGTGATAACCCATCTTAGGATGCATTCCATGTGCAGGCTGCATTTGCCGGGGCAGAGTGGGTGAGCGTTAATGCTTACGCTTGGTGAACCAGGGGTAGGGTAGGCTGCAGCTATCACGACAGGGATCTCAAATGGGGCTGAGAGCGTACAGTACCTTCAGTCCCACTTTAGACATAGCGTAGTCCATGGACTCTGCAGGTCACGCTGAGCGCACTCGCACCTGCCGATAACCAGGCTCGGGCCAGTGTAATGGTGCCTACACAGATCCACACCTGGCGTCTTCAGGCCTAGGGATCCTTCGCTGCCGGAGCGCTGCCTCAGAACGATTGTTGGCATTGAGGTTTGCGCGGTTGACAGCCTTGAACGTCGAAACACTTCCAAATCCGGCGAGGCATACCTGTGGAACCAACGTAGTAGAATCGTCGTGACCATCAGCAAGGCTGCGCAGTCTAAAGTTCGACCGTTCGCGCCGCCGTACTGGTATGCAAGCAGATGTTGATTGCCCTCTTCACGTTGTACATGGCTAATTCGACCGCAACAATTTTCCAGTGTGGACGATGCCAGGCTCATCATTCTGTAAGCCCTTAACCAATGTAGACAATTGTATTCTTGTGGTTCTGACCCAATGACCAAGCGGAGTCCATAGTGCCGGCGGTATGAACGGCTTATAGCGCTGACTTGTGAAAGTCCCCAGGCAAGAATAGACGGCGCTTTGCTAGTCTCCCGTGGGAACTGCAATAGTGCTGGCCCTTGACATCAGAGTTACCAGGAGGATACTGTACGAGGGTAGCGTCAGCTTTGCGCCATGATCCTTCAATCAGTGCTCCTTTGTGCACGTCGTTACGGCCATCTGATCGAAGTCGGCACGACGGCACATAAGTCGCCAGTACACTCGATCCTGCAATTATCTTAGAAGGCCTTACAAAGCTGATGTGTCGATACGCTGCTGGTGTTGTGACCGTTGTGTAATCGCTCCGTCGCGAAATAGAAACCGTCGTGGCCTCAGAGCGCGTGGTGGGGCCTTGCTCAGCCTCGTTCCCTAGCCTGCGGTATGTACCTCTTCGATTTTAACCACCACGCGCGACAACATGACGCCGAAAATAGCATCATGCGGCATGACGCATTCGAGCCTTTGAGGTCTTTCGCTGTCCGGCGTTGAACTAATGCTGTTGATACAGGAACAATGTCGCCGCTTGACGCGTGAGTGGAGTTCAAACAATGGTTCTTGCGCATACCTATTTTGCGTGGGCTACTGCAAAATTCGGCGGCAAGAGCGTCTGCGCATTGGATGCTTGCGCAGTCTAAAATTCCGAATGGTGTCGGGCGCTGCATTGATGGGTCGATGGCGTGACCACCTTGGTTTGTGCGGCGCTCCCAGCCTCTCCAAAAGCATCATGATGCTTTCCACAACATCGTCCTTCTTGCGAATCTACTGTGTCAAGACACAACAGTCACCCAAGTCGGACTTCGAATCAGATTCTGTGCCGCACACCATCTGGACGATAATCTCAGTATCAGACAGGGCAGGACATGCTCTGCACGAACATGCGACATACAGGCCCACAGTCCTTCTCGGGCAGAGACCATTCATGAGTGTGAACTAGCTCCTACGAAGGGTGCAAAACGACCTCGAGAGGCTTCTTTCCTGAGTTGAGAGATGAGCGAATCCAACGACGACGGCATTGCTTAGGGTCGGTGACCGAGCACAGAAGGCCTTAGCCACTTGTTGCTATGTCTGGATGAGCTGTAGTCGAGTCCTTGGTTCTGAATAGCTCTGATCTTTTCCATAGAATCGGGAGCGATCGCGGCTAGCTCTCCTCCAGCGTCAAATATGACCACGGACTGTTAGAGTACAACACGTGGTCTCCAACCCTTAATCCTAATCAGGTGCATATCATACCGTGTCACACACACGTAGTCCAGTCTTCTCGGGTCGTTATTTCTCGTATGATAGAATGGATGCTCCTTAGCCCTGCGGTTTGCGGATACGGTAGTCACTTGATCTGGACGATCTGATGTTGGGTCCAAGCACGGTATTCCCGAAGAGCTTGACCTGTAGGAACCCGAAGGTAGACTCGTATGCGGCCGCTGTGTAGAGCTGAAACGTAGAGCAGTGCCATAGCGCTGAGACAGGAGGCGCTGCTGTTCAGAGCCTTGAGTCCCTCCACCTCAAGCCCGCTAATTTATCCTCGGTTCACATCCTCTCAACGAATTTGCCCGTTTTTTACCTTTCGACCGATAGGCACAACCCGAGTCCAATCTACCGACAAGATGAGGCGGACGTCGAGGAACCAGACGAGGCCTTGGATATCGAAATACCACTTAGCCATCACACTGGATCGGAAAGAGTGTCACGATTTTATAACCTGGTGCGGTCGCCGTAGTGGTGAGCGGTACCTGTCGCATATATCAGCTAAAGTCCCAAATAGAAAGGGCATCCCTTCGTCAACGTCCTGCAGCCACACATCCTTCTGCGCTTAGTAGAACTGCCACACATACAAAGAACGACACACTGCGGGTACTACCGGTACTAGAAGATTGTGTGATGGCGGGTCGCTGGCAAGCATCAGGAACTTACACCGGTGTATATGCACTTCGAGTCGCATCCACTGGCTCGCAGAATCCTCGAGCGCTGTCAAGACCCACTCAATTTGGCATGCGTCGCGGGCTGTCTACGTCATAACGTACGTTGCGATGGGACGACGGCAATTGTGAACGGGAGCGCCACAAGAACGCAAAGAGAAGAAACGAGGACATTGGAGTAGCATCTGAGCGAGCATCAGCATTATATTCTTCGCAAGACATCTGCGCTGCTATGCACATATCTAAGTTCGGAACCTGAAACACGCTGTTGATCTTAAATTCTACACAGCCAATGACAGAGTGCTGACAACTGCAGCTTACGATCCCCGCACGCTTCACGTTCGACGAGTCCGCCAATAAACATCATGGAGATGCCGGCTCCACTTGAAGAGCGTGAGTCCGTCGTTTAGGTTGCCAGAATGTCCGACAGCTTTGCTCTGGGCTCGTTGTAAACGTCAATCTCGAGGAAGTCTCTTGAGATTTGTTCATTTGTGTTTGTCAGGCAAGTATGATATGCGGCTTCAGCACTCTTACTGCTTCTCCAAGTTCTGCGGCTTCATCCTCCGGTATCTGACAGCACGCAGCTACTAAGTCCTCGCCTTTCATTGCCAGGAGAATCAGATCTTCTGCTCGTCTGACAATCTCTTCCGGCACACCATTCATGGCTGCACAGCTGATGCACGTCAGCACATGGTAATCCTTAGTTGAGGATGACTTACCAAGTACCGAAGCTGGACGTGCTCCGCCCCTCGCAAAAGCTGTCGTCTGGTCAGCGTTGTGCGTCAGGTCAGGCTCCACATCTCACTTGTATAGGTACGTTATCTGGTCGTCGACTTCCGACTTATCAGCATCGACTTTAACTTCGAGGTGCCCAAAGCTGAGCGCAGACCTAGGCCTTAGCAGACCCATCTCAAAGATCTCTGTACTGGCTTAGTAGTACACTTGCAAAAGACCGCTGAGCTTACCATGGAAGTGGGTGGCTCCAATCACCTTCGGATTTTCGTTACCCAGGCTGAGCAGGTACTCCATGACTGCACATGCCAATCCGGCTCCATCACTAGCATCAATTCCTTTCCCAAACTCATCTATGACGAGCAAGCTTCGGCGAGTTGCCAAGTTCAGCGCAAGCGAGATCTGCTGCAAATCGATCACGAAGGCGCTCTGGGTGCGAGAGACAGTCTCTCGTGTGGTGACCCGGGAAAGAATCTTGTCGGTCAGCCCGATTCTTGCGCTCTCCGCAGACACAAAACAGCCGATGTGTGCCATGAAGACGATCAATGCTACCTGCTTCAGGTACACACTTTTTCCAGAGTAGTTCGGCCCGGTCAGGACAAGCATGCTGGGTCCACCTTCGTGGCTCGTAGTGCTACTCTGGAGGCAGCTGGAGGAACCGTGTTGCGGGTCAGCATCAGATCCGTTGGCGCCAACTCCGCCGACGACGAAGGTGTCGTTTGGCACGAATGATGGAACGATTCTTTCCTGGAGTATGTGACTATATCCGCGGTCAGCATGTCATTTTAAGGTGCGTTCGATGGGGTGTAGACGCTTACCGACCCTTTTCGATTTGAATAGTGTTTTCAAGAGTCATACGTGGTCGGACCAGGTTGTAGTCTTTGGCGCCTTGCGCTAGAGCTAACAGACTGCAAATACATTCAGTCCAATTCACAAAGACGCAAACGAGATTTGTACGTGTCAAGCTCGCCGCAGATATCCGAGCAGGATGCGAACAACTCCTCATACTGCAGCACAAACTGCGCGAGTTCGTGACTGATCTCTATCTCGCGGTCTGAGATCATGCCGTATATATCCCCGAAGTAATCGTCCATTTCTCTCACTTCGGCAGTCTTGAAGTAGACTTGGCCCCTGCAATCAATGTCAGTGCGTAGGCTCAACTTGTCAAATTTGGTGACTCTAAGCTTACTCGGCGGAGAACATCATCTCCCAAGGGCTTTCAAGACTACCGTGGTAAACTGCTGCCCCAGTGTCCAGATCGATTGGGACGATGACGAGAAACCCGATCTGTGGGAAGTAGATGACGTTGAGAGAGGCCTTGAGTTCGGAAGACATGCCCTCTGAGAGTTTACTTGCGACTTGGTTGAGGATGTCTTCGAGTTCATCGAGTGTCCTCTTCATCTGGTCTAACTCTTCGTCAATGCCCGGCAATATTACCGTTCGTCGTTCTTCTGCAGACTTCTCGAAATCTACTGTCTCACTAATCTTCCTTCCAACTTGGGCTAGATGATAGCTTTCGAATTTCTCAAAGATCTGGAAAATGTCAGCGCTGATGTTCTGCCAACTTCGATATACGCGCCTTCTTCTTTATGGTCAGGTTGTCACTGTCTGAGATCTCTTGTAGTGCATCTTTGATCTTGAGAGCATGGAAAGCAAACTGTGTCAAGAGTGTCAGTCAACTGCTGACGTTGGCATGCGAATGATCCTCACCCCTCGCACGGAGGTCCACACGCTCCTTAAAAGACCGTTCCTTCCTGGTACGGATCCACCAACGCCCTTCCTTAGGTTGATCATCATCGCACGCATGTTGCCGACGTTCTTCATATCCTGCACGAGCGCATCAAGTTTTACATCATTCTCAGGGCGGGAGAAGGTGCCCACAGCGTCAAGCCGCTGATTGATGACATCTAGGTTGAGACTTGGGCGCCTAAAGCACTGACGCAACAAGAACTTCCCTTGAGGAGTTCTTGCTAGATGATGGAATAGCCTGTAAACAGAGAGGCCCTCCTTTTCTCCGGAGTTGGCGTTTGGTCCCCTGTTGTGAGAGTGTGGATGTGCCTCTGCATCGATGATGCCAAGCGAGTGTAGCGTTTCTGCATTGATGAACATGGTCTCTCGCAAGCTGAACATCTCGAGCGCTGTGATGCGAAACAACAAGTATGCAGCATCATCGCCCGGCAAAAAGGCTGCAGCACGTCTCCGTTGTAGGTACGATAGCAGCGCACCGGCACATCCAACCTGGAGCTTCGTTAGCAAGTCCGGGCATAGCCATCGAATACGGCTTACGGTGATTCGACTCTCCATGTCGACCCAGCCAGCAAGTCGAAGCAACTGGTCTTGCTGGCCATGCGCGCTTTCTGTATCGTAGCCACCTGAATGCTCGCCTGGTACATTGAAAGTAACTCGAGCGCCATCGTCTTCACCTAATTTCAAGGTCATGAGCTTGCTCTTGGCTGCATCGTAATAGAATTCGTTCGGAGGACGGACATCCAGTAAGAATGGTAGGCGAAACTGATCGTCAGTGCCACTGACCGACTCGCCGCTTCTGGCTCCAGGATCGAAACGATCAATCACTGCATCATCAATCTTCGTCGAGACCAGGATGACTGTGGGGTCGATGAAGGTTTTCACTCACACAGGTTAGCATCGCGCTTGCTTACTTCCCAGACGGTGACCCACAAGTGTCGACGATGTCAACATCGCCAATCTGTATGTCCTCCATGAAGTAAACCCGTTCTTCCCTGGCAACATAGTAACAGCAGCCAACAGTCCTGCGAGGTGTGATATCGACGGCCATGATGACCTCACTGAGTGTATCATCGTTGGCATCGTCGTCTTCTGGGACTAGGTCACCGCTCTGCTGCGCATCTGAAGATAAAATTCGGAAACCGCTCTGCACGAAGTCAGCCCGCTGACTTTGCTGGTGACTCCTTGGTGGACGTGTGCTTGCAAGTGATGACGAGCGCGCGGTTGAGCGACGTGAAACCGTCGAGCTGCGGCTGCTGCTTGTGCGACCCGTCCGTGATGAAGCTGAGCTGCGGCCGCCTCTATGATACAAAGGTCCCTCGAACTTCGCGTTGTGCGGCATGCCGAATGATACAGCTCGATATCAGACGTCTGGTTGATTTTGCGAGTTGCGCTGGGTGAGTTGAAAGAGGAAGGTTGGACAGAGTGCACCTGACGACGCGTTCCTGCCTTGCTAGCATTTCAAATACATAATTACAATCGAACACGCAAAGTAACACCCGTGCAATGTCCAAAGAGGAATACATTGGTATCTTGAACAGAGAAGAAATCTACCTGCACGCAGTAATGTTATATAGTGTACAAAAATGATACAAAGCAAGCATTATGTTACAGTCGTGTCGTCGTCAATAAAGTTGCATCTCAGGATGCTGCGGCCACGTTGAGGCCAGAGTCATCTTCGCGAATAGTGACCTTGGCAACATTACCGCTCAGCATCTCTCCCCTGATGATCTTGTCCGCGAGGCCGTTGCCAACCTCCTTGGCGATCAACCTATTCAGAGGGCGTGCGCCAAACTTGGGGTCATAGCCTCGGTCACAGAGCCACTGCTTGACTTCGTCAGAGCAATCGAGCACAATCCTGCGGTCGTCGAGTCTCTGCTGAAGCTCCTTGAGCCTGATGTCGACGATGCCGCGCAGCGCCTCGCGAGACAAGCGCCGGAAGATGATAAACTCGTCCAGGCGGTTGATAAACTCTGGCGCGTAGTGAGACTGGGTCACTGCCATGACCGCATCGCGGACTTCTGGCGGAATCTCGCTCGAGTCCTTGCCGGCTGACTCAACGATCTCGTCACCGACAATGATGTCTGCGCCAAGGTTGGATGTCATGACAATGATGGTATTCCGGAAATCGATCTTGTGCCCTTGAGCGTCAGTCAGGAAGCCTTCGTCAAGCACCTGAAGGAGCAGTGTTGATATGTCCTTATGAGCCTTTTCGAATTCGTCGAACAGGAGAACGGCGTACGGCTTTCGTCGTACCGCTTCCGTGAGCTGACCGGCGTCATCGTAGCCGACATAGCCAGCAGGGCTACCGATCAAACGCGACACTGTGTGTTTTTCGCTGAACTCACTCATGTCGAACCGAATGACGGCCTGCGGTGTGCTGAACAGATACTCCGCCAACCGTTTGCACACCTCAGTCTTACCCACACCGGTGGGTCCCAGCATCATGAAAGATGCAATTGGTCTGTTCTCTCCTGACAAACCAGCCCTCTGCATACGGATGGCGTTCGCAACGGCTGTGAGCGCCTCGTCCTGACCCTTGACGTACTGGCGCAGGGTGTCTTCCATATGAATGAGCTTCTCCATGTCGCCAGCGTTGAGCTTGGACAACGGAATGCCAGTGGTTCGTGATACGACTGAGGCGATGTCGTCAGCGGTGACAGCGTCGTGCAGCAGCGAGTCAGGTCGGCTGCCTGCGGCTGCCTCATCATCCTGTGGCAGCTTTGACTCCAGTCCAGGAATCGTGCTATACTGGAGCTGTCCAGCCTTGGCATAGTTGCCCTCACGGCGGGCTTGCTCAAGTTCGACCTTGGCCTTCTCAAGGTTTTCCTGGGCATTTTTGATCGCCCCGAGTTCAGCTCGTTCTTTCTCCCACTTCTCAGTAAGCACCTCGACGTCGGCTTGCTTCTGCTTCAATTTCTCCTCGAGTCGCTCGCGTCGCTCCTTGCTGGTGATGTCTGTCTCCTTGCGCAAAGACTCGAGTTCAATCTGAATGGTCATGATCTGACGGTCCAGCTCTTGGATGGCATCTGGTTTGCTTTCCTGCTGAAGGCGAAGGGCGCTCGCAGCCTCGTCCACCAAGTCGATGGCCTTGTCAGGCAAAAATCGATCGGTAATGTATCGATTGCTGTACGTAGCCGCGGCCACCAGTGCTGGATCGGTAATTCTCACTCCGTGGTGGACTTCGTACCGCTCTTTGATTCCGCGAAGGATGGAGATGGTGTCTTGTACGGTGGGCTCGCCGACCACGATAGGCTGGAATCGTCGCGCCAATGCTGCGTCTTTCTCGATTTGTCGATACTCGTTGAGGGTAGTAGCGCCACAGAGCTGCAACTCGCCCCGGGATAGCGCTGGCTTCAGCAAATTGCTGGCATCAATACTGCCTTCGGCCTTGCCTAGACCGAGCAGTGTGTGCAGCTCATCAACGAACAGGATGACGCCTTTCTGCGCCTCTTCGACCTCCTTTAGTACCCTCTTCAAACGCTCTTCGAAGTCGCCGCGGAACTTCGCGCCGGCAATGAGGGAGCCAAGGTCCAGACTGATGACACGCTTGTCTTTGATTGACTCGGGCACATCGCCCTTGACGATGCGCTGAGCTAGGCCCTCCATGATGGCTGTCTTGCCTGTACCGGCTTGACCAATCACGACCGGGTTATTCTTCGTTCGTCTTGAGAGGATCTGTATCGTTCGCTGGATTTCGGCGTCCCGCCCAATGACTGGGTCAAGCTTTCCGTCGCGTGCTCTCTCGGTGAGGTCGACACCGAACTCTTCCAATGCGGCTTTCTCAGGCTCAGGACTCATGTTCATCTTGTGAGTTCCTCCTGGTGGATGCGATCGACCATCTGCATAGCTTCTGACTGCAAGCATGGGGCGTATAAGGTTGAAAGATTGTGTCAGCCGCGTCGTTGGCAGATGCCATAGTGGCGAAGGGCGGGTGGTCGGTCGAGGGACAGCAGCAATGCGCCTCGCGGCGAAACGCGCTCTACTTGTTAGCATGATGATGTGCGATGAACGATACAGATGTACGAAAATTCGGGGAATCCAGACGGAGGAAGTACACAGGTTTATATTCTTGATAGATGGCGCGCGGACGCAGCTTGAGCTCGAAGCTCCGGGATCGTTCGATAAAATTCTACGACGTCGCGCGACGCTTCCCGACAGGACTCAAGCACGCAAATGATACAGGCTACCAGGGGACAGTCAGTACAGCCCACAGAGCTCGATGCGCCAGATACAGTGTCGACTGGGGATGTTGACTCTGGCAGGGGCGCCCGACGTGCTGGAGGCAGGTACGAAAGCACGTGCGTTCAGCCCCACCCTGGCCTTGGCTTCGGAAAATCGCTAGCGCCCAGTCTTGCGCCAAAATCTCTTGCTGCCCCCCTTCTTCCACAACATCAACGCGACTCCATACTCCCTCTCCCAGAGTTTTACACAATCGCAAATATGGGCTTCACCGATTTCATTTCCGACGCAGGTCTCACCCTCCTGAACAACTGGGTCAAGACCCGCAGCTACATCGTTGGGTAAGTTGCTACCCCACCACGATACTCGTGTGTTGTGTTTTTGCTACACCACCGCAATCCCTCTTTCTTTCCATGATGAGAACATTTGGTCCGTGTTAATGAGGCGGCTTAAGACCCCGCTATCTGAATACAAAACCACAGCGCTTGTCGCAACTCTGACTTACCTCTCGTTACTACTGCTTCTGTTCGATGTATCTGGCAGAGTAATAGTCTGACGATCACCAGCTACACCCCGTCGCAGGCCGACGTCAAGGTCTTCCAGCAGATCAAGCAGATCCCTGCCCCCGAGAAGTTCCCTTACGCCTGGAGGTGGTACAACCACATCCTCACCTTCGAGGGCGAGTTCGAGACTCTCCCGGGTGACCCAACCAAGGAGGCCACCGCCTATGGCCCTGAGTCCAGCGAGCTCACACTTAACCCCGCCGCCGCCCCCGAGAAGGAGGCTGAGGACGACGACGACGAGGTCGACCTGTTCGGCTCCGATGATGAGGTCGATGAGGAGGCTGAGCGCATCAAGGCTGAGCGTCTTGCCGAGTACAACAAGAAGAAGGCCGGCAAGGTAAAGCCTGCTGCCAAGTCTATCGTCACCCTCGACGTCAAGCCCTGGGGTAAGTCACTGTGCCAATGGTGGAAGTTGCAGACACTGACAGCGTGCAGATGATGAGACAGACATGGATGAGCTCAAGGCCAACGTTCTCTCCATCGAGAAGGACGGTCTGGTCTGGGGTGGCTCTAAGCTGGTCGCTGTTGGTTTCGGTATCAAGAAGCTCCAGATCAACTTGGTGATCGAGGACGACAAGGTATCTCTCGATGAGCTTCAGCAGCAGATTGAGGAATTCGAGGACCACGTCCAGTCCACTGATGTCATTGCCATGCAGAAGTTGTAGACGAAAGTTTACTGTTATGAAGTTAATGATGGGCCTGGTCACGGATTGACGTCTTAATGAGCATCGCTAGACGACAAAACAGAATCATGACTGACAAACAAGTTGGTCTTCTCTGCATTGCAGAGACACCCAACGTTCAGAACCCCACTTCGCTGTTGTGATGTGCTTTATTTGAGATCTTGTGATGATGGTGCTTCCAGGACCATTGCCCAGGACAGGCAACTCGGTACGTTTGCTTTGCTGCAATATCAAAATATTCAAACCCGGCTCGAAGATTCTATCGGTTCATAACGACTTTCCAGAAGGTTACTCGGTGGCGAGCACTGCCCGGCGCGAAATGTGTAAGATGTGCAATGTCAATTCTGCAAATGCTTGTAGGAGATGCAGTCCGCTGCTGACTGAGACCTGAGCTTCGCCACGATCTGAGTCTTGTGGGTATTGATATGATTCACTGCAGCATTAATTGGCGCCAAACGACTGTTCGCGCAGAGGGCACCGGTATTCTGGTGTGTGACGTCGCCGTTGAAATGTGGTTTGACAGCGCGCCGTTTGAGCGCCGTTCATGGCACGGTGCAAGTTCCAACGTCTGCAGATCTTCAAGACGCACGATAAGACTCAATTCGTACTCAATAGACTCAGGAAGAAATGAGATTGCGCATGTTCCGACGTTGGTGGAGCATGCGATTCTTTGATCTCGCCCCTTTTCGCGTCCCGCGAGAGGCCAACCTTCTGTCAAAAAGCGAGACCTGGCCATACGTCCCTGCAGGCGCATTGCCTCGATTCTTTGACACCGACAGCACTATTCGCTCAGAACGGTCGAAACAGACAGCGCATTTCTACTGTTTTAACAAGATCTCAATCGCTTCCACTTCCCCACATCTAATATTGAGAGAATTCGCGCAATCAGCTCCTGGAGGCTATAACATTAAACAGACCCACCTCGCACTTAACTGGTGCCCGATCACAAGCGCGGACACCCGCTAGCCCTGGAGTCAGTCGGACTCACGGGATTGTCAGAAGTTATATTACTGGCTGCGCCCTTGCGTCTCCAGCGCGCCGATTGCGACGCTTCACAGTCAAGATGGTCGAGAATAAGGTTGACAAGTACATCGAGCGGGCAGAAAGAGATGCCAGCCCCGACCGTTTTGGACCTCCTGCCGTGGACCCAGAGAAGGAGGAAGGTCGTGAACAGATTGCGCGGACAGCTACCGTTTCAAGCTCCTCCACATCGTCGTCTGAGGCATCAGACATCGAGCGCGAAGCAGCCATGTCTCGCATACCAACACAACATGATGAGGCTATAGGACTTGAGCGTCACGAGTCAGCATTGAGCCGGATCCACACCCAGCGGAGCCAACACTCAGGAACAGTAGGCGCCAGCTTGCGAAGTAGGACGAGTAGGAAGCCGTTGCCCGCCTTTGGAGCAGGAAAGCCATACCCACCACCGCTACCGGAGCGAGAGGCATATGTAGTGGAATTCGATGGACATGATGATCCCATGCATGCTCAGAATTGGCCGTTGAAGAAGAAGCTTGCCACCGCTGCTATGCTTGGGTTTACTACGCTCACGGCGGCGTTTGGTTCGAGTATCATCTCTTCGGCGACTGGGGCTATTGCGCAGATCTACGGTGTCGGGTCTGTTGTCGCAACATTGGCAACCTCGCTTTACGTTCTGGGTTTTGCGACCGGTCCTATCCTGTGGTAAGTGGATTCTTACAATCGGGGACGATGCACGCTGACTCCACCCAGGGCCCCCTTGTCAGAACTAAAAGGTAGACGACTGCCGCTTGTCATCGCGTCGTTTGGATTCTCTATCTTCAACATATCTGTAGCTGTCTCCAAGGACCTGCAAACGCTGCTGATCTGTCGATTCTTCAGTGGCTTCTTCGGTGCTTGTCCTCTGACTTGTGTCGCCGCTGTTTTTTCTGACATGTTCGACAACCGCACCCGTGGAATGGCCATCACCATCTTCTCTATGACAGTCTTCTCCGGTCCCTTAATGGGGCCCTTTATCGGTGGCTTCATCGTCATGTCTGACCTCGGCTACCGCTGGACAGAGTACGTTGTATCCTTCATGGGTTTCTTTTGCTTTGCCTGCAACCTGTTCTTTCTCGCGGAGTCGTATCCGCCACAGATCCTTATCACAAAGGCCTCCGAGCTCCGCCGTAGGACGAAGAACTGGGGCATCCACGCCAAACAGGAGGAGATCGAAATCGACTTCCGAGAACTGGTCCAGAAGAACTTTTCCAGGCCTCTGAAAATGCTGATCACCGAGCGTATTGTGCTGCTGCTCAGTATCTACATGGCCTTCATCTACGGGCTGCTTTACCTCTTCCTCACAGCCTACCCACTGGTATTCCAGGGTGTCCATGGTATGAACCTCGGTGTTGGAGGTCTTCCGTTCTTTGGCATGATCACTGGTCAGCTTCTTGCCGGAACTCTCATCTTCGCGCGCCAGTCCGGCTACCAGAAGAAGCTCGCTGCCAACAACAACATCCCCATCCCTGAATGGCGTCTACCAGAGGTCATAATTGGTGGTGTATGCTTTTCTGCCGGTCTCTTTTGGTTTGGATGGACCGGTTACAACCCGAACGTTCACTGGGTTGGTAGGTCTCCATTGCCTTCAAACCTCACTCGAGGTTTCTTACTGACAACCTCCAGTCCCCACTTTGTCAGGTCTTCTCACCGGGTTCGGTCTCCTCTCCATCTTCCTCCAAGCGCTCAACTATCTTGTCGACGCCTACCTCATGTTCGCCGCCTCCGCTATCGCCGCCAACACGTTCCTGCGTAGTCTGTGTGGAGCCATCTTCCCTCTCTTTGCACGCCAGATGTTCGAGGGCATGGGCATTCAGTGGGCATCCACTTTGCTTGGTATCCTGGCTGCGTTGCTGGTGCCTGTGCCTGTGTGGTTTTACCTCCGTGGTGCGAAGATCAGGGAAAGGAGCGCTTATGCGCCGACGAACTTTGGGAAGCCCGCTGCACTGGAGGCAGAGGAGTCGTCGAACGAGCGGTAGGGTGGAGGAAGGCAAGAAACCAGGAAGGTCTGGGGTATGTAACGGCCGTCGAGCATGTTTGAATGATATCATATCACATTGTAGATGACCTTGTTAGTAGTAATTGGTGATTGTAATCGCTCGAATACACTGAATGCATCCTCCTTCTGTTGACCACGTCAGCACTATCTACTCTGACTCGATTGCTCAATGACTGCATGATTGTTCTGCGGACATGGGAGAGATGCCCGGTTTGTCCGTCAAGGGCCAATGATTGAAGCGCCGTTAGCGGCGCGTAGAGCCGAGGCGGTCTGCCGATGAACCCTGCAACATTTGGAGGACAGTCAGTTTGACCGACGCACTTGAGCCCCATTCTCCCTCCACAGCCCGGCAAAACTCACATGGCCATGTTGCAGCAGAGATCTTCGAGGCTGCTTTCCTCGCTCTCCAATTGCGCCTTCCGCTCGAAAGCTGCACCGCTCAGCGCATCGCTGCGATGTCGGACACAGCGCCCGTACAGCATCCACGCTGATGCCTCTGTTGGCAACAAGATTCAGGACATTGATCCGACAAAGCTCAGCATCACAAGGACAACCTCGCCGAAGGACCTCTTGGCGCCGAAGGACCTTCTCTTCGGTCGCAACTTCACGGGTAGATGGCTCAGCTGCGTCACGGCTGGGCAGATGGCTAAGAAAAGCAACAGATCACATGCTCTCGATCGAATGGACAGCAGCGGAAGGATGGCTCCCCGCGCGCATCACACCGTACCAGAACCTGAGCCTCGATCCGGCAACGTGCGTGTTCCACTATGCGTTCGGGTGCTTCGAGGGCATGAAGGCCTACAAGGACAAGAAGGGCGCCATCAGACTGTTCAGGCCGGACAGGAACATGGTCCGTTTCAACACGTCATCGGCACGCATTGCGCTGCCCAACTTCGACCCTGATGCGCTGATCGACCTCATCGGCAAATTCGTAAAGGAGGATGCGCGCTTCATCCCCGAGTAAGATGCGATGACGAATGTCTGCACGAAGCAGAAGCTGACAGCCGGTGCAGCGAACGCGGATACTCGCTCTACCTGCGTCCGACCATGATCGGTACCCAGCGCACCCTCGGCGTCGGTCCCCCCGCTTCCGCGCTTCTCTACGTTATCGCCTCACCTGTCGGTCCCTACTACCCTACAGGCTTCACGGCCATATCGCTTGAGGCCACCGACTACGCTGTGCGCGCGTGGCCCGGAGGTGTCGGTGACAAGAAGCTGGGTGCCAACTACGCGCCCTGCATTGTCCCCCAGAAGCAGGCTGCTAGCCGCGGCTTCCACCAGAACCTCTGGCTGTTCGGCGAGGAGGAGTACGTCACCGAGGTCGGCACCATGAACCTGTTCGCTGCGATCAAGAACAAGGAAACCGGACAGCCCGAGCTGCTCACTGCGCCGCTCGACGGAACCATCCTCCCCGGTGTCACACGAGACTCGATCCTGGGTCTTGCGAGGGAGCGCCTGGAGCCCAAGGGCTGGAAGGTTCTCGAGCAGAAGTTCACGATGAAGGACATGGCTGCTGCCGCCGACGAGGGCCGCATGATGGAGGTCTTCGGTGCGGGAACTGCCGCCATTGTCAGCCCCGTGCGCAAGATCAGCTGGAAGAACCGCCTCGTCAACTGCGGTCTTGAAGACCATGTCGAGGCGGGACCAATTGCTCAGCAGATGAAGGAGTGGATGGAGGCCATCCAGTACGGCGACGAGGAGCACCCCTGGAGGTAAGATGAATCCCTCGCGCGCGACATTGTGCCTTGCTAACTCGACAACAGCTACGAGATCAAATAGACGATACAGCGACCACTATCCGAACTGCTGTCTGGCGCCCTGTGCAAAAGTTGCTCTGGTCTAGACTACCCGGCAAAAGATGGACGCGTCTGTTTTGTGTATACAGCATGTAGAGCTGCGGACGGGCGGCGGTATTTTGCAGCCTGGCGACTGTTTTGATTACATTTATTCCATTTGCATGCAATCGAGAAGGATTATTCATCTCAAGCTCAAGGCCAATCTCAAGGCCAAGCTCCAGCTCAAGCTCAAGCCCAAACTCAGGCGATGGCGTCACACCAATAATGGCCTGTTGTGGGCATGGGTGGGTTGTGCTCCTTGGCTTGGCTGTTGACGGTCCCGCCGATCGCGTCGCTTATGCAAGGGCCCCAGCTTCCAAGGCGGGAGGTTGGCAGTTGTCTCGCGTCCCAATCCGGACGGCCACACCACCGTCCCTCAACCGCCCTCGCCCAATTGCTCGCCATCCGCACCGGCGCCGCTCGTCAGACGCTCCGTGAGACACGACACCCGCCAACGCGACCACACACCTTCGCGATGCTGGCCCGCGGCGCGCTCTGCCGCTTGGCGGCCGGGGTGCCCAAGCAAGCTGCCCACGACCTGCCCAAGCTCGCGACCCTCGTCCAGGCGGCCCGCAGCGGCCTCTCGCTGCCCGTCCGCTCTCTCGCGCACGTGATTCAGCTCCAGACGCGCTCGTACGCCACCACCAAGGCCCAGAAGGACCCCGCCGCGCCGGTCAAGAAGGCCGTCAAGGCGAAGGCGGCAGCGGGCAAGAAGGTGACCAAGACGGCCGTCGCGAAGAAGGCCCCAGGCAGCCAGGCGAAGACGACCAAGAAGAAGGCCGCGCCCAAGAAACCGGTCAAGAAGCTGGTCAAGAAGCCGGTCAAGAAGCCGGCTAAGAAGCCCAAGAAGGTGCTCACAGATGAGGAGAAGCTCAAGGCCGTGGTCCGGGAACTGAAGAAGGTCGCGCTCAAGGAGCCCGTTGCCCGCAACAGAATCTCCACCTTCAACGTCTACATCGCAGAACAGGTCAAAGGGAGCGCCGGAAAGGCAGCTTTGAGCCAGAGCGCAGCGTCCTTCAAGGACATCTCGCCTGCTGAGCGCGAGGTACACACTACACCCCAATACCCCCACATGTTCGTGCTGACAATCCACCCAGAAATACAACCATCTGACCTCTGAGCGCAACGAGGCCCGGCTTGCCGAGTACAACGCCTGGGTCAAGTCCCACACGCCCGAGCAGATCCGTCTTGCAAACAACGCGCGCAACCTCCTCAGGAAGAAGCTCGCGGGCAAATACAAGCGGCAAGTCGCGCACACCCAGCCCATCGAGGACGACCGCATGCCGAAGCGCCCGAGCTCTGCCTGGGCTTTCTTCTTCGCCGAACGCCAGGCAAGCTCAGACTTCCACGGCATCGCCGTTCCGGAGAGGGCCCGGCTCATCTCCGCTGAATGGAAGGCGCTGAGTGCCGGTGAGAAGCAGGTATGTTCTACTCCACGTCTTTGGAAAACGTCATCTGACCCACATGACAGCGATTCGAAGACCAAGGTGCGGCCGAGAGGCAGAGGTACGCCCGCGAAACGGCGGTACTCGCGAAGGCAGCTTAGATTCTGAAGCAGCATCGACTGTATTTTTCCTTGCACGACATTTCCTTGGTTCCTCGACATCTCGTGGATCCGTGCTCGAGTCGGTCGAACCGGCGCGCAAGTGGCAATATCAATGTACTCTGGCCTGGACCGCGGTTCGGTTTCTCTTACATGGCGGCGTAGGTTAGGTCCCCTGGCGCATCTGGTCTGGACATCAGAGCGTGTTCTTGTCTCGCGTAACGTATGTAAGCATATAGCGCTGTAGCTCTGCTTGTATTCCCTGTACTGTTCTCAGCACCTCTCGTCCGCACTGACGGTTTTTTCCCTGCTTTGACTGTGTCCAGCGCCTTTTGCTTGCATGTTCTGAGCTACGCACCGCAACTGATAGTCTTCGCAGCCGTAATGCGACCGATAACGCGCCCACCCGGCTAGCGCTGTGTACACGATCTGCGCCTATCACATCGAGGCCCTCCACGCCTGCACGGCTCCTTATCTCTCCGCATTCAAGCCTCGATACCTGGACCCTGACCACGAGCGTCTTCCCCAGGTCAAATCCCAGTCAATCGTGCTCGACGGTTGATAAGCGAGGGTTTGAAAGATACGGCAGCGTCACTGTGCATGCACCTGAGGTGGCTTCGAACGCTCGATCCCATATCTACCCGGATAACCCAGAAGCATGTCTGAAGCACTCCTCACGCTGCCCTTTCGCAGCCTCGAGCCATGCCCTCGGATGTTGAGGCCGGGAGCGAGCGGACGCCGCTTCTGCACGGCCGTCGATTGTCTCATCTGCAACACGATCAGGACTTAGAGACGGCTTCGACGATATCCTCCAGCCCACTGAAAGAGGAACAGCAACGCATCGATAGCGCGGTTGGCGAACGCCTGCCGTATAATGATTACACGACGATCGACTGGCTCCACGATCTTGTACAAATGTCCTGGAGTCGTTTGTGGCGTGGCACTGACTCAAGCAGGTCAAAGACTCGTACAGATTCCGGCACATCGACTCCCTTCCCGGACTGCGGTACAGGGTTCTTGCGCTCTTCGACGCCTGCTCGGGATGGATCGCCGTCGTCATAATCGGCGCTCTGACAGCTCTCGTCGCCTTCCTCGTCGACGTCGCCGTCGCCACCGTAGCAGATTGGAAGACGGGGTATTGCAGCACCAGCCCGTGGAAGAGCCGGGAGAACTGCTGTCGCGCGCACGCACCGAGTGCGTCGCCTTCGCAGCTTCGTCTCGCTGATGCGCGGGGTGTAGAGCCGAGCTGCAGTGCCTGGCGCGCCTGGTCCACTGGCTATGCCGGCAGCTTTGCAGTCTACGTTGCGCTAGCACTCATCTTTGGCACCATCAGCTCGAGCGCAACCATGTTGACGAGGACCCGACTCCCGTCCGCCGACGAGGACGGTGAGCAGCCTGCCTCTCCACCGGTTGCGAGACTGAGCGGCTCACACGTCTCGGCTGGTGTGCGTGCGCCGGCGCCATCATCCAGTGCAGGAGCCGGAAAGGTCATGTACATGGCCGCAGGCAGCGGGTGAGCATCACAAGCAGCACACAGTCCAAGTCGACTACTTACGACGCCACAGCATCCCCGAGATCAAGACCATATTGAGCGGCTTCTGCATCCCGTCGTTTCTATCCCTCAAGGTACTCGTCATCAAAGCGTTCGGTGCCGTCTTCGCCGTGAGCACCGGCATGTGTCTGGGCAAGGAAGGGCCCTTTGTGCACATCTCGACGTGCGTGGGCCATCTAGTCGGCTCGCAGTTCCCCAAGTACGCCGCCAACGGGCGCAAGATGCGCGAGCTGCTGAGCGCCGCGTGCGCCAGCGGGCTGAGCGTCGCCTTTGGCGCGCCCATCGGCGGCGTGCTGTTCAGCTACGAAGAGGCAGGCCCCCGCCACGCACGCTGCCGTGCAAGCAACACATCACATGGCTGACCGCATGCAGATCAGCACGTACTTCCCGCGCAGCGTCCTCTGGCGCGCGTTCCTCTGCAGCCTGACGGCCGCCATGGTGCTCAAGCTGCTCAACCCCACGGGCACGGGCAAACTCGTCCTGTTCGAGACCAGCTACGGCACCGAGTACGAGCCCGCGCACTACCTGGTGTTGATGCTCCTCGGGGTCGCGGGCGGCATCTTCGGCGGCCTGTTCTGCAAGCTGAATTTCCTCTGGAGCAGGCGCTTCCGCCGACTTGCGCTGATCGAGCAGAACCCCGTGTTGGAAGTCGCGCTCGTGGTGCTGGCGACGGCACTGCTGCAGTTCCCCAATCCGCTGACGCGCGAGCCCGGCGACGTCGCTCTCAAGAGCGTGCTCGTCGACTGCGCGGATCCCGCGTCGCAGCATTCCTTCGTCTGCGTGCATGAAGCGCGCACCGAGGGGACGACGATTAACTGGGCCTACGTTGGCTGGCTGGCGTACGGGACGCTGACCAAGCTTGTCCTCAGCATCGTCACGTTCGGCTGCAAAGTGCCGTCGGGCGTCATCATCCCCGCGCTGGACGCGGGCGCCCTCTTCGGCCGGCTGGCCGGCTACATGGTGTCGTGCGCGGCGCCCAACGCCGTGTCGTCGCCGGGCATGTTCGCGCTGGCGGGCGCCGCCGCGTTCCTGGCGGGCGTGAGCCGCATGACCATCAGCCTGGCGGTCATCATGCTGGAGCTGAGCGGCGAGCTCGCGTACGCGGTGCCGAACATGGTGGCCATACTGGTCGCGAAGTGGGTCGCGGACGCCATCTCGGCCGCGAGCGTGTACGACGTGGCACAGACGGTGCTGGGCCACCCGTTCCTCGACGCCGACGTGGCTCTGCACGCCGTGCGCAAGACGGACCTGCGCGTTTCATCGCTGATCCCGCCGGCGCGCACAATGGCAGCCATCACCGTGCTCGTCCCGCCGGGCAACAACACCGTCGCGGCATCGCTGCTGCAGCGCAAGCTCGCCGCGCTCAGGAGCAGGGGGCTGATGGACGCAGGCCTGGTGCTGGTGCAGACGCGGCCGCCCTCGACCGTCCCCGTGCTGCAGGGCTACCTGGCGCAGCCCGAGCTCGCCGCGGGGCTGGCGTGCGCGCAGCCAGACCGCGCCGTGCGACTCCTCGGGCCGGCGGGCGACGATGCGGATGCAGATGCGGATGCAGATGCGGATGCGCTCGACCTCAGCCCGCTCGTCGACCACGCGCCGCTATCGCTGTGCCGCTCGGCGCCGGTCGAGGTCGCAGTCGAGATGTTCGCGAAGCTGGGGTTGCGGTACCTGTGCGTGACGGCCGAGGGCACGGGTGCGCTGGTCGGGGTGGTGCTGAAGAAGCGGCTGGTGGGGTTTATCGAGGGGCTGGAGGAGTAGAGAAGCGCGGGGGGAGGCTGCGGAGTGAAAGGGTGAGATGGGACGCGCTCGGTGTGGAGACGAGATTTCATTAACGCGATTAAATACCTACACATACCTACTGGACCATTTCCCTGCCGCACTCGCACTCCCCTCCACGTTCCATCAACACGAGGCACATGGGCCTGTCGCAGAGTCGTGACGACGCGCATCTGGGACTGGGCGGTCGAGATCAACGGTATCGCGCGGGGGAGATCGGGGCGGGACTTACGACATGTGATTTTCTACACGCGCGTCTCTTGTCTCGAGGATGCATTGATTCCAGACTGATGCCACGCTTCGACGCCCTTCATCCATGCAGTGCCAAACGCCGTCCACGCTTCGACGCCCTTCGTCCACGCAGTGCCAAACGCCGTCCACGCTTCGACGCCGTTCATCCACGCAGTGCCAAATGCCGCCCACGCAGTGCCAAACGCCGCCCATGCAGTGCCAAACGCCGTCTGTGCAAACGCCCATGCTCGCGTAGTAAAAAAAAAAAAAAAAAAAAAAAAAAAGGCCATGGACAACAAGACTCAGACGACGTTGTAGCGGCCCGTGGGCCCGCGCACAGTAACGGCGTCCTCGGCGGCAATGGTGCCCTCGCGCAGGAGGCGGGTGAGTTCCATCATGGCCTGGGTGACGACGTTCTCGGTATCGCCCTCGACGAGGATGTACAGCTTGGGCAGGTCCGTCTCGCCGGGCTCCTTGCCGGGGGCGTAGAAGTTGCCCTTTGTGGTGATGGAGACGCCCGTGTTCTCGAGGATCTTGGCGACGTTTGTGCGGTTGGTCACGGCCCAGCGGGCCTTTTGCGGGAAGTCGTTGATCTCAATGGTGCTGTGGTACAGACCCGCGTCCGGGCCCTTGTTGTCAATGGGCTGGCCGGCGTGGATCATGCCCTTTTTGCTGAGGCGGCCGTCGACCTTGTTGGCGGCGGCGAGGGCGCGTTCTTTGGCCGACATGGGCTTGCCGCT
Source organism: Didymella exigua CBS 183.55 (assembly GCF_010094145.1). Classification (NCBI taxonomy): domain Eukaryota; kingdom Fungi; phylum Ascomycota; class Dothideomycetes; order Pleosporales; family Didymellaceae; genus Didymella; species Didymella exigua. The sequence goes on along the minus strand of NW_022984781.1, from coordinate 366,695 downwards.
CGCCGAGGCGTCCGGGCGCTCCGTCTTCTGGACGACAATCTTGGAGTTAAGGAGCTTCATCCAGGACGGCTGGTCGTCTTCGCTCTTTGCGGCGGCGGCGGCGGCGGCGGCGGCGTCGTTGGGCTTGACGATGCCCGGGCCGGCGACTTCGGGTTGCTTGAGCGCGGGGAGCTCGGGCTCTTCGTCCGAGTCGTCTTCGCCCTCGACCTTGTGCGCGCGCTTCTCGCGCTTCTTCTCGAGGGCGCGCGCCGCATCGAGACGGTCGAGGCCCTTTCCTCCAAAGCCGCCAAAGAACTTTTCGGTGCCCGCCTTGGCCCTTTCGAGGAACGAGTCGGCCATCTTCTGGACTCCGTCGGGAACGGCCGTGTCGCTTTCTTTGAGGGCCTTGACAATGTGGACGGCAAAGCGCTCTTGGCCGGGGTCCTCGAGGAGCGTGATGGCGGTGCCCTTGTTGCCGGCGCGGCCTGTGCGGCCGCAGCGGTGGACGTAGTCTTCCAGGTGAGTGGGGCAGTCAAAGTTGAAGACCATGGCCAGGCCCGGGACATCGAGACCGCGAGCAGCAACCGAGGTGGCGACGAGCACGGAGAGGACGCCCTGCTTGAAGTCGTTGATGGCCTCGTTGCGGTCCGTCTGGTCTTTTGCTCCGTGGATGGTGTTGACAGACATGTACTTTGCCTTGAAGAGCTTCGACAAAAGGTCTTCTGCCGTCTCCTGCTTCTCCGTGAAGATCAGCACCTGCGCGTTCTCGTCCTCGGCGAACAGCTGGCCGAGGTGCAGAAGCAGCTTGTTGATCTTCTTCTCGTACGAGGGCTGGACCAGCGAGATGACTTGGGTAATCTCGGGCGCCACCTTGCTGCGGCCGCCAATGATGACTTCGGCGGGCTTGTTGAGCGCCTTGCGCGCCAAGGCAGCCATGTTTTTGGGGAACGTGGCCGAGAAGAGGATCGTCTGGCGATCGGGCCGGACGTTTGCAAGAATCTTCATAACCTGCGGCTCAAAGCCCATGTCGAACATGCGGTCGGCCTCGTCGAGGATCACGTAGGTGATGCGCCGAAAGCTCAGGACCCGGCCCGAGTTGCTTTGCAGCAGGTCAATGAGCCGGCCAGGGGTGGCGCAGAGAACGTGGATGCCGCCGCGCTTGATCATGGCAATCTGGTCGGAGATGGGCTCTCCGCCGTAGGCGCACTCAATCTTGATGCCAGACGCCTTGAGGAACGGCTTCAGCTCGTTCTTGATCTGCAGAGACAGCTCGCGGGTGGGGGCTAGAATCAGGCCAATGGGGCCGTCAGACGACTTGAGCGGACGCTGGTCTAGAATGTGTCGAATCATGGGAATGCCAAAGCCAAGCGTCTTGCCAGAACCTGTCTTGGCGACGCCGATGAGATCACGACCCGACTCGGCAATGGGGATGGCTTGCGCTTGGATCGACGTGGGTCTGTCGTAGCGCACCTTCTGGAAGACGTCCATGGTGGCCTGGAGCAGACCCATCTGGGCCCACTTGGTGACGGGCCGCGGCACGTCGTCGGGCTTCACCTTGATGCCGTCCATTTCGTGCCGCAGGTCGGCGACCTCTTCGGGGGTCATGGCGGAGACTTCAGAGGGCTCCGTGTAGAAGTTCTTGCGGAACGGCTCGTACTCGACCTTGTTGTGGTCGATGACCGGGGCCTCCTTCTTCGCCTTCTTGCGCGCGCTCATGGCGAGAAGGTCTTCGGCCTCGACCGACGTCTGCTCGGGCTCGAGGTCGTCGTTGAACATGGCGGTGCCCTGGGGGGCTGAGCGGCTGGGCGCGGGCTCGGTGAGGCCGGCCATGAAGGCATCGAGCGCATCGACGTCGTCTTCTTGGGCATCTGCCGTCTCGTCAACGTCCATCCTGTCGGCCGCGCCGGCGGGGGCCGCGGCGGGGGCGTCTTCCATGGCGGCGTCGCCGGCGCCGGCAATGTCGGCGCGGCGCTTCTCGAGCTGGGCCTGCAGCTGGGCGTTGTTCTCCTCGTCGTCGCTGCCCATGTCGTCGAGGGCCGTCTCGTCCTCTTCCTCGGGGTCCGGCAGCGTGTCGGCGTCGTCGATGGGGGCAAAGGCGGGGAGCGCCTGGAACTTGCGCTTGCCCGTGTCGGTGTCGTCTTCGAGAAAGGCCTTCTTGGTGGTCGCCGTGGCGTCTGCGTCGGGCGCGTTCTTGGTCTTGAGGCCAAAGGCGCCCATGTTGGCGTTGCCTCTGGCCTGGTGGGCGACGGCCGGTTCTGCGCGCGTCAGCTGCTGGTCGTGCCACAGCCGGCTGCTCGACTCACTGGTCGTGACGGGCCTGCCGGCGGGCTTGGCTGCCAGCGGACGGGCCGCGGCCGACTCGTCGAGCTTGAAGGTCGACTTCTCGGGCTGCTTCTGCCTGAGCTTCTCAGCGGCGCTCTTCAGCGGGGCCTTGGGCTTGGCGGGCTCCTCGGTGCCCTCCCGCGTCGGCGTGGCCGCGACGGTGGGCGTCGAGGGGGCCGTGGCCGCGAGCTCGTCGGCGCCCCTGTCCTTGGCCAGACGGTCCCCGTTGAGCTTCTTCCACTCGGCGAGCTTGGCGGCGCGGGCGGCCTTTTTTTCCTCCTCCGGGTCCCTCTTGTCGGCGCGCGAGACGGGGCTCAGGCGGTCGGCGCGCGAGACGGAGCCCAGACGGTCGCCGCGCTTGCTGTCGGGTGCGGGCGTCGCCGTCGAGGAGCCCGGCCGGCGTGAGGTGGAGCGGCGGCGTCGGTCGTCGGGGGAGCGGCGATTGCGGCTGCGGCTGCGGCTCCTGTCGTCGCGTCTGTAGCGGTCCCCGCGGTCTCGGTCGCGCGACCGGTTCCGGCGCGCGGCCGGCGAGCGCGAGCGACGGCCGTCTCTGCGGTCATGGCGGCGGTCGCGGCGGTCGCGGCCTCCCCGATCGCGGTCTCTGTCGCGGTCCCGGTCTCTGTCGCGCGGGCGTTCGTCGCGGCGGCTGGTGCCCGAGTAGCGGTCGCTGTAGCGGTCCCGCGAGCGGTCTCTGTCGCGGCGGGGCGGCGAGTAGCGGCCGCGGTCGTGCCTTGATGAATCAGCTCGTGTCGCCATGGCGGCTCGCGGCGCGGTACTGTGAGGGTGTGGGTGCGGACGCGGCGGGCGGGCGGAATGGCTGCGTCGTCGCGTCAGGTCGGTGCAGCAAGCTCGGGGGGGCGAAAAGGCAGTCGGGGGGCGGAAAGGCAGTCTGGGGGACGAAAAGGCAGTCTGGGGGACGAAAAAGCAGTTTGGGGGACGACAAGGCAGTTTGGGGGACGGCAAGGCAGCTCGGGGGACGACAAGGCAGCTCGGGGAACGAAAAGACAGCTCGGGAATCAAAAGGCAGCTGCGGGTCGTGCGGTCGTGCGGTCGTGCCCTAGGCAGGGGTGGCAGCAAGTAGCGCGGTACGGTAGCGGACCCACCCAAAAAAGTTCTGGTGCTGGACAGCGAGCGCGCAGCACGACCAGACGGTTCCGCCGCCCAACATGTCAGTCAATCCGCGCAAGAGAAAGGTCGTCACCAAGGCGCCGCCGCCGCCGCCGGAGAGCGAGTCGGAGAACGAGCTGGGCGACGGGCTGCTCGACGGCATCCTGTCGCATTCCGAGGACGATTCCGAGGGCAGCGGGGAGGACGAGGAAGAGGATGGCACCGACGCCAGCAGCATCATCGAGGGGCTGTCGGACGAGGACGAGGAAGACGACGACGACGACGACGACAGCAACAGCAACAACAACAGCAACAACAACAGCAACAACAACAGCAACAACAGCAGCAACAACGACAGCAACAACAGCAACAACAACAACAGCAACAACGACGACGACATCCGCGAGCAGATGCGCAACCTCAAGACGTCCGACGGCCACCACACACACAATGGCGAGCTGGACGCCGACGACGAAACCCTCGAGCCAAACTACACTGTCCACACGGACGCCAACGGCAACACGCGCTACATGTACCACGAAATCGACCCCGTCTACGAGTCGGACGACTCGGACGCCGAGCAGACCAACACCATTGGCAACATTGACCTCAAGTACTACGACGAGTTCCCGCACATTGGCTACGACATCAACGGCAAGCGCATCATGCGTCCGGCCAAGGGCGACGCCCTCGACGCCCTGCTGGACAGCATCGACATCCCCAAGGGCTGGACCGGCCTGACGGACCCGGCCACCGGCCAGCCGCTGAACCTGACCGACGAGGAGCTGCGCGTGCTGCACAAGGTCGCCCGCAACGAGGTCATCGAGGACGGCTACGACCCGTACCCGGACATGATTGCCTACTTCTCCGGCGTCAACCAGGAGGTGATGCCGCTCAGCGCCGCCCCGGAGCCCAAGCGCCGCTTCGTGCCGTCCAAGCACGAGGCGAAGCGCGTCATGAAGATTGTCAAGGCGATCCGCGAGGGCCGCATCGCCCCGTACAGGCCGCCCGAGGAGACGGACGAGGCGGACCAGTTCACGTTTGACGTGTGGGCCGACGAGAAGCCGCGCGACGCGCACTCGATGCACCTCGCGGCCCCCAAGCTGCCGCCGCCGGGCTACGACGCCTCGTACCACCCGCCGCCCGAGTACCTGCCCGACAGGGCCGAGGCCGACGCCTGGCTCGACCAGGACGACGAGGACCGCGAGCGCGAGTTTCTGCCCAAGAACTACGAGGCCCTGCGCAAGGTGCCCGGCTACGACGCCTTCGTCAAGGAGCGCTTCGAGCGCAGCCTCGATCTCTACCTCGCGCCCCGCATCAGGCGCAACCGGCTGAACATTGACCCCGAGTCGCTCCTCCCCAAGCTGCCCGACCCCGAAGACCTGAAGCCCTTCCCGACCACGTGCGCGGCCATTCTGCGCGGCCCTCCTGGCCGCGTGCGCTCCGTCTCGGTCGACCCGCTGGGCGTCTTTGTCGCGTCCGGCGGCGACGACGGCTACGTGCGCGTGTGGGAGGTGCTGACGGGCCGCCAGCTGTGGAGCGCGCGCCTGTCGTCGGAGGAAGCCGTCGACGCCGTGTCGTGGCGGCCCGTGAGGGAGGCTTCGATCCTCGCCGCCGCCGCCGGCGAGCACGTCTACCTCGCCGTCCCCTTCTCGCTCCTCTCGCCCGACGTCGAGCAGCACAGCCGCGACATGCTGGACGCAGGGTGGGGCTACGCGTCGTCCAAGTCGCAGCCGACGCCCGCCGACGACGCGCCCAAGACCCCGCCAGGCGTCTGGTCGCGGCCCGAGCGCAGGCTCGAGAGCAAAGGCGTCCTGGTCCAGATCGAGGTCCGCAGCGCCGTCAAGACGCTCTCCTGGCACCGCCGCGGCGACTATTTGACCACCGTCTCGCCGCGCGGCCAGTCCTCGGCGGTCGCCATCCACACCGTCAGCAAGCACCTGACACAGCTGCCGTTCCGGCGCCTCAAAGGCATCGCGCAGACGGCGCACTTCCACCCCAGCAAGGCCATCTTCTTCGTCGCAACCCGCAACACGATCCGCTCCTACGACCTCGCCAAGCAGGAACTCGTCAAGATCCTGCAGCCCGGTGCAAAGTGGATCTCCTCGCTCGCCGTGCACCCCGGCGGCGACAACCTGCTCGTCGGCACCTACGACAAGCGCCTGCTGTGGCACGACCTCGATCTGTCCACCAAGCCCTACAAGACGCTGCGCTTCCACAGCGCTGCGATTCGCGACGTCGCCTTCCACCAGGGCGGCTACCCGCTGTTTGCCGACGCGAGCGACGACGGCTCGCTGCAGATTTTCCACGCCAACGTCGTGGGCGACCTGATGCAGAACGCGACCATTGTCCCGCTCAAGGTGCTCAGGGGGCACAGGGTCAGGCAGCGTCTGGGCGTCATGGGCGTCGAGTGGCATCCGCGCGAGCCGTGGTGTGTGAGCGCGGGCGCCGACGGGACGGTAAGGCTGTGGACGTAGACGTAGACGGCGCATGTCGAGGGGGGGTGGAGTCGTGTTACTCATGTACCAAATACCAACAGGCAAAGCAGTGCCTTGCCGGCGTCTAGGCGTACGCAGCACAATTCTCTACGGCAATATAATTCTCCAACGTCAAGACTGCACCCGACCTGACCTGACCCGACCTGATCCGACCTGATCTGACCCGACCTGATCTGACCCGACCTGACCTGACCCGACCTGACCTGACCCGACCTTAAAGACCCAGCACCAGATGCAAAAGACCCAGCACCAGATGCAAAAGACAACAACGCATGTCTTTGTTGCCAAGAAGCAAGCAAGCAGGCATACAAGACTGAGAGCAAGACTGGAAACGCTAGATTCGTGTACCTAGAGACACTCACCCACCGCACACCGTCAATCTGACAGCTTCGTACCAACTACAATCCCTCTTCGCCCAAACACACGCCAAGAAGCGGCAAACGTGTTTCTGGCCTGAGCTCGCTTGCGGCTATCAACAGGGATATCGTCATCCCCGATATGAGCGCCTCATCAACGCTCGTGTCGGCCCCTCGCAGCACTGCCTGTCCAGGAAGACCTCCAGGGATACCGAGACCCATTCTCGGACCGAGATGGTGGCGTTTGGCCTTCGATGCTCAGCGTCCCGGTGGGCAGTGGGCTCTACACCAACACACCGCCGTGTTGCTCAGACCATTTCTTGAAACATCGCGTCATCCGAGCAGAGAAGATTGGACGAGTCATTCTTGTGCTGACAGGCGTGAGCCGGCACAACCGCGACAGCCATTAGATTGTCCGCCAACTCATCGAGTGGTTTGGGACCGAGTGTCTGTATCCGTGCGTATCGTCATCTCGAGAGTATGCGCGTGGCTTCTCACCCGAGTTATCGGGCCATGTATACGCCCTGGACGGTGGCATTTCGTCCTTCAAGCTGGGGTACCTGCGTTCACCTTCTCCGTTCTATTGTGTCCTTGCTTGCTTTAGCTGAACCAGGCTTAGTTGGAAGCAGCGCATGCACCCTGCCACGGCGCCCAAAGGGGAAAGCCCTTGATCTTGGCTCAGGCTTCGAAAAGTGTCCGAGAAAGGCGGATCCTGAAGGAACTGGGGAGGACCTCGTGGAAACTCTTTGAAGTCTGCCTTGAGCGTAGATCATACAGAAGCGCCAGAAATAGTGCCTTGTGGCCTGATGTGGGTTGCCAAGACGTAAGATGTTGTTGATGGAAATGTGATGGTGCAAATGTGATGGTGCAAATGTGAGATCGTCGTCCACATTACCCACTTCGCAATGATTCAGCTCAGTCGCTGGAGATAGCCTTGCTGGATCAGTCTCTCGACATCCCCGTGGCGTACGTAGAATTGGCTGTTCTTGGTCAAAGTAATGGATCTGCGGTTGGTCAGCTTAAGATCCTAAGGCCAAAATGCGTCAGAAGACTGTCGCAACTATGCCAAACTTACCCGTATTCTGTCTGGATCTCACCGGCATCCTTCAACACTCGTACATCGATGAACAGGTCTTTGGGTGGCTCCAGACTCCCAGTCAGATCGATGTCTGTCCATTGACCTTTGTAGGCAGCCAGGAGATCACTATACTGTCGCACATACTCCTCCTCCTCAGGTGACAGACTGCTCTCTGCGCCTGCCGCACCGTCTTCTCCAGCACCACTGCCACTGGCTTTCTGGGTCTGTTGCTCGAGTACATCCACACCATTCCAGCAGTACTCTTCCAGCTTGTTACTTCGCACCTTGTGGTACGCCAGTAAGCACCGTTTGTTGCGGCGCATGCAGAGGTGGTTGACGAGTAAGGCGCATGCAGTCTCTGGCGAGGAGGCTGGGTTGAAGGAACCGGAGTACGGCGCGAGGAGCGAGGCTACATCTTTGTCCAGATCCCGTACCTCGCGCACCACAGATCTGATGAGCTCTGACTGGTATGGCGGCAGGTGTGGCAGTGCGAGTGTGCGTTTGGCGTTTTGGACCTGCAGTGTCAGTACGACAAGGGTGGGAGTGAATAGGCCTGCTCACCAGCTTGTTGGCCGTTTCGCCATACATGTTGGCTGAATGGACACTTTGCGATCTTCTGCTTCAAGTCTGTGCTGTCCAAGTTGTGAGATACGCAAGGCAGCGATTGTTTGTTGTCGTGACCCCGCCAGAATCTCGAGAGGCAGTCGCGTCCGCGACGCGAAGTCGTACCGGTAGGTGGGGCAGGCACGGCAGGGTCTTGCACTTGCCCCTTCAGCCGCAGCTGCAACCCTCTACACCACAGCCGCCAACGTCATCAATCCTGTCTTCTCTCTCTCCGACTCCCAGCTCTATAGCAGTCAACTTCGAAACGATATGCGAGGAATCATCAGTGACGTGTTTCATTCGGTCGCAATCGTTCTACGAGGACGCGAATTCTATGGCTAACATACAAAACAACAAATGGCGCCGCCGATGCATATAAAGATGTTTGGGTTTGGTCCATCAAAGCCGTGCTGAACCGAAAACCAACAGGGGGTATCCATCGTGCAACTCACAATCATGCGTATGCGGTCATATCTGTCAGAGAACATCATCGACGTCTCCCATCCGGTCTATCAATGCTCGCCCACCCACTTATCGAACTCGGACTCTTGATCAAACGAAGACATCGTTGGATCAGACTGCCACGAGGAGTTGTAGCTGTCGTGGTGGTGCTCGATCTCCAATAGCCTGTTGATCTCCTGCTGGCCGTACTTCTCATCCATCATGTTGGGATAGCCATTGCGGTAGTCCTGCTGGAGAGCAACAGGGTCTACTTCTGAGTGATGGCCACCATCGTACGCCAACAGCAATGGGTCAACTTGTCCCTCGTCAAAGGGTGTTGTGACCTGGGCTTGCAGCTGGTTCATCAAGTCGCTTGCGTCGCCACCAGGCAGGCCAAGCAGTTGGTTTGATGAGAACTGCAAAGCCTGTGCTGGCGCTGGATCCGCTCCTGGAACACCTACTCGGCGCATGCGAAGGTCTTCACTGTAGTGCGCACCCACATGCATGTTGGGAAATACCGCCGTTTGGTAGTACTGGTTGTACATGTCGTGGTGCATGGGCATTGGCATCGGTCGTCCTTCGTTGGTCATCTCCCAGGAGGACCGCATCATACCGTTGGCATTGGGTCCGTACGAACGCTCCAAGTACTCCGGTGGTGCGAGGTTGGGTGGATAGCTGATCGAGCGCTGGAACCGCTTCGCTTGCCTAGACCGCGCCCACTCGGCATCGTCAAGGTCGCTCGGCTCTTCATCCGACCACTCGTCCTTTCGCTTCCGCGGAGGTGCGACTGTCTTGCTGGGCGAGAACTTGTATGTTGGGTGGGCGTTCTGGTGGTTGATACGCTCAATCTTCGCGTAGTCGTTGAACCGGTCGCGAACCTCCGGTGGTTCCAGTGGCCAGCTCTCTCCTGCCACCGACGACACGACTTGGTGGTTGTTCTGCAAGCACCATGCCTTGGCGCGCTCTGCATAGGCCGATCGATAGAGCATGAAAGAGTTCATCGGCCGGGTGATGTAACCATTCCTCTTCTCGGCCTCCTTCCGCCTGACGTCTGCTGGTCGGTTGACCCACGCCTCCATATCCTTGACGGGAACCTGGTGCAGAGCATCGCTCAACATGCTCAAAGGTGCGGTCAGCTTGGGTGTCTTGGCCTTCTCGCCTTTGGTTGCCTTTGCCTTCCTGGCTCTTGGTGCTAGCTTTGCCTGAGGGCTGTCCTGTCTCCGAGGCGGACTCGCGGTTGCTTTTGATCGTACACTGCGAGAAGATCGTGTCGCATAGTCGTCGTCATTTGTTGACCTTGGAGTTGGCGGCGAGAAGACACCTTGACTATCCTACTACACGTTAATCATCGATGCAGCGTACCAGAAGACTTTACCTACCGGGCGACCATCGGTTTGGCTGGCGTGATAGTACCCCGGAGCACCATAGCTATCCTTGGATCTGGTCAACATTGTTGCCTGTACTGAGGTACAGCTGTACTTACATATTGCATTCCTAGACTGACTCGTTCTCCGGTGTGGCTTCCGACATGTGACGTACGCGAAGGGATCCCTTCGTGACCGACCACTCCAGGAACGCCATAGCTCACCTCCTCGTAGGGGTACCCGCGATCTGCGTTGTATTGCGCGACCCGATGCAGCCCCGACTGGAAATCTCCCACAAGTGTTGGTGGAGTGGGAGGGTGTCGCTGAATAAGAGTGTCGCCCCTCATGGCTGAAGTCCCAGTGCGCAACTAAGCCAAGACTGAAGAGGATGCCGGAACTTGCAATTTCGAAGATCAAAGAGTCGCAATATCTGGACTCAGAACGAAAATGATGGCGACAACAATGCGGCGCACAAGAAGAAGCAAGCCTGCAATGGTAGAATAGGAGTGAATCCAGCTCGAGGCTTGTGAGACTTGATGAGACAGATACTGGCTAAGGCAATAAATACAAGCCGGTGTGCTGCTGTTCACTGCCTGTGAGATACACGGCTTGGATGAAGATGTATCAGATATGTACTGGGACTGTGTTAGTTTTGGCACGGGCTGTATTGATATGTTCGGTTTGCTTGCGCAACCATGCATCAGACACGGCAGGGAACGCACCTCTTACGGATACCTGCTTGTCACGGGCCAGGACTTTGGGGCGCGCACACACAGTCGTTTGGACCTTTTTGCGATGCTGGGTTGCACGTAGACAAGTGGATTGTCTAAGGTTTGGTGTTTTGGCTCGGTCCTTTTTCGGTGAAGGATAGCTTGAGGACGCGTGAAGGCAAGTCGACTATGAGCAATTCTTTGTCCAGTGATCAGGTACCAGAAGGTATTTGTAGCGACTACTAAGCTTTGAAGTCAAATGCTCAGAGTTTAGAGGAGTCTATCCAGTCGTCTGAGAACGGACAAAGGACTTCCGGATTGAGGCTGGCGTCGTGAGCTTGCCACGTTGGGAACCTTGCGCTGCTTTTGGGTGGAAACATCACTGGCGATCGAGCGTTCATAAGGATGTGACACTTGGACCAGAGACCCACTCGTTTCGAAGTCGAAAATACCTGTTGCTGGTGGCTTGCAGTCGAAAACGGCTGCCAGCCCTTCGATAGCAGGAGCCATGGCTTGGACTAAACCCCACTTTGGCCGCCCTTCCTCTGAGGTCTCTCACCCTGCTAGTCTGGACAGGGCTGGCTAGTAGTGGCTTGCAGCAGTCATGTGCATCTGTCGCTCACGTAGTAAGCCACATGTTCTTCGGTACCCTCAGCCGTTGCTGCGGTTCCTTGGGGTAGGGATGTGCACCGCCAGATCCAAGACGATATTCCTCGCCAATGAACATACGCGAGGCTGGCATAACACCCTTGCTCGAAATCACTAATAGCAGATTCGCTCCGCGGCTCAATCAGAAGTTAATTTGGGTACCACTATTCGTTCACGATGACCCAACCGCGCTAGCCAGCAACAGGTACTTGCAGTCCTGCATGTCAGTTCCCTGAGACCTGCACGAAGTCGGCAAGATTGACCACGATCGATCCTTACCAACATCATTGACGTTAGGAGGAAACGATGATTTTAAATTAGTCCTCAATAATAAGCGCACGTTTTAGAAAGAGCGATCGCACCTTGCAATTTTGCTTCCATGGAGAACGTCTACAGAAACACCGCAAAGACCCATCATCGTCACCGGCAGCTGGGACGCACTACAGCTCAGTGGCGATTCTTGAGTCATTGTGATTAGAGGAAAATCTCGCTAACTTTCCCCCGATCACAACTCTGGGTCTGGTCAGTGTCTGTAGCTCTGAGTAGTCAGACTTCGGCAAGCCCGTTATGGTAGACTAGAGACTGGCAATGTCTTGCTACGGGCCCGCGGATCCGACGGACGTCAGAGCAGATGCTTTACACGACGCATGCAGCGAGGTTCGGTTGCTGCCGGTCGATCGATTCGACTTGCGTGTGGTGTTTCTTCTTGCCGTGGAATGCACGCCATTACCCGCTGAGGTTGACAACCAAACACAGGTCCACCCTGTGTAACCAAGTTTAACCTCTCCTCAAAGAATATGAACGATTGGATCAAACAAGCGAGCACTGTTTTGACATGATATCCCCTGCATTGTTTATCCTGAGTCTTTGACTCCAGGGTTTGTAGCGTTTGGCGTGGAAAGCACGTTGACCGGACGCCTCAGCCTGGGGTCAAACGTCTGACATGCAGCTCCTCTCTGGTACCTCAGGATCTCCCTTCAACCTGGAAGGCTTGGGCTAAGAGTAGCTTGCACGGTGCAAGCCTACGGTGGGCACTGCAAGAGTGGACCAGGTGGTCCATATCCATGTGCGCAGAGCGGTTCAACATTCACGACATGTCACTGTCTGTGCGATCGAAGATATCACGTTCTCATCCCCTGCAGTCACAGAGCCGAGTTCTATACTGCTGATTCTGGGAGGTCCTCCGTAGCTCTCCCTTGGCTCGGTTGCACGGTATTGTGATTACCAATATCCCAGTACCATGATACCTCACAGGAGCTGGCCCACCAAAATTTGGGGAGGACTCGCTGTGTTAATCTTGGCATCCATCGGTATCGAAATCGTCCACGCCTCGTACAGACGCTTATCTTTGGCGTGGTCAGCAAGATAGGCGAGTTGATCTTGTCGAGAAGCTCGCCATCCCGCTCCACGCGCATCACGCGTATGGATTCGATATTAGCTCTGAACTGTTGCGGGGGGGGAAGGGAACGGTTAGACGACATACCCCACATCGGCGACTCTTTCGACCATGGAACGGCGACCTGGCTCGGACTTGCCGTGTGTCGATGTCATAGGGACAAGACCAGCATCGTCACCGTCATGAGTAGCAACCATGGTCAACACCTTCGACTTCTGTACGAAATTGTGCATCGTGATGAGTTCTAGCAGCCGCGAATTCAGTCTCATCAGCGACATGCGACATGCGACATGTGACATCTGGGCAACCTCATCGCTGCCTTCGCGGTACGGTACGCTACTCGGTGGGCGCGCAGTAGCACAACGGTCAATCTTGGACCGTGCGATACTCCCGCCGATTTCAATCAAAATTGCCATAGACTGCAAACCAGTGGGCTCAACAACTAATGCAAGCATGATCTGATGTTCCAGAGAAATTTTGGTACCTACAGATTTGCTGATCGTGCCAACTTGACACCACAGTTCTAGTTAACACAACACTACTACGGCTGATCTCACAAACAGTACGTACGGCAGCTGAGCTTAGGGCTTACAATCTTCAGTGTGGTATTTGAGAAACTGTCGACGAGTCACAGGTGACTGTCTTCGCAATGCTTGACAAATTGGGCAAGGCGCACCCGCGCTACCGATCAGCGACTGCGAGCTTCCATCATGATGTACTCGATGGTGGGGTAATTGAGGATTAACTTTTCACAGAGTATGCTTTTGAGGTCTGCTGTGAATCGAAGCTGAGGACTTGAAGTAGACAGCAAACGCGCAGTGCTGATACACTCGCCGATCGCTGTGTTGTGCTTTCAGATCGCGGCACACTATCCTCCCGGTCTGTCACCCGTTATTGAGCGCAAATGGAATTATTTACACAGAGCGGCAGCGTAAGATCGAGCAATCGTTCCACAACATCCCGATAGCTTCTGCGTAGAACACGCGCCCATCTGCGAGTCATCCTGTCGTACGTACCGCTAACCTCTTTTGTTATCGCTGCAAGCTTACCTCAAGTGCCTCAACCCCATACCCCAGAGCCTCACAACGCCATGATCAATCGCAGGGACTGTGGCTTGAAGTCCTATTATTTCCATTGTCCTCCCACCTGGCATGCGGTGCCCCTTCCTGCCCGTTAACAATGATACTTCCGTCCTAAAGCAGCACCTTTCCTTTAGTCCGCAAATAGCTAGTCTCAGAGCACAACCCACGCTGTAGGATTGCACAGCATTTGCCTAATCGAGAAGTACACAACATGGCCGCAAGCATCAACATCTCAGATGCCTTTGAAACAGAATCGGTCCTTTTGCTCGCGACGCATATACATAGCTTGCGTCCCTCGAATAGCATTGTAGGCCTTGAAACATTAGCTATGAACGCAAACATACGTGTCTTGGTCCTCAATCGACGAAGCAGTACCTCAGGAAGCATGTGAATGAAAGATATGTACAAAGAACCAGTCCTGGGGGTTAAGGCGAGCATGTGAAGGGAGGACAATGAGTATAGAGAGGTGGTCTGGGCGTAGAGAGGCTTTGTCCGGGTACTCGGCATTTCGAGGGCGAGAGGGGCTTTGTCCTGCCGGAGAGGCGTTGGATGTGGCTCATACGCAGATGGTGCGACATAAGAACAACGGACGCCGGTATTTGGGAATAGTGGGACGACGTTGCTACGATCTGAATGGCGTAGTAGTACCAAGGTCACCGAGCGCAAGAATGCTACCGCACAGTCCAGAGTCCCGGCCACACGCGGTATCACCCTTGCAACCTCATGTTTGAATCGAGCCATCATGAACGAAAATACGATGCAAACAGACCAGCCTCAGTCACTGCCAGCACGCTCTTCATCCGGAAGTCCCTGTACAGAATAGTACCCGAAGACCGTGAGTACTGTTGACGACAGCGACATGATCGCAGAAGATAGAGTGCGATCAGACGAAACTCGGTCACGAGCAGCCAACCATTGGAACAGCGACGGAGGTGGTGTGCTAGGACTCACGACCGCAATTAGCACCGACTATCGAGGCGACCCAGCATCGGATGCTTACTCGATCAAGTGTCGAAAGTCAATGGAGCATTATTCTGGGGAGTATACCGTCATGCAGAATGATACTCGGGACAGCAGTCGAGATATTCATGCTGTTATGCCAGAGAGATCCATCACACCCACTCCAACTAAGCGCCCACCGCTTAGCCGATCTGCATCGGGGTTCACCAACCCTACGAAAGCGTCTCTTGAAGACAGACCGACGATTTCGCCATCTGCCAATTCACATTGGAGACCAGCCGGTCCTCCATCAGCATCCAGACTAGGCAGTGCGCATCACAGCGATGGTCATGTCTCTACAAGTCGGGCAAACAGTCGGAGCAGCGAGAAACCCAGTCGCAGCGTGATTCTTCCCATTTGCCATTTTGAATACTCGAGGAGATCCTTGTTGCATTCAGAGTATGAAATGTCGGAGAATGTAACGTTGTCTGAGATAAGAGAACATTCAGACTGCGGCGGTGTCGCAGTTGCTTTCGGCCCCAAGAGTGCCGACTTGTCTCCTAAGTTTAGTGACACTCCCCCAAGCGCACATCCCACAGATAGGGACATGCAAGATCTTTACGGAGATACTAGTGAGCCAACATACGACGGTCCCCTAAAACGGGAGAAGCATCTGAACCATGAGCTTCAGCTAGTAGACGCAAACCGTTGCCGTTGTCGCGTAGAGCTAAACCACTTAATTAATGACGTGGATTATCTCTGCAGTGCCTAGTCAAATGCATATGCAGCTGCAGAAGTGAATTTCGAAGGAGTGAAGAACTTCCATTCCTCGTAACCAACACTGACGTAGATCCAAACAGCAGGGCTGCTGCACATCTGGAGTTGAAAGTCAACGAGCTTTGTCGCTGGAGGTCAATAACAGCAAGCTTGAGGACTTCGCGAAGAAGACCGGGGAACTGCCACCTACTGGGCTCAAGTAGCACTGAGACTAAGCGGTGGCAATCCGGTCGATGACACAGATGCGCAACACAACTCTGTCAATTGGCGAGTTCTACACGAAAAGGAACTTCGCCGTTTTAAAGCGCTCGAAGAGCAGTACAAGAGCTTCAAGGCTGACGCGAGGCGCATGTACCAACCAGACCTGGAGCTTATGCATCGAGAATGCCAGGCAGAGTTTATCATAACTCAAGATCACGTCTCAGTCTGCGAGGAAGCGATCAAACAGGTGAAGGACGAAGCACTCTCGTGGAAGAAAGAGGCCATGCAGCTGAAAGACGAACTTGCACGCCGCGAAGCACAGTGCTATGAGCAACAAGCGATCTACAATATGGGGCTGACGAATACCTTCGAGGGCAGCAACGCCGGCAAGAGCGATGAGAAGACGCCTGTTCGACAAAATCTAGAACATTCGCGAAAGGTGGAGTGCCTACCCAGAACTAGGTTACTTATCAAATCACCTGAATTTGAAAGGATCGCACGCGATTCTGGCAAAGGTGTCGAGGAGCTCGAGGAACGTCTAAAAAAGCAGAGGGAGGCAGATGATGCAATAGAGATGCTGAAGGACAGGGTACGTCAGTTGAGATTGCAAGACCTAGGCCTGTACCGGTAGCGGATCCAAAATCAAAAGTCACCATTGATCAGGGTTGGTTCGCAAGATGGGGAGGGTGTAAATATCTCGACAGGCTGGCGGGAGACGAGCGAGAGATTTCAAAGCGGTTTTGAGCCCTGACGAGATATACCCTTAAAGTTGGAACGCCTTTGAAAATTTTCTGAACATACAAGGTTATATATCCTTTGGTTTGAACTGTACACGAAGCCAGAACGTTGTGTGGCAAGTAACGGCGACGATGTGCAACTTCCTTTTTGACTCCGAGTTGTGGAAACATCGCGTATAACTTTGCATATGCAAGATTTGTGACCTTCGCGCCTGTCTCTAGCTCCGCCCATCTCGTTGTTGCTGTCGTATTGGCCCTACCGTATAAGGCGCAATCAAAGCGTCGTCGAGCAAATACCAGATCACCTTCAGCCTGCCCAGCAACCTCAGCTGACATGCACCACCGAGCCATTAAAGGGCCTGCTATTCAGATTTCCTCGTCCTGAGATACCGAGTACTATACACCTGGCTTAGCTTCCTGCGTCCGCATGATGCCTTCATAAGCCCGGAGCTGACTAATGGACAGTACCTAGTGCCTTCTTACCGATCAAAATGTCATACATTAACCGGCCATCGTCTTATTCAGAATCAATCATGGGTCAAATGAGCGCTTCAGTCTTCCATTCGATATGTTCTGGCAGCAAAATTTATTTCAGGCGCATTACGCCATATTTTATGCGCCTAGTACCGGTACCGGTAACGTCGACTGTGCATGCAAATTGACAGGCTAATTCGT
The DNA here is from genome assembly GCF_010094145.1 of Didymella exigua CBS 183.55. Taxonomy (NCBI): domain Eukaryota; kingdom Fungi; phylum Ascomycota; class Dothideomycetes; order Pleosporales; family Didymellaceae; genus Didymella; species Didymella exigua. The sequence continues at coordinate 349,782 of NW_022984781.1, read as the reverse complement.
GGCAATCCTTCCCGGTATCGGACACTTCCTGAAGGTCCGCATATGACCTTTTGGGCATGGGGTATTGTACTAATGGTCACATGTGGACCGACCGCAAAAACGGCAGGATGCGGGTGTGCAACAGCTGACGCGCCTGGTGGCCCAGAAGCAAGCGCACCCTTACCTTTCAGTGCAGCCTTTCGCTTTAAACGCGTAAACAAAGGAAGACGCTCTCTCCCAGAGACTAGCCAAAGTTCAGAAGACAAGGCTCAAGTCAAACTCTTTTCTGAGTATGATATTGTTCGCGAATCTCACGACCTTCCATCCCCATTTCGATGGGTCAATCGAGCGTTGTTGAGAGATTTGCGAATGGATCCGATTGAGGCAGCGAGCGGGTAGAGTATGACAAAGCGATTGTTCGGTCCATCCTCGTCCAAGACGACAATAAGAAAGTGCGAGAGCACTTCAAGGACGGTATAAGCGACGTGTGCAACATTCTTGGTGCCAATGGTAGTGGGTCGAGAATCCACTTGCAACTCGGCGCAAGGGACCTTGTGCCCCTGAACACACACTTTAGCTTTGTCTCGAGAGAAGACTTGCATCGTTCGTGACAAGGTCATATTGTCGTTCCTGAGGACAATGTAAGTTTCCACCACGCACCATAGCCGCTCAGCAGTGGCAGCCCTGATGTGAACGATCCAAGTCAGTTTAACAAACGTAATGGCACCATCAAGCGCGACGAAGGTTCAGCGATCTTTTACTGGGAGATCCACTTTGCACGTACAGAGATACCTAACGTCATCCCCGATAGGCATCGATTCGTGTTCGACCGACAACAAGACACGTGGATGGGGCTGGGCGAAAGGACTGCAGGAATCGAGTCGGATCGGGAGCGAAGACAGTAATGCGAGTGTCGAGACCATGCAACTCCGCGCTTTCAGCTCGTTGAAAAATGGCTGGCGAGAAGAGCTGAGTCCGGGAGCAGTTGGGCAAGCGCACAACGACGACGTGGGTTGCTTGCCTGTCTGGCTCTTGGGCGACACGGTGCATGATATGCAACCGAAGCAGTAGGTATGTGTTCATCATCGCCCCTTTCCCCCCGCGTCATCATCGCCTTTGACTTCACACCGCCCCGAAATGAAGCCTTCACGATGTGCTAACAGCTCACCACAGTGGTGAGAGTGGTAAACAATCCTTGTGCGACACGGCTGATCTTCTTTCTGAGATCCTTGTCATCGGCGACATCGTACGGTCGCTGGAAGACGTAATCACTCTTACCGAAGCACATATCGAACAAGCTTGTCGACGGTATGGGTAAATGACATTGATGATTGACCGCGCGTTCGCAAGAGCGGCGGAACATCGTTCTCATATCTGGACTCCGATGGTTTGCTGGGTATATTTGAAAAATTGAGCAGCTGGGATGTATTTCGTTTCATAACAGTGGTCTATCGCGCATGTGGATTCAGGTGATGGTTGTGACACCGCTGATTTGGGGGGCGGATCTCTATGATTGGAGTCGGACGCACTAGTAAGGCAGAACAAAGCTGAACTTCTACCTAGAGCCTACCTAGACTTCGTTCAGTTTACCAGGGCATATTCAAAAACGCACTTAGATCATGTCGACATCGGTTTGCATGAGCTGAGCCAATGCTATGAGCCACATTGCGTGTCTTGCACAGGCCTCTGATGCCGAAAGCCTTGACCCTGTTTAGAAAGTTGCAACTTCAAAGGACTCACGTGCGTTTCTATGCTGCAGAGTCCGATCAGGCGATTCTTTGCTCCTGCTCAAGTTTCGATTGTTGCAGTAAAATTTGCCGAGCTCTTCCAAATGCGTTCCTTGCCAAAGCTACGCAAAAAGAATCCACAATTCACAGCATAAATTTCGTTTTCGAATGCGTTTGTGACTGTACATATCATACCATCCTGCTTCTTGACTTTGTGCCCAACTGTTCTCTGAGCAGAATTTCGATACAATTTGTGATGCTTGCATCCTGTCTAGCACTGAGAGCGGAGTTTTCGGCACCTTCCAGCTTAGCATTTCCAAATGCAAGTAACATCTTGATCGAAAGATCACTGGCAGGGGTACCCCAAAGCTTGTCCGCGTCCCGGCACTTGACATCCTTTAGCCTTTACTATTTAGGGCAGCTACAGTGGCTGAGGGACACATCCGCAACTTTGGGCTATACCTATTTGTCTTATAACTGTCACAAAAAGTCGGGATCTTACGTGGACCTGTCCCGGAAACCACCCTCGCGGTTCCCAAACGGGCGAGTTTCGTCGGGATTGTCACGTGGGACGCGTGGACAATTACTCACCTATGTATACAAAAGAGTTTCACGCCAAAAAGCCTCCCACTATCGCTGCACGGATACCAAAACGGTACCTGCTGCTATATCGTACATCCAAATTCGGTGAGAGCACGGCTGCGCCCATTTCATGCCCTGATTCTCTCAAAATGTCAATGCGTGCAAAGCCGCGACAACATTGGTGCAAGCCACAGCGCCGTTGACCCCACTACGACATGGCCGAGATGCCTCACATCGTCAGTTGTTGCGTGGAGAAGACTTCGTCAGCTCGTACCGGATGGAAACTAGGTATACGGACTGTCGTTATTGTCAATGCGCCAGCAGGACTTCAAGATGGAACCGAAGGTAATGGATACAGGTATATAACACGAGCAGTTCCTCAGGTAAATATTCGTCATCCAGCTTCCATCATCACTGCTTCTCTCATCTCTTCCAACACTTCCATCATCTCTACCACACTCGCTTAAGAATCACTTTCGTTCAATCCTTCACCAACCCTCAAGATGTACTTCTCCACCGCCGTCATTGCTGCCTTCGCTGCCACCTATGTCTCTGCATCTCCTCTGATGGTCCGCGATAACGTCTGCGGTACCACTCCTGCTGGCAGCAACGCCAACAACCAGCCCATCTCGCAGCCCTCCGGCATCCAGACCTCTGCTGCTTGCCAGGCTCAGTGCGAGGCCGACAACTCCTGCCAGTCTTTCACATTCGGCATGATTGACAACACTATCCAGTGCAAGCTCTACAGCTGTGCTGCATCGGCTGTTCCAAGCCAGTCCAGCGCCAACCTTGTAGTCTACGACAAGGCTTGCACAGCCGTGCCCAGCGTCGTACCCACCTCCAGCAACCCCACTGGCAAGAAGGCCGACGACAGCCAGACCAACGACAGCCAGACCAACGACAGCCAGACCAACGACAGCCAGACCAACGACAGCCAGACCAACGACAGCCAGACCAACGACAGCCAGACCAACGACAACCAGACCCCGACCAACTCAAACCCCAGTTCCCAGACCTCCCAGCAGGGGGCTCAGGATGGCACACAGAAGCAGTCATCCACCAACCCCAAGGCGCAGTATGCTCAGAAGCAGTCCTCCCCGACTGGTACCCAGACCTGCGGCACTCAGCCCTCGGCCTCAACCAACAACCAGCCCATCAGCACTCCTTCCGCCACCTCCGAGGCAGCATGCAAGGCTCAGTGCCAGACCAACAACTCCTGCAAGTCCTTCACCTTTGGCACAGTCAACAACGCTGTCATCTGCAAGCTTTACGCCGTGGCTGCCGCCCAGGTCCCTGCGCCCAGCAACTCTGCTCAGAAGAACGCGCTCAAGGCTTACGACGTTGGTTGCTCTAACTAAGCGCCTACGTCCGATTGTCGAGCTTCGATGGAAGATTTGGCTGGGGTAGTGGACGCGCTGCTCGAACGCGCTGGACTCCTGTGACAATGGTGTATGGATCAGTACACGGCAGGTACATTTTGTTTTTCCTTTCGGTTAATCACGCTCGTTTTGTTCTAGATGATATGGTGTTGCCTGTAGAGTTTAGCATCAATGCAAGTTTGGTACCAATTCTCCTTCTTTGACCGCTGTGACATGTACGCTGCTCTCTATCTGATTGGTCGTTCGCCAGCTACTGCATGTCTTCTGTCGCTGCTCAGTGTCGGTTACCTGAGAGGTTTCAGGCGTAATGATTGACTGCCATTCATGATTCTGCGAAGAGGGCGACTGCAGGAAGAGAAGCAAACGAATTGATCAGGTAGAGCTCATGCAGGCATACTAACGGACGTATGTAATTTGACGTCCTAACAGCTGCGCTGTGTAAATTATCGTCCGGATAATGGTAAGTGGTCATAGACTTTTGGTTCAGGGTCCTGGCCACGTCAGAAGCGTCACAAGTGCCAGATCTACAACTCTCAAACTCAGCCTTTCCCATCCGCTGCTGCCACATTTCGGTTTCAGTACATCGGGCACTCTTGTCGTTGGTTGGTCAGATCGACGTTGTGACAAAGTTCTGCTTGTGTGTGATCGTCGCCATGGGTCTTACAGCCCTGTCCTTGCTCGATGCACAGACTCTCGCCTCGTGATCATGGCAACAGGAACAGACCAGAGACGGTCTGGCGCGAATAGTGACCATCGTAGTATACATTCAGATTTTACAAGTGACCTCCCTATGCACCATTTTCGGCTTCCTTCGCCGCCTTCGCCGCCTTCCACTTCGCCGCATTGGCCATGAGCCTTGCCAATTTCGCGGCGCTCTCGTCGTCGGCAGGGAAGATGTAGTCGACATACTCCTCGAAGCTGTCGTCGTCAAGCTTTCTCCTCTTCTTGACCTTCCGGGGCATCTGCTTATCGATCTTCTCCTGATCCTCGGGGCTACCATAAATAGCCTCAAAGCTCTTCCAAGCATTGAGCAGAGCCACTCTGTCTTCCTTGAGATCCTTGTCCTTCATGCGCTTATGAGCACGTTCGAACACAGCGCGAGCACGCGCCTTCGCTGCGTCGCTGACAGGCTTGTCCTCATCGTCGTTCTCCTCGGCTCCCGGGTCGGGAACACCGATCTCGAGCTGGGCCCATGATGTCCAGACCTTGACGTGGTCTGTCTTCTCGAGCAGACGCTCGTACAGCGCGCGCGTGCGCTCATACTCGCCCTCGCCTTCTTCAAAATCGATGTATGCTTTCCAGAGCAGCTCCGGCATGTCGAGTTGTGGCTCTTCAACAGCAAGTTCGAAGATGGCGCGTGCGCGCTCGAGGTCATCAAGACCGCGCTCAAGTTCTGCGAATTTGATCCAAGTTTGTGTGTTCGACCCGTTGAACTCGATGTACTTTGTGTAGAGCTGACGACAGCGTGTGAACTCGAATAGCTTCATTTCCAGCTCAACGTACCCCTTGAAGAGCTTGTCTTTGGGGCACATGCCGATTGCCTGGCCGAGAAGCTTCCGTGCTGCTGTGAGCTGAGATTGACGAACTTCGAAGTGGGCAAACATCAGCCACAGCTTGGCGAAAGTGAAGCGCTTGTGTGGTATCAACCTTATGCACTCCTGATAAATCTGGCGTGTGCGGTCGATATCCTTTGTGATTGATTCCTCGTAAACAGCGTAGAACAACCAAAGATAGATGTATCTTCGCCAGTGTCGCTTCTCTTGTGTAGGCGGTATTTGTGCAATCGCTCGTTCGTAAATATCTCGCACACGGTCGGTGTTGCCTGACGTCTCTTCCAGGCGTGCAAAATCTATCCAGGCATCGTAGTTCTTGGAGTTCTCTTTGATCTGCTCCTCGTAGTGCACTCTTCGTTTCGACAGAACCACATCTTCGATACCATCTCGGTCGCCATACTGTTTTTCGAAAGTAGTGAAAGCCTTGTGAAGGTTGACTGATTTCGAGCGCGGCATGCGGTCCAGCGCGAACTTGTAGATAGCTCTTGCGCGCTCTGTCTCCTTCAATCGGGCCTCAAACTTGGCGTACGACATGAACAGCTTCTCGTCCATGAACTCATCGCCAAGTGTCTCCACCGCTGTACCGTATACATCTCGTACCAGATCGCTGGTGCCGTTTTCTTCCTCGAACTTGGCCCACTTGATCCAGTTCTTCGGTTCAGGATGTACGACGGTGAAGCGCTCGAAGATTGCCCTGGCTCGTTCGAATTCCCCGTGCCTCTTTTCCAGCTTGATATACGACGACCATGCAGATTCCTCAGGCTCCCACTGCATCCAGCGCTCGAATACAGAGCGAGCACCATCGATGTTGCCGAGGGTCTCTTCCATGTAAACATATTTGTACCAGAGCTTGTCAACACGTGGGAGGAGGGTAACGGCCCGGTCGAGAACGTTACGGGCATGATTGATGTTGCGGTGCTTCATTTCAGACTCGATGTACCGGAGCCACAATGCCACCGATGTGCTGTCAACGTCCAGTGCACGCTCAAAAATGGATCGGGCACGTCTAAATTCTTTCTGTTCAAGTTCCCAAGAGGCATAGCGCATCCAGTTGTTCATGTTGATCCTGTTGCGGCGGACGTAATCCTCGAACTCTTTCCTCTTGCGTCCCTGGAACTCATGCAGCTCCTCCATATCCGCGAAGCGCTGTGTGGGCGCCTTGAGCTTCTCATCCTGGCGGTCGACTGCCTCGCGTAGCAGCTGTTCGGCGCTGATCTGGATGGGCGCGGCCGCCTTATTTTTGACGCGTGGTGGTCCTCGGGCCTCCATGATTGCGGTCGTGCACGTGAACTCAAGGTGTGAGACGGAATGCGGATCGCGCTGCCCAGCTGGTGGGAGCGTAATACGTCACGTATGACTGTTGGCCGAAGTTGGTGATGAGGGCTGCCGTCGTGAAGAGCATGGAAATTCAGAGGCATCAGGAGCACGTGCCCACACTAGCGTCACTTCCGCGGTGATTTCTTAGCTATGATGCGCGCCATCTCACTTTACAAGCCTACCACCAAACCTGACAGTCTACAACAACGGCCATGGCGACACTTGAGCAGGAGCTGCTCGCAGATTTCGCGGACTCGGGCGATGAGGATGTTGTGGATCTGGAGAACGACTTCGCGGGCGGAGACTTTGGTTCCCCGGAACCAGAGAATGGCGAGGACGAGGATATGGTAGATGAGGAGACAGAGTACGCAGAGAAAGAAGGCAAAAAGAAGGAGAAAGGTCCAGCGGATATAAGAAACGCGCAAACCCTTATGGCCAATCTGCAACCAATCTTACAGCAGATTGACGAAGTCAAGGATAAGATGGAGGAAGTGATGAATGGCGAGTCGATTGAAGAGAACCCCGAATATCAGTTATTGAAGGAAGCGAACGAGTTTTCGACTCAAATCGACGGCGAAATCCAAGCGGTCCACAAGTTCATTCGCGACAATTACTCGCTACGCTTCCCATACCTCGAGGAGCTCGTCAAGAACCCCGTTGACTACGCGAAGACCGTTGCTATCCTCGGGAACCGACCGTTAAATGATATCAAGACGATTGCCCAGGACACAGACAATATTGTTGGAGCGCCACTGAAGAACATTCTGGACGCGCCATCACTCATGGTCATTACTGTTGAAGCTACAAGGGCTGGTGGACAAGAGCTCCAAGATATGGAACTTGCAGCTATCATGACGGCATGCAAGCTCCTTCTCAATCTCGACAAGTCTAAGCACGTCCTCACCGACTACGTTCAGTCACGTATGAGCGTCTTTGCACCAAATCTTACAGAGCTTATCGGCTCCCTGACTGCCGCACAGCTCATCAATTATGCTGGAGGTCTCGCTGGTCTCGCAAAGACACCAGCGTGTAACATCGCACCGTTGGGCTCGAATAAAGCAAGTGGATTGGGTCTAGCAACCAACATTGGTATCAGGCATCAAGGTTTCCTCTACCACAGCCCCATCCTTGAAGCCATACGTCCGGATCTCAAGAAGCAAGGTCTGCGTATCGTGTCCGCCAAAGTCATTCTGGCTGCCCGTGTCGACATGGTCCACTCAGCGCCTGACGGCTCCACCGGGCGCCAGCTCAAAGACGAATGTGAGCGACGCCTCGACAAGCTGACCGAGATTCCTGCAAACAAGGGTGTCCGCGCCCTCCCTGCACCTGACGACAAGCCTGCGCGAAAGCGCGGTGGGCGAAGAGCTCGCAAGGCCAAGGAAGCAACTGCCATGACAGAGATCAGGAAGGCCCAAAACAGGATGGCATTTGGCAAGGAAGAGAAGGAAGTGGGATATGGTGACTCAACGAAGGGTATGGGCATGATTGGCGCCACGGACACCGGTCGACTACGCGCACAGCAAATCGACCCCAAGACAAGAGCGAAGCTGTCCAAGAAAACCCCCGGTTGGGGCGGCGACACAACGCTCGGTGCTGCTTCCTCACTCAAAGGCTTCGGCACCGGCGGGACGGCTACGAGCTTGCGTGCGCAGGGTCTGCGGACTGGTGGTGTTGGTCTGCAGGGCTCTGGTATGAGTTCTGTTGCTTTCACGCCCGTGCAAGGCCTCGAGCTGGTCGACCCACGGGCTCGTGAAGAAGCCAACCGCAAGCGTAAGGCTGAAGAAGACCGTTGGTTCAAGGGAGGATCGTTCACACAGCTCGGCGGCAAGACAGATGCCGCGGGCTTCAAGGTCCCTGCGCTGCCTGTCAAGAAACCGAGAACAGAGTAATCGACCGGCGCGTTGATTGGCAGTTCAGCAAGCATTGTATAAGAGTATGCATCTTACGGCGTTAGGGAATCATGGACGATACCAGGGCCGAGGAAGCGCCCACCCCATACCAATTTGACGATATTCAAACGATGCCTAGCAGTTTCTGCTTTCTCCGTTTTGTTTTCATACTTCCATCAAATTCTCCGTCGCAGCGGAAATCTATCACAAGTGCGCGTAAAAGTCGACTTCAGTGGCCAGTGCTGATCCCAAACGACTGTCGAACACTCTCTTTCGCGCTGAACCCCTATGCTCCTCCCAGCGCGTGCAGTTTTCTCTGCTGAAGACATCACTGACTAGCAAAACGATTTGGTGTTCTCAACCCTGACGTATCTCGGTTCGTCCGCGCGGCTACCCAATAACCTAGCAGACACCGCGGATCCACAAAGTTGTCCTCGAGACACACACACACACACACACACACACAAACGCAAAAAAGATATCCTGGTTTGCTGGACTGCTGTCGAACGAATGTTTATGTGGACGAATGCCCCGCACCAGCCAAAAAACTTCGCTTGGCCGTTCACCACCCACACAGCGACCAGGACACCGGAAGAAATGTATCCTGGGATATCTAGCTATGCTAGACGAATTTTGATGAGGACGAAGCGGAACATCCACGACCTTGACGCCAAACCTAGCTTGCTGAAGTGTCCTACAGTCCTAGAGTGCACTGCAGTGTGGCCCTGACGTTGGCTGCTCCAAAAGTGCGGGATATCTTTGACGCTGAGGACCACGCCTGCACCATTACTACCCGCTTCTCCGAATGTTCCTGGACTCCGCAAAGTGCGCTGATTAATTGATAGTCGTAAACCTCGGAAACAATCAGAGCAGCTGAAGTGGTCCTCAGCCGGCGGAACAGACGAGGAAAGACTACAGCATACTTCACCCACAATCAATGACGCTTCAGAAGTTTTCATGCACCTCCACTAATGGCTTGGGAATGCTTGGGAACTTCAGAGGAGATATCGCTTGCCCTTTTACACAAGCCGCAGTTTGTACCTTAGTCTGCGGACGCACTGCCTCCTACCACACACAGCAAGTGTCAATCAACAAGCGTTCCATTCACTCAGCGGTCCTTCAACTACTCGAGCCTATTACGCGACAAATCGGACCGTAGTCCTCATAGATATTATCATGGAGGGAATGACGGTGTAGCGATTTCGCTTTGTTGGTGTTTGGATTTCTTTGTACGAAAGCACCTAACAGTAGAATAAGCCGCCTTCGTCTCGTAATACTTTATAGTAGGCCTGAACGCCAGGCTTATGGCCGAGGCAGAAGAAGCAGGTCTTGCGCTTGGTGGGTATTGCAAGAGGATTGGAGCATGGAAGAAGGATGGACAACGACGCGCTCGTCACGATGAGGATACTGAGCCGTAGAAAGGCTCACTTCAGGCTTATGAACAACAAAAAAAATATGTCTAGACACATTAACTATTCAGGATCTCATAAGCTCTCTGAACATTAAGAGCCCTTTTCTTTGCAGACTCACCCTTATTCTGGCGATATTCGCAGAAGCTGCCAAACGATACTGTTACCTGGTGATTTGTAGTAAACGCCCGCTTTTCGCACTTCGTATGAGTATAGCAACCTCAAGCGTATTCTCGGATTGATTGTTTCTGGACTCAAACTTGCCGCCCTCGAATCTTGAAGACGTCAGCGCTTCCACAAGATTTTTACCGTCATTCAACAATGACACACGACCCTCGGAGAAGTATACTTTGACTATATCACATACACTTCATCATGGATGGTCTCCCAGGGTCTGAAATCAACGTGGTAAAGGACTTCATAGACTTGATCGTCTGTGCGTGTAAGAGGAAGCAAAAGCACTGAAATTTGAATAGCACAGATGGAAGCTATTTGTGTCTCAGGACACCCACTGTGCACCAAGTACACTGCCATGCACCTCAAGCATGGAAACATGTATTTTCCCCACTGACCTGTTATGAGTGGTTCCCTTAGCTGAACCAGTATGATCCTGATTGGACGTTGCTGAGGCTGGCTCAAGCGCGGAAGTCTCCAAGGCTTTGGAGGATCTGTGGAACGAGCTCCAAAAGAACCCGAAGTGACCCAGCTGAGCAATTTAAAGACTCTTCCCGTTTCTCTTCCAGCATTATGGCTGCTCGGGTCTTGGTACCACGTGTTTGCGTTTGTATTGCATCTGTCCTCATCCGACAATTCGTTACTGCCGTTTGCAGCATTCTGTCCTTCCTCGCCTCACTTGATGTGTTGGGAGGGACTTGTTGAAAGTTTGTTCTCCTACCCCGTTTGTAAGCCTCGAGTACACGAGTCAAGCTGATTTTTGCCCACATGACCTGATCAGCAGACTAATCCGGCTACCCATTCTCAAATGGAAAAAGTACATTGCGGCAGGCGGAATTTCTCAAAAGTGATGACTGGGAAGAGAATGCACTGTTGTAGCAAATGAAGTACGATAATGCAGGAAGAAATGAGAAAGAGGGGAGGGGAACGGCGCTTGGAGTCAGGTACGGTTTTAACTCAATGGCATCTCGAATTGTCTGCGTAGGCAAAGAGTATGCACTTTGAAAGAGAGAATTACGGGCGAATGGCGCCTCGGTACTGTTAATTTTGGTAATCATCGAATGTAAACATGTTTTCAGGGTGGACATAAAGTCCATGAATGATCTGACCGTATGGTATGGGAGATGTATACATTGCCTGGGGGCCGGGCATTCAAGGTGGCAGTAGTGCTGATGAGATCAAATTGGACAGGTATGTTGCAATCTGAGACGCGTGGCAGAGAGGGCAGATGGAAGCCATCGGAATCGCTGCACTGTGGGCTGTTAGATTTCATTCATCTAGAAGATGTGTAACACAGGCTGAGGTCTCTTGAACACCCTCGGTGGAGTTAAGGCTCCACCACCAAAGACCGATGTGAACGTAAACTTAAAGATTACGAGATATGTTAGCTTCTCTTGACCGAGCACTGGTGCCCAAACTCTGGCGTGCTGCAGTGCCACTGATTGTCCAACGGGCGTGTTGAAGGCAGTGGAACGGATGAGCTCGCTCGAACATTCGACACTTCAGGCTATCCAGCGTATCCGCAGAGACAGCAGAGCACATGGTATCCTAAGACCACCTTATCTGCATCATGCAGCGGAGTAAGACGTACCGTTCGCGTAGGGCTGAGACCTTACGACTATCCGCCCAATCACCTAGGCGCGTCCAACGCCAGGCCCGTCTTCACATATACGCTCCGCTTCAGCTGCATGTAACACTACGAGAAGGCCATTCTGGACCAGAGAAAACAGCCCTCCGTCCAGCGTTGCATCGCTCAGCTGTCTAATCACAAGGCTGTACTCCCACCTGTTACCAGTTTACTCCGCGTATTAGACTCCATGATATCGACATAGGTCTCGAATGTTCTCGCGTACATATACGAAAGCAGACAATGTGCCGGCGAATCGAACATCCATCAACCTGCACTGTGTTCAGCCCTACCCTTCGTAAGCATGTCACTGCCGCGCCGTTGCACGAGGAACGTGCAGCGGCGGCCGGTCAGACAGCCCATGACTCCGAATCCGATGATATCGGGAGGAAGACCTTGAGTTAGCCCAGCTACTTCTTTATTCTCAAGGATATGGTATTGAGATCGCTGGTGCGGCTATTTGCTGCAGCGGGTTCATACGGACTCATACGGAACCGGCTTTCCCGGCTGCGGCCGGTCCGTGTCGTCTGGATTTGGAGAATGGTGTTGTGGAGCAGCTCGATCAAAGTGGAGCAGGACATGGATAAGGAACTGAGACAGAGAACGTGGCACTGTGATTGCGGGTCGTGTTCTTAGTAGCACAGATTGCACCTTTGTGTTACACGTGCAGGGGATGAGTTTAGCCACGGGACTCCTCTGAATCCATCGTCCAAGGCCGCTCAGGGGCTGCAGCATCGTAGAGCCGAGACTTTGAGTCCTGCATTGGATGTGGAGTCTGTTAGTCCCTGCGTTATTGAGGCGTGAAGAGTATCTGCGGCGGCGCTGACAATCGCGATCATGTCTCGACCACGGGACTCATCTCTTCAGCAAAACCACATTGGCGAAGTCAAGGATTGAGACCGCGGCAGGGTACAACAAGCGAAAGGGTTTTCAACTCGAACCACGTTGCGCACGGTTTTCGTCTCATGTTCTCCTTGTGCTCTGTGCTCAACTGTGCCCCGGGAAGTTACCACCGAAGCTCAGAGATCAGCGCAATCTGAATCGTGAGGTTGAGGATAAGGCGTGTCAGTTTATGTTTCAGGATGTCGAATCAGATTGCGGCGCCTGCGAAATTGGCGCCCACCAACGCAGGCCGCACGTTGTGCTCGAGCACGGTCGGGCATCTTCAGAGACGTCACCGCCAGAAGTCACCAATGTCTTCAATTGGATGCGTTTCGGCCCCCAGAACGCCACGCAACAGGAACCTTATCAGGGGATCTTGATTCGTTACAGTGAAACCACGCACTCAAGTGCTAAAGGAGACCTTGCCAATGAGGATAGATTTAGCTGAGTTTGGGCAGAGACATGGGATTCTGGACTTGTCACCGGTTTGTGCGGGCTGGTTGTCGGGAGCATGCAAGGTTAGTCCAGCAAGAAATGAGGCTAGTGGAAGGATGGAGCGAGCGGCTGGGCAGAGTGAACACCTGCATCGGACTTCGGACTCCTGCCCAGCCCCGCTTTCTTGGGGCTACAGCGGTTCTGCATTTCGTTACTTGCCCAATATGGCGTGCAGCTCGCAGCTTGTGCCCACATTTCGGGAATCAATAGGAAACCGCATGCGATGTATTCAGTGAGGTACCTTGTGAAATATTGACGAGATGGTAGCGTGTACGTGAGTTGTCAGGCTCTGGAAACATTCCCGTATTGCCCGAAAGACGGAAGAGCATCTGACTGTCACGTGGGGGTGTCCTTATCCTCAGCCCTATGGAAGAGCCTCTTCGTAACTGTAAGCGCTTGCGCAGAGATCCCGTTCGCAGAGTCTCGATATCAGATGCTTGGCGAAGTTGAGTGCTTACTCTGAAATCCGGGGAAAGCCAGAGGCGTTCGAAGTGCATCATTTTGAGATTTGGTGCCTTTGCTGATATCCATTTACATAACGTTAAGTTGGTGACGAGCCGTGCAAGCCGACAAATGCCTCACACCTAGCTTTCCAAGGCATCGCGCGTTGCACATGAACACCGGAACCCTCAGCTCGCTCGTCGGAGATGCCGGGGATGCCTCTTTAGGCAAGCGTTGCGCAAACTCTCTTTGAAGTTAGCACACTTCGCCATGCCTTGTTCCAATTTGCGGGTCTGCACTCTGCTTGAGCGTCGATGGATTTTCGAGCTCGAGCCAGGTAAGGCTGAATTTACAGTTCTCCACTCGTAGCTGCATACAGAATTTTGGGGCGATAATGATGACGGCCAACTTTCACCGCTGTAGCCGGCAGGAACTCTTGTATCCTGCTCATTTCTTGCTGTCAACGGCAGATCGGAGGTTCAGGTTATGTTTCGTTTAACACCGGTACACGACGAGTTTCCGCTGGGGATAGCTTTATCGAAGCGTTCGACCATGCAGACGCATCAACTGAATGCCATTATGGTGCTCTGTGCATCTTCAGACTTTTAAGTCAGTATCTGGGTGCAAGTGATCCTGCAATTGAGGCTTGGAAAACATCGTGATGTAAATCAGGTTCAACCAAGGCTCTAAGCCTCGCACTGCGCAAACGACGAAGCCCAAGAATAGACCTGACAACCGAGCGAATGGATGACGTTCGGCTCCTGCCGCTGAGCCACGGGTCTTGCTCAGCGCTTCAACTTGCCTCTCAGTCGCAGTTGCTCGCTGGAACTCATCGTTATATTGTTGCTCTCTGTTTTGAGATTGGTATCGCAATATCACTCTAGCTCCCCCAAAGCTTCATGGCTTGTGAACACAGCTCCGCCATGGATTGTGTGGGAATCCATTTCACCAAATATTCTTCAATGCCTGTGGCTGGTGACCAAGGCGCATGCGAGCCGTGGTAGAGATCCAATGACTAATCTGGCGGTAGCAGCCACCAACACTAAGCTCTATTCGCTGGCTTTCAGGGCCGTTGCTTTAGCCTGTGAGGTAGCAGCAAGCTTGGTCATCACGAAATACCGGTCAAACAATGACCCTTCGGAGAGCGCCGGCAGAGTCACGACCCTATACTGAGGCCAGTGGCGTGCTTTGAAGTCCGGTTTGACTGCTTGGAGTTTTGTGGGCAAGAAGTGCAAGGCTATGTCGAGATGCCTGATCAAGCTATGAGGAAACCGAGAGTCAGACTTGCCAGCCTTGAAGGAGCAAGCATGCGGCGCGCGATACTTGTTGATGTTCTGAGTCGGGGAACTGACGACTTGTTGGATGCTATCGGCCCGCAGTCAAAGGGCGGTGCGGGGTATGGAGTGTGTGAAGTATTGGATCGACACTCGAATTCTGTTGCTTTTACGCTCTTGACGACAAGACTGCTACAACTGGACGGGCCTTACGGAAAGAGGTCCTAGGTGCGGTAAGCACATCCATCTAAATGGTTATTCCGCTGTTCGTGCTGCAAGCCAGATCTGTGGAGCTATCGCACCGTGCCATTGTTGGCGACAGACTTATCTCGAAAGTGCATGGATAAGGGCATGGCTAGCCTAGACGTGAATGTTGCAGCAGGGCGAAAGGGGTTCGTCACCTGTAAATCGCGATCACCAAGGCTCCTCACTCGAACTATCTACACGTCCGCGGACGAAAAAGGTCTCAAACGTCGATCGCGACATGGTGATTGGGTCGAAACTTCCTCAATGCGTGATCGTCAGGGCAATTGTTCAGCAAGCTTACCAACACTGTTTCGGATTTCAGATCCTGAGTCCGAAAGGGCGTGGATAGTCCGACTTACCACTTCGCTGAGAAAACAACGCAGTTGACGATCATGTCTGGCGGCTGCATCGAAGCATTGCACTGCAGCAGTCGAACCGCTTTGTCACTCCCCCAAATGCGCTGCCAGCCTTGCTCCCCCTGGGTTCTTCGAGGTTAGTGCAATTGCTTGCATGCATGGCTGCCAAGCATCGTATGAGAGCAGTTCATGATCGGTGAACACCCTCGATGCCAACGTCTCGAGTTGTGCGTCGACGCGAGAAGTGGGGCTCTGCCGAGACTAGAACGGCCTCTCCGGCTGGACACGTGTTGCATTCTTCGAGCTTAAAATGATTGTTGAGCATCGTTATACGGCAACCTGCAAGCTGTACATAATGAGTATACGTACGGTAAGAGCCGCTAGTGGAGAGACATGATTCGATGTTGTGTAGCAGAGCATATCCGTGAGTCAATGCATTGCGAGCGGACGAAAAATGAAGGGTAGAGTGGTACCCACCCCTGCTACAACGCGAAGACCTGGGTATCTAGGGTAGGCGATGCCGCAACGTGCCGAATCTCGTTGTCGGCGGGGCAATCTGTAGTCTGTGATCAATGATCAGTAATCAGACCTACATATTCCTGCTGCACTGAGATGCAGCCTTATGTCTGATGCACATTCGCGAAGATAAGGCGAATGTCAAACGCGTCGCCGACATGTCCAACGGTAAAGGGCATCTGGCCGCCGGAACGTTTTGAATTTGCTTCCTAACACTGCGGCGTCAGCATAAGCGACCCCAGAAGACGGTCATTCCCCTTCTATGCATAATGACGGGAGGACAAATCCATCCGCAACTGCCACGCGGACATGCGTCCGGGATCAACATTGTTTGCAAGGCGGACAGTTGCCCATGTCACCGCCCCGCGAACGGTGAGATTGAAGCACGGGGTTTTAGCGATGGAGCATTGACACTTGAGCGACGTCAACTCGTACATGAACTAGCACTCGGATCGCAAACATGCCGAGCGACAGGTCCATCCGCGTCGCTCCGTCCGTGTGATGTTCTGTCACGAATTATCATTGCCTGACTTTGGTGGTACACGGGGGCGCCCAGGGGATACAGGAGGGCGGACACGCCGTACGAACTCGTGTCTACGCAAGTGTCCGATGTGCGACTGCGGACTCACTCGTTGTTGAGGTGCATTGTAGGGCTATAGGGCTGCAAACATGAGTTGTTGTTGGAAGGAAACTGCTGCCGTCACGCTCGTGGGCATCTTGGCAGGCGGCCGCTATAAATAGTGCCTTCTATGGCGCATGCACAGAACGACCCGTGGACAGCGCAACGCGGCTGGACGATCAAGTTCATAGGTATATCTTAAAGCAGATGTTGCGTTTGCTGGTGCCTATACGTTGGGTTTAATTCTAGAGACTGTCGCATTTGTCAAGACGGCGAAGAGTGAATCGAGGTCGTGTAAAGTATGCAGCCCACACAGTGTGGATCGGCTTGGTCACATGACGGGCTCGCTGAACGCGACCTCTCGGCGCGGATTGCGTGCAGCGGTGTGCAAAGTATGGAGATACCGACCAGATGGTCGCTTGTACGCCTCGAAAGTGCGAAATGTTCCTGTGTTCGTTTCTGAATGGTTCAAATGAATCCGCTGGCAAGGGTTGGTAGCACATCTAGCCCGTTGTGGGTGGCGGGTGGATTTAACTCTATCCAACTCACCGCGACTGAACTTTGACTCCCATGTCGGCGACGACCATCTACATTTGTCATGTTCAAGTTCTGAGCGGTAGCAGCGATGTGAATCAAATTGCTGGTGACATGTTGCGCAGAATGCGCAGTTTTCCCAGTGGATACTATGGATGCTACAGCAGGGCGGTGCTGCTGCGCGTGGAATGCCTGAACAAGCTCGGTACTAGGTTATTATCTGTGACTCCAGTTGTTACCTACAGAAAGAAGTTAACAGGAGACGATTGCTAAAAGCATCCGAAAGTGGACACGACCTTGTCACAGAACTTGATGTTGCTCAGTGCAACTTACAGGCTGTCTGGTAGTGGTGTGGAGTGGTTCACTGCTAACTTCTGATCCCCCGTTCCGCCAAGATCTTGTAGACACTTTTGTCTGCCACGTGTGATCAGTGTCTTGATGATCTCGAAGGGTTACATCAAGGCGGCCATCCAGTATGCTCCGCCATGATCGAGAGACATCAGCCCTGTTACGCAAGCCAAGGGTCCGCCGAGATAACTTAAAATCGATGCTTAACAATCTCCTCATCCTTCTTAGAACAGCAATAGCACCGAAGAGTCGCTGTGTCGAGTGGCAAGCCGAAACACTGCGAGGTATACGACGTGAAGAACGACATGCCCAACCAGACATTGTGGAAAGGTAGTCTTCGAGGCGACCCATGGCGTCTGGAGTCTCTTTGACGTGGTCGTAGTCCGCAGCTGTGATCCAATGATCTCCTGCTCGGTATTACGGACGCTTACGCGGAGACGGTGCAATAGCGCCCGTTTGACTACACGTCGCCCATACAGCCCGAGATCAGTCCGTAGAATGAAGACCAAACGAACTCAATGGGAGGCGCGCAAGGGCATCGCCACTATCTCATGAGACTTGCTGTGCGTTATAGCGGCTTGTTGAGCTAAAAATGGATCCTCGCTATGGACACGGCCACGATCTTCCGGGCTCTCTCTACAACTGATATAATGAAGATGTATATTTGCCTTATCTAAGGAAATCCCTGTATGAGATGTTGTGGAGAGCTGAGGACCCACTATCCGTAGACTGAGGCTGATCAGCCTTGAGGTCATCTGAAGGCTTTGTGAGGCATCACCTCCGTGGACTCGGTGATTGCATACGTTTCGAGATACGTTTCGAGAAGGCTACTCGCCAGCACAGCTCAGTGATACCTAGAACCGCACTTCGGATGAACTCGTCGTAAGAAATCTTGGACTTGCCGAGAGTCTGGCCAAGGGCTCCAAGACCGTAGCATGCGTGACAATCACGGTACACATGTGTGTTGTGAAAGTCGACAGGAGCATCCAAGCTGAACAGACTCGAGCCGTAGCACACTAGGGATCAGCGGGATGGCATGCCTAGTGCTATTTCTAGAGGCAAAGCAGATGAAAAAAGACCTTGAGGCTTTACAGAGTATCCTCTCAGGACAGACAGTCAGTACGGCTATTATCATAATGGTAGTTGAAGTTTGGGACCAAATGTGACTTGACGTCTTTAGATCAACCAGGCATGACCGACTAAGCTTCCACAAAAGTACAACGGGTCAAGAATACATTTCCATCATTTGCAAAGGTACCCACAGTTTTCCTCATCTGGCAGTCCTGCAACAATGGCTCAGTACTCGTAGTGCAGGCGCAGCTTTGGGAAGTCTCGATCTATAAAGGGCCCAGCGCCAAAATATGAGGCGTGCCATCAGCTGGTTGCAAAACGTTGGCATGAGATGGTCAATCACCGCCAGCAAGCCCTGAGGATTTTTCGCAGACTGATTCGAAAGAGTCCAACTGGTGCTGATTGGCCTACCTTCATATGTATGGCAGGATAGACCAGAAGCGTTACATAAGCCGAAAGACAAGCTTTGGGCTGACTGGTACCCGCAAGTAAGAATCGCTCTCACCGACTCTGTAGTGCCTCAAAGCAACGAAGTGATGATGAGGCTGCGGGACAGCGTGGGGACAGTGCATAGGGCTGCTGGCCGTGAGACGCTCGTTTGATGGGGTTGAGCGACTGCGGCTGGGCTTGTGGAATTGAAGCCACAGCAAAGTTAGCTGGCCTTACAAAGCAAGCTAAAAGCATCTGCGGCTAGGATGGAAAATGAGGACTAGTCCGGATGTGGGATATGGTCTCCTAAGCAGCGATCTCCTCTTGCGGAGGGGTTCTGGAGCGAGTGTGCCGTGCCCGCCAGGCAAACGGTCCAACGGTGCGGCGCTAGGGATTTCGAATCCACCGCGTCATCCAGCGAGTGCCCGACGAGTCGCGGTGTGCAGCATTTCTGCGAGGTTGTGCACGCGCGAGGATGCGGCGAGGACAGCCAATGGGTGTGCAGGGTGTGCAAGGTGTGCGATGGCGATGATCTGGTGCAAGCCCTCATGCCCCAGCACACTCGTGGACGTTCGCTCACCAACACCGCCCTGGAACAATATGCAGGGCGTTTGGTGCACGCCCATTCCGGAACTCCGCCCAGCAACGGCGCATGCAATTTACCCAGCAGAGAGCAGCACTCGCCGAATGGTGATGCTGCTGCCTCTGGCCCCCAAGCAGCTGCTGCGCTTGGGGGGGCTTGAGACGGCTGGCAGTTGCAGTTGTGCCTCTCGCTCTCGTTCTCGCTGCGGGACGGCCGTAAAGCTCGCGGCGCTATCAGAGCTGCTTCCACCGTCACGCCGGGCAGCCGCTCTGTCGCACAGCATATCCATACTCACGGAGATGATGACGGATCCAACGAGTATGCTGGCCAAGAGTCATAGGGCTGGTGGTAATGGAGCACGGCGTGGGTGCGGCACAGGGATGTCGAGTGAACTGACCGCTGTATCAAAACACAGACCGATGGCAGAACCGCTCTAATGCCCGCCCATGATACGGCCCCCGACTTACCCGTGCGCTGAGCCTTGACGGTCCTCAGCGTTACTGGTCCGCTACAAGTTCTGTGTCTAGCGCTATCCTAAATTTACGAAGCTGCCTGTCGGTGAAGGACAGGGTTGTATCCGCCGCAAGTAGTCCTGGGTGCATGTGAGGGCCTGAAGCTGGGGGACCACCACTAGGCAGTCTGTGCTCCACTTGAACGACTGCGGACGCATTTGACAGCTAGATAAATATACCGTGATTTCCGAGTGCCTTCAGCCTCCCACCATTTATCCCACTGATACTCAGCCTGCCCACGCTATAACCTTTAGCCCTCCCCCACGGTGACTTGATCACAGTTCCTCATACAGCTCCGCATCTTCCTCCACTATGCATAGACATCAATCTTACCAACAGTACGCTGTTGTGACTCCTGCTACCACAAGATACTCCGGCACATCCTCAGCCTTCTCAGCTTCGGCAAACCCCAACGAAGACTGGACCAAGATCTCAGACCTTGCCGAGCGCAGGAGGATACAAAACCGCATTGCCCAGCGCAACTACCGCAAGAAGCTTAAGAAGAGGCTCGAAGACCTTGTGAGTTCCACCTAAGCCCTGTGTTGCACTATCGGCAAAACATACTAATTGATATCAGGAGCGCCGCGCTGCCTCCAGCTCAGCTTCGCCGGAGCAAAAGCCCGCGGAGCTGCAGCCACCTCAGACCTCGCCGCGCCAGGAATTCCCCTCTCCGGCTTCTTCGGATTCCTCGTACGCCACTCCACCCGAGGATCATATGTTCTCGCACCAGTACACTCGCCAGCTCTCGACAAGTCCACCACCATTCTCGGTAGCACAATACTCTTCGACCTACCCAGCCCCAGATGCGGTAGCATACTCGATGCCATACACCACAAACTCGCCATACCACACAATACCTACCACATTGACACCGGAGATACCGTCGTACGCCTACCTGCCGCCACCGCTCTCTTCAGCCTACCCCACCACTCTGCCTAGCCTGGTGCCTAGCATGAAGAGTGAGTACTACGCCGAGGAGGATCTTAGCCCATTTGGCGTCGGCTATGCGGCCATTGGCGGAATTGAGATCCCACCCCCTCACGCATACGCAGACCACAATGCTCATGTAAGGCTCCCAACCCGCCAGTCCTACTACGCCTGAAGATCCATCTCTTGAAGGCAGTGCCGTTCTCTCCACGAGCCTTCGCTGACAGCTCATGGTAGACGCCACCACTTGAGCACGATGAGTTTGGATACCCCACTACGCCCAACTCGATGCCACGAACACCCCCTCCTCTTCCTCTTCACGCCATGTGAAGGATCTTCTTGCAGCTTTCCGATTTCGCTTCGTCGCCGAGGCGCATGGCCTCGGCACCTTTTTGTTTCCAGCATCTTTTGTATAGCATTTCAGCGATCTGTCATTTGGGACAAGGTCACTCGCTTGGCCCTCGATACTTCGAGACTCGGTGTTTTTGGTGTTTAAATGCTAGGGAAATTTCCTAGCAGAAGGTTTGGAAGCCTACATGAAGGCGAGACCCAGTGCTGCAGTGCGCCCGCTGGGTATCAGTCATGACAACGAACGACGATGATCAACAATTCAAAAATTGCAAAGAGATATCTTGTGCATCTGCATGTGTGACGTACCGTAAAACAAGTAACGAAAGAAGAAAGAAGACTGTTCTGCTATGGTTGAAGCCAAGTGAAGATCGCCAGCGGCGAGATCATCGAGGCACTTTGCGCGTCGACCCTGCCAAGACGCGCGACGCGTGCGTGCCGTTCGGGGATCCAACGTAAGCATAAACAACCACAACCGCCGCCATTTCATGGCTCCCAAACGCTCTCGAGCTGAACAAGCACGGCAAATCCTCTCGAGCGGCGCTGTGTTGCGCGAAGACTCTGATGACGAGCTCGGTTACGAAGATCATCCATGGGAATGGGTATACGACGATGCCAGCGCTGAAGAGGCGCCTGGAGACGAGGATGCGACGCCCAGGAAACGAAAGGCTCCCCCCACATCGTCAGCTAAATGTATAGTGGGTGCGCGCATGGGCAGCTTCGCATGCAAGATCGGAGATGCTCTTATGCTCAAGGCAGATGGGAACCAGGCATGGGTCGGCATTGTCTGCGACTTCTACAACAACGACGGCGAAGATGAAGAGAAGATGGCGAAGTTCTTGTGGTTCTCTTCTGAACAAGAGATCCGCAACAAAAACAAAAAACGCACCGACTTCCTACCGGTAGGACATATGGACCATTTCCCCCAAAAGCTGGTACTAACAGATGCCAGAACGAGCTGTATATGTCCACCGCTTTCGACGATAATCCGCTTGCATCGATCAACGGCACCGCGAAGATTGTGTCTCTCGAGACATTTCAGAAGTTGCACCCGACTGGCACAGTCAAGAAGTCATCGAAAGACTACGGCAAAATCTTTGTGTGCCGGAGAGGTTGCAATACCCGCACAACGACATATACACCCGAGTTTAAGTGGGAAGATGTGTACACCGGCGCCAATGATATCCCCTCTCTTGTTGAGCTAGTCAAGAGCCAGACCAAAGCAACGAGAAAAGGCCCTTCTCGGCCGAAAAGACAGCAGGAGGATCTGGACGACTTCGTTATACCAGATTCTGGGGACGACACTGCACCGAGGACTCCACGGAAGCGCCGGAAACCCAACGAAGCTACTACCCCAACATCGACAAGGAAGAGCCCAGCCGCTCGAAAGTTTCTGACACCATCACACAAGCGTATAGTGTTGAAGAAGCAACTGGAGTTCACTCCGCTTGGTACCCGAGTACTATCACCTTCGGCACTCGCGTCGCCGTTTCAGATTGCACGAAACCAGCTTCACGTTTCCTCTGTACCGGCGGCCCTTCCTTGTCGCGAAGAGGAATTCTCGACCGTATACAGCCATCTAGAGGTGGCCATCACGGATGGCTCTGGTTCATGCATATACATCTCAGGTACCCCTGGTACAGGCAAGACTGCCACGGTGCGAGAGGTCGTGGCCCAGCTGCATGCATCAGTGCAAGCTGAGGAGCTCGACGACTTCATCTTTGTTGAAATCAACGGCATGAAAGTCACAGACCCTCACCAGTCGTACTCGTTGCTGTGGCAGGCGCTGCGCGGCGACAGAGTCAGTCCGTCACATGCACTGGAACTTCTGGAACGCGAGTTCTCTGCGCCTAGTCCTCGCCGTGTACCATGCGTTGTCTTGATGGACGAACTTGATCAGCTTGTTACAAAGAACCAGTCTGTCATGTATAATTTCTTCAACTGGCCGCAGTTGCGGCACAGCAGGCTAATTGTCTTGGCTGTTGCTAATACCATGGATCTCCCAGAACGCACCCTGAGCAACAAGATCAGTAGTCGACTAGGTACGTACCGACACAGTCCTTCACATGCGGCCCAGCAATGTTACCGTGCAGATTGTAATTTCAATCTACTCCCGCACTGTACCGATTGCAGACGCCGCGTGGACAATGCCCAATACGTCCGTTTTTGCGATGGTCTCGCGAACCCCTGTTCACCGGTATTCAGCGGGAGCCTTATTGGGCAAGGCTAATACATGTGTACCCAGGGCTAACGCGAATTACTTTCCCCGGCTACACTCACGACCAATTGATGCAGATCATTCAATCGCGCCTGGAGGGAGTTCCAGGTAACATTGTACTCTCGGACGCTGTTCAATTTGCGGCGCGTAAAGTCGCAGCTGTGAGTGGCGACGCCCGACGTGCACTAGACATTTGCAGACGCGCCGTGGAAATCGCGGAAACAGAAGTCACGCAGGACGACGAGGTGCAGCCTTCAACTCCGAGTCGGTCCGGTCGCGGTAACAAAGCGAAACCCATCCCATCTTCCCGAACTCAGAACAGTACCGTACAGTCGGATACCAACTCAATGAAACGCGGAGGGTCGTCGGCTGGACGTAAGGGTGTCGTTACCCTCGCGACGATCAGACAGGCTATCAACGAGGCCACGAGCAGTCCCCTGCAACAGGCGCTTCGGGCGCTGCCGCTGACTTCCAAGGTTCTCCTCGCTGCGCTCTTGGCGCGAATACGAAGAACAGGTATTGGTGAGGCTACGCTTGGAGATGTCGTGGACGAGGTCAAGAAACTTGGTTTTATGAGCCAATTGCAAGCAGTGCAGGACTACCTACTTGCACCCGGAAGCCATGACCGATCGAATGGTATTTCCGGTCTACATCCCGGTCTACATCCCGGTCTACAACCCCACACCACGCCGTCAAAGAACGCCGAGCCTGAGGAGGCTGCACTCAAACATGCAAAGATCAAGGCTGCAAGAGCCTTGGGCCTTGCTTCTGCTGCTACAGAACTTGCAGAAGCAGGTATCATCGGTGTTGAAGCCAGACACGGCGAGCGTGTCGGTCGTGTAAGGCTTGGTGTTGGTGAAGACGAGATCCGTCTGGCGCTTGGCGAGGACGAATCTGTCAAGGGTATGGGCTTCGGCTCCTAAGGAAAGCCAGCGACAATACTAAGTGAATGGTTCGCAACAGCATTCCTCTTCTTCGCTGCCTTGTCTCAGAACAGGCTTTCGACTTACCGCCTGCTGCACAGTTGAATACCGCAGTACAGCATATCGTATGATACCCCTCTCAGTATACCGATCAAGTCGAGTTTCCCTCTAGCTTTCCTAGCCTGGTCTTGAAGGACGAGCAAATACGCCTAGTACGCTTTGCGAAAGAGCCCCACCGGTTTCAGGTAAGCCACAACAAGGGTAAGCGACCCGTTTGCGCCTTCCGCTTGTGGTGTGTGCTTGCGTGCATGGTGGCTGAGCGCCTTGATGATGGTGCAGTGCAGGACGATTCTGCACGTGCGCTCCTACGGGCGTAAAGCCCAGCGAGCTCGGTAGGACAAAGCAGATTGCGCTCAGCGCTTTCGCCCAACCTCAAGTATCGGTTCATTCTCTCCGTGCGCACGTTTGAAAGAAGCAGAAATTCCAATTGGGTACATCGGTTGTTAACTATCTAAATCGTATCTAGATGTCCATTCACATCCTCGAAATTTGGTCAACCAGCTGTATTTTCTCCAGACCCAGCCCTCCCAACGCCATGGAAACGCCCAACAAAAGCAAAAGTCTAGAATAATACGGGAATTGCAATATGCGTGTGCTTCATCGGTCGCCCTTGCTCGCAACACCGCGCTCCGCGGAATCGTCGCTCGGCTGCTCCATCCTTTGCCCCTTAAGCAAGATCGCGATGTCTCCTGGATGGCTGACGTTTAAGATGACCGTGACGGCGAACATGAGCACCGCCTCAAAGACATAAAGGAACACTTCATGTCTGAGAAGGTACCCAGCGTTGCCCTGGATGTACTCAATAACCCTGAATCCTGATCGCACCAAGATCAATATCGACGTGGCGTAAAGTGCAAATAGGTGTCTCTTCCATGGCACACTGCTGCCGAGCGACAGAAGATATTCCCTGCCGCGCATCTGGAACATGATCGCCGTAACAAAGAACAGTCCAAAGAACAAGATCTGCACGAACAGACCGCCGATGATAATCTTCTCGCCCGTCTTCATTCCCGACGCACCAGACGACATGATACCACCACCCGCACCCTGCATCATGAATGAGATCACATCGCCGCCAACGAAGATCTTCGTCAGCCATGTGCGGCGCACGAGCGAGTAAGGTTCACCGCCCGTCAACAGGATCAAGCGGCCGAGAATCATGTAGATGGATGCCGCGTAGAGTGCAGGGCCGAGGAGTAGAAGCAGAGTTTGCATGATGTAGGGCGACAGAGCGTAGCGGTCGTTGCTCGACACGAGGCGTCCGACATAGCCGATGAATTCGAACAGACCGCCGATGATGAAGGACGTCATGAACCAGGAGCGCTTGCGGATTGTTTGGAGGATGTGCAGGCCGGTTGTGAGGGCGAAGAGGACGACGAATACAGCGGCTGCGGCTAGGGAGGGGTTGTAGCGGTAGAGCACAAAGCTGTCCCCATCGTTGTGGTCGGCCATTGCGTCGGTGAGTGCTGGTTTTGTGACGGTAGTGCTTTGATGTTAGAAAGCTGGCAGGGTGTTGGCTCTTGTAAGAGTTCTCGAGGATTTAGGTGGATATCGAGCTTGTATGGAAGACAAGCTCTGGCGTACAAGAAGGAAAGCGCTACGAAGATGTGAATTAGTAGTCAATTGATGTTGAAAGGCTGAATTAGGAAGCAATGCTTGAGGCTTTGGTTCTTCCTATATACACATTGTGTTCGGGTCGCGACCATGGAAATAGAGGCGCAGCAGCGACTATCAAAAAGGCTCTCCTTTGCTGGCGCCCATTGCAAAATCATTGAGCGTGCTATGTATACGCTGTACGGCGGCTGAACGCCTGGACGCACAGAACCTTCCCTCATTCGCCAATCTGGCAGCGGCGACTCACGGTAGACCCGCAGCCCATTTTGGCGTCGCGTCCTAAATTTGATTCAAAGTACGAAATACGCTCTCAATTGTCAATGCGTCATTCGGATATCCTAGGCAGATAAATCTTCTACGGCGTGCAGGCGGGAGGCAGGAATGGAATCTGGAGCCGGCGGAGGACCGAGGATTGAACGTCCTCCAGGCGAAAGAGAGCGTGATGACTAAGCACTGCCGCAGTGGGCAGCCAGAGAGATGGGCAGTTCCGAAGGTTTGCCTGGATCAGGCATCCCACATAGACATTATATCCAACAGACGATCTTGGCTACTTGTATCAGCCTTTTGACGATGACGATCAAGCCTTCCACTTCGCTGCTTCGTCTTAACTCACTTCGAATTTGACCAATCACAGAGCTCTCTGTACGCGTGCCGGCAATGCCGATCCATCACAGCCCTCGTGGAAACGTCAGTCGCAGCTGCCGCCTTACACCCGACACGAAAATCGAATCTTCAACGCCTCTCACGTACAGATCTTCCTACGATTTGATCAATTCGCAAGGCCTCATAAGCAGACAAGCCGGTTGCTTGTTACGCAGCTCCATGCGCCGCATGCCGCCCGAAGCGGATCCTCACACCGTAAACCGTATCAACTAGCGGCATCAGATTTCAATAGAGCAATGCCGACGAGAAGGACGCACAACAAGACGAGATTGGGGTGTCGCCAGTGCAAAAGAAGACGAATCAAGGTAGGTGACTCCCAATAGCACCGTGTGTCAGTTCATATGGACCCATGACGTGCTGGAATTCGCGCTCAATGCACGTCTTCAAGTGACTTGTGCCTATTGTGCATATTC
Organism: Didymella exigua CBS 183.55; assembly: GCF_010094145.1. NCBI lineage: Eukaryota > Fungi > Ascomycota > Dothideomycetes > Pleosporales > Didymellaceae > Didymella > Didymella exigua. Next base: position 322,674 of record NW_022984781.1, on the reverse strand, counting down.
GTAGTGAAGGAGATGTCATTCATGGATGTGAAGAGGCTGTAACGAGCAACACCATGAGTACAGATTTGCTTGCGGGGACTAGAATATTCAATACCCTTCATGACAATGCTCACGAGCTCAAACGCCCGCTCTTGATCGTCTCGCTGAGCAGTTGAGTTAAGATCGTTACAGTACTGACATATCTGCAGTGTGATGGAAAGCATCCGACATGCGCAAACTGCGATAAGAAGGGCGAATCATGCAGCTTTCTTCAGCTCGTGCCAACATCATGGCTTACAGGACCAGTGTCGTCAAAAGGAACGGCGATCTCAGCATCATCGTCTCCCGAAGTCTCTTACATACAAGGACTATCACCAGATCCAAAAGGCACTGAAATCGAAGCTACAGAGACAAAAAGCTCACCGCAGACATTGTCGCCTACTGGTAGTCTGTCAGTGCTTCACTCAGTGCCTGTACAGCGCGACATCCCTCCCTCAGCTCCGTCAGAAAACGGACTCATGACTCGAAGATCATTGAGCCCCTTATCTCCAGTACCTATTTACTATCCAGAGTTGCAAATTTGGGAGAGCTCGGCCCCACTATACCTTCGACTTAACGATGTTTGGAAAGACATTCGAGACCCATTGCCTCCGTCACTACAGGATGTTTTGTATCACTACGAGTATACAACGAGTCTGACGTTGGCTACCGACGACCCTGCTAAGGCAGCATGGCAGACATGTGTTCCTGAGATGGCTCATGCACACGATTTCCTCGTCAACTGCGTGCTCTCAGTTGCCTCGCTACACCTTGGCAGAATCCATGGGGATAGGACACAGAGGGCCAATATGAATGCTGTGGCAGCATCGAGGATGAACAAAGCGTTGACAACATATCGACCTCAACTCGAAAACATCAATGCAGCGAATGCGGCAGCACTTTTTGCCAGCTCGACGCTCACAGCGGTCTACTTGTTCCGTACATCAGCTCTAGACATTGAAGCGTTACGCGAGACGATCCAATATGGCACTGTTTTACCTCCCGCTGGTGTTGTCGACAAGATGATGGACTGCATATTACGCACCGTCTGGGGCCTTCGAGGTCCACTCACAGTTCTGATGAGTGGTTGGAATCATGTCGTGAATGGGGCGATGTACCCCGTTGCAGCACGTAATTGGTGGCCAAGACGCCGCACCCCTGCCACGCCCCGTGCTGAGGAAGAGGATCGACGGCTACAAGACATCGATAAGCTCTGGAGAGACACAGACAAAACTTGCGAACCACAAACACCTCATCTCGACCAAGCCCTTGGCTATCTACGGGAGGCATACGCACTTGTATCACAGCTTACACTGCCTGGTGTCTTCCCTCCAATGACGGCTGTGCCTTACGCAGTCGACGATGAGACGACTGGTGTACTCACAGATCGCGGCGCTATCTTCGTTTGGTCTACACGCATCTCGCGTGAATTTATCCAGCTCCTCGAGAACAAAGACCGTGATGCTCTCGTTATCCTTGCTCACTACGCTGTGCTGCCAGGCCGAGTGCGTAACGTTTGGTGGCTAGAGGGTCTCGGGGCCGACTTCGTCACTGCTATTGCCATGGCAATTGGTATTGAGAATTGGCACCTGATTGATTGGCCAGCGCATGTTGTTGGCGTCGATCTGTGGAACGCCTTCGGCATCAGGCAGGACCGACTTCAGGGCAAGCCTGACGAGATGCACATGGACGTGATTTGAGTGATTCGGCATGGTCATCGGCAGTTCTAGTAAGAGCCCTCATCTGATACGACGAGAAGTCGAGGAGAACCGAAAGCCATGTTAATATCACCATGCGGTATCGCTCCCCGACGGAGCATGCCTTACGATCGTCACACATGTGTGATGCTTCGCATCGACTCTTGCGCTGATGAACCTCGCCGAGGTTGCGGGGATGTTTTGGGTCCGAATTTACTCGAGTTGCCAGTATGACAAGTTATTGTAGTACCAAGTCTGTCGCAGCCTCAGCCGCACTTACGGGGGCCAGAAAGCCATCCAATGGTTGTGCGCACCTACCTGTCTGTCGATGATCCTCACATTGAACCCCTTGCATAAGACAGCCTAGTTTGTCAAATTCTATATGAAAGCTCACCTCCTATGTTACACATTTGGTACATACTTATATGAGTTCGCATTCTTCGCATTCTATGTATAGTAGGTATTGGAGATTGATCGCACAGACCGGTGAACGGAGTTGGCCAAAAAAAAGCTGTCGACAGACCATTGGACTTGACGTACTTGTATCATCAGATAGCGTATAAAAGCTCACCCAGTCGTTCTTCATCGTCATAACATCTTCAAACAACAGTCACCATCAAAAACAAATCCTCTTCGAACCCAATTTACTCACTATAAATCATCACCATGCACTTCTCCGTTGTCACTGTACTTCTCCCTCTCCTCGCCGCCACACCTCTCGCCTCAGCCTGGAAGCTCCAAGTCTTCATGAACGATGGCCGCTCTGTCACTACCCACGGCCGCCTCGACTCTGGCTGTAAGACCTACGATTTCGACATGAGTTCTCCAGTCAAAAGAGTCAAATTCGAGAACAGCTTGGTCACTAAAAGTTTTGAGCTTTATACCAAGAGGGGTTGTCAAGGAGCGGTGAGCTACAGGAACAATGAGGGTACATATGACTTGACTCCTCCGAGAAAGATTTTGAGTTACAAGGCCTACTGAGAAGCATACATATTTTGGGTTGATGGATGATGACCAGCTGTTGTATAAGAACTTGGGGGATGGATTGTCAGAGCAGTCTTTGCAATGTCGAAACGTTATGGGTACCGATATGCAGAACTGCGAAATCTCAGTACTGTGCCATAAGAACTCATCTAGACGAGCGCTAGTCAATTACCAAACGTGAAGATGTATGATTACAGCAGATTCGCTGACTACGTAGCACAAAGATTGTCGCACAAACAAGTGCATCAACTGTAAAGACGGAACAATGAGTGGACGCGCACATTTCGGGCGCAGTGCAGAATTAAAAGCTCAACTTGGGGCCCGTACCTGAAATCATATGCATTAGTCGTGTCTCCAAATTCTATCACACTGTGTTGACGGGCGCCCCGAAGCCATCTCGTCCCAAATGTCGTAATGTTCAAGGCCATCACTTACGTTACACCACCAAGTGCGACATGATTTCAGTGGGTCGAGAATGCTGTCAGTAAGCGTACGGCTGAGCAGCCTGCAGATGTAGCCCAGCCCATCGATGACGATTGTACGAGATGAATTGGTAAGGTAATACCATAACAGCGAGAGTGAAAAACGTGATGCAACATCCTCTGACGAATCTGAAGATCGATTGTGAACATGGCGAAACATGCACGAACCAGAGGGCAGATGTGCTGCGGATGGATAACACCTTGAAAGCTGTTAACGACTTGAACACACCGGAAGATGCTTGCTGTAAGGACGCTGTTGTTCTTTTGGAAGGAAGAAAAGTAGGAGGTTGGTTGCTCGGATCCACGTGTTGGCGCGTCGACAAATCGTCATCGTCGCGCTTGCCGTGATTCACCGCAGCGCTACTCTTCCGTTCACCACTCGAGCTTTCATCGACGTTCGACGCCACATCTCACAATTCACTTATTCAGTCTCTCGCCATCAAAGAAGTAGTGATGCTGTAGAGGCAATTTGAGATGTTCAATCTACCGCGCTTGCACCATGTTGCAGGGTCTATTGCGACGCGTTTCCCGAGGCTTAAGTCAGAAGCTTTGAAAACGTGCACGTTTGCGACACAAAATGTATCACCAACACAGCAGCACTCTGTGTTGACGGATTCATCTCCGTCACGGTGGTCGGTCCGAAGGACGACGCGCGATATTACTGGTCGGCTCTTGAAGAACAACACAAAATGCATCAGCGTGGCAGCGCCGCGCGAACCAACAGCAGGAAGTGAGCCTGGGATCGACATCACAGATGAAGATGCGTGGCCCCAATGGCGCCAGCGGGTGCAATCTCAAATAACTGCAGTGGACTTCTCGATCGATAGAATTGAAAAGTATGAGTTGAACAACGAGACGCTCAGGGACTTCTTGGATAAGCCTCGTGATGACTGGGTGACTTGCCGGTGGATCAACGGTAAGGAATGATAGTTTGAGCATGCGTAAGATACACGCTGACCTGAGTTGACTCGCAGTTAATGGACTTAACTGGGACGTAGTTCGGCTTCTGGGCGAAAAGCAAAACTTGCATAGTCTGGCTGTTGAAGACCTATTGCACACGAGAAATCGTACAAAAGCGGATTGGTACCCAGAACACGTCTTCGGTATGTACTTCAACTTTCTAGAAGCATTGTGAAAGTATATTGATGAGAGAACAGTTCTTCTAACTCTGCAGCGGTTGATTCGCAAGAACGGAGGAATCACAAATGGATCACCACCGCAGACACCGTATCCGAGACACCTTAGCACAAACAGCCCAGCGTATCGGGAAAAGCATGTACCTGCTGAATACCGACAAGCTGTCAAGACATTACAAGCTTATCGCACTGATGCAGACCCTGAACGAACACGCTACATGGAGGAGCACTCGACGCTTAACCCTAAAGGTCTTATGGTCTCCGTGGAACAGGTGTCGATGTTCCTTCAGAGCAATAACACGTTGGTATCGTTCTTTGAGCACTCTGCAGACGTGATCGAGGAGCCGATTTTGAAGCGTTTGTCATCAGCTGAGACAGTGTTGAGGCAAAGTGGCGATGCCAGTATGGTCATGCACGCGATCATCGACGGTATCGTTGACCTTGCCATTCCCATCGCTACGGCATACGAAGATAGTATAGCTGAACTTGAGCTGGATGTATTGACGGATCCAAGTATCGCACACTCAAAGGCCCTGTAAGTTTACCGGGCGTTGTGCCTTGCTTGCCGCTGGAGGTACACCATTGATCATAGCTAGGTACATCCTGACATCAGAGCTCTCCCTCCTCCGCTCCCAGATCGCTCCGATTACCAGCCTTGTCAACGCCCTTCGCCAACACAACTCGAATGCTCTGGTGCAGACGACCAACTCCTCCCACGAACCCTCATCGTCTCACATCGCCAACTCTCCACCTCCATACACACCAAAGGACCCGTCAACAGCCTCTATCACCATCACAACACTTGCGCACACCTACTTCGGCGACGTGGAGGACCACTGCATCACTGTCACAGAATCTCTCGAACGCATGCGGCGCTCCGCAGACCGAATGATCAATCTGATATTCAACACAATGGGCGCATATCAGAACGAGAGCATGAAGCAGCTGACCTTCGTTACGATCCTGTTCCTGCCAATGACGTTCTTGGTCGGGTACTTCGGAATGAACTTTGAGGATATGCCATGCCTCAAGAACAGCGATGCGTACTTTTGGTGGCTATGTATACCGGTGACGGGCACCATGGTTCTGGTTTTGATGTGAGTCTGCTCATCTTCCATTCTGATGCTAAATAAAGCTGACGTTGTGCAGGCGCCAACATGTCTGGCGTGGATTTACACGGTTCTGGCGGCGGAGAGATGCTGCGAAGTCGCGTAGAGCGAGGTGTCTGAAGGAGCAGAAGTGGTAGCGTCCTAGTTGGGCATGTGAACACAGTCGGTGAAAATTTTAGTCAACGGCCAACGCCACGAAGAGCCTCAACTGACAACTATTGGCAAATTCGAGGCTTGCGGGACAGACATTTTGTTACCGAATCTGTAAGATATTGCTGTCTACTTCCTTCTGTAGACGATAATGCGCCTTGCATACCAGTAAGGCAACAGAAACAGACTCCATGACCGGAAGGCCGGCACCTGGGATAGACTAGAACTAGCGACGATGACCGAGATACTAATGAGGAAGTCAAGCGGCAGTTTTGAAGTCAGATTCTGAGTCGGGGGGATCGGGCGCGTGACAGGCTGCCGTACTCGGATCCGCGTGCCGATGTGCACATGCAGCATCGTGGGTTGTGATGATTCGTTGAACCAATCCGGGCCATCTTGGAGCTCCCTACCAGTTTCACGATCATATCATTTGATTGAGACAGTGTTCGGTCTTCGTATGTAACTACCCGACACGAAGAGGACGGTGCCCATTGACCGCCTCAAGTCCGCGGGAAGATCATCTTAGCACCATGGGCGCACCAAGACTCCACACCAACGATTGGCCCTTTCACGAAAATGCATTGTGACGGAACTGTGATCCTGCGCTGAGCTGCGTCGTGCCTCCGCATAGACGGGTACTCCACTGAAGCTCGCCAATTTGCGTCACAGGGTCGTCGAACGACGAATCGGATGAAGGAGCTAGTGCAGAACAGGTATTGCACGTGGTACCTGCAAGACGACCCTTTGACGTTGCGGAGACATTGGCTGTGCTTCGGCTGAGGTTTTGAGGAGAAGTACTTGAGGGAAAGTACATAAGCTCTGGAGGTAAGCAGGGTATAATGTGGCATCATGCTGTTCTGAAGCCTGGGGAAGCTACTCTTCAATGCTGTCTATGTTCCTAAATTGGAACTTTTGAGATAATTGAATCTGCTGTAATTCTTGTGTCATTATCCGCGGACCTCGATTCCACTGCTTTGGCTCAGAGCTAAAACTGTAACGCAAGGAGCCCATTCCAAGCCAACAGCAGCTTTGAAAACCCTACGGCTACCCTATTCTCATCCCACCACAACTGCCAACCAATTCAGCAGCACTACCATGGAGCTCGACTTCACGAGCTTACCGCCCACAGCAGAGGGCTGCTTCTATGTCCTCGCTACCATTTTGGTCCTCACTCTTCCCGTCTTGACAGCCTTCTGCACCTACCATGACTACAAGGCCTTCCTCTCGCTCGGCCCTGGAGGCACACCATCAACACCACTCGGCTACCTGAAAGTCAAAACACTCGGCCTCATCTCCCTGCGAGATCCCCTCCGACCACTACCAATCCCCCCGCATTTCCGACCGCAGAAAGGGTACCTAGACTCGCTCCCAGCCCGGTCCGGGGAACGGCCACTCGTAGCAGGCATAGCACCGCAACGTCAACAAACCCAGCAAAGCGACGAGGATATGTACGCCGGCCTCGTCGCACGAATGCAGTCCTACACCCAAGAGCCTGCAAACTTGCTGCTCGAACGTACAAGCTGCTTCGAGAAGAACAGCTCTGGCCTCTTCGCCTCGTCCCCAATCACACGCACCTGCGGCGGCGAAATATGCCACGCGCACCCCTCAGATGGCTCCTTGCACCTCACACTGCACCCCGCAGACTCGAAGATCATGCTTGAGAGCGGGTGGGGTGAACGACACCCGCTGGCGAAGGGGGGCTGGTTTCGGAGGTTCGTGCCGAGGGAATTTGTGCTGATCTATGCACCGAGGACGGAGGGGGATCTTCAGGTTGTGATGCAGATCGTGGCGGCAAGTATCTGGTGGGTGAGTGGGGTGGATGTTAACGCGGATGCTGAAGCGGGAGGGAGGCGTAGGAGTGCGGATGTTGCGGCGATTGGACAGGCGATGGAGGGTAGTGAGTGCTGGGCTTGTGAGGCGCATGCGTGTGGGACTGGGTTGGAGAATATGACAGGAGATGCGTAGGAATGTGACCGATGGAAGACGCATACTTGGTGCATTCAAGGAGTATTGCTTTGCGTTCAAGCGGGTATCCGGCGTTCCTGGTTATTTATCAAGGGCATACCTCGAGCTTCTGGCTTCAAGGCTGGTATCCAAATCGCAACACTGCATACCTAGCTGATGCTCTCCAACCTACTGCGCTGTCTCTGTTCATTGCAGACGCTCCCTTGTCGCCCCGACCCTGACTTAGCTCCGCGAGTTGTCCCAGCTTCTACTGCTTTCCCCTTACCCACTCGTTGTACTCCTTCCTCTTCCCCTTAACATCCCAAAACCCCCTTCGTCCCTCTCCTTTGCCGCCAATCCCACCATCGAGGCCCAAGAAAGCATACGGGTCGCCCTCGCTCAAGATCTCCTCTCCTTCTCTTGTATATTTGCCCTCGGGTTTCCTGCCCTCCCGAGACATCTGACCTGCCCAGTTGGCGTATTGAATTGGCTTCAATTTGTCTGCCGAGGCTACGATGCCGGTTGAGAGAATGAGGACGCCGACGAGGAGCTCGAGGGTGATGTCGAGGGGGAGCGGGGTGTTGGCGAAGGCGGTGGTGTGTTCGTGTGCGGAGTAGACACTAGGATAGTTGTCAGCGGCTGCTGTGATATGCCAGAACGTAGCTTCGGTGCAGCGGCCGAGATTGCACGTACGCATGTGTCAGGAACAATGCGCCAACAGTGTTGAGCACCGCGCTGAAGACAGCCATTGTGGGGTGTTGAGCCTGGTGTGCTGTGCTCAGAAGTCGAAAATTTGACAGCAGGAGTCCGGCTTTTCAGATGCACTTGTGGTGCGGGGCAACGAAGGGCGTGGAAGTTATGGCGTTGGTAGTGAAAGCTTGAGTTGTGGTTCGGCAGGTTGATGGACGGATGAGTGAGCTTTGGTGACGATGTCTTGGCAAGACATTCGAGAGACATTCACGGAGTACTTCACAACCTGAATTTGATCAACTCGATGGCCTGTGTTCATATCATGATCACTAGTTCAATAGTGTATTTCATGGTTGTCTTGTGTAATAAGATCGTGGCTATGTGCGCAACATCGAGCAGATGTGATCTTTCAACGACCAAATGCTGCGCGGCGATTCAAACATCCCAGGGGCTCCTACCAAGATACACGGCCTGATTACGCCATGGGTTGCAGACTGATGTCAGATTATCGCACAGATGAAGCCATGCATGCCATGCGGACCGCTGAGGTATTCAGCTAAGCTTTGACCGGCTGCGCCTTCCGCAAACGCCGCACAGCCACCGCAGGTGCGGCCCTCTATAGCTCCACCAACACGCGCGCCGCGAATGATCTCACACCCCGCCAGTGAGATGGGCACGCGCAAATGAAGCAATCAGTTGCCTGCAGACCGCCATGACGTATTGGCCCATCTCCTCTCCCTCTGTCTTCGCGGCCACCAAGAATGCGAATCTCGAGCGCACGCCGGTATCCCACGACGGCACTGATGAGGCATCGCAGAGTGAACGAGATGGCGCGTCTGAGGCCAAGACTGAATCCACGAATGAGACCGACGATACCGAGTCATTTGGGGGAAAGGCAGGGGTGCAAGAGTTGGGAAGAGAGCAGATCACGCGTCAAATAAGCAGTCTTGACCAGGTCGCGGAAGACGATGTCCATGGCGATATCGTTGCGATTCGAGTTTCAAGGAGTGGACAGCTTTTCGCAACCCTCACCCGGACAACTTTGACAATCTGGCAAACGAAGGTACGTCAATTGCTCCCTTGCAGTCAAACGTCACTAATTCAAATTCAAGCCTACAGTCATACTAGCCTCAGTGCTGCGGTCTCAACAGTCGTTGAAGACCTACGGCCCAAACACAGACGTTCTGCTCCGCCCTGACTCTCAGATCTTCGTAGTCCAGACTACGCTCGGATTCCTCATCACATACTCTCTGGCTACAGATCACTCCTCCCGCGTATATAAGACCCAATTCACGGATACACATGGAACACATTCGAGGAGGGCCAGTACAGTTGGTTTCAAGATACAGCGCCAGCATGACACCAATGCTGGCCCCGGGGAGGGCAGTGGATTCAAAGAGCTCAGTCTCCGCTTTCGCATGGTCATACGCGTTGATGCTGGGATTGTGAAAGCCTTAGCCCTGGATGACGAGCTGGTAGTGGCAACCGCGAAGCCTGCGGCGATGCAATGCATACGGTGGGCACCAGACCACCAAGGGAGCCAGACAAGCACTGAAGTTCTCAGTAAGATGAGCTGGCTTGGAAAGAAACCGGCACTTGTTGATATGACTCACGATCGGCCTATGAATCTGTCCTGCTGGATAACGGAAGAAGGCCAAGCGTTCGCTGTCCAAAGAACGAGACCAGATCCCAAAAAAGAAGCGAGCGCTCCGCAGAACCTTTTTCGCGGCTATGGCTTTCATATACCTGAAACAGACGAGGAATACGGCGTGAAAGCTGCAATCAACGCTCGATTCTCGCTTCTGGCTGTGGGCTGCAAGAACAGCGACATTTACATTTACACTGTTCGAGACTACACTGGTAACATCCCGATCTCCCACAAACTTCAACCTAACACCTCTGCTCCCGGCAAGCTGAACGTCTTGACGTACTCACCGGATGGTTATTGTTTGTTCGCTGGCTATGAGAACGGCTGGGCTATGTGGAGTGTGTACGGTAAACCAGGCGCGACCAGCTTCACGACCGACAGAGCCGTTTCAGAGACTAATGGTGAAGGGTGGCTCCTGGGTGTGAAGGATGCCTTCTGGATCGGTGGAGGCGCTGAACTGTTGATACTTGGGAACAGCGACAATCGGCTGTTCGTGGTTGAAATGGCTAGAAGCGCTGTCACTGGATGTTTCTCGTCAGCGAACGTGTCGAGATCTCTGATGCAAACCAGTACAGGTTTCATGATCTATCGAGGCTACGATCTACCCGATTTGACAACTATCTCGGCGGAGCTATCTCTGTGGCACAATGTGCAGGTGCCATCACACTATCTGGTGGACCAATGGCCTATCAAAAGCGCGGTGATCTCAAATGACGGGAGATACGTCGCGATTGCTGGAAGAAGAGGACTTGCTCACTACAGCGTCAACAGCGGCAGGTGGAAGACATTTGATGACCCGTTCGTAGAGAACGAGTTCACGGTCCGTGGCGGCATGTGCTGGTTCCAGCATGTGCTGATCGCTGCAGTCGAGTCGCATAACTCTCATGAGGTAGGAACTTCGCCCCACGCTCGAGACGGTGTGCTCTAACAATGGCTTGTCAGGTTCGTATTTACTCACGCGAGTCGGCACTCGACAACAGCCACATTATGCATGTGCAAAGGCTGCCTGCTCCCATCGTTCTGATCGCACCATCTGGAGAGGACTCATTGCTAGTCTACACCTACGAGAATATCCTCTACCACTACGTCATGAGTGTGTCTGATGCTACGGTGCATCTGATTCAGGTGGGTCAGATCGCTCTACATGGTATCATTCGCGCGCCCACGAGGGTCAGAGCACTAAGTTGGATTCTACCGGAAGACCAGATTCGTCAGTACCCCGACCATTCTGTTCATCAGACCTCTAATATTGCCCAGATCATGGCGATCCTTCGCAAGACGTGTCTGTTGCCACGATCTTGTTCCTGGTCGACGGAAAGCTTGTGCTGCTTCAACCTACAACGACGGGGGGCGGTGGACTCAAGTATGAGATGCGGGTCATCGCACACAATGTGGAAACGTACGCGTTGATGCGTGACCATCCCGCCTTTGCTTTAGAGGCTCACGAAGACTCTCTACCGCCCAGTCCATCGGTAGGGTTGACAATGAATGGTGTGCACGGCCATGGTCATGACCTGCGGGACTCTCTCTGGTACTTCGATGGCCAAGACATGAAGGTTTGGATCGACATGCAAGATGTGCTTGCTTCTGCGTCCCCGGAGCTTGGCAGAGACCTGCCTACGCCCGTCCAGATTCCTGTCGACTTCTACCCGTTGTCTGCCTTACTCAACAAGGCAATCATCTTTGGTGTAGAATCCGAGATAGTCCAGCGCAGGGATACCAGCTTTGCATACCTGCGCTTTGGGACAAGGGTACGTTGGCCTGCTATAGCTACGAACCAATGACGTTGCCGATGAACTATATGCTGACATGCATCGCAGACACACCTCTTCCTTCCCGCAACACTACGGTATCACTTAGCACAGTACAACCACCCTGCAGCCCTGCACCTCAGCCACCATTACCAGCATCTTATGTACTTCCCACACGCCCTCGAGATCTTACTGCACGAGGTCCTCGACGAAGAGGTCGATACTCAGCCACCGCCAGAACAAGCGCTACTACCCAGTGTATTGTCGTTTCTGAGTTCATTCCCGCAGTACCTCGACATCGTTGTACAATGCACGCGAAAGACTGAAGTACGGTCTTGGCGGACACTGTTCGCCAATCTACCACCACCGGAAGAACTCTTTGAGGAGTCGTTACAAAAGGGCAATCTGAAGACCGCTGGAGGATACCTGCTTGTGCTCCACACATTCGAAGAGTTACGATCGACAGGCGACCAGGTGGTCCGCTTACTGCAAGCTGCAAAGCTAGAGCAAGACTGGGAGCTCTGCAAGGAACTTGCACGCTTCCTCATGGCCCTGGATGAGACGGGTGCGACTTTACAACGGACGCTTGAACTTGTGGAGCTCAAGACGCCGTCAGCAGAACCAGAACCAGGATATGGGCAGGCACATTTCACTTTCGAGACGACTCGTCTGAACATCCCTTCAAGAGGTCGGGCCGGGACAAATGGCTATCGCAAAGATAGCAACGGATCAAGCGGAAGTAGAAGCTCTGCAGCATCTGCTGGCAGCAGCATTAGTCCTGGTGGGCGGCCAGGTCGCAGGAACACCACTGCACAGGAACCAACCGACTACTTCGGCGTCGGTTTAGGGAGCCCAATCGGGCGAAAATGAATCCTCAGTACCATGGATGCAACCTCCTGACTGTAACAGTCGACTGATCTTCGGTTAATCTTCCTATCCTATCCGTCGTAAGATCGGCAGAACTCTTCCTTCACCAAGGATATGCGGGGTGCTCGCACGGGGAAAGGAAATGTCGCAGTGAAGTGATCCAGACCTTCACAGTTCAGTGCCAGTTAATATCGCTCAACAAACTTCAAAAACATGCAGTACAAAAGTCATTGCGAACTTGGGACACATGAATTATGATAAGCGTGTAGCTTAATGCGGCCAAATCAATGATATTGTGAGCCACAATGCGCCTTGTTCGGCATCTCTACAACCACGACGATTAGATGGTCCAGGAGGCTAGTCGGCGGTGTGGTGTGTAGCAAAAATGGACCTAGCTGGAGGTGCAGCAATCCTCCCCGTCTCTCTGCCACCGCCTCAGCATGCGCGAACAAGAACCATCAAACCTGACTGATTGGTCACTAAGAAGAATCGCACAACCTGACAGGGCTAAGCTGGCGATGTGGGGAGTTTGGCCGGCGGTCTGTCTTTGGTCGAGTAAGGCGTCAGCATCGCACGTGTTACTCCCAGTATCTGGTACGCGAGACTCTCGCATACACAGCTGCGAACGAGACCGTAAAAATGCCTTTCGTTGCCCTTGATCACGTCTTCACGAAGGTATATGTGGTAACATTGCCAGCGCGCTCTGCAGTCCCTCATTGCCTCTTTCAATGGCGGTATTGCCACAGCATTTTCACCCCATTATGGATAGGCCATCCGTTCGCACAACATCCCTTTCAGAGCATCGCTAAGGACGCTTGGCCGCGCAGCTGGCTTCTGCACGACGGCCGGGTGGTCCGCAAGTCGAAGTTAGCCTACATAGCCCTGGTTGCTCCTGCACCGCATCTAACCACTCACACCCTCGATCGTGCCAACACTGCCACAAACTTCAACCCGCCTTTCTGTCTCCAACAACCCTTCACCGTACTTATGGGAGCTGCGCATAGTCGCTAACGCTGCACGACGCACCCTCGCCTCCGCTCAGGATCCGCAGAGTGAGATAAGTTTTCTAGAAGCCCCACGGTGCATTCGCAAATACGAAGACATATAAACTCGCGACCCACTAGTTCAGCCCTATATTGCCAGTTTGCCGATCGCTACTACATTTACGCTTGCGTGACAAGACAAGCCTTGCATAGGAGCCTGGTGTCATCGTTACTATCACATTGCTTCTCCCCCAGGTCTTGAGATGGCCGCTACCGGGATGCCCCTCTTTTACACCGATCGTCGAGCAAGCAACGCTTCATCCTTCAACACACCTACCGTAATCCCTACGTCTAATTCGACGCATCTTTGGAACATGGTGCCGCATTCAGAGCAGAACTCGAATGGTGAGCATGCCATTTTATTGACTCCGTGGTAGTCTAGTCGCGATGTTGGCGCAGGTCAATCGCAGCCGCCCTTTAGGCTCTCCTCTTTAGCTCGGCCCTGCTGTACGAACCTCGCGACCATCATGTCTCATTGCCAACATATCGCTCGACTCTCTACTAACATCAAATTCCCCCAGCACCTCGACAGCCACGTCTGTCGATCAGCCCTCATACAACAGCAGCCAATAATGCCTCGGCTGATGGAGGGTTTCAGTTCATCGTGGGCAGCTCGCTCAAAGAGCTCAAGTCAAAGAAGAACATGACTGTTGTACGCAAGAAGGCAATGCGACACTACCTTGCGAATGACAAGGAGGATAGCAGGAAAAAGAGCTCGGTCAGCGAGCAAGCACGACATGTGAGCATCGACTCCGCTGGGTCACGATCAAGCATCAGGAGCCAAGAAGCAATCAAAACCACTGTCGGACTCACCACCTCGAATGAACTGGCACGTGAGACCAGGAGGACACAGAGCTCAACGACTCGGCCGCCAGCATTACAACATTCTCAGCACACTTCGCTTCCGGAAGCTCATGTGCCAGCGGTAGAGACAATTGAGCAGGGACTCATGAAACTGGAATTGGAACTCATCGAACCTCCAAGGAAAGGAGTGCGGCCATACGACGTCCAAAACCCACCATTGTTTAACTCTTTCGGCGAAGGTGTGGACCCTTTCAGAACGATGTTTCAGTCAAGCTACCCACGGGTGTCTGTCGAGAGAATGAAGTTTCTCTGTGCAAGGTTCTTCGGAACTAAAGCCATGGGCATGCATTGGATACCCACCGTACTCAGTGCGCCACATACTTTTCTGAGCACGCTGAGTTGTGCATCCGCCCACCTGGATGCCGTACTCGAACGCGATATTGAAAGTGTTGAGACGTCACTACTCCGCCAGGAAGTAATGCATCTCATCAGTCGAGGAATGGCGCATCCAGGACAGCAGGTCAATGACCTCAACATCACCGCTTTGATCCAACTCATCGTTTCCGAAGTCATTGGTCGAGAAAGGATTTCGTTGGACATACACGAAGGCGGTCTTGAAAGGATGATCACAGTACGTGAAGGCCTCGATAAGCTTGGGTTGAACGGCTACCTTGCGTCAACCTGCTCGTGGGTATTGCTAGAGTCTGCCATACTTCGTGAACAGAGTCCACGACGGATTTTTGTCGATTATTGCACGTCGAGATCGACCAAACGGTATCCTCCATCCGCAATACTCCCAGAGTCGCCTCTCTATCGCCCGAGGCAACAATTTAATACTCTTCGGAACTCTCGGTACTACCAGAAGATGACACTGAATTTGCTGGAAAATGTCAACTCAATGACCGATCTCTTCCTTTCCCCAACGCAGTTTTCGCGCTGTGGCTCAACAACCCTGCAGAGCTATTACAAAGACATCACGACCAGGTACCCACCCATCTCAAAAGACCAAAAGCCAACACAGAGCGACTACAAATATGAGGCTATCCGAATCGCAGCCGTATTCCAAGCCATCGCGATGATCAACTGCATACCCCTATCGCATGCCCTTCCCCTTGCTGCGAACGTAGTGCTGAGCTCAAATAATCTGTTTGCGCCAAGCTCGCGTTCGACGGACTCTCCAACCTCACCCTTACCTCCCATGAACTTACGACACGACTCTTTGACCAGCTCGGTCAAGTCTTCATCGTATGCAAGGACTATCACACTTTCACCTTCCGATTCATATTTCGACGACTCGCAAACATCAATCAACTTCGTGACGAACTCGCACCCAACGACAGCAGCAAGTATAAGTCACCCTTCTTTCTCATCGGTATCGACTTCACGTTCATCAATGTCTTCGAATGCATTGCGACCGTCCTTCTCCTCAATGGCGACTTCAGAATCAATTCCAGGAACATATCCACCTGTCAAGACCTCGAGGTCTCGTCCACTGCTATCTACCACCACCCCTCCAAGTGACCACCTCTTCGCTAACTACATCGCCAGCCCAGAACACACCGCATCGACCAACCTTCTCGCTCATCTAAAGGCAACTCTCGACGCCTCCAATTTGTCTGAAGCTTGGCAAGACATGGCGGGCGTACTCCTCTGGATCGGACTCACTTTCGGTGCAGCAAGCCACAACGTCGGAAACCGAGTCCTTGAGAAGTGGTATTCTGCTCTGTCCGTGCGAACGAGTACGCTGTTGAGCTTCCAGCACCCAGAACCCATTCATTCTACCATGTTGAAGATGACTCGGATTGTAGAGGCACTGCGCGAGCCGCCTTCCCCTAGCAGGACGAATCCCACAATGGCGGGGACGGGAAAGAAACGGAAGACGCAGATTTGAACACTGAGGGGTTCTCTCGACTAAACGACGGTCGAGAGGGAGACGTTCAGATAAGCTTCTATAGGGTGGGGAAGTAGTCGGCGTCTCCGACGTGGGCCTTGCGGTAGGGCTGACGTGAAGGCTGCGTGAGGCTCGCTGCACATCTCACTTCTGCTGTATATATTCAACTTGAGTGCAACTTGCATTGGAGTTCATGGCATGGCGCTATCACATTCAGGGCCGAGCGTACGATACATAGTATATCGCACACATTGCACACATTTCACAACCACCATGCCCACTTCACATCCACACCATATAAGAGCATCACACGAACACACATAACCGCACATGTATCCATCGGCATTCCTTAAGGCCGCTTGGTAATCCAATTGCTTCACACGTCGTTACATGTATATGTATGAAATGCTCTCGCAGCCTGGCGCGGCAGCCGTCTAGCCGTAGCGCACGTTCTGCACCGTGCCGTCCTCGCCGACGTGGATGTTTAGCCTGTCGGGCTTGTGGTCCATGGTCGACATGCTATCGGGCTGCAGCACGCGGTGCTCCTTGGGCAGATCCTGCTTTGCGAATGTCTGGGTGCTGTCAGCTTCAGATCTAAATATACATATAAATCTTCAAATCGCCGCTGTGGGCTGAACTTGCGTCCTGACGTCGCTGTGCGCGTCGGAAGAGCTCGCAAAGGGGACAGTGTGCAGGCTTCCGACGAGTGAGTGTGGTGGGTGGTGAATGGTAGCCGACGTACAGTCTCGTTATGTGCATCGCCGATGGACTTGCCCATGAGCTTCGTGGCCCAGTCGTCCTTACCGTCCTTGGACTGGATTCCGGGGACTACGAGAGGCATGGTGGTGTATCGTGTCGGCGTGAAGCGGCGTGTAAAGGTTCGGGGGAGTATATTGGGTTCGAAGCAGTAGTGTTGATGTCAGTCTCTCTCTCTCTCTCTCTGTGTGTGTGTGTGTGTGTGTGTGTGTGTGTGAGTCCTGTACGGGGAGATGGGCTATATGTAGATTGCGCACCCTGGTAGGAGGCTAGAGATTACTTGGTCGAAGGCGTTGCTGGCCGAGAGCTGCTGCCTGTCATGGGATACGCTTGGGGGTGACGTCAACCCGCAGCGACCTACCAGATGAGGGGTGGTGGGGCACAAGGTGGTGAACCGACCGAGCTTCCTCTTGTGTCTGGACTTTGACTTATCATTTGCAAGGATCTTAGAGTAGTTTGTAATTACAAGTTGGACCAGTTGAACGTCAGTGCGATTTGGTTTCGCTTCGATGAGACGACTTGTGAGCTTGTTTGACTGTGTGCAATTGGGGTATATTTCCTACTCTAATAGCACCCCCTCGCTCTAGATGCAAACGCCTACAACTTCCTACTTCTGACCATCCCCTTCTTGATACCTGTGAGTTCACCACCGTAGTTCGCATGCCCAGCACTCGCCTTCGCCTTGTCGAAGACCGGCCGCATACTCTTCTCCTTCTTAAGCTTCTCGGCGTACTTCTCCTTCTTCTTGACACGCGGGTTGCGCACGCTCTTCTTGCGGTGTGGTGTGAGACCCTTGTTTTTCGCGATCTGGTAGCTAATCTGCCTCCTCCCATCGTCACCAATAATTTCCTCCTCAACAACTGTAGCGCCCTGTTTCGCAGCCTCCGCGTACGCAGCAGCGCGATCCGCTTTGGCCGCTTTCTTGGTGTTGCTGCGTGCGGCCACCATGTCGTAGTACCCGTCTTCATCTTCGAAATCGTTGTCCTCGGGTCTGAAGGGCTCGGCTTCGTCGCCGGAGCTGTCTGGCCCTTCGCCCAGGGCGACACCAGGACCGTTGTTTTTGTGCTGTCCGCGCTTTTCGGCTTCGAGTTGAAGACGCGCTTGACGGTCCTTGAGGCGCTCGCGGTGAGGGACGTCTGCGTCGCCACCGTAGTCTTTACCGGCGGCGTCGCGCTTGTTGGCTTTTTGCGCGATTTGAGAGGTGTAGAAGCGCAGAGATTTCTTCTTGCGGGCTTTCTCCGCCAGCTCGTGGGCTGTGAGGTCGGTCTCTTCGCCGAAGTCGGAGTCGTCGGGGTTGAGGAGGTTAATCTTGCCTTCGGGGGCTTTCTTCTTCTTGGAGGCCTTCTTGAGCGCGGCTTTATCTGTGAGCGCTGACAGTGAGCCGAGATCTTGCTCAGTTTGCAGCAGCCTCTCAGCACGACGGGCCTTTGCCTCTGCGCGAGCGACCTCTGCTGCGCGTTCTGCCTTGGTTTTCTTCTGCTTCTGTGCCTTCTTCTTGAGTCCCTGATCCAGCTCGACGCCTGAAAGCGCACTGGCTTCGTCGATGACTGAAAGCTCCTCCGCGTCCGTCTCCACCATAGGGTCACCAACGGGTAGGCTTTCAACCTTCGTCCATAGTCTTTGTGTCTTCAGCAGGCTCTCCATGACTGGATGTTCGTGCAGCTCCCTGGGGTCCATCGCAATCGCCGACGAGTCATCGTCCTTTGCGGTCGATCCCAGGATAGCAAAGTACATAGCCATAGCCGCGAGATATGCGGCGCATGCGCGGTATTTTGTGACGGCGATAGGTGTGGCTTGCGAGCCTTTGCTCATTTTGTTCGCTCTTGACTTGAGGAGGCGTTCGGCAGCGTTCGCGGCAGCAGCCAATTCGTCGTGCAGTGGCTGCAGGCGCAGGTACTCTCTCGAAATGTGCTCAAACTCCGGGTATCTTGTCTTCATGATCTTGAGTCGTTCCTCCTCAGACATGCTATCTGTGATCTGCAGTTGAGGAAGCACCTCTGTGACCCTCGCGCCACCTTCTGCCTCCTCTTCCTCGCCCTGACCAAGCCACTCGTCTTCGTCGAAGCCGAAAGCTGCCTCTGACATGGCTTGGAGCTGCTTCTTCTGCAATCTGCGAGCCTCCTTCTCTTCGTCAAGGGCATCCTGTTCTGTCTCAATGGCATCGGCGTTGTAGTAGTCCTTCTTCGTAGCACCCCAAGTCTCGTCCATCTCCTCGTCTTCGTCGTCTGGCGCTTGATCATCCGATTCTGCGGCCTCGCTTGCATCATCTTCCTCGTCGTCCTCGTCGTCGCTATCGTTGAGGTTGTCGCCGAGGATTTCTTCTTCTGAGTTGTCGAGGAACTTGTCTTGCAATGGTCAGTATTCGCGGCTTGAGATACAGGAAAAGTGTTTCATACCCTCTTCTTGGTACTTCCTCAGCCTCTTTGCCGCCGGCCCTTCGTCGAGCATAACCTTCTCGCGGTTTAAGAGGAACTCATCCTCCGAGTCGGCGACATCTTCCCATGAGTTGATGGCGAGTTTCGAGTCGTCATTTTTCGGCGCCTTAGAGTCACCGTATGCGCGACCACCAGCCTTCCTTTTCTTGGCCATGCTTGCTGTCGCCTATTGTGCTGTCGGACTGACGATGCTTGAGTTGATCGCCAAAAAGTTTCGAAATCTTGGCCGCCGCGGGAATGGACCCACTACCTGCGCTAAGGGCCGCTTTAGGCTCAGATAGGGAAAGCGCCCTGGTGCAGTTCCGAGCACCATCTGCAGCAGTTCCCAGTGACACTGTTGATTTGTTGACATGCTGTAGTGCTTACAGTATCCTTGTCTCTGTTCTCAGACCCTCATATCCTGCTGGAGTAAGCTTTGAGGCCACACGATCCAGATGTCTCAGTTGCTGCTCGGCGCGACAGGAATCGTTCTTCTGATTGTCGGAATTCTAAGTCTGGACATTATGGGCTTCGCATTCTGGAGGGACAACCAGTTCCCTGTGGAGGGGAAGGTAAGTGCACAATGCTCACACTGAGGCGATTACTAAGAGTTATTTAAGACCGTTCTCCTCACCGGTGCCTCCCAGGGCTTGGGCAGGGAAATCGCTAAGCTGCTGTCAGCGCGCGGTGCGAATCTCATCCTCGTCGCTCGAACCGTCAAGAACCTCGAGTCCGCCGTCGAGTACACACGATCCCACGCGAGGGATTCCTCGAGCCAACGCTTCCACTACATCTCCGCTGATGTGTCTTCCGAGGCAGAGAACGAACGTGTTCTTGCTGAAGCTACTGCGTGGAACAACGGTACCATGCCCGAGATTGTATGGGCGAATGCTGGCGCCTCGATACCTGGGCTCTTCATTGAGACTAGCACCGAGACTATGCGCAAGCAGATGGATCTTAACTACTTCTCAGCGGCATACCTCGCACACAAGACACTGAAAGCATGGTGGTACCCTGGCACGCCGTACTCAGCAGGAAAGAGTGATGTCTCCAAAGGCACACGGCACTTCATCCTCACATCCTCAGGTGTTGCGTTTGTTGGTCTGGCTGGCTACACCCCGTACTCGCCCGCGAAGGCAGCCTTGCGCTCGCTGGCAGACGGACTGCGCTCAGAAGTCCTGCTGTACAACGGGGCGCGTCGGTCGAAAGTTATCTCAGGGCAAACACCCGCACCTTTCGATGTCAATATCCACGCTATCTTTCCGGGCACAATCCTCTCCCCGGGCTTCGAGAACGAGGAGAAGACCAAGCACCCCATCACACGCCTGCTCGAGTCATCCGACCCCAAGCAGACCGAGAGCGAAGCTGCGATTGCCGCAGTCAGCGGGCTGGAGAATGGCAATTACATGACTACGACAAACTGGATGATTGGACTGCTGCGCTGGGGCTCGCTCGGCAGCAGTCAAAGGAATAACATCATCGTGGATACCATGATGAGTTGGATCGTGTCTATCGTCTGGCTCGTTATGGTGCCAGATCTCAACAGCAAGGTCTGGGGATGGGGCAAGAAGGAGGGCATGCCGAAGCTCAGGCAGAACGCGCAGTAGTGGCTTCATGGAGCCTTTCATCGTATGCGGATACCCATTTGCATTCACAGTGAACACAATAAGAAAACTGTTTATAGCTCAAAAAACATCAAGCCCCGTGCGCTAGAAAACACTAAGGGGCTGCCCTAACACAGTTTCGGCTTCGATCAAAGCCGCGTTTAACATCACATATCAGAACTTTAGGCTTGGGAGTCATGCTGGCCTCCAAGAGGGCTTCGATTGCAATCGCTTTGAGCACAGGTATCTGTCTTAATACTATATCGTCGTTGAACAATTCGTCTTATTCAGCACTTCCACTCCCACTTGTCATGTGCCCTTTTCACAACCCATCATAAGGTCCACACCGAAGTCAGTCTCAAGCTCGTCGCATGAATGAAGTAGTCTGCTCACTTTGGAATGATCTGCCAGGCTTCGGGCGAGAAGCGTTGAGCTGTGATATAAATTCCCGGCTGCATCTCTGGAATCGAAGTCAGCAGCGCCGTGGACCGAACACTCAGATATACACACCCTTCATCACGTCAGGAACAGTCTGTCGAAGCTTGGTGTAGAGATCTTCCAGCGCATCAATAACACCTGCTTCGCTCGTGCCCTGCGAGAGGTATTGCCATTCATAGTACCTATTCATGGAAAATGCCTTTACGATGGCGTTTGCCATAGCAAATGAGTTGAGCCTCGAACTGTGCACCATCTTTGCACTGGAGGATATCAAACTTGTCGACTTGATGGGGCTGGGCAAGCCGAGGGCCGTAGATGGCTTGCGCCTGAGCTATGGGTGGCGTCAGTGTCGCACATGACCGCCGCGACCACGACGTAGACTCACAAATGCAAAGCTGTGTAAGATTGAAACCCATATTGATCTTCTCACGCGGGAGGCCATCGACTACGTTGTCGTGCCTCTTCGGTGTGCGGTCGCGGTGTGAAATGAATTCCAGCGCGGCAGGTGGAGGGAGAAGAAAAGGACTGGAAAAGAAAGGCTACTTGTACCGCTGAGCGATGCAAGACTTTCGATCTGCGTTCATGAAAGCGTGATTGAGTCACACGTAGCCCACCGCTTGCCTCCAGAGGTGAAGGTGAACGCAAAGTCTCGTTGACTCTTCCTCGCTACCGTGGATCGCGAACTTGGAAAGGGCAGTTGCAAGTGACATCGGGTATCTGGAAGTATCAGCTGCAGAAGCTGATCACATGTCGCTATTCGCTCGGATGTTGTCTACGATGGAATCTAGAAAGCATAGGGATCCAATTCCACGCACAAGCGTAGTTATCAAGCAACGTCAAGAAGTTACATCTCTCGATTGGGATTACACACATGTAGGAACTTGGAAAGCTCGTAGAGAAGACCAAATTCCCAGACAAGGCGAACATCTCGTCTTCTGTCACAGGAATAGGTAAGACTGTCTCCAGATTGGCGGTTGTGAATTGCCAATGTCCGACCTCAGCGACACTATCTCCGAAGCTTTCGTGATTGGCGCTCAGGTGAACGTTATCGTCGCAGCGCGCTACTCAGGCAATTTGTTGAATAAAACCAAAGATGAGGACAAAATAACGCGTACCGTACAGGTCTCTGCCAAAGCTTGTGAGAAGTTATGGTCTTTCGCGAGGTCGAGCAACAGCGGTTCATATCGAGGCTCAACTTTCGCCCCGGTTTACCTCAATAGCCTGATGATAGGCTTTGAGGCGGCGCAGGCTCAGGATCCTTCCAGAACTTCGCAAGAGCATCTTGACCACGTTAACTCCGCGGGCGTATGCGCACCAGAGGCAGTCCTTGGACATCCGCAAATCAACCATGACGGCGTTCAGGACCTTCTTGATGCGGTTCTCAACGTCAATCACAGTTGTTGGACCAAACCTCCAGTTACATACCTTAGAGCCACACTCTTAGCCAGATTAAAGGCCAAACTTGGTACCCCAGCTCCTACCATCTGAGCAACTTGAAAGTCTCACTACTTCTTGCCAGACAGCTGAAAGCTTCTGGCTCGAGACTGCTCCCGCGGCTGGGTTGTGCTTTGCAGCTTGCTTTACAATGACCGGCTCCATAATTCCCCACTCTTCCTTTTAAGCGTCCAAGAAGCTCTTTTTATTGATGATGTGATGAAGGCCCTGTGGACCAGCACCCTCGTCGACGGTAATGTGCAAGTGATACCCGACCGCGGGCTTAGATTTTTTCCAATGGTTGGGCTCAAGTGTGGTCTCGTTCGAAGGCACTGCCTTGAGGGAAGCGTAGTAGACAGGAAGGTGAGCTATGAATTGTTAGTGGTTTAGAAGACATTTGAGGGAAGTGAATTCGAGTAGGTGCTAACTCTCGATGAAATTTCTCGTAGTATTGAGGCCTTCATTATGGTTGGGGGTAGTGATGGATATAGGGATAGATCGGTGCTGGTTGATATTTCCTTGGTGGTTATGCTGCTGTGGGAAACTGAGATCCTGCCCCTATCTAAGTAGGTGAGCATGTTTGCCCTTGCACTTCTAAAATTCATTGTATTGTTATATATGCCTCCATTGCTTGCTACCGGCTACGGGGGACGCTTTTGACGTCTTTCTGCGATGGCGAACCATGACTATGTTGTTGTCGAGCTTGGAAGTCGTTGACTTACATCTCGACGCAGTCTGACCTCTCTTGACAATGCACCATATTGTCCAAACTGCATGTTTCCTTACTGTGACTGCAATTACCTCCCAAGTGTACCTTGCCATTTACGGGCACACTCGATAATGTTTGCTGCAGGACGAATCCAATGTTTGTGGCTGGCTTCATGCATACCTGTTCTGATATCTAATGAAAGTTTCAAGGTTCCGGTAACGTTGCTTTCGTTTTATAGTTTCCTTTGTATATTGTACGTCAGTTATGATGTACATCGTAAGTTGGAGTAGGGTCTACGCCTGCCGGCCTATGTTATATGTCCACCGAGATTCAATCTGTAACCAGCCGAACCATCTCCGCGATGCAGTGTATACCAACAAATAGCAAGCAGGGAGTCGTTTTCTGTGCGTGGAACGAAAACGATAGCCCAAGCAGTCGTAAAGACGACAAGAAGGTAGCAACAGTATCCATTGTGCTCATTTGCGATTGCATAGTCGTTACTTTTGTTGTTCATAGCTGGCCGGATCTGTAGTTGTAGCTAGCCGAGTCTTTGTTCATAGCCAGCCGGGATGTAGTCATATACATATACAGAAGGGCATAAGGCAAGTCTAGCCGGGTACATCAGCAGACCGATCGAGTGAGGCATGGTGTTTTGTTTTTTGTCTTTTTGTTTGTACTTCCTCCTGCACATCAGACTGCGTATCTGCTGCCACCATGTGCGTATGTGCCTTCCTTACTGGGGTCTTAGCTCCGTACGGGTGGGACTGCGCACTAGGTCCATTATCAGGAAGCCCTATGTAAACATTATAGACAACCGTTTCGGCAGGCTCAGCGTACCCGTTCGTTCTGTTTCGGTAGAGTTCTCTCCGCTTTTTCAAGGAAGCATGTCCGGCACTTACCTTAGGCCTGGAAAACCGGAGATGACAGCCGATGCTCTAACCGCGCCACTGATCAGAAAGGCTGGTTTGTATCACTAGACGGTCGGCCCAGTGGACTGACTGCAAGATCAGCCTTCGCTGCTTCGAGGTCTTTGACGCCGTGTCAACGAAGGAGAAATATCCGGCATCTTTTGCTTTCTTCCTGAGTCGACCGCAGTCGGTGTGTTATCAGAAGACGTGATTTGAAATATCTTGTACAACGCAAGGCCGAGCCGCAAATCTGGATCGCCTTGATGTCTGCCCGCAGCAGGTGGAGCCTTCTATACTCATTCTACTAAATTCATTTTATTAAACTCCCAGGGTCATGGGTCCACCTCACCTGCCTGTCACTCTGATACTTGACAGATCCGGAGCGTGGTGTTCGGAGATCGCAGACGCGGGACAGATCCCTGACAATGCAATTGCGTAAATTACAGGAGCAACGGATGCGAAAGCGATATCTGCATCTGGTTCGTCGAGGACGCACTGGTAGAGTTTGCTGGAGTAGGTGCCTCATGACTAAGACCCACCTTCCGGCAGTTCACATAACGGTACCACATGCAGGCAATCACCCCTTCCGTACGCGGCAGCTGTTATTATCGCGCCCGGAATTGCGTTGACATGAGTCGGACAGACGCCGTGCGAAAACCCGGAGTCCAATGTCGTAGTCCATATCTCCATGTCATTGTGTAGACGTCGCAGGCCCGGCCCGAACTCCGAGGCTCACAAGTCGCTGCGTGCGAAATCTCGATCGTGGTCTGGCGGGGCGTGACGCTAGTGCACCTCCAAGCGCGACTCTTTCTGCGGAGATTTACGAAGCTGTGGACTGGAAAGCCATAGTGTGTCTTGGCGATAGGAATTTGGTACGCTTTGTGTTGGCAGGGGGGGGGGGGGGGTTGAGCAGGGATGAGCGCAGAGGGATAGGAACAGCGGGGTTGCGGCACGGAAAGACTCAGTTGAGAAATTAATCGAAGCAAAAGCAGAGGACGTGTGGTACGATATGTGCTTTGTGTGAAATCAAAATTGCTGTATGCAAGGCTGAGATTGATCACGAAAAGCAAGTTTGCCAAGCGATATTTGATGGTGGAATGAGAACCACATGTGACGGGAGTCTGACGTGATCACCGACACGCGAGACGCATGTGCTGTGAGATGTGGTATGGTTGACAGACAGAAAGAGACAAACGGAAGCGCCGACTCACAGGCCGCCCAGGTCTTGCTTCAACACATCGAGTATCCTCTTGCTATCCACCTCTTCATCAACCTTACTATTCGTTCCGTCGTCTTTGAGTCTCCTCAGTATTTCAGGGTCGACGTCCTTCATTAGCTCCTCAAACTCTCTTTGCTGTTCACCCTCTTCCTTGCGGTACTCTTCATCTAGCATGAACTCCGAAGGCAGTTCTGGTGTTTCTGCAGGGAAGTAGTATACTGTTGGAAATTCTTCCACTATCTGCCCCCGTAAAGCATCACCAAGTGTGTCAGAGGATGTCAGAGGAATGAGAACGCGTCGACTCGAACTCGTCCTTGGCCGCAGAAGATAGAAGATATGTCTTCTGTCTATTAATGCTTCAGGCTGTGCAGAATCTGGCTGGGGTATTTTTGCGTCTGCTCCCCCTGCGTCTTGCTCCGGTGCTGCTAGAGGGACCGAAGTCGAAGTTGCTGGACCCGGCACTTCCACATTCGATTCAATCGCGGACGATCCGACTCGTGTTACCGTTGGCTCTGAACTACCCTGAAGATGTTCAGGCCTTGAGATTGATTCAGCCTCGGCCTCTCTCTTCCGTTTCTTCTTCGATGTTGGGCTCTCGAACAGCGGGTGTGTCCTGTAGATTGGCTCTACAGCAGAGCTTTGCGTGAGCGTGCGCCTCTTATCCACTCCGATCCACTCGACCGTCCAGATGATGTTCCTGTTGCTTCGATAGCGTTAGTCGTGCTCAAACAAAGTACTCTTGACGTGCTCTTACCCCGACTTCGACCGATGTGTTTTGTTCTCTTTCGCTCTGCTCATGCCCTTGGGCGCCCGAATTACCTTAACACCAGCATTGGAAAACTGATAATCCATCTTTTGGCTTTGGTCACCCCTGAGCCTGGAGCTGAGGCCAACATCGAGGCCTCTCTCTGACACCGTCTTATCCGACTTCTCAAGATCACGTTCGATACCAGACAGGAAATTGTAATCATGATCGATACCTGCAGGTGTAGCCAGTTCGGACTTCTTCATGAATTTCGTAGGATCTCGTCTGCCTGAGCATTGCGCCCACTGCTTGTGTCGCTTGACACATGGTAGCGAGCATGTGCGCGCAGAACAACCTGGACACTTGTATTTCGATTCATGAATGTTGCTGGCTATGTCAGTACAAAAGCGACGAAATGACGGGGTTTTGCATCAAGAGGGACAATGGAGATTTATATCTGAGCGCATGTGGACGTACCATACACTGCAGAGACTACTCAAAAGGGTTTGGTCTGACATGTTAGTCAAGATGCAAACGCCAGTCCCGTGATGTTGAGATCAAAACTTCCGTTTCCCAAATCTCAGATCTGGGTCAACGGTCTCTGCGATCGGTTCGGAGACGCGGGTCGTTAGTCGCCCAGACGGAAGTGTAGGGAACTCGGACTAGATACGCAACTCGATTTTGCCGCAGCAGTAACGTTGCGGTGCGGAGAGTTAGTTGGTGGTATTCGAAAAGAAAATGCCGAGCCATCGCAACCGGTAAAATTAGCGTCCGCTAGCCGCTCTCCCAGCCAACCAAGCCTCGGGACCCAATCCTTCGTATTGCTGCGAGATGCAAGGTCCAGGGATTTCAGCGAAGCTTTCTCGAAGGTTTTGACAGCGTCGTGATATGCGCAAGAATCAGCAGATGCTGCAGGCTAAAAGCTTGTCAAAGTTCGAGTGGTTGATCGTTAGCTCGCCAACATGCTTTGGACGCAACTGCCTGTCTGCACACGTGCAGATCGCTACCTCGGGTCCAACTTCTTCTTTTTCAGCATTGCGCGTCGAGGCCAGGGAGGTCGATATTGGCGAGCTTAAGGCTAGCACTGTTGCAGTTCTCCTCCGCGATAAGACGTATCGATCACGGGTGCGGAACCGGGCACATCCTCCATCGTTCGCCCGCCTGCTAGGTTCATCCAGGAGTTGATCAAACCTATAATGCCGACACATAACTGGAGGGGTATATATGTGCGAGGCACTTACGTGTGTATGGCTACAAGCCCAGAGTGGAGCAAGTCGTCCAAATCGTTGAATCTCCTGCAGGCCATGACCTGCGCACAACGTGGGCGAATCTCCCCGATTTGACAATTCAGCAACGTCGGCCAATGTTTCAGCTTCAAGGTGCTGCACGCCCACGACTACTGCAGAACAACCATGGGACCAATCAGCACTACGTGGTCAGGAGCAACCAATGAGACCGAGATTCGCACGTCCCGACACTCGAGCGACGTCGATATGCACGTCTTCCTTAGCAAGATCGGACTACCTGTTGGCTGGATGCAGAAGTCTAACACGCTTTCGCGACTTTGACGATCAATCATCGCGTCACAGACCGTGCAGGCTCCGCTGACAGTCAGGGGAAAGCTCGAAGGTTTGAGGATTCTTATTCGCCGAGCGCGGAGCCTGCTCCTGCGGGAAGCCGCCGTGGGACCAGTGGTAGTTTGCTCATGCATGTTTCTGCGAGGATGCACGCTGCAAAAGGCCCTCGCGTTTGTGCACAAATCTGCAGCGATTCAATCCCAGCCCAAAACGGTCCGCAGCATGAGACCGCGCCTCGCGCTATTGCCACTTGAGGCGGGGATTCTGGCCTTTCGATATCGCCCATCTACAAGGTTTGGCTACACAACCTGCAAGACAGCGTCCGCAGGAGCTGTGAACTGTTGGGCTACTCGCGAAAGTTGCAGCTCGTGATGAGCTCGCATGGTACCGCGCACTCTGATCTCGCTCGCATGCCGCCGTCAACCGCTGTGGGTTTCGGAGGCGCCGTTCTGCCCACAGAGAGAAGACGCCCATGGCTGGGCGGCGCGCACGCCCCTGATCAGACCATGCTCGGAGGTGGAGACCTTCAAATGCAGATTGGTAGGGAACATGTCCTCATTTCCTCAACCGAGACTTGTGAAGCCCACCCATGCTAGCGTTCGGGTGGTTCTTCCCCAAGCTCCAGCCCGAGCTTCGAGGGCGCCGCAGGTCCCCAAAAGAAGCCAGCCGCCTCATCGAGTTCCCCTTGCTGCAGCACTCCTCACTGCAATCCCGCAGCAAGGTGACTCGGAGCTTTCGGCCACCAGACAGTTCGTCGAGTTGCTGTCATTGTGTTTGAATCCCATCACATGCCCTCTTGAAGCTTCACGATATCTTCGGATGTTCTCTCTGTCATTATAGTACCACCTAGTCTTGGACCCTCTGGACGTCACCAAGAGACTTTTCGCGCGATCGATTCGGTACCAACGGAACACATTCTAACAATGGCACCTTCTTTGACCCTGCGTCCTCGCACCCGCGACGATCGTCCTCCTACAAGGGACAATACCGACCACAGTCTCATTATTCCCAGCCGGACGTCTTCTCTCCACTCGCGAATCACCCAGCCGCTTCCGTCAACTTTGAATGTCAAACAGGGTGCCCGCACCCCCAAGACATTAACCCATGCGTACATGGTATGTGGTGTTGGCCGGGAGCCGTCGCAATGGGTGAAGGCACCAGCACCAGCGCAGGGCAAGATTGGGCACATGAAAGGCGCAGTGGGCACTTTCTGGCTGCCAGAGATCTTGGGTAGCAGTCCGAGATTGGAGCAGGATAACGAGATTGCGAGGTCTCTCCATGCTGCGATGCGAGTATGTTTACATCACGAATGCTGTGCTGAGCATGTTCTGATCACATTATAGGCCTGTTTCCCCCACGATGTCGAGATTTGCACCGGACGAAGCCAGCCCCATTGCGTGCATCACTCCTTTGTTCTCCAGCAAGATTCGTCGCACACTCTTTACGGCATTGCCCTTCGTGTTTGGTCTCGTGCCGATGAGAAGAGAGCCGAGACGATTCGTGATCTGCGCAAGCGCACCGAGCCGGATTTCTTCGACAGCCCTGACGAGACCTACTGGATTCCGTACTGCCTGAGTTTCCTCTCGAGGTATCCCTTGTACAACCTGCTCGGCGACTACCTTCGAGGGATGTGGATCCACTGGAACAAGGCTACCAATCTGTTTCACGCTGAGGAGGTATCTCGCATACTGAGCTTCCCCGCGCCACGACTGAACGACCTAGTCCGCATTGACATGAAGGATTACGCGCTGTGCTACCAATTCCCCTCTTCACCGACCGGTTTTCAAAATTTTGCCATGTGGCCGCTGTTCACCTGTCTCTCAATTCCCAACATCGTAGGCGTAATTGAGGCCGCAGTATCGCCAACACGACGAATCATCTTCACCAGCCACTACCCCGCAGTGCTCACCATCGCAGCTGAAACGGTGCGATATTGCGTTCGGGTGTATGAGTGGAGCGGTCTGTACGTACCTGTCGTGCATGCGCGTCACGTCAAGGACCTCGTACAAGAACCGGGACCATACATCCTCGGTGTAACGTCGGAATGTCGATCGTTATTCACCGCACCAAACGATGCCCTTGTAGTGGACCTGGACCGAAACTTCGTGCTGACTTCGAGCCCGCCGACCGCCCTGACAGCTGGACAGAGGACCAAGATGATTCAGCGTCTCACGCAGGCTCTCAACGGCGAAGTGTCGCCGACCGGTGTCCCACAGCATCTGCGATCTGCTTACGGTGGCGGCAAGCTGATCCCTGCCGGTCAGATCATCGTCATGCGCGGTGAGGTTGAGAGCATTCAGGACCCAGAGTGGTGGAACCAGGATGCGGTAATGTCCATCATGGACCACGTGTGTGAGAAGCTCGTGAGTACTCAACGAATCGCAATCACAACATAATCGATAGCTAATGATGTATTACAGGGCCGCAACAGTGGGATGAAGGCGATCTTTGGTGGATCTGTCAAGAAACCACTGATGACCAAGGTCTCCATGCGCCACCTCAATGAGATTGTTCGCGAGCGCAATCAGTACTCTCGTGACGCTCAGGAGGCTTGGCAGGACTTCATCAATCTTAAGGGTCGCATGGACACGGAGCTTTCCAAGGTCTCCAAGCGCAACAACTTCCTGGTCGAGGAGCTTGAGAGCTGGAAGCAGCAATTCCTCAAGTTTCAGACGTTTGCCGAGCAGCTTACAAAGGAGACCCAGGAGCTCAAGATCAAAATCGAGAACCACAAACGCGAAAATCGTCGCCTCACAAGTCTCATTGACCAGCAGAAGGATGATGCCGCACGTCTCACAGTTCGCCTCTCTGGAACTGAAAAGCAGCGTGACGATGCTCTGGAAGCTCTTGTCCTTCAGCAGGAGATCGCTGAAGAGCTCGAGCGCGAGAGGCAGAGGAACAAGAAGGATCTTTCTGCACTTCAGCACACCAACTCTGCACTCGTTCGACAGCGTGATGAGACTCAGCGCGTTGTCCTCCACCTTCGTGCTCTTATCGAGGGTCAGACCCACCACATGGAACACATTGTCAAGTCTCTGAACCAGGATGACATGAACAACTACATGGCGGAGGGTTTCCCCGAGGACGTTGAGGAGGAGGATGAAGAGGACGAGTTCCATGATTCTGAGGCACCTCAGACGCCCAGGAAGGACAGGTCAGAGGTTGGCACCATTCGCGGCGTTTCTGGTATCGACAGCCAGGCTGGCTCAAGATCAAGCACCGCAAACGGTACGCATCTCGAGGGCGAGGACGTCACACCCGACATGGAACACCGCTTACACAACTCTCCAGCGCGCAACTCGAAGCGTTTCTCCAACCAATCCATGGTCGACGTTGCCGACCGCGTGCTCCGCGACAAGACCGACGCAATTGCATACATCATCCGCAACATCTCCGAGCAGTGCGCCGCCGCTGTCGAGGGCCTTCAGCTCGCCCAGCGCGCCGACACTGAGGACGGCGACAACAACAGTGAGCGCCGCGCCAGCCTTGGCCAGCAGTCGACAGTTGACGGCCGCACGCAGTCGACGATCGGCAGCGAGTACGGTGATGAGGACATGCTGCGCCCTGGTCGTGGCTCCAGCATCCCTCCCACTCCTGATCTGAGCCACCGATCAAGCACATCGATGTCTATGACGAGCGCCTCGACAACGCCAGATCGGTCGAGCCTGCAGCACCGAACGCACGATGTCCTTGATGTCCCCACTCGCATCGTCGAGGATGAGGCCTTCGAGGACAACAACTCGTACTCCGACCTGCCCGTGTCCAAGTACGCCACCCCTCTCCCCCGCTCGCGCCAGAGTTCGCGGCAGCATGTGCGGTAGACCCGCACGGCTTATGTGCGACGATCTCTCAGCTGGCTCAACTAGCCTCATACCTGATCCCTGACCTCATAATGCCTAAGCTTCCGCTTAGGTTGGTGGCGGGACAGTCTTAACCTCACCACTGCCTCATGGCAACGCCATCTGGCACTTCGGCTTCTCGCCACCCCACATTTGCATTGCCTTTCCTTTGGCGCAGGCGTCGGCGTCAAAAGGGGCGAACTCACGTTCTTACTGTCCTTGATCACACGTTCGATCTACACGTTTCCCACCCCACGAATTCTTCTTGTGTACGGCCATTCTTAGGTAGCGCGGGCTGCGCAGAGGAGGAAAAGGATCTGGATCTGTGAGATCTGGACCTCATGTGATGCGAGAGTAGGAGATGTCTTCTTATGTATCTTATCTTAGCGAGCTTTTTGTAGCGTATAATACCATATCTCATCGTCTCTACACACACCACACACCACACACTGCACGGGCCGATATGGAAACGAGACATTGCGAACACTGTCATGTCGTCAAGCCAAGAAAATTGATTCGCTGCCTCATCTAGCCTCGTCACTTCCCTTGCACCCCTCCAGCAACCTATCCTATCATTGAACCGACTATCAGCCACAAGCTAAGCACCGTGCCATAGTCAGCGCTATGCGCGCCGCAAAGCGTGCATGACCTTGATCCCAGATCTGGTGGCTTAGATCGCCACCTCAGAGAACGTAGCGCGACGTTGTTGGCGTCGGCAGGCGGGGATAATCGATGGAACACACATGTCTGCTATATCAAGGACGTTATTGCAGGACGCTAATGTAGCCGTTGGACGACATGCGGTGCAATATTTGCGCAGGAATGTAGTTATGTTGTATAATTTGCGTATGATGGTGCGGATGCGGATCATCTGTTTGTGATGATTCCGAGCAACAAAACTCGGGATATGGATATGCTTACTATGATCGACGGGAGTGTTCAGCTCAGATGAAGTATGCTTATGGCTTGTAGACTGTGTTGCCGAGTACTCGCTTCTCGTGATGTGCTGGCACGTATCTTTGCTCAAGCGGCTGCTGCAATGAAGTGAACTGAGAAGTGGCTTATCAAGCCGAGTTGAGCTCGCTCGGCAGTCCATGCATATTCATTCGCACTCTAATTTAAGCGAACAGAACTCCATTCGCTGGTATGTAAGATATGTGGAACGAAGCCGATTGGGACATGGGTGGGACAATGGCTGACCTTGCTGACCCGCTCTGGCTGCAGTGTTCATGATCGACGAAGTGACAGCTTGACGTCTCGTAACGGTGTTGGGGATAAGTTGCGTTATCACCGCGAAGGTATTGAGAAAGGCACGTGGGGAATCAGCCGTGCTCGCTCATGATCAAGTGCAGATGTTGTGTACCGCTGCGCGAAGTTTGTAGACGAGCAGACTTGTATGCAACTAATGTGACTGCCCAGAGCTCATCGCAATCGCATGAGAATCGTTCTTGGCTTGATATATCCTTGATCATTCGCACATCATCATGCAATACATATTGTGAATAGTTGCAGAACGTAGGGTGAAGCAGTATCGATGTATTGGTGCCAGCGTTGCCAAATAGACGTAGTACTGGAATCTACGGCTACGGTGAGCAGCGGTAATTATAATGAGCCGTAGCCGTACAGGGAAGGGAGTAGGTGTAGATTGAGGCGCAGTACGGCAGTACTGTGCTAAAATTTAGTGTTTGTTCTAAAGTATAATCATTAGGTTTGTAAAGCTAGAAATAGAGTCTGTTATCTCTTTTGTGCTAATGCCTACCTTTATAGCAGTAACAATAGTATTACTTCGTACTTTTACAAGTTCAAAATACACCCTGAGCACTTTTTTAATTCTTTTTGCTTTTTAGCTTTGTCACGTGCACAGCAATACTGCAGTACTACGCCAGTTACGGCTATCTACGCCTACTGTTCGTATGCCACCCATGCTACGTAGGTATCGGGACGCTACGGTTGCCTATAATTGCCGTAGGTTACGGAATTGACCCTTACCGTAGCCGTATACGTCCAGTTGGCAACGCTGATTGGTGCATTGGGAAAGCGGGTGATCATGGAAGGCTTCTCAGAAGGTTTTTCTAGCTGCAGATGTAGTATCGATGGTGGAGCTTGAGGTAGATCGGGAAACGCTGCATGACTTAGCCCACCCCAAAATTCGCCTGACTGACCGTTGCTGAGCTATGGTCCTGCCTGACGGATGTGCTTAGTCTCAATGTCGTTCTTCTTGGTGCAGGAAGATATGGTCACCTTGCAAGGCACCTCGGTTTACTGCTTGATGGTGTCGATGCTATCAGTTGACGTGAACAGCTTGGCAGTTGCTCTGGCTGTCTCGAACACTCAATCGAACACGGGTGCCGCAACGTTCGCCCGAGATCCCGGCGATAGCTTGTTCGGTGGGGTAGTTGTCTGGCGAAGATGTAGTCGATATTAGCCCACCTTAGAGAAGAGGCTACTGCGACGTCACAGGGTATTTGGCACGCGGAAGTCAGCGGAATAGGGCCGGACATGCAGAGTCATTACCTGGTGTCGTCCACTTTCCCAATCCCCCGTAAACGGCGTCAATGATAGGGTTTGATGCAAGACATTCACCCCGCTTGTTAGGTACCAGTTGCAGCGAGGCTTCAAAGCAAGGAATTCTCAATAGAGTTTACTGATCTAATGTCGACGACATTTTTTTTGTTCTGCTGTCCTCGCCGAGTCCTGGTCCAGAGGTAGGCACACAAGTGGGCATGATGAGCGTCGAAAGCGTAGCATATACACGAGGGCAGCTCACCACGTTGCCGGCACGTTGTCGATGGCGGTGCTCGATGGAAGGAACGTCCGTGATCTCGTACAGGTCTTCTTTGGTCTGTAGCGCAGGAGGTGCAGACGGCCTTACCTGAAGTTGTCGTAGATGCGAGCTAGGCTTGATGCCACTGGATCGGCCGGTCTATTGCACCATCTTCTCACAAGCTTGGTGCAGCTCCTAGCGAGCGCGCTTTCCACATCCTCCTTTTTTTTTCCAGAAGAATTGGCATATTGTCGGCAGGACGAGCCGAGGCAGGCTGAAGAAGCGCTCCTTACTTTGATCTCGAGGTCGTGTATCTTGGCAGTCACAGTAGGCTTATGTTCATCCTTTTTGCGACTGCTGGAGACGTGTTGGTATCAGGAATTTGTCCTGCTTGGTGACTGCATACTTTAGAGCTAGAGTCGCTTACAAACTGCCGTCTTTAATTGTCGATGGAAAGGCATATGAACCACGGGTTTTCAGAGGCGCCGTTCACATGGAGGTTGGGTAGCAGCCAATCAGGCATGGTGGGGTGCAGCTCTGTGCATGGCGACACGTGTGATTCGTCCGAAACAAGATGAGAGACTACTTTTGAAATGCCCGGCTTCAATTCGAGATTAGGACGAAGCGAGCTGTACGAAGCTAAGACAACAGGTACCTTCTACGTTGTGTCACCTCCAAGCGCTCCAAAAGGGACCGAATTGTGCTCTGTCCATGACTCCGTTCGGCCGGAAAAGGAGACCTCGCCTCGCCGTTGGAGACAAACGTTATCATGAAACACGATCTCCCTCTGGGAGGCCTACGGCACATACAGCCTAGTGCGTGGAACGGCGTTGGGATCGTCAGGCAGTAGCAGGCACCGTGCTCTGGTGAGAACGGATTACAGGCGAAAGGTCCTCCAGGCTCCAGCAGACGCCAGATGACGAGAGAGTCAAAGTTATGCCCGGCCACTATGCGTTCCACAATTTGGCTCCGCCCGCGCAGGTGACGTTGAACAATTGCGGACACGTCAAGGCACAGCCGCTCAGCACAACTTCCAGGTGAAGGAGAAGTGGTGTTGCTCCGGGAGACACGCAAAGATGCGCGTGCATAGGGCAAGGGCGCGCGTTGCATAACGGCTGCGACAGCCGTAAATGTGATGGCAACGCCGGAGTGGAGTCGTGGACAGCATCGAAGAAGCGTGGGTGTGGCTTGTTCGAAGTCCAACAAGCGCGCCAGGCCCTGCATGAGACAGGGAAGGTGCGCCCGAATGGTGCCTTCCCCTGGAGAGCTACATCCCGCCACGGCCAGGGGTGCAGTTGGGTCTCGCGGCGCTGTTCAGAGAATAATTCTAGTGTCCAGTGTGTCCAGCCTCGACTGTCCGCTTCACTAAGTGATTTCTTGCGCTGAAGCTCGTGCGTCACTCTTACAGTTTGCGCGTTGCTGCAACGGAGGGATCAGTTACGCGCACCTTCACCTGTCCCATGCCAATCCGCGCTGCCTCCACTCGCCATTATCACCGCCTCTTGGCTCTGCTGCCCTTGAACTCCACTTTCGACACGTAATTGCCCTGCGACCATCCGGTTACACAGCGACGCCGCACCTTGCCTCGACGAACGGCGCTGCCGTGGCCGCAACACCATGGAGTCTCCGCCGACCTCGCCGCCAGCGCGCGGTAAGCGGCCTATGAGCGCGATGATTCGTCCGAATCGCAGCTCCAGCCGCCTAAGCATGAGCAGCAAAGTGGGAGGGAGCCGTGCTTCAGACGACGAGAGCAAGACGGCGGTCAAAGTCGGTATGTGGGCAGCGCTTTCCCTAACTTTCCCCGCAAACAAACATGCCTAACAATCCCCATTACAGCTGTGCGCGTGCGCCCTCCACTCAAGCAGGACGACCCAGGATTTGATTTGATACCCCAACGATTCCGCTCTCCGCGTTGCCATGTCACCTCGCCCTCGAGTCTCGCTGTCGATCCAGCTGCGGGCGGCCGGAAGGTCTTCGTGTTTGACCGCGTTTTCGGCGAAGAGGTCGACCAAGAGGGCGTGTTCGAGTATGTCACGGACAGCGTCAACTCATTTGTAGAGGGATACAATGTTTCGATTCTGGCCTATGGTCAATCCGGTGCCGGGAAATCCTACACCATGGGAACGACAGGTCCCGGCGACCAGGGCGATGTACAGGTCATGGGCATCATCCCCCGCGCAGCTGCACTCCTCTACGAGAAACTCGAAGGTCCTAGCATCCGCGCACCCGGCTCTGGCATCCGCCGTCCCAATTCTCGTGTCTCCAGCATGAGTTCTCACAACTTCTCCAGCAAGCCTCCCAGCAAGAAAAATTGGCAGCTCACGGCGACCTACGTTGAGGTGAGAATCTGATGTTCACCGTGAGACTGACGATGCTGACAGAAATAGATATACAACGAGCAGCTCCGTGACCTCTTGCTCTCCGACACAGTACCGTCCGCCCAGCGTCCTGAGGTGGCTATTCGTGAGGAGCCTGGAGGCCGAATCATCCTTGCCGGTCTCACACAAGTCACGATCAACTCGGTAGACGACCTGCTGAATGCCCTGAACTTTGGTTCTTCCATTCGCCAGACCGATGCAACCGCCCAAAACGCAAAATCCTCGCGCTCGCACGCTGTCTTCAGTCTAAATCTCGTGCAGAAGAAGAGTTCATCTGCGCCTACCGCAACGAAAGATAAGCG
Source organism: Didymella exigua CBS 183.55 (assembly GCF_010094145.1). NCBI lineage: Eukaryota > Fungi > Ascomycota > Dothideomycetes > Pleosporales > Didymellaceae > Didymella > Didymella exigua. The sequence continues at coordinate 285,373 of NW_022984781.1, read as the reverse complement.
TCGATCAGTGCCTCTCGAGGCAATGTCTGGCTCGGGCGAGAACTTGGTGACAATCGACAGCAAACTGCATTTCGTAGATCTGGCAGGAAGTGAACGGCTGAAAAACACACAAGCATCGGGCGAGCGAGCAAGAGAGGGTATCTCCATCAATGCTGGCTTGGCAAGCTTAGGCAAGGTCATTTCTCAGCTGTCCTCGCGTCACCACAGCGCCCACATCTCCTACAGAGACTCACGTCTTACACGCCTGCTTCAAGACTCGTTGGGTGGAAACGCCATCACGTACATGATTGCGTGCATCAACCCGGCAGAGTTCCACCTTAGCGAATCGCTGAACACAGTCCAGTACGCACAACGTGCGCGTGCGATCCAGATTAAGCCACAGATTCAACAGATCCACGACGACAGCGACAAGCAGGCAACGATCGCACGTCTCCGCAATGAGGTCCAGTTCTTGAGAGACCAGATGAGGATCTCCCAGAACACAGAACGGCTCAACACTGATCCGAACGAGCGCGCCAATCAGCAGTATGAGCGCGAAATGGAGCTTCAAAACCAGCTTCTCGACTTCCAAGAGAACTACACCGCTCTTAGTCTCCGTCACTCTAAACTCATTGCAGAGATCTCCAGAGTACGAGATGATCATGACGCGGAAACTCCCATCCTTCGAGACACGGTAGGCGAGTCTGCGCTTGAGCGCCTGAAGCGATCCAACTCGTTCGCAGATGCCGTTGAGGATGTTGTTTTGGAGTACGAGAAAACAATCCAGGCCTTAGAAGCATCTCTTTCAAACACTCGAACATCGATGGCGGGTCAGGAAAGCGAACTCCTGGAGAGGGAGGCTCGCATCTCTTTGCTTGAGAGCCAAACCCACCAGCTGCAGGCCCGCATCCAGAAGGGCATCGAACGCGAGGCCAGTAACGAGGACTACGTCAAGTCCCTGGAGCGCCAAATTGACAACTCCGTCTCTGGCGTTGAGAGGACCGACACTACTATCTCTGAATTGCGCGAGAAGCTGCAGAAAGCTAGAGAGAATGAGTCTAGTTGCGAGGAGTATATTTCTACCCTGGAAGAGCGCCTCGCTGAGAACGAGCAAGAAGTTGAGGTCATGACACGAGAGATTGAGCGCCTTAAGCATGTGGTTGAGAGGCAGCGCAGTATTGGAAAGCTGGACAACCTTCTCTATGAGCTCGATACCGTGCGTCAGGTAGACGTGAAACCGGAGGAGGTCTTAACAAATGGGCACAGCAGGGCTCCCAGCGACCCATTCATCGAGAAGCGAGTTTTTGTCGGGGGCCAGCCTCTCGAAGGCACTCGCCACTTCAGCACCGCCGTTGACGCTATTGCTGAAGAGGACGATGTCGAGCGCCCCGCTACCGCGGGAGCTGCGAGTGGCAAAGGCGAGCTGGCAGTACAGGACGACAGCCGTTCAATCAGGACGACCTCTGTCTCAGGCCTAACTGCAGAGCCCGGCATGGAAGAACCATCGAGCCCTGCGCAGTCCAGGTTTGTCCACGACAAGCTCGACTCCGTCACACAAGAGCTCTTCGATCTGCGAGTAGAGCATGAGGGAACTCTGCAAGATTACGAGAAGCTTGCGAGCAAGTACCAGGAGGCATTGCGCACTCTGGCCTCGCTCCAAGATACCGTTGACGAAGCTCGTCATGGCTCCTCTCGTTCATCAGCTTTTTTAGGCAGCGCCCCCACCAACGGTCTCGACAAGGAACTTGGACAACCTGCATTATCGCGTGCATTGTCGTCGGAATTACTCTCGGCAGAATCTGGCAACATTTCTACCTCTGAGGATGTTGACGATGGCGAGGCACAGGCTGCTCTCCGACGGTCGTCGACATCTTCCACCGAGAGTGGGTACTCGATTCCAAAGGCGACACTGATACAGGAGCTGCAATCTCTGAAGACGTTGCATGCTAGCAAGGAGCAGCGTGTGGCAGAGCTGAAGCGAGACTACTCAGATCTCCAAGAGCAATACCAGGAGGCATTGGACTACGTGGAGGAGCTCAAGTCTGAGGTCACCAAAGCCCAGCTCACTGCACGCCCAAGCTCTCCTTCGGTCCACATGATCCGTCGGAAGTCGAGCCAGGCATTACTTTCGAACGACCGTTCTAACCGTGCAGTCAATTCGCTTCGTGGCTTGGCTATTGACAAGCTCGATGAGGAGCCTGCCCTGGCATTTGAGAACAACCTGAACACGATCTTGACCGAACTCACTACTCGATCCGAAAGGGTTCAGGAGCTTGAGCATGAGGTTGCATCCGTACGAAAGGAGATGGAAGGCAAGATGACCCTGATCAGTGGCTTGACGAAGGAGCGATCCAGTCTGAAAGCTTCTACGCCCCTCGACATCTCTATCGTCGCTACCATGCAGGATCAGATCAGGCAGAGCGAGGAGCAGATGCACGAGCTTAAGAATTCCCATGCTAAGAGGGAGGCCGAGCTACGAGAGCAAGTTGCCCTGCTCACAGCTTCAGCAAGATCACCAGAGTCCTCGGATGAGGCACTCGCTGCGCCTGATACTGCCGAGGGTGACATAACGGACGACGCGACACGTCACCGACAGCTGATTAGTCTTACAAACGAGGCAGCACAATGGCAGTCGAAGCACGTTGAGGCAATTGAAGCCACCAAGGCTTCTGAGAAGCAGCACCTCAGTACAGTCCGAGAGCTTGAGTCAGCCATGGAACAGCTCCAGGCAAACCACACTGCCCGTATGACTGAGCTGGAAGATACTAAGGGTGCTGAGGCATCAGCTGCCCTGGATCAGGAACGAATCAAGCACGCTGAGCTCGTCACTGCTCTCCAAGCTCAGGTTGACGAGCACAAAGCGACCGCGGGTAATAATGCTGCCCGCCTCGCTGAGCTTGAACAGTCCCATGCCAATATCATCAAGCAGATAGAGGAAGATGCAGAAGCCAGGGCCTTGACTGAGAAGGAACTAGACACTCACAAGTCTCTCGTGGCCAACCTGGAGCATCAGATCGAGGAGCACAAGGCTGCCATCGACTACCATCAGCAGGGCATGGATTCTCTGCAGAAGTCTCACGCGGCCGAGCTAGAGAAATTGGCCTCCGAGCTTACAACGCACAAGGAGTCCAACGCTGTGCTTCAGACCGATCTGTCCAAGGCCAAGGACGAGTTGGAGACCCTCCTGCACGGAGTCTCTACCGCACTAAACCACGAGATTGATGTCACTCAAGTGCAGTCTCAAGTTGAGTCGCTGGTCGAGGCTCGCAAGTCTCTCACCACACGCATGGACCAAGCTCTTGATGATCTTCAGGCAGCCCGATTGGAGTTGTCCGACGCTTCCAAGACCATCGCAACCCTCAAGGAGAACATGACGGAGTTCGAGGCCATCAACACTGAAACCATCAAAGAACTCGAGCGTGTTAGCGACAAGGAGCGGAAGAGCTCACGACTCGTCCAGGAGCTGGAAGACCAGCTCAACCAAAACTGGGACCAGCATGAGGCTACCAACAACCGCCTGTCTGCTCTTCAGACGGAGCGCACCCGTGAACTCCAGGGCGTCATCGTACATCGCGAGCAGCTTGAGAAGGATTATGATGAGTCTCGAGCCAAGATCGCCAGTCTTGAGCAACAACTTGCGGAAGTCAAGCGCAATTCTGGCCGGGTCTCTGTGGATCCTCGCGAGGATCTCCAGAGGTCCAACTCGAATAACTCCAATGCTCGTAAGAGCTTGAACATGTCGTTGCCTTCCCCACCACCGGCAATTCCGCTACCTCCTCTGCCTCCAAATAGCCCACCGCCAAATCAGGTCAATGCTCCTTCACCGCCGGCTTCGCGCCACCAGAGCAAAGACATTGCACATGCTCAGCTGGTCGAGGACCAGGAGGCTCGCATCCGTACCATCGAGAAACACTTGTTCGCAGAGAAGCAGCTTACAGCTACACTTGAAGATGCTCTGACCGATCTCGAATCGTCAAGCCAGAAGACCAAGGGCGATCTGGACCAGTATAGGAAGAAGTGTGCTAGCCTCGAGGAGGAACTCAGCGCCATGCGCAAGGAGCGACATGCTGCGCGTCACTCTCTCCAGGCTGTCGAGGAAGAGCGCAATGCTCGTCTCCGTGTCGAGGCCGAACGCGCGCATCTTGAAGCCCGTATGGCCGCTCTCAATGACGCCAACAAGAAGAGCAAGAAGAAGGGCACTTTGAACTGCTTCTAGGCTCTTCACGACACAAAATTGTTCACACCGTACACTGTTCGCTTTGCGGCGCATTGGGATATGGCGTTACATACCCCGATACACTCTGTCATTTTGCCACCATTCTCGACCTACTTCCGTGATGGTTGTAATTATTCGACGTTTCTTCGACGCCTGGATTTTCCGGTGATCTTTTCTTCTTCGATCATCTGACAGGTATGTCGCCAAAGCATGCTTGCCACATGGTACCCTTTTCCACGACTCCGTTGTCTATTCCTTTGGCGCGCGCGTGCATACCCATACCCCTTTCTTCACTTTACTTAATGTATACACGTTTGGCGGAAGAAGTTCTGGTTACAAATAATTGCGGAGGAAAATCAGGCTTGCCGGAGGCTTTAGGCTCGAAGGCATTGATGAGATTTATGATAGCATGGTAGCATTTTGCGAGCGACGTTGGAGAACCAAGGCATTTGAGCAATTCAATTCTGTTTCACACACAATTTGACAATGCGTGCTTGATTGCGAAACTAGATGCAGGATTTCAAGCATTGTAGTTGTCTAGCCTTCGATGCTGCCAGAGACATGCTTTTGCTTGTCAGTTGTAGACCAGGCCATTAACAAATGCTCGCCGTCGTGCAGTCTCTGCGTTTGTCCGGCAAACATGCTCCACGTTGTTTCGGGCGATAGGTTGCTGTGAGGTACGGGCTGTCGCGTCCCCAGTCAATGGCGGGTCGGCACGGGCACGTCATCTGCACTAGAGTCGAGAATTTGGGTACGCACGCAATCACCATGAACAGAATCGGCATTCGTCGGACGCCAGACTGACTAAAAGCACGCAACTGCCCTCATCCTTGGTCGCTTGTTCATTCTGCTCTCTTCCCTCAATTTGTTGAATTCAAGTCCTCTCAAACCACATCAAAATGGCGACGTGAGTGCCCCGCGAAACCCCACCATCCCACCATTTTTGGGGCCTTCAACCAAGACGACGATTACTGACAGCCGCCAGCAACATCACATGGCACCCTTCCCTTTCTCGTGAGGAGCGCAACACATTCCGCAAGCAGCCCGGCTTCACCATCTGGTTTACCGGTCTCTCTGCGTCTGGAAAGTCGACTATCGCAACTGCGCTCGAGCAGCACCTGTTGCACTTGGGCTTTGCTGCCTACCGTCTCGATGGCGACAACGTGCGCTTTGGATTGAACAAAGACCTTGGGTTTAGCGAGAAGGACAGGAATGAGAACATCAGGCGTATTGCTGAGGTACGGTCTCCCGGGCCCTGCTGCTTCTCGCCGAATGCAAGAGCGCGTGCTCAGGAATAACAACTAACTCACCCCCAGGTCGCAAAGCTCTTTGCCGACTCCTCCACAATCGCCATCACATCCTTCATCTCGCCCTTCGCCGCGGACCGCGCCACCGCGCGTGCCCTGCACGCCGAAGTCAAGGGCAACGACGCTCCGCTCGAGTTCATCGAGGTCTTCGTCGACCTGCCACTCGAGGTCGCCGAGGCCCGCGACCCCAAGGGTCTCTACAAGCTTGCCCGCGCGGGCAAGATTCCTGAGTTCACTGGCATCAGCAGCCCGTATGAGGCGCCCGAGAACCCGGAGATCTACATTAGGAGCGATCAGAAGAGCGTCGAGGAAGCTGTAGCTGAGATTGTGGCGTATCTTGAGAAGAAGGGGTTGTTGAAGCTTAAGCAGTAGAGGCTCGTCTTGAGATCGTGGTTGGCAGTATATGGTCTTCTGGCTACAAAACGTCTGTTGGATGAAGCAAATGTCGATTGATGAAGTGCTGGGCGAACAAACCCCCTGAGCACAAAGGAGGTTTGATGTATCTATTGACGCCGGTGATTCCTGTGCTTCGAGAGCAAGTTGCCTCTGGGATTAGGATTTTGCTTGCTGTGAGTTTCTCGTGTTGTCACAAAACTGATCACAGCCGCGCAGGTGAGTGTCTACCCAGAACATGCATCCAATTTCGTAGGTCATGGGAGACAGTATTAAGCTCTTCTCGTACATGAGGATTCCGAGGTTGCTTCCAAACTGTCTAGCGTGATGATTGGCAGTGACTTTTTTGATCAGCTCGACTGTGAAGATCAACAGCGCCAGAATCACAAAGGAGACATGATTCACAAAATGCTCGAAGACGTACAAGTAAAGAACGATTTACTCACGGTGCTGCTGGTGGAGGACGCGTTAGTCAGCACGGCAAAACAAATATCCGGCCCGCTTTTGCTCAAGACTAAATTTTCAGCAGCTGCTGCAAAGAACACTCACCACAACCACAAACTCGGATATATCGCGCTTTGCATGCGCGCGTTCTCGTTTGTTGATGTTTGCTAACACAGCGATGCGCTTCCGCCTGTAGTATTTGGTAAGCTCCTCCCCCTAGTCGCGCCCGCGCAGATGATTATCAAAACACGAACAATCCAATTCCTATCAGTTCATGAAGGACTACTATATCTAGAATTACCATGATGCCCGCACCTCGGCAGCGCTTTTGCTCCCATGCTTGGCTCTGAAAAGTTTGCTAACCGAGTCTTAGTTCCTCTTGTTCCTTTCACGCTCAGCGCAAGCTTGAGCAGCATCGTCTGCACATCATTTTTCAAAAGGTACGGCTACCCACATATCCTGCACCATCCCCACCCCCAGCATAGTGATGATACTGTGACACGGAAAGGCATTCCTCGACCTGAATATACAATGTCGATCTTATCACGCAATTAAGTTTCAGCCTTGTCTGATTATGCTCAACACCGTCAACTGTTCAACATTTGATTCGAGGCTCGAAGCTGACTAGTTGTCTTCAGGTACACACTCCCTCTCAGACGCGATCTCCCAAGTCGGACCCACCCTCCCTTCCTGATGAGACCCCTCGATGCGTCGGGCGGACAGATCGTACTCTTTGACCGACATCCGTTAAAAACAGGCGTACAAACCTGTGGGTGTCGGAAGGGGAAGTACTTGTTGATATAGCATCACTGATTGCACACTCCCCGTGCTCATGTTGTGAGACGATAAGTATTAGACTCCTGCTAACAATCGTTGCGCAGGTACGGCATTCTCTTGTCTTCTTTCCCGGTCCATCTTTTCTATGATGATTATTTGATATTCACACTGTGTGACGCGGCGTCTTCGTAACGGTTGGCGTCGCTCTGATCACTTTAAAAAATCTGATTTAATGAGGTATGCTCCACTCACTGAAGACTGAGAGTACCAGCAGCTGACATCGCGTAGACTGAAACATTTGGTGGACTGCGATCTTTCATTCAGCAGAATGAGAAGTTGTATCAAGAGAGTATCTGCTGACGATACAATACCAGTGACTCTCTTTCATCATTTGCTCCGTACGTTGCATTGCATTGTCCGTAAGTCCACGCCTACCCACTGCGCTGCACATCTACATGAGGAAGACAATGTACTGCTGTAATCTTCTGCATACCCCTTGAAGAACATCACATCACTTTGGAGACCTGACATTCGATTCCACCAATAAACTGTTGACACACGATGTTCACGACAAGTTTGCTGACCAGTCTCAGGTATCTTCTACTTTGATGAGCTTCCAAGCGGAAGCTGCGGATTTAAGTAGCAATATTTATGTTCAATGAAACTATCTTTTGTCCAAATCTAGACATTCCACTGTGCACATGTACGCGATCGTGTCAATCATCACCGCTTCCATCTCTGCTGCCACTCCCCTGCCCCATCCACCAACCCCTCACACCGCAAACTCGATTCCGTTCGCCAGCTGTCGTTTGTTATTCTCCACTGCGGCTCTCAACGCTCCTGCTGCGGGGCTCTACGGGTCCGATCCTAGCGCGGTACTCCAGAAAGGCGGTCGTAAAATCACGCAGTCACTAACGACCGAGCATGGCGGTCAAGCACTTCTCCATCGGTCGGCGACGCAGGAACGGGCGTTTGCCCACTTTCCCAACCTCTTTTGTGGCGGTCAACTGGGAGGAGGCGTGGCTAAGTATCCACCTTCATCATGGGTTTGCTCTGCGCATAAACGTGCACTGGATGCCGTGTGCTAGGCCCTGGTCAAAGTCTGGAACTTGATGCGATGTAGACTTGCTAGCAGGCATGCTGGGCGTCCGGTTCATGTCGTCGCATTTTTATTGAGGATATGAGCGCCGAACCGAGCCATGTCCTGTCACCGCATCGCGCTCAGACACAATCAAGAATCATGACTAAGCACGGGCAGCAGAAGAGCAGACGTCGCGTGGCATGCTCCGCATCCCTCCACTCGATCGCGATTGTTTACAGAGTCTGTTTGTTCGTGGCCGGCGCGCCCGAGGCGGTCGCTGGTGCGATGAGTCTGCAATGTGCAGCTTGAGTCTTAGTGCAGGTGTGGAGTACATGAGCTGTCACTAGATGTGACTTGCATGCAAGAAAGTGTCTGTGACGTGGACCGTGATGTGGGGTGCCATGTGTGATGCTGCAGCCGAGGAGCGGAGACGCACGAAGCGAGTATGCTGCTGGATGAAGCTTCATCGGTGCAATCTGAGACTCATATCTGGTAGCAAAATAGCCATGGGCACAACTGTGATCATAGTGTTGTCTTGTTTGTGATGGTGACGAAGGTTTAGGACATATGTATCGGGCAATAGGCATGTTTGTGATTGTGTTTCGCAACAATTAGAGAGTTCACGATCCATGGAGCGGGGGGTGCTATTCAGTTCAGTAGCTTCAAATCTAGTCCACCGATAGTTTACACGTCAACGCTTGTTTCGCCTAGCAAAACAACAAGATCGCTAAACATTATACCATTGCTCGACTTGATGTCGCTGAGATGAGTTGCTGATGTTGGTCTGCATTAGGCGCATGTACGATCTATCGATAAGTGATGTGTACTCTGCAAAGGGATAGCCTGCGCGATGCTGTGTGACAGGAGCTGACGCGGGGGAGCTGGAAGGAATAGGTAAACGGACAGCTGCGATACAGTAAGCGCCAGCGTGTCGGTCCACTCCAGCGCTTCGTGTCACCTCTGTGGGGCGCATGCAGTCTTCTGTGTTTAGATTCGGGCAACATCGCTGATTGCTGGTATCGATATGAGGGTGAAGCTGGCAGAGGCGGGCAAGGCTGAGCATCACCTGGTGGTGCTTCGCGAGCCAGCTGAGCGTTGGTTTTAGAGCTAAAGAAACAAAAGAAGAGAAGTGAGGGAGATTGATTGGTCGACACTAGGCAGCCGCATGCGTCGAAATCAAATGTTAGATTTCTTGTCCTGTCCAATTGGATGTATGAACGGCTAAATTGTCAGGGCTCGACGTATCACAAAAGAGATGAGCATCGAAAAGCAACGCGCGCGGGTGGTGCTGCAGCGTGCGCCACAATGGGCATGACCGTTGGGGCGGGAGAACAGATGGCTCGAACGACAACTGTCGCGCTGTGGTCCCGCGTTACTTGCTTTTGCCTTGCCGCCCGCAAAGAAAGGATCTCGAGTCCTGCTCGAGCTTGCCCCGCCGCAGAGGCTGTGTAACTATTGCTTTGGACGCGGAAGGAATGCGTATTGACGCTCGGGGTTGATATTTGGGTTATTGCAAGGCAGCCCTTTGCTTAGAGTCCTGGGGTTGAGCACTGCACCCACCTGGCCTGCAAACATGTGGCCAGCGTCATGTAAGGGTGTTCCGTAATTATCTTGCCGTGGGTGGACGGTTCAGGTCCGTCCCGTGGCGCGTGGCTCGATCATTTGTGCAGCTTAGGGAGCCACTGAAATTGCTGTTGGCAGACAACGACAAGCACGGATGCAAAACAAGTTCAAGAGAACGCGTCAAAGCGTCGACCTTCCTCTCCGAACGCGGACGATGACTTGCAGAGGAGATTGAAGCAATACCGGGTGTAAGGGAATGCTTTGACGGTGAATGGGCCATGATGGGCCTGTTGGCCGACTCTCAGAGAGTGCACCGGGACGATTAGGGCTCTGAAGATTCAGTGTTATGGTTGACATCGGGCGGTCCGAGGTCCTTCGGTCGGATAATAAAGTTGCAGTACCTGTTGTAGGAGTCGACCTCGATAGTGCTGCGTTTCTGGTGATTTCGCAAGAAGCCACGCAAGGAGCATCATGTCCATCATACTGGAACCGAGGACGCTGCGACGCCCGAATCTTGCTGTAAAGTCCGAGATGATTTGTATATGAACAGGGCTTCTTTACCTGTGCGCTGCCATGAGTGTCGTGACGGTGGGCTGGCAATCTATTCTGATGGTCTGTGACGAGGTCCTAACGCGGGAGAAACATTCTGGAAGATGAGTTGCATCTGTAGCGAGATCAATCCGACCCTTAATTTGAATGGTTCGTTCATCATCATGGAAGGCGCACAACGCTGACTGCACTGTTCTTTGCGCATGGACTTGCAAAATAGTATTTCGGCATCTCAGGGTCTCCAAAGGTCAGAGGGTGACAGCGGAGCGGGAGGCCCAACAGACGGCATTACGCGTGTCCAGCAAGAGACAGCTCGGCGAGCCTGGCGAGATGGACTTGCAAAACTCTGCTCGCCATGCGTGCGCATTCCATTTGGGGCACTATGTTGACAGTGTTCCTGGAGCAACTTTGCCGTACGGATGCCTGCTGCTCCTCACAGATAGAGTTGGCCCTTGAGCTGGCTATTGTTTCGTCGATCACTGAGTGGTAGCACGGCACATTAGTTCTCAACTCTCCGTTTGCCCTGCATGCTGCCTGAGCCAGAGTTCGGCCCACCATGACGATGATGATATCGTATCCTCAAGGGTTCTCAGTGATCAAACATCCCCATGATATTCTGAGGTTGGGCACGCCTTGATCTGGGATGCCCACGATGAGCGCATCGGCGCCGGTCTCAATGTCCCATGTCCCCACCACTGACTCAAGCCAAGGAAGATTTCACGCCGCTCTCCCACCATGGCTGTTCCGGGATGCCACGGGTGCGCTAGAAGCACGCTTTGACAGCGAAACCACGTTGACGGTGTCGACAAAGGCTCTTCGCCAATAGTTATGTGCGCTAGAGGTGATGGCCAATGGGGTATGGCTGCAGGATGCTCAGGAACCTGCCTCAAAACAGGTACTAGTGGCTGTCGGCGCAAGTCAGAGAACGGAAAAGGGGCCGCAGAAGTGACGAAACGTGGTTGCCCCAGCGAAATGACAGCCTGAAGACCATGCCTGAAGATCGTAACTCGCGAGGAGGTTGCGCAGCTCAGTCCTTGTTGTTGCGCGTAGACATGCAAGATGAGCCGCGTGCTGGCGGCCCCGTCCTGACTGGGGCAGGGCGCGCGATCTGCTGGCGGCGCGAATCGAGGGCTGGGGGTGAGGCTATGTTTCGTGCGGTGAGCAAGAGTCGTGGGCGTACATAAGACATGTGCGTGCTAATGCATATGCTGGTATGTATAATTTTGGCGGCATCGGCGACACGGAGCGTCACGTGTTGGCACATAAAGTCGAGAGAATTGAGCTGCACACGCAGGAGCCCAACCTATGAAGTGCGCAACAATATCGAAAAAGGGGGCGGGCCGCCGCGAAGCACCCAATGGCCGCTGCGCGCAGAGTCTAGCACGCCCGTGTACTGGTGTCGGACGCGTTCGATTTGGCAGTCCAACGCGCCTTGCCTGTTCGAGCGGCGAGTGAACCGAGCGCTCCTGCAACTCTGATCGCGCCTTCCCTTACACGCCCGAGCCCGTTGACAGTCAGCCCCCGTCTCAAGTCGGTCCTGCCCTCATTTCGCGCAACTCAATCTTGCTGGCCGCTACACCCTCGCCGTGCTCTGTCTTTGACTCCAAAACATCGCTTCGCCCTCGCCATGCTTCTGCACCTCACCGCTCACTCTGCTCTTACCGCTACCAATTCCGCTGCTTGTTTCGCTCGCTAGCCGGCGTGTCAACCCACTCCACCTGGGCCGCGAAGAACTGGCTGCCAACGCACGCATCTGCGACCGCCTTCACCACAGCAACAGACCGACTACTGGCCATGAGCCGGACCTTGCCTGACTGGGTTTCCTGATCAGCATAATTACGCCTCGCAACGCTCCCCGAGCGCCCCTTCCACCCTAATTTCCTACCTAGCCTAGCTCGGCGATTCGTGCAAAGGCCCATTTTCGCACCCCTCCTGTCTCTCATTAAAGAACCGGTCCATCAATCACAGAGACTTGCCGCTGCCGGTGCATTTCTGCTCGTGTTGTCACATCCCGTCCATCACGTCTGCACCGTGTTAGGCCGCTTCGTCTTCACCACCCCCGACTGGAATCACTGGACCCGGCCACCCTTTCTCAACCTCTACTCGTCGGCCAAATCCACTTCCCTCTAGCCCCGACGCTCGGATCAAGGCCACACCTCCCTGTCTGATCATAAAGCCATATACGCTATGGTCACGAAGTCATACCTCATCAAGCTCACTAGAACATCCTAACTTACGGAATACTACCCGCCTACCGTGGTCCCGGGCGTGCTCCACAGCCCTTTTCCAACCGTCGTCCCTCATTTCTTCGACATTCCCGCACCTGCATCAACCTGGACCCCTACGCCTGCTGCTATCCCACTTCAAACCCTTTGATACGCACCGGACTCCCCCTCCGCATACAGCAAAACTCGACGTCAGGCCAGAGGAACCATCAAAAGAAAGCAACAAAACGAACCCTGGAATGAGATGAACTAGACCTCTTAGACCGATCCAATCAACAATCACTCCAGGACGCCCCTTTGGTGAGCTCACCGGCTGTCTGTCCAGTGCTTCTGTCTAACCTCCAACAGTCTTGTGTCACACAGAATCGTTGAACGACTCACATCACACTCACAATGCACTCAGAATCACGGGAACTGCCCCATGGATGGGCTTCTCTTGAGGAGAGATATGAGGTGATGAAAGAGATAGGTGACGGTAGCTTCGGCAGCGTTGCTCTTGCACGCGTCCGCACTGCTGGTGCTCACATTGCCCGTCGCGGCACTCTGGTAAGTCACATTTTGCGGCAAGAGCTGTCATCGATGGCCAACTGACTTGTTACAGGTCGCGATCAAGACAATGAAGAAGACCTTCGACTCATTCTCAAGCTGTCTGGAACTGCGAGAAGTCATCTTCCTTCGGTCGCTTCCTCCTCATCCTCATTTGGTACCTGCATTAGACATCTTCCTAGACCCCTACAGCAGGAGACTTCACATCGCCATGGAGTACATGGACGGCAATCTGTACCAACTAATGAAGGCGAGAGACCACAAGCCTCTAGACGCCTCCAGCGTACAGAGCATCCTCTTCCAGATCCTTGCAGGTCTCGAGCACATCCACGCACGCGAGTTCTTTCATCGCGACATTAAGCCAGAGAACATCCTTGTCTCGACATCACAGCAGAACGACTCGTCACATCCTTTCCGTCGCTACTCGGCAATGATGACACCCCCGTCGACTCCTCCCGCGTACACTATCAAGATCGCCGACTTTGGCCTCGCACGCGAGACACACTCAAAGCTCCCCTACACAACATACGTGTCGACGCGATGGTATCGCGCACCTGAGGTCCTCCTTCGCGCCGGCGAGTACTCAGCTCCCGTTGATATCTGGGCCGTTGGTGCTATGGCTGTTGAGATCGCGACATTGAAGCCGCTCTTCCCTGGTGGTAATGAGGTCGATCAGGTGTGGAGGGTCTGCGAGATCATGGGCAGCCCCGGTGGCTGGATCAACAAGCACGGCCAGCCCGTCGGTGGTGGTGAATGGAAAGACGGCGTCAGACTCGCGCAGAAGCTGGGCTTCTCATTCCCGAAGATGGCTCCTCACTCGCTCGACACGATTCTCCAGACACCGCAGTGGCCTGCCAGCTTGGCCAAGTTTGTCACCTGGTGTCTGCTGTGGGACCCCAAGAACAGGCCCACATCCACTCAGGCTCTCGCTCACGACTACTTCCAAAACGCCGTCGACCCTCTGCGCCTGAAGTCGTCGTCTTCGCGTCTGTTGGGCCGCAAGCAGTCCGATCTCTCATGCAAAGACTCTCCGGACGCTTCCCCCAGCATCACATCGAAGACCTCGTCATGGCTGCGCAGATCACTGGTCGCTCGTGAAAGCGCCCCAGCTGTTCCCCAGCACATCACTCCAGTACAGCAAATGTCACCCCGCCCATTGCCGCAGCAAGCCAACACGAGCGACCCAAGTGGGTCAATTAAGCAGCGTCCCAACCCAGCTAAGCGGGCTACGTGGACAAACGGAGTGCCCAACAACGGCGCCCCCATCCCGATCCTACCCTCCATCAGGCCAGTGTCCCCTATCTCCGCAGAAGTCACAGCGCAAGCAAGCTTGCGTGCTGCCGAGAAGGAGGGAAAGGCCAAGATCGGACGCCAGTTGTCACTTGCGTCCCACGGAAACCACTATGCAGACGTGCATCGACAAGAAGCAGAGAGGGCATTGGAGGGCAAGTCAGGCCTGGCATCTCCAGCAAGCGGTCATAAGGAGGGCTTCTTCTCCCACCTCCGCAAGCGCGCTCGACGCCTTTCCGGACGTTACCCAACTCCTATGTCGCCCAACTCAGACGATGTTGAGGCTAACGCAGGTTGTGCTCCTTGGGCGGGCTCCGCTCGATCGTCCATAATTGTCGATCAGCCAGCCGCCGCAGCACCGTCGACGAATCCCGACTACTCGGAATTGGACAAGGCTCTCCAGCACGTGAGGTGCACAGTCGAGAACAATGCGGCCAAGCAGCGCGTCGCATCGAATCCCGTGCTTAAGAGGCACCACTCGGTGCCCCACGGCCCTGAGCCCCGCGTCACTGAGAACGGCATTGGTGGGCCCATCTCCAGCAGGACGAGGCGTGCGGTTCAAAGTAAATCGAACCCCTCGAATCCCCCCAACAAGTACGAAACCCCCAATGAAGAGGAAGAGCTTCTCAGTGAAGTTCTTGCTTCAGCCCACAAGGCTGCAAAGAAGCTGGACAATCAGCAGAGGGCACCACGCCACTCCCATTCCCACACCGAGCCTATGGCATCCTACCTGACTCCTTCACCATCTGCGAATCGCAACACTGCATTCAACCAGAACAACTACGCTACCCCTAGCAAGCCTATGGATATCAACAAACCTTACCCTACACAGAACGAGAACGTCTCGAAATGGCCCACACCGCCTGATGACTCAGACTGGGCAAGCAGCGTAGCAGCGAGTCTCATGGCAACGCAATCGCTATACCGGTAATGCTCCGGCTCGAAACCCTTTCGCTTCGTTCTCAACTCTTTCGATCGCATACTAAGTGTAATTTACGGCCTACATCTCCATCACCAGTATATGCTCGCCCCAATTACCGTTCACTCGGTTATAACCGCACGACATTGAGCCTCGGTCTCCCGTCTGGAACGGTGCAAATATGGTCACAAAAGCGGCGGCGTTTTCACGTCTCAGAACAGTCGTTACATCTCGCAATACTGCCTCATCTCACTAGCAGCGACAGTCATTCTGTACACCACCACATCTCTCCATATCGGATACTATACTTTGGCGGCATTTTCGTTTTCATCTGGCGAGGGCATATCGTACAGGCATGAGATCGTCGACGTTTCACTTTTGGTTAGGGTTAAGTCTGGGAATCCCCGACACCTGCTTCTGCACCCTGTTTCATCTGGGCAACATTTTCGTCCAAGATATCTCGCTAGACTGTTCAGCGCATTTTCCTCGTCAGCTTCATTTCGTTGTTCCTGGCGGATACCCCACTTGCATTTGGCGACTAGATCAACGTCGCCGTCCCCCGCAATCTTCACTGTTTTGGTTAGGATGGAAGTCACGGTGGATCTTGTTTTGGAATACTTGGTGCACGGGTGAGCTTGCGGTATTGTACATAGATAGCTAGTTGTGTTGAGCGATCAACTCCATTTCCTTGCTCACTATCTCCTTGCGTTTCGTGGCCACTATAGACGCCACTGTTATAGACTTGGTCGGCGCTCTCTACCTCTTCGCGACTATTCGCCCCGACAAAGTCAGGACGTTCCTTGTAATCACCTAATGTGGTCTCGCTCGACCAGACCCTTTTTCTTTGGCCGCTGGCTGGTCCTTGTACATGCTTGTAATTTTCTCGAAAGGCGAAGATGTCGAGGCAGGTAAAAATCGGGTTGATACCACTGCGCAGTCTTGTCGTCACTCGGCTGGACCGATCACCAGATCAATCTCCTATGTAGCATATCAATCAACTATCAATGTCCGCACCGCGGCACCCCTAAGACGTCTCTCCACGCGCAACTCTCTGTGCTGCACGTTGAACCCGCCACCGAGCCCCGAGAGTGTAGTGTACACGTAGTCGACGCGCCAGCGCCAGCCGCCAGCCGCCAGCGCAGCGCACGCAGAGCCGACCCCTCGCCACTACTGAGCCCCGCCCCGTACCGCATTCGCCCAAGGCCACAGCCTCTGCTCCACGTCGTCGCCGGCTTCTCCCACCGCCACGCCGAGCAAAAGACGTGTCCGCACTCACCGAGCGCCACGCATGCGGCGCATCGGCACGGACTGGGGTGTGCCTTGGATCGGTCTGCGTCCAGCAGGGCCCGCGAGGTGAGCGAGGCAGGCGTATCGTAGCCTCAGCGCCGACACCGAGCGTCAACGTGTCAAGGCCGGCGCCGGCGCCGGCGCGGGAAATCATGAGGCTCTAAATCAGGGCGTCCTGGCACGGTACCAATGCATGTGTATATGTGTGTGTGCGTGTAAGCTCGGATCTGCCCCGGGACTACCTACCTATGTGCCGCCGCTGCTCGATGGGGGGGGGACCGTGGCATAAAGTACGAACTTCACGTAGAATAGGACCGTGGACGGGGATTGCCTGGTCTGATGAGGCTTTGGGTTGGGCTTAAGCTTGGGCTTGGGCTTGGGCATGAGCTTTGGGGTTTGGGTTTTAGGTTTTGGGGATTGGGTGCGAGACTCGGTGATGACTCGTGAGGGAGAAGACCCTGATGGCGGACGCGTGTGCAGATTTGCAGACGGTGCAGGGCCGAATGTGTGCGCGGGCCATGCGGTGCTGGAGAAGATGCTCGATGCTCACACCGCGCCGATAAGATTGCGGCTCCGAGGTGTGTGCTTCGCCCTTTGGTGCTGCCGATTCCACTTGCACTTCTGCCCACCTGCACGCACCAGTCACGTCTCTAGGAATACTCACAGCATCGCTACGAGAGAATTGATGTATGTATGTATGCATGTATGTATGTATGTAGTATGTATGCATGTATGTATGTATGTAGTATGTATGCATTTATGTATGTATGTAGTATGCATGCATGTATGTATGTATGTATGTATGCATGTATGTATGCATGTATATATATCCAGCCTCGGAATCTCACAGGTGCAGCTAAGATCGCACAACGGGCAGCGGGCCGCTGCATGCATGCATGTGCATGCCGATCAGTTGTGCGATCAGAGACGGGCGTGGGTGACATGTCTTTGTCCCTTTGGGCGTAGGGTACCGGACTTCACGTTTGACAGGCTTTGAGCCTGTCCAGTCAGCTCTGGCACATTGGGGGCGAGCATGCCGAGTGCTGTGCTACCTACGCGGGGCGCTGAGCATTATTATCGGTGTCTGCGTGGGTGAGGGGCTGTTGCGGGGGGGGTCTTGCACGAGCGGGTGCTGGTGCGCCTCACAGTATCTATGCAGTCAATGGAAATCTTGGTATGCTCGCTGCTGCATCCGCGACATGTTGCTCAGTAGCCAAGTCCAATTCCCCAAGCCCCGGCGGAGGGTATCGGCAGAGCACGTGGATGACAGCAAACGTCAGTCGTTCGATTGGGCGAAGTCGAGCGAGGTGTGGCGGAAACAGACCAAAGGCCGCGGGCCAGGGTGTGAAATGCAACCTTATCGATAGGTGCGCGGTTACGTGACTGCGAAATAGTTGGGCTTCTCCGCGCTTCGGCGTGGATTACACATCAATTCTCAAGACGCATTCTGGGGCAGGCGTCGTTGTATTTTGTGTCTCTCACTGTGCCTCTAGACTGTACGCGCCCCGTCCGACTCTTCTGCTGCGCGCAGATTGAACCACTGCGCCGGCCGCATCCAGCAATCCCCCGCCACGCCTCCCCCGCCCTCTCGCAACCATGAGCGCAATCCTCTCCGCCGACGACCTCAACGACTTCATATCGCCCGGCGTCGCGTGCATAAAGCCAATCGAGACGCTGCCGGCGAAGCCAGCGGCCAGCTCGGTACGACGTCCGCTCCCAAAGGCTGGCGGCGCACACTGACGCGCGCAGAACCCGTACGAAGTCACCACCGAAGAGAAGGCGGCCGCCGCCGAGCCGCCGCCGCCTGCGCAGATATCGCTGACCGACTGCCTCGCGTGCTCGGGATGCGTCACGAGTGCTGAGGCGGTGCTGGTCCAGCTGCAGTCGCACAACGAGGTCCTGTCGACGCTGGACACGTACAAGTCGCTGGACACACCGTGGCTGGCCCCGGGCACGACGAACAGAGCGACGAACGGGCACACACATGTGGACGGCTGCAATGGCCATGATGCCGAGGGCAGGCTGTTTGTCGCGAGCGTGTCGCCCCAGGCGCGCGCGAGTCTGGCGGCCGTCTTCAATGTGAGCGCGCAAGAAGCCGGCAACATGATCACACAGCTCCTGAGCGGGCCGTCTGGCGTCGCGGCCGGCGGACACCAGGGGAGCGCCTTCACTTGGGTCATCGACACGGACGTCGTACGCGAGGCGTGTCTGGTCGCCGCCGCAGACGAAGTCGCCGCCGCCGCCGCCGCCGCCGCCGCCTCGCCCGCGACGTCCGACACAGGCGCAAAGCCCGGCAGCGAAGGCGCCATCGACTCCACGCCAAAGGGCCCCATCCTCACCTCGGCGTGTCCCGGCTGGATCTGCTACGCCGAGAAGACACACGCCTACGTCCTGCCGCATCTCTCGCGCCTCAAGTCTCCGCAGGCGCTGGCCGGCACCCTCGTCAAGTCGGTCCTCAGCCAGCGCTACAACGTGTCGCCCGCGCACATCTGGCACCTCGCCATCATGCCCTGCTTCGACAAGAAGCTCGAGGCCAGCCGCAGCGAGCTCGCCTCGTCCGCCTGGCTCCCCGCCCACGACCCCGCGGCCCCCGTCCGCGACGTCGACTGCGTCATCACCGCGCGCGAGCTGCTCTCGCTCGCCTCTGCCCGCAATATCTCCTTCTCGTCGCTGCCACGCACGCCCCTCGCCCACCGCACGCCCTTCCCCGACCCAACCCTCGACGCCTTCCTCTTCCCGCGCGCGGGCGCGCGGCGCAAGACCCAGCCCCGCGACGCCGGCTCTTCGGGCGGCTACCTCTACCACATCCTGCGCACCTACCAGACCGCCCACCCCGGGTCGACCATCTCGGTGAGCCGCGGCCGCAACGCCGACGTCGTCGAGTACTCGCTCACCCGCGGGCCGGAGACCATCATACGGATGGCGCGCTTCTACGGGTTCCGCAACATCCAGAACCTGGTCCGCCGCCTCAAGCCCGCGAGAGCGAGCCGCCTGCCCGGCGCCAAGACGGGCGCTGTGCGACGCCCGCCTGGAGCAAAGGCCGTCGAGACCAAGGACTATGCCTACGTCGAGGTCATGGCGTGTCCGGGCGGCTGCACCAACGGCGGCGGCCAGGTCAAGGTCACCGAGGTGGACGACATTAGGCGGCTGGAGAGTCGGCGCGTACAGCCCGAGGTTGAGCAGACGCCCGTCGTCCGGCCGGGCCCGGCGGAGCAGAAAGAATGGCTGGCGAGGGTCGATGAGGCGTACTTTTCTGCCTCGGACGCCGAAGACGTCGACGGAGACGCAGACGCAGACGTCACGCAGCACTCGGACGTTCATGTCGATGCAGACGTGGTCAACGGCATCGACAGGACGCACGTCAAGC
Source organism: Didymella exigua CBS 183.55 (assembly GCF_010094145.1). Taxonomy (NCBI): domain Eukaryota; kingdom Fungi; phylum Ascomycota; class Dothideomycetes; order Pleosporales; family Didymellaceae; genus Didymella; species Didymella exigua. Next base: position 265,430 of record NW_022984781.1, on the reverse strand, counting down.
GCGTCGTCGCCCATTGGTCGGAAATCACAGGCGTCCATGTCCAGCGCCTGCTGTACACGAGCTACAGGAAGGTCGAGAGCGACGTGGGCAAGCCGAAGAGTGACGTGGAGAGAGTCGCTGGCCTGGCCGTTACTGTTGGCGGGGGGTGGTAGTTGGAGGCACACGGGCATTAGGCGGCGTTTGGGAGTGTGCATTTGCACTCGTCCTTGGGAGTGGGCATTTGCACTCGTCCTTGAGAGTGGGCATTTGCACTCGTCCTTGGGAGCGGGCATTTACACTCGTCCTTGGGAGTGGGCATTTGCACTCGTCCTTGGGAGCGGGCATTTGCACTCGTCCTTGGGAGTGGGCATTTGCACTCGTCCTTGGGAGGACGCATCTAGAGTGTCTTGAATACGATAGTTTATACGTCTAGCCCGCGCGCATCTGGCTTGGCCTTGTGTTCCTGTAGGCCGTTGCTGCAGACACATGGTGTCGCTGGGGGTGAAGGCATCTGGCGACTGACACTTGCATAGGATAGAGTAGAGTCTGCGGCGTGGCAACCTACCAAACTCCAACCAGCCTCGCCCTGGCCTTGGAGGTAAGCACGCGGCACCTCCGAGGAATCAATCCAGCGCACACATGCCCCGAAAGACCAGGGCCTTACATCCGCCGACTGCGACTTTGGGATGCTTTCGACCACGCAGCTACTCTTGAAACTGTCGTGTCTCTCCTTCTGAGACGTCAAATCGCCACCACCCACATCTGCCACTCGAAGCCTCGGCGGATCCCGCTTCAAATGCGCTACAAGCGCAGTGCAATTGTTGTCCGCTTTCCCTGGCACAAGCCCCGGCGAGGCCATCGCAGTCGAGCCAGCCTTTTGCCAGCCTAGCCCTGCGAGGCTGCCGCTTGGTGAGTTCGACTACGCTTGGTGAGTTCGACTACGCTTGGTGAGTTCGACTACGCTTGGTGAGTTCGACTACGCTTGGTGAGTTCAACTACGCTTGGTTGGCTTTTTGTGGTCGTGGAGAGACCATGCCTGACTGGGTGGGAATGCAGATGCTGGGGAGTTTGGAGATTGTTGTATGAAACTGCGCTAGGTACTCTTCGAGTGGTCTTGGGTTGAGGTCCTTGATCGAGGAAGATTTCTAAGCCTTCAGCAGCTGCGGTAGTTGACTTGCTAGGTATTTCTCTCCAGAAGCCGGGAAACCCGAGATTCGAGCCTATGCCTAGCGTGTTCATCCCACAGCGCAACGAACCAGCCCTGGCTGTTTGTATGCACTTGGTCGCGAGGCCGGCATTAGGTGTGCGAAGCAGGCTTGACGAGGCGGTATTCGAACGAGCTGACTCTGCAATTCTGCTTTCTGGTCTGCCGTTGGGATGAATCAGAAGTCAAGACACATGTTCTGATTGGTCTGGTGTACTCTTCGAGACTCCTTCAACCCGCAGTGGGAGCGCGTTAGTCGAGTTGATGTAGACACACCGTGTTTAGGCACATCGACCGTCACTACCAATGCAGGCCACACTCCCATCCAAAGCGTCTCCGGCAACCCTCCGTCTCACAAAAGAGACGCCGGCCATGCTCGCCGCGTCGCCGCCCCTGCAGTGATGCCAGTACCCGCTGATCTCGACACCCGCCAGTCCAAGCAGGTCCCCTGCGCCATCAAGGACAACAAGCCTTATATCCCGAACAAGTTCCCAGCCGCGCTGGCTTGCACCAACAACATCGAAGTCGTCACCACCAAGACACTGAGCTACACATGGTCTAGGACGGCTACCAAGACCGTCCCCAGACCAACCGCAACCGTGAGTCCAAGCAGCCGCCCACACGCTCCGAACTGAACTAACGTGTACCAGACCACGAGCACACGTTCGCACACCATTACCACCGTCATCACACCTATCCGCGCCTCCACGACCGTCACAGAATTCATCACACTCACCTTGTCCACAACATCAACAACAACATCAACATCAACATCATCAGCATCATCAACAACATCAACAACATCAACAACATCAACAACAACATGACAAGCACAACAGCAACAATAACAACCCTAACCATCGCCGCCGTACCCACGGCGACAATCTACCCAGGCTGCAACCCCTCCAACTCCATCTCGACCCGCAACGGGAAGAGCATCGAGACCGTCGTCGACGCGGGCACCAACTAGGCGACGGAGCGGCGCTCCATGCCCTCGGCGCTGGAACGCTGCTACGCGTGCTTCGACCGCGCCAACTGCGTTTTACGCCGGCTCGTGTTCTTGTTTGTGGCGACGATGTGCCGCCTGGATACTTGTGTTGGGGAATTATGTTGCGCCTGATAGAGCTGGGGGGAGGGGTATACGCTGAGTGGTGAGAGTTGTGGATTGTTGAGGTGGGACCAGCGGAGGGAGTGGGGGCTGGGTTGTGAAAAAGGGAGAGGGGAGGGGGGGGATGTAGTAGTAGAATAGAGAAAAGGCACGGCTAAGCGAGGCGTTCGCAGATATCCAGAGCACGGCACATGTGCAATTGAGATGAATATACTTTTCAATTATGCAGGCTGTACTCTATGCCATGCGCCACCGTCGCCACCCATCCATCTAGAGGAGGTGTATATCCGGGTATTATACAGCCAGCAACGCGACTGCGCGCGCAAATCAAGTCGGAACAAACTATGTAAGCCCGTGCAACACCATGGCCAATGTACAGCAGCACCCCAACACCAGTCCCCCAAGCCGTGGAAAAGCGACCTGTGCAGTGACTGGGGCGCTCAGACGCCGTCCGTTCCTCCGCCCTAGGTATCTTGCTCAAACAAACGCCATCGCTGGAAGCGATTTGGAAAACAGACGTGAAGATATACTGCCCAGCCGCGCCATACGGCAGGGGGTGTTTTGAAGTTCTTTTAGGCCGTCGCGGAAGGGAGTAAAGAAACCAAGTCGAAGCATGGGGAATCGAGAGAGAAGCGAAAAAAAAACACGGCACTTTGCGGTCGGGCAACCTTCGACTGCTTACGCAGCCATCTCAGCAGGCTGCCTGCCACCACCGACAAGCTCCAGAATCTTCCCTGCGACGGCAGCAGGGTAGCCGCGAGAAAGACCCTCGTTTACGACCTGCATGGCACTCGCTCGGTCCTCAACAGCCATGTACGCACGCGTCATCGCCTCGTAGGTGCTCGGCTCACGCCTGGCCTCGGGCACAGACTCGTAAATTGCCTTGGCCTTGTCGATGTTCTGGGCCAGCGCCCAACCGTGGATGAGCGAGTTGGCGATGTACGGAGTCATCTCGACGCGGCGCGCGTGCATGTTTGCGAGCACGGCGTCGGTGGCTTCGATCTGGTGGTTCGCGACCATGGACTCGAAGAGTGCTTGGTAGAGACATGCTTGTGGGCGGATGCGGGCATCAGCGAGGACGGTCTCGAAAAGCTGGCGTGCGCCGTCCATGTCGTGTGCAACGCAGCCTTTGGCGTGGATCAAGGAGGAGTAGTGAACGGCCTCGGGCACGGCGCCGGCGGTGCGGACCTGCTCGAGCACGCGCTCGGCGGCTTCCATGTCGACTGGCTCCAGGGTGGCGTACGTGTCGATGAGGAGCTTGTAGGTATGTGTCGTCGGCTCGATGCGCTTGGAGCGCATGCGCTCGTAGTAGCCGAGGACCTTGCTGCGGTCGCGCTTGGTGGTGAGGAAGAACTGCATCATGCTGTGGTAGGGAGCAGGGCGCGGCTTGTAGTTGGGCATGCTCTCCATCTCTTCGAATAGCTCCTCGGCAAACTTCTCGTCACTGACGCGGCAGAGAGCGTTGACGATGGTGCCATATGTGACGGAGGTCGGGCGGATACCGAGGCTGCGCATCTCGGAGAAGTAGAAGAGACAGTCGTCGATGCGGCGGGCCTTCCCGAGCTTACCGATCAGGGCATTGTACAAGAATGAGGATGGCTCGACACCCTCAGACTTAGCACGGAGGAAGATCTTGACAGCCTCGGTGGCCTCATCGAAGGTCTTGGTAGACTCCTTAAGCGTAGTGATGTAAAGGCCGAAGGTGTTGGCAGTGGGCGCAGCACCCATGTCCAGCAGGTCCTGGTGGTAACGGGCAGCGAGGTCGCGCTGTCCGCAAGTAAGGCAAGCAGCAACCATAGCGTCAAGGATAGTAACCCAGCCGTAGCGCACGATGCGGTACTGAGGAAGAAGGGGAATATCCTGCTTCGCGAGATTGAGAATGTCGTGAGCCAGGCTGAGGCGGTCCTCCTTGGCAGCAGCGGTGATGAGCTTAGCGTATGTGAAGAACCTGGGGTGGCGACCAGCTCGGCGCATGTTCTTGAACTTCATCAAAGCCTCGTTCAGGTGAGACGCGGTGCGACCATGTGTCTTCTCGAGCAGCTCGGCGATGACGACCGAGCCCTTGTTGTCGGTAGACGCAGCATACGGGTCGTATTGGTCCTCAAAAGCGGGCACTCCAGGTGCACCTGGTCCAGGTGCAGGGTAAGCCGCAAACGGAGCAGGCGAGTACATCGACTCGGGTGCTGGGTGCTTGTAGCTGTACCATCGGTGCTGGAGGTCACCCCGGTCAAGAGCAGCGAGCACCTTCTCGACAAGACCTGACGTAGTCTTGTTGACAGGCGAGCCAACGGAGGTGATGACCTCGAGAAGATGGGCGAACCGCGCAGCATGGGCAGCGTCGACTTCCGCACTCTGGAGGATGATTCCAGACTGGACCTGCATCAGGAGCGTGACGTCGTCGAAGTTGAGTTGAGCGATAGCCTCAGGTCCCATTCCAGATAGTAAATGGTGAGCAACTGGGGTGACTAGGCCACCGTTCTCAATCATCGTCCACATCAGCTCCATGCTGGCCCGCGGCGGAAGGAAGATGCCACGCTTCATCATGAACTGACCCATAACCTCAATAGCCTCGTCGATATGCTCGACGATCTCCATCTTCGCCTGAGACCCTGACTGAGTGTCGCGGATGCGATCAAACATCTGACGACCCTGGCGAAGACCGCGCTCAGCCTGACCGCTTCCAATGAGAGCAACGCTGTGCATAGCAGTGGGCTCAATGAAGTCGGGCTTGGTAGGCGAGAGCTCGAGCATTCTCCAGAAGATCTCAGCAGCCTCAATGTTTCCATTGCGGGTGTGCATAGCGCCCATGGCCATCGCTGGTCGGGCAAGATCAGCCTCTGCAGGAAGAGCATCGAAGGCCTCAGTAGCAATGTCCATGACATTGCGGTCAGCTGCTTTGATGCAGATAGCAGCCATCGCGATGTGCTGTGCCTGAGGGCTTAGAGACTCGGTGGCATGGACGTAAGCCTGTTTGAACGAGCCGCTGTTCAGCCAAACGGGGAGAAGAGCCTTCAGACCGACAATGTCGCGAAGAGATGTAATGTCCTCAGCTTCGATGAGTGCGGCCTCAACCTTTCTCAAAAATTTCTGGCCACCCTCCATACGGTCACAAGTGGCGTAGGCCTTGATCAAGGCGGCGTACACATCCTTGTCCTTTCGGACGAGCTGGACGCTGCCGTTGTCGTTGGCCATGGCAAGAGCCTTGTACTCATCAAAGCACTCGACAGCACTTCTCAGATCACCAGACTTGCCGAAAGCGTGAATCATAGGAACGAACATGTCGCCAGCTGGCGTCACTTTACGCGACTCCATGTGCGAGTAGATTCGGACCATGTCCTCGACGCGTTCGCCCTCAGCACAGGCCGTGACAAGCAGACGGTACGTCCTTTCGGAGAACTTCTGGCCTGCCTCGACCTTGATGGCGGCGTCGAAGAGCTTGACCGCAACGCCGAGGGAGCTGTCTTCGGCGAGGATAGCGTAGTCGGTTTCATTCGACTGGAGCATGAACTTGCCCTCCTCCTCCAGTCCGCCGTAACGGAGGCGCTTCTCTTCGTAGACCTGGCTCATCGACACAACTTCCAGTGATCGTACGGAAAGAAGCTCAATGAGGGCTGTGTAGGTCGCCGTGTCTGGAGCAACACGGCGGCGAAGCATGTCCGAGTAGACATCAAGAGCCTTGGGAACGACCTGGTGCTTTGCGCGCGGGAGGTTGATCGCAGCGGAAAGGAGGTAGTTGTAGGCAGTGGTCGATGGCTTGACTCCATCGAGGAGCATAGACTCGAAGACAGCCGGGATTTCAGCATACTTGCGGTTCGCAGCGAGCTTCTCGAGATGTGCGGTGTACTCCTCAATCTCATCGAATGGGCTGGGGAGGAGCGACGACGGCGGGGTGTAGCTTAAGCTTGCCGAGTTGGCCGTGTCCGAAAGATTTGCGGGCGTTACTGTCCTCTCCTGGATGGGCGATAGCCGTGTCTCCGCCTCCCTGATGGCCTCGTTCACGGCCCTGATCTTTGCCGCCTCTTGCGCGATCGCCTCATCGACCTGTGCAAGCGCAATCTCCTCTGCCTGCTCATCGCCCACGGCCTTCTTGAAGTCTTCTACCTGGCTCGTGCTGTATGCGCGGTTGACGCCAGCACGGGCAGGATTGGGCTCAGATGCCTCCTCAGCCGCAGCCTCTGCGGCCTTCGCCTCTGCTTCCTTGGACGCATGCTTGGGATCGTATTCGATGAGCTTGCGGAACTGGTACTGCGACCACTCCTTGTCTTCGGTCTTCTGCGTCTTCTGCCACGCTGTGTAGTAGGCGGCGAGTCCGGAATCCTGGTGCTCGTGTGCGCGTGCGCTGTCAAGCGCCTTTATGGCGCTCGTGGTCGAGTTCGAGGCGAAAGCATACTGCTGCTTGTGGCCCTTGCGGAACCTGTCGTGCTGGAGTGTGGCAAGAGGGTTGTTTTGGGAGACACCGGCGACTACAGACTGGGCGTAACCGTGGGTGAAGCCTTTCGCAAGACTCGTACGCGCGAGGGAGAAGCTCTTAAAGACCATTTAGGAAATGGAGCAACCCTTCAGATGGGAAGGGCGAGACTGGTCGGAATCAGTACATGCAATTGAGATGGAATTCTTAATGGTGAGGGCGGGCAATTGAGACTCGAGTCCACTCGCGCAACATGCAGCAGTTTGGTAGCTAGGCAACAAGATATTGCTCGCATTCCTCGTGGCAACTCAAGTTCACAAATACCATCAGATAATACGTACTGGTATCCTCAAGATCGCCCGGCGATGTTGCAGGTTCATCTGACGCTGACCGCCAAACGAATGCGCTTCAAGGTGATTTTAAGGAGTGTGTGTTGGGTGGAGACCTACGTAAAGCTCAATTGGCTCTACTGCAGACCTGTGCCGTGATAGTCGACGACGTCGAAATAATTGGGTAGAATTGAAGTAATGAAAACGAAAGGCTCGCTGTGGCCAGAGGAAAGTAATATCGGCCACGAAGGCAAGTCGTTAGCGGGAGCCACTGCAAGAGTCGAAGATTCGAGCACTCAGATCGTACTCGTCATGGGAGGATGAGAAAGGCCGACGCGACAACGCTAGTCTCCCTAACTTTTCTCGTGCAGTAGTACGCTGTACCGCGTCCGGTCAAGCGGATTCTGTGGCTCAGCTTGAAGCACTCGAGCCGGGGAGACTTGGAGACATTCCGGGCGAATCAAAGAGCGTCCTTTGCATGTCGGTGGCGGCTGTCCTGCTGTCACCGAAGTGGGTGAGTCAGGCAGCCCGACGAGAACATAACGGCTGCACCCCGCCAATCCTTGCACGCAAGAGGAAAATAAGCAGAAACGAGGCACCTGATGCGCAGAATCCTTAACGCCGGGATCAGATTATGCAATCTACCAGGCAGCAAGATTCGAGCCGTTCATCGCATACCAAAGCACGTGATGATGTAGAATTACTGTCATGATGTTTACGACTCGACCGATGCAGATCGCAGCGCAGGGGTTGCTTGTCCAGCGGTGAAGACCTGAGGTCGTTCTGGCAGCTGGCTGCACCTCTGGCCTCGTAGTGACCCACAAAAGCGCGGTGAGAGAGCACTACCTACTCGCGTGCAACAGCACACTCCACACAGATGACCGACACCACCACCTGCGGCCCTCGTTCCTAGCACCGCTCCCCCTTGCACCGCCCTCACAACCCCCCGCGCCCCATTCCCCTTCCACATGAGTGCGCAAATGGCACCCGCGGAGGCGCCGTTGACCCCGACCGCCGTCTCTTGTCCGGCAAAGGTGCTAGTCGCCGGCGGTTACCTGGTGCTCGACCGCAACTACACTGGTCTTGTGTTTGGTCTCGATGCAAGAATCCATTGTATAGTCGAGCCGATCAAGTCGACGTCGGGCGTTTCCATCAGTGAGATTGTCGTGAAGAGCCCGCAGTTCCGTGATGCCATCTGGGAGTATGGATACCGCGCGAAGGAGCGGGATGGTGGCGTGAGCGTGCATACGTTGAGCGTGTAAGTACTTGATGTTTCTCGTGTGTTGTCGATTGCTTTTTTTGCTGCTTTGATGCTGGCCTTGAGGTCAGTCCTACACATTCGTTCCTGGTACGGCGATCATCTGTCTAGTCTGTCCAATCAGACCAATTTGAGGCACCATGGACAGGGGCATTTGCGCTTTGGTCAATGGCGTCTTGTGTCCGATGAATGTTCGAAGCATCGATGCTGTTGGCTTCGAGAGGCTCTTCACCTAACGGACTGCTCGAAGCCTGCTTGCAACTCATCCCCTCTGTCCGTGTTACTTTGCCTGTCCATTAGACGGAGAAGCTTTACCTGTATCTCTGTTCCATCACTGCAACACCAATCTGACCGTTCGTTCTGTCACTTGCTTTCTTCTACTCCATGCTTGGAATCAATGATAGACCCACACCAACTTACACCGTTGACAAACACTACAATCCTTCAGAGCATCATCACTGACCAACAACAGCGGCCACAACCAAGTCATCTCCCGCAACCCCTTCATCGAGACGGCGCTCACTTACGCCCTGACCTACATATGGACACTCACACCCACCCGCATCATCTCACCGGCCTCGATCCGGATCCTCGCCGACCAAGCATACTACTCCAACCCGGGCACCCGCAACTCCTCATCGCGCTTCCTCGACTTCAACGTATCCCTTAGCGAAGCGCACAAAACCGGCCTCGGCTCCTCCGCCGCTCTCGTCACCTCCTTCACCGCAGCAGTACTATCCTTCTACCTCCCCAAAACCATGTTCGACGTGACGACAGACCGAGGACTGACGATCCTGCACAACCTCGCGCAGGCGAGCCACTCGCACGCCCAGGGCAAGGTGGGTAGCGGCTTCGACATTGCCAGCGCCGTGTACGGGAGCTGTTTGTACAAGCGATTCTCGCCCTCGCTGCTATCCGCGTTGCCCGTGCCGGGCGCAGCGGGCTTCGGGGCGAAACTGCGAGACCTGGTCGAAGGCGAGTGGGACACGGAGATCGCGCGGAGCCTGATCAAGATGCCTGCGGGTCTGCGGCTGGTCATGTGCGACGTTGACTGCGGCTCGGAGACGCCCGGCATGGTGAAGCAGGTGTTGAAGTGGAGACAGGAGAACGCGACCGAGGCGGAGGGTATCTGGCAGCGCCTGCAGGGCGGGAACGAGGCGCTCGCGGCGGAACTTACGCGTTTGGCTGAGCAGGGCGCCGAGGAACCGGATGGCGCGGGCAAGTATGCGAAGCTGAGTGTCATCATCGAGGAGAACCGTGGAGCGATCAGGGATATGGGCGAGAAGAGCGGGGTCCCGATTGAGCCGCCGCAGCAGACGCAGTTGCTTGATTACTGCACTAAGATCGAGGGCGTGGTCGGGGGCGTTGTGCCGGGCGCGGGCGGATTTGATGCCGTTGTGTTGCTTGTTGAGAACAGTGAGGCTGTGATGCAGGAGCTGAAGAGGAAATTGAGTGAGTACCGACCTGAGGATACGGGCGCTGAGGGCCCGAAGATTGGGAGGGTGGGCACCGTGGACGTCAGGGAGGAGATGGTGGGTGTCAAGAGGGAGGAGTTGGGGCTGTACAAGGAGTGGACTATGTAAGCGTGGGGTGGGAAAGGGCCAGTAAAAGCACATGAGCGTTGTTGCTTGACTTTTAGTTGATTCAGTAGATGCACCTAATAACGTTGTCCGCTACTATACGCATCCCACTGTCGAGAAGTTCAAGCAACGAATGTACGCAATGGCTAGCACGAGTGGGAGGGCGTGGGTGAGACCATGGTATACGAGACATAGCATTGATCTCCACTGGATACATGACTTGGACTTGGTAGGCTGCACTTCAGGAGCACGAGCCAGTATCAACCCATTCGAAAGGCGACAAATACGCGTCGCATAGGACCCAGTGAAGCAAGATTGATGATGTGTGACATTGACACAATCGGCCGTCAGCGTGCCTTCCTGAGGGCGTAGGAAGCATTGTTTCCGACCTTCATTAGCGTGACACGACTTCGTGCTCAGTGTCATCGTTCTTGCTCAAATATGGTCGTAGTTTCGTTTGACGCCAATATGCACTTTGAGACTCAAGCTGGACACCGGGTATCGTATCGATTCAGTTCTCATACTTCGTCACCATCCATTCATTGTCTGAACTTTTTGATTCATATTGATCTTGACATGGACGCCCCCATTTCCGTTGAAGCTGCTCCGTCCATCCCTGACCCGCCACGTCACCTCCCTTGCCCCTGGTAGGTGGTGACTAAGGGTACATTGGTGTGTGGCTAGCTGGAAAAGCCCCGGCGATGCAATGCTTCGTGATAGACAAATGAAGAAAGGAAAACACCACCGCTCCACGCTTATGCCTTGACGGCGTACTTGCGCTGAGGGAAGTGGGTGTTCTTCTTCTTCTGCTTCTCGGTGACGAGCGACGACTCGTGCTTGGTGAGCCTTCGGCGGATGGCACGGGTCTGCTTGGATCGGAGGTCGAGGGGAAGGTACCTGCACGCTGTTAGAGGATGGCGTTGCGGAGGGATCGGCCGAAACGCACTTCTTGCCCTTGTAGAAGAGCCTCAGCTGGGCGCGCTGGTTGGCGTTGATGACGGTGAGGACCTTCGCGATACCCTTGCGGACGTCATGGATGCGGGTGAGCTTGGTGGACGAACCACCGGCAACCTTGGCAGTCCTGAGCTGGATCAACTCCCTGGTGCCTGTCAGCCTCCTATCGCGGTGTGTGCGATTGCGTGCGGCGCGACGTACGACTTGAGGTCGGCGAGCTGGGTCGCGAGCTCATCCTTGGACTTGTTCCAGAGCTGGGTGGTCTTCTGCGGCGGTTGTAAGTATGCGGTCGAGCGGTGCGCAGCGGGTGGGCGGGCGAGAGGGTGTACGTACGACCTTGGACTGAGACTGCGGAGGGACTGTTAGCAGAGGTTCGTCTTTCGTTTCTTTCGTCTTTCATGGATTCGACGTGCTGCGACGGCAAATTTGCGACTGCCGGGCAGAGCGATCAATTGCCCCCCACCACGCCGTTCCTCCTCTTTCCGCAATGCATGTGCCCAGCGTCGTCCAAAAATCGAGAGCGTCCACGTACCATTTTGACTGTTCCGTTAGTGTGACCGGGTGTTGTGGATGGAACTCTCGCGTGTCTTCAATGTTCAAAGGTTTGTGGGCGCTAGACGAGCGCTGCAATGGCCCTTGGCGAGCTTACCCATTCTGGGGCTAGCGCGGTCAGGGCCAGGCAGGTGCGACCGCGGCATGATGCCAGAACACCGTCTCGGAAGGCGCCCAGCATTATTGCAAGCATATCTATGCAAAATACTCGCGATCTGGGATTCTGGCCAATAAACCTGTGCCTGTAGATAATCTGCGGCTACGACATACAACAACTGCAGCCTCGACAGCCGGCAGCGCCTCCACACGCTTCCCGCGCCATGTCGTCCAGCGGCGGAGGATGGGCGCAACTGCGCCAGCAAGCGCGGGCTCTTGAGCAGCAGGTCAGAACCCGCAATAGCTTCGAGGCTCGCCCACCCGCATACTGACGCACGATGCAGACAGAGACTCAGTTCCACACATACTCACAGTTCGCCTCGGCGCCCAACATCCCCCAGAACCCCTCCGAAGACGAGCTGCGGACCGAGACGAATCTGCAAGAGCTGCTCGAGAAGCGGGAAGCACTGGTCGGCCAACTGTCGAGACTGCTGGACTCGGAAGCGTCTGCCTCGGCGGTCAAGTTGAACAACCTCGCCCGCCACCGCGAGATCCTGTCCGACCACCGCCGCGAGCTGTCCCGCATAAAGTCCGCCATCACCGATGCGCGCAACCGGGCAAACCTTCTCTCCAACGTCCGAGAGGACATCGACCAGTACCGCTCCGCGAACCCCGAGGCAGACTACATGCTGGACGAGCGGAGTCGCATTGACAACTCCCACAATGTCGCCGACTCGGTGCTCAGCCAAGCGTATGCGGTAAACGAGAACTTCAGGGTGCAGAGGGAGACGCTGGCGAGTGTCCAGAGGCGAATAGTAGGTGCTGCCAGCCAGGTGCCGGGCATCAACAGCTTAATGGCGAGGATCGGGTCGAAGAAGCGGAGGGACGGTATCATACTGGGGAGCTTCATCGCGTTCTGCTTCCTGATGCTACTATGGTTCTGGTAACCATGAGCTAGCATGATTTCATTGGCGTTCAAGCGGCGCGGATATCCATGTTCTTTGCGCGCACTCGCCAGGCGGGCCGCCTATATAATGACAGGCACAGCGCCTTATGATGTACAACTATGTTTACAGGTCTGTTGAGCATCTCCACCTACCTCACGCAGCCTTCCTCGTCTCCACTAACTTCCTGAACCCCTTGTTCATGTCCTCCATCTCAGTCCCCTCTGCATCCCCGCTCCCTGCCCACCTTATCCTACACTCTTCATCGACCACATACACATACCCTACCCTGCCATTCAGCAGCCCAATCGTCTCCCTGATCTTCTCACTAACCCCCTTCCTGACCACAAAATACCTCCCCCACTCCTCCTGGCTGCGCTTCGCCTTCAGCTGCCACTTGAACAGCGCAATAATCCACGCCTTCAGACTATTCTCCTCGATATTGATATCCACCATCTGCGCCCGTCCCTTGAACTCGCCAAGGATACGCTGCAGCTCCGGATTCTCCTTCTGCCCCGTAAAGCTCCGCGCCTGCGTCTCGCCCCACTGGCTCGAATACACATTCACCACGCTGACCCTGCCCTGCAGCACATCCGTCGTATCGCGCGCACTCCCCTCGAGTGTATCGCCGCGGAAATTCGGAAAATACAGCGCCGCGTCGGCCCGGAACATGCGCGGGTTCGCCATGAACGTCTTGCCCGACCGGTACTTGCGGATGTTCTTGAAGTCGCGGAAGTAGTTGGTGCCCCATTTCTCCACCAGGTCGGCGCGTTTGGCGAGGTTGCGCTGCGACATTGTCATGCCCGAGTAGTCTTTCTTAATGCGTATGTTTGCGGTGTTTTCGCCGCGTTGGGGAGGGTCGGGGAAGCCGATGGGTCGCCCGAGAGGCTTGGGGACGAAGACATCGTCGTCTTTGAGGGGTGGCGGCAGTGGTGGTGTTTGGGAGGTTGTGGGTGCGGGTGTGGCTTGCTTGGGTGCGATTTGTTTCGACGCGCGCGAGGTTGTGAGGGCTCGAGGGAATTGCTGGGCGATTGGGAGGAAGGCGGAGCGGGTTTCGCAGCGCAGGCATAGAGTTGATGGGGTGAGAAGAGCCCGCCGCAATGGCGCTGAAATCCTGGGCTGCAGCATTGTGATGTTTTTGTGCTTGCAATTAATTGCGACTTTGCGAATGGTGTGAGAGTGAGCTTGCGATTAGCGCTGGATGCCACGTGCGGACGTGCTTCCGCGTTCGGTCTTGGACGCGCTGCTGCCTCTCCATTACATCGACACAAGATTCGAAATGCTATCAACGTTTGTTTATTTTGGAATAACACTACTTTTGCAGGGCTCGCACCTTGATCTAGACTAATCAGCAGTGGCTACCAGGCAGACATTCCAGTATGACAGATCAGGATCTTGCGGCCAAACAAGCATACTTTGATGAACAGAGATTACTTGACATCTCAGATGATGAAACAAATTGCAATGGCGAAGTTTTCCATAGGATCGAGGCCGTCATGGCAGAATTGAAGCAACCGCATCCGCCAAAGCTCACCCAGCAACCTAGCAGCTTTTTAGGACCAACACCAAAAGAAGTGAAGGCCAACTTCGAAGCACATACCAAACGGCGGCGTGCAGTCATTCGAGATGAGGCTAGGAGGCTCGCTCGCTCAGCGACTGCTCCAGAAGCAGCGCTGACACGAAGCTTTTCGGTCACCAAGCCGCGAGCAAGACAGCTGTTGAATGCCGAAGGTGATGCCAACGGCAAGATGAAGTGCGTCGCATCCCTGCCCAATATGATTGGGCTCGATCAGATACCCTTCTACCAGCAAATGGGTGTAATCCCACGAGAACTCAAGAATGGAAAGAACGTCAAGCCGGCAGACAACATCAAACTCCTCCCAGAGTCCCAGCAGTTACTACGCGGCAAGATTGCCTACTTCTATCCCAATGACGATGTCAGCATGGTACGGCGGACTCGTATCCACAAGGTGATACAGCTTGGGGCAGCCTGGGTGAACAAGTGGCGAGACGATGTCACACACATTCTGGTCGACGATGTGAACCACACGTACACGCAATTGCTACGGCATCTTAATCGAGCAGGCTTTCCAGTGCGTCTCTTTCGAACGATGTTATCAATTTGCTAATACAACGCAGGAGAAGGTAGTGATAGCAAAATTCGACCCGTACGCTGTCTTCTCCTCATAGACGTACGAGTCGGCTGACAGAGAGCAGGTACATACCACAGTGCATACAATTTGGCAAACTCATGGATCCATCTGCTGCACGCTTCAGCGTCAAAGGTGCACTGCAACGAGGCCCAGCAAGTCAGATGCCAGACACATTGATGGCTGTGTCCGAGGCGTCAGGCGAGTCACGAACATCGCTCCAGATCAAGCCTATGAGGAAGCAGAGAGATGCTATACCGTCTCAGAAAACGGATTCCGTACCGACAGAGGGCACACCGAGCCAGGCTGAAAAGGTCGCAGAGAGCCCGCTGCAAGATCGGGTTGAAGACAGCTTCGTGATGCCTTCGTCGGAACCAGACGAGGTACTTCATGAGCATACAATCCCCGATGCATCGTTTGGAGATGAGCTTCTTCAGGCTATCCAAGAAATGAAAGCAATTGCGCACCTTCCTATCGACGACGACGAAGACGAAGGATCCCCAACTCCGAGCGTTGTTGGCGCAGAAGATGAGGGTTCGGGCACAGACGATGAGCCTCTAGATGAGCCCACCAGATCTCGCAAGAAGTCGTTTGCGAACGAGAAGTCAGTCTCCACCCGATCGTCGAAGAAAGGCTTCGACCAAAGTGGGTTCCAGTGTATGGACCCCAGCACTGGCGGCTACGCCTCTCCGAATCCCAACGCCCGCACCATTCAGATCCTCGAAGAGATGAGTAGGCATTACGATCAGATGCAAGACCAGTGGCGTACCTTGGCGTACCGCCGAGGCGTAACCATACTGAAGAAGCAGACCACAAAGATCACCACCGCAAGGCAGGCTGCAGCCCTGCCATTCATCGGCTCCCGGCTAGCAGAGAAAATTGAGGAGATCGTTCTCACCAATCGACTGCGCAAGCTCGACAACACAAAAGACAACCCACTCGACCAAGTCCTCCGTCTCTTCCTGGGTGTCTACGGTTGCGGACTCGTGCAAGCGAATAAATGGATCCAAGCCGGGCATCGCACGCTCGTCGATCTCCTTACAAAAGTCAAGCTCACCGACAGCCAGAAGATCGGCGTCGCACACTACGACGACTTCAACAGCCGCATTCCGCGCGCCGAAGTCGCTGCTCACGGGCATATTGTAATCAAAGCCCTGAAGAACATCGATACGAACTTTGAAGCAACAGTAATGGGTTCCTACCGCCGCGGCGCATCGGACTCGGGCGACATCGACATGCTCATCACGCACCCGACCGCCTCGCTCGCACAGCTCCGCAGCGTGGTATTCCACACCCTCATCCCTTCACTCTTCAAAGCCGAGTTTCTCAAAGCGAGTCTCGCGACAATGCGCAAGCACGACGCGAGCGGCACGAAGTGGCACGGCGCCAGCTGTCTCCCCGGCAGCGGGGTGTGGCGACGCGTGGATCTTCTGGTCGTGCCGGAGAGTGAGATGGGCGCTGCGCTCATTTATTTCACGGGCAACGACATCTTCAACAGGAGTGTGAGGCTCCTGGCACGCAAGAAGGGTATGCGGCTTAATCAGAGGGGACTGTACAAGGACGTCAGGCGCGGGCGCCGTGGAGAGAAGCTGAATGAGGGCGTGCTGGCAGAAGGCAGGAGTGAGAAGAAGATCTTTGAGATTCTGGGTGTACCGTGGAGGGAGCCTCACGAGAGGATCTGTTAATGGGTTGGGGTAGTGAGAGAAAGGCATGTCGGCAGACTGCCATCCTTGCTGCATCCTTGAGCTAAGCGAACAATTCCTCTAGCCTCGAATCGGGCAGAACGAGCACCCCATTTTCGATTACTGTTTAAAGCTGCTACAGGTGGGACAAGTTGCTATGTTGTCCAATCACCTGCGCAGTATTAGCGCCTTGCTGTGGGCGGACTCTCAAAGCCGCGCGCCCAGCTTCCCGAGTTGCATGGGAATCGTACACTGTTGCTTTGTAGCTGCTTCGTTTTCCTTGCCTCAAGGTCTCCAATGTTTTTGGGATGCTTCAAGCTCTTGCCTCTCCGTGCTTCTGCGCCCCTTTCCGTGCACGAAAATCATCCTACACATTCGAGCATCGGAGCTTCACATCTACTGCTTCTTTTTGAAGCCTTCATCGTTTGGGTTTCAAAAGCCGCTACCGAAGAATGCGACTCCTGGAGACGACTGACGGCCGCACGTACAACCTTACTGACGACTTCATTAACAAAGGTCAATATCCTCCATACGCTATACTCTCTCACACCTGGGTGGATGATCAGGAGGTAACTTTCGACCACATCATTGAAGACAAAAGAAGCAGGTACAGGCAGCTACGTACCGGTCTTCGATTACCGCCGCGTCTTGGTAAAAGCGGTTATGCAAAGCTCCGGTTCTGTGCAAGGCAAGCCAGACGTGATGGCTTACGATATTTCTGGGTGGACACATGCTGTATCGATAAAAAAGACCCCGAAGAACTGGACAGAGCGATTAATTCCATGTTCCAGTGGTATGAGCGCGCAACTAAGTGCTACGTCTATCTATCAGATGTATCATCAGCACAGCAAAACGGGGATAGCGAGTCTCCTACCTGGCGATCGGCTTTCGAAAGAAGCCGGTGGTTCACTCGAGGCTGGACACTTCAGGAGCTACTGGCTCCGACTGTGGTAGAATTTTTTTCGAAAGAAGGGCATTTCCTGGGCGATCGTCTTAACCTGAGACACATGATTCACGAGATCACTGACATTCCCCACAAAGCACTGTCAGGTGCACCATTGGAGGAGTTTGGCGTAGACGAACGCCTTTCTTGGGCAGTCGAGCGCCAGACCACCCGCGAAGAAGATGAGGTGTACGCTCTGCTTGGTTTGTTCAACGTCAAGCTACCTTTCATCTACACTGAAGGCTACGATAGCGCCCTCAGACGACTCCTCGACGAGATTGAGAGCTCCAATGCCGCCTCTGCGGGAAAAGATGGTCAAGAGGAACAGACACTGAAGTCCACCATACCTTTTCGGCGAGACAAGGACTTCGTTTTTCGTGAGAGCTCGCATAAACTACCTCTGCTGTTTGCAAAAACTCCAGCTTGTGTCGCCCTTGTTGGTCTTGGAGGTGTAGGGTAATCCATATGACTCGCAACCTGATCTATGTCAACGCTGACCAGAACAACAGAAAATCCCAGCTTGCCATCGAATTCGCCTATCAGGTGCTTGAAAAGTCTCCCAATACCTGGGTTTTCTGGGTACATGCTGAAACGGAGACAAGACTCCGAAATAGCTACCACGAGATTGCTGAAATGATCAAAATGGACGGCCGGGACGATCCAAAGGCGAACATCACTCAGCTCGTGAATGCTTGGTTGCGTAATGACGCAAAGGTACCATGGCTGATGATTGTTGATAGTGCCGATGACGCAAGCGTGTTCTTCGACAACGTCCCGGCATCTGATGCATCTCGCGAATCACCTGCATCGCCTGCATCAACGACGAAACTACCTCTTTCGTCAAATCCGCCATCATCGCACACTGGATCGATCCTTGTTACCTCTCGCAGTCACGATGTTGCCTGCATGCTTGCAGATTCGGAGGAACACATCATCGAGGTTGGACCAATGGATGACCATGACGCCCTCGATCTTCTTCGGAAAAAGTTCAACTCTACTATCAAGAGCGACGAAGCCACGACTTTGGTCAGACTTCTTGAAAATATGCCGCTCGCGCTTACTCAAGCAGCGGCGTTTATCAATCGGACTCCGCGCATGAGCATCTCGAGATATTTGAAGGCCATCGACAACAATCGAGCATATGTATTGAATGAGGGCAAAGTAGATACTCGCCGGGACCGTGGAGCATCAAACTCGATTACAACAACCTGGCAAATTTCTTTCGACTACATTCGTAGCCGGTCTCCTGGGGCTGCTCGTCTACTCTCTTTGATGAGTTTCTTCGACCGACAAGAGATACCGAGGTCGCTTCTTGAGGGACACTATACCGCAGAGCATCATCAGGGCCAGTCTAACTTTGAGAAAGACATCTACATGCTCAGAAGCTTCTGTCTTATCAAATCCAATACAGACAGCACGACTTTCGGAATGCATGGGCTTGTGCAATACGCGACACGAGAGTGGCTTGATCGGCATGGAGAGCTTTTGTATTGGAAGGAGCTCATCGTTACCTTGGTGGACAAGCACTATCCCGTGGGCCATCACGAGAATTCGACGTTGTGCAAAACGTTGCTCCCGCATGCGCAAGCCGCAATCAGCAACATTCCTCAGGAAGAAGATGCACTGGAGGCCTGGGCATCGCTGTGTTACAAGATGGCTTGGTACTTGGGAGAAAGAGGCAATTTCGACAAGGCCTACGAGCTCATTGTGGACTCTTACGATGTCCGAAGACTCTTGTGGGGAGAGGATGCTGCTTTTACGCTTGATACCCTCAATAGTCTAGCGCTCATCTTGCATCGATCAGGCCGATACGATGAGGCAAAAGAGAAACACCAAAAAGCTCTACAAGGACAGATCAAGACGCTGGGAGCTGAAAGCAAAGATGCACTCAATACAAAAGTCAATTTGGCAGGGCTGTACAATGATGAGTGTCAATGGACAGAAGCCGAAAAGCTCCTAGTCGAGGCACTGGAATCCTGCAAGACGGCTTTAGGGCCACATCATTCCCTGACACTGAACGCAACGACTTTGCTAGCCACCACGTACAGAGACCAAACACGGTGGGCAGAAGCTATAGAACTAGAGCTTCAGATGCTCGAAATTCGCGAGAAGCAGCTCGGGCCAGATCATCCACACACACTAACTGTGAAGAGCAATCTCGCTTTTACATACCGACAGCAAGGCCGCCTAGAAGAAGCGGAGCGACTACAGCTCCAGCTTCTCAACAGCTACTCCTCAAACCCCGGTCTAGAACTCGAGCTACTCACCATCAAAGGTCATCTAGCAAGGACCTACATTGACCAGGGACGCCTCTCCGAAGCCGAGGCCCTGCAGCTCCACGTCTTCCAAGCAACAAAGTCCCAACTCGGCCCCTCGCACTTCACCACCCTGACGCGCATGTCGCACCTCTCGAGCACATACTGGGCCCTCGCCCGGTACGACGACGCCCTAGACCTGGAATCCCAGACCCTGGCGTTCCGCGAGTCGAAGCTGGGACTCGACCACCTCTCTACACTCGACAGCAAGGCTATCCTCGCCATGACGTATCGCAGCCTAGGGCGACTCGATAGGGCTGAAGCACTCGGACTGGAGGTTTTGGAGGCGCATGAGAGGAAGTTGGGTGCGAGGCATCCGCTGACGCTAGAGAGTAGGGCTGGGGTTGCGTGCACGCTGGGGCGACAAGGGCGTTTTGGTGAGGCTGTGGATATGGAAGAGGACGTGGTAAGCGGAAGGGGTGCGATATTGGGGCTGGAGCATCTGGAGACGCTGGCTGGCATGAGGAATCTTGCTGGAGCGTATAAGTGGCAAGGGCGCACTGGGGACGCGGTTGAGCTGATTGAGAAGTGTTGCGAGGCGTATGCAAGAGTGGTGGGTGTACAGCATGAGAGTACCGTTGAGTGTAGAGAAACCTTGGACAGATGGCGGGCAGAAGCATGATATTTGAAAATGATGGCCCAGTAACGAAACGATGGTAAAGATATGGCGGCTTGCCGGGAAAGAGGCGATTTCGCCAGAACGCCGTGCTCATGCGTGAAAAGATGACAACAACAAGCGCTCCTCATGGTCGTCTACAACACTCCAGCTGCCCACTTCGTACCTTGAACGCACTAGTCCTTCCTGATAGGATGGAAGACCTCAAAGGTGCGTCTGTGCAGCCCTTGTCTCCTCTGCATCGCGGTGCCGGTTGTTCTCGTTTGCGACCTCCTTCAGCGTTTGTTCGCGTGTCTGCCTCTTCTGTGCGTCGAGCTTCTTCTGGAGGTCGCCAGTTGTGTTCTTGTTTGCGCGTGCCTGGATCGATTGATTAGCTTTGCGCCTCAACAATACATCTACGGCGCAATGCGTACTGCGCGATACCAGCTTCGTCCGACTCGGTGTAAACCCTCCTGCTGATCGTCTGAACATCGTTGGGCCGAGTCGTGCAAGCTGGCACCACGCAACATCACATCCACCACAGTCACATGTACGCCCGCATCAACGCCGTCCGCTTCTCCCCACCCTTTACACTCGCACGCACCTCTGCAGCGGCCGCAGCCGCACTCCTAGGATCGCTTGCCGCATTTCTCTCCCCCAGCGTCCGTGGTGGTCCGCCCACAGTGCGCTTCTGTGTCGACCCAGCGCTCACTTTCGCGTTTGCGCCCGCTGGAACCGAGGCTTTGGTCGCTGGCGCCGGCGCAGAGCCCAGCGTCCGCCCGGGGCCGTCGAAGCCGTCTTTGGACTGCTTGCCGCAGAGGTTGCCCATTGCTCGATGCGCGCGGTCGCAGATCAATTGTGGTTTGATGTGAAGGTGGAATGTGGAGAGCTGGGGCGAGAGCAGACGTCAGCCTCAAGTCGATAGTGGGGAGTGGCTGTGCATGCCGTGAGCCGGGGGAGGTGCCAAGGACCTGGTCCTTGGGGTCAAGGTGGGCGGAGGACTTGGGTTGAGGGAAACATTGCACAGGGACTCTGGATGTATTGCCGTATTGGTAGTATGTATGTCTGCGAACAGTTGTTTGGTGAAACTGTGTGATGTTTGACGCTGGCTGTTTGACAGGCGCTCGAGCTCGAACCTTGAGTCTTTGTGCCCCTCTGTCACGTGCGCAGGGTTTTTGTATGACAAGGCTTTCACAGGGACTCACTTCTGCCAGGATCACGGCGACCCGAGCTTCGACTGACCATGCACGTCAGTCCTCTAGGTAGGCCGGCGAACGAGCGACACATCGTTTTTTCGGGAGCGCAACAAGGGTTGAAGCCAATGGCAGCACGGCAGGATCGCTTACAAAGTGGATCACCATCACCACGCTATTCACTCTTCTGAGCACATGGCTCTTTTTTGCGCAAGAACAACTCTCCTGCTGCCGTCGAAGCACAGAAGAGCTCAACGAGCTCAACAGACGCTGTGCTCACTGGTGTGATCGCACAGGCCCCGCTACTTCTTCTGACCCTCATGCCCCTCTCTTTCCAGCGAACCGGCGCCGCGCATATTCACTTTTGAGTACCCGAATGTCCTCAATGTCACAAGTCTTGGCATGTGGAGGACTGAGATATCACCTTTGAATATCGACGACGTACGTCCCCGACAATCCTCCGCCCGTCATCATGGCCCCGACTAACGGTTCCCCAGACCCTCATCTTGACGAGGGCTTCTTTGATTCCATGTTCACGTCGCTAGCCGCCCCGCTCGCTGGATCAAAGCGAGATGCGGCCGTCCTGAGCGGTGATGACGCCCAAACCCAAAGCCAATCGCCATTCAAGGCGACAGGTACGGGCCCGAGGGAGTACCCAGCTGAACACGTCAATCCACAAGTTTTGTGCTGCAGTCACTGCCCGGAAGTGCGCCCGTCCAAACGCAGGGCTTCGTCGCACAAGGTTGGTGAGTTTCACAATTTGACAGCAGAGTCGCACCCACCGATTGGCACAGACCAGCAGTTTCCGGACGACTGCTTTGAAAAGTTCTGCCAGGAGTGCAACTTCGATGCTTCTTGTCCGCCGGACTGTGAGCTGGTGTGTCCTGGCGACGATGCCTGTGATGCTGTCTGCATGCCGGACTGCACGCCGGAGCATGCCTGCTTCGATCCTCACTGCTCTCAGAGCCCAAAGCAGTGCTCAGACGGCTGCGTAGATCCCGAGTGCACTAAACTGTCCTCCCCGGACCAACCGTGCTTCTGCCAGAAGTGCGAGGCTCCTCCTTGTCCTTTAGGGGACCCGAACAACGACTGCCACTTTGCACACTCAGCACCTACTGATGCTGGCACCATATACTGCTACGACAACGCACCCTGTCACTTCCAAGAACAGTATCCAAGCCATACTGGTCCGCTTGCAAGTTACGAGACCTACCCATGCTTCTCGTCAGCTCACACACATCTCAACGGAGACACTGCCTCGACACACGCCTCGACCGCGCCCACACCTCTGTTGTCGCCCAGCAACTACACCTCACTTGAGAGCGCTTTCACGAGCGAAGCCTCTCCAGCACCTGGGCATGCTGCCTTTGCCAACAATTGCTTCCTCAACATCAGCGGGGACCACTGCCATATCGATAACTCCTGTTGTCATGGACCGAGCAGAGCTTGTGGAGACCATCCTTCCGCGTCCCAGAACAATCTCGACCTGTGGAATAATTCTATCGCCCAAGGCAATGGGTTGTCCAATGGGTTCATGAGCTTTGGTATCCACAGTCAACCTACCTCGCCGGCCACCATGGGTGGCATGTCGAATGGCAACATGTTCAACAACCAGTTCGAAAACTCGATGATGGGCTTCAACAACGGTACCAGCAGTTGGATGCTCCCCGACTCGTCCTTCGACCATTTCTCCCACGGCATGGGCGCCAGCAAACTCGACTTCCTCGCTTCCGCCATCCAGCAAGAGATAATGAACCCCATGAACTCTCTCACTACCACGCCCTCCATCCTCGACACCCCAACACACACCAGCACACCCTCAGGCGACGCAAACTGTATCTGCAAATGGCAACATGCCCCTGGGCTGCTCTGCCTCGCCATCTTCCCCACCGCCTCAGCACTCCACAAACACATAAAAACCGCGCACGTCGACAACTGCGCGTCGTGCTTCTGCCAATGGGAGAACTGCGACGCCTCCAGTAAAGACTTCAAGCAGCGCTCCAAGCTCTCGCGGCACTTGCTGGGCCACGCAGGCTACCGGCCGTACGCGTGCAGCTACGCAGGGTGCGACAAGACATTCGCGACGAACCAAGCGAAGGACAATCACGAGCGGACGCATACGGGTGAACGACCGTATGTGTGCGATCGGTGCGGCTACACAACAACGACGCATACGCAGCTGCAGACGCACATCAGCGCGCTGCACGAGGGGAAGAAGCCGCACAAGTGTCGGTTTTGCGACTTTACATGCGCTGATAGCAGTAATCTGAGTAAACACGAACGCACGCATCAGGTATGTCCACTCAGCCCTCCTTTTCTTGCTGTTCCCTTCTCTCTCCCCTTCTCTGAGGACGGCTTGAATGAGTCGCTAACAAACTTTGCAGACGCTCCGCCCCTACCGCTGCCCCCACGCAAACTGCACATTCAAGCCCGACTGCCGCTGGGAGAATCTAAAACGACATCTGCGCCGGTCAGGACACTGCCCCGAGCTGCTCATCGAAGCGAGTGAAGAGTACAGAACATACCGCGAGAGCGTGAGACGCGAGATCGACGAGTGGCATAAGAGGAACGGGGACGAAGGAGGTGCGAAGATGAGTCGACGCAAGGGGCGAGGCTCCGTGGGGTCATGAGTCGACGGTTGCCAATTGCGGTTTGGAGGGGAAATGGACGATACCAGATGTACATATCATCATCAGCAGAACGAACATAACGAAGTATATGCACTTGGAAGCCATAACTCAACGTGGTCTTTGGTACACGATCCAGCTTGACCTTTGTCGATCCACAGTCCAAAGCTACGCTCCACAGATCATTCGTGCTCCCCTTTCCTTCAGACGATAGTGAGTGTTGACTACGAATCTCAACAATCTGAGCCCAACGTTTCGGTGCTGTGTACTTATCCCTCCATCCCCCTCGCGCGAGTGACTCCAGCGACCGCCTGGTGGCCCTGGCCGCCAACCTGGGCGCCACATTCTGGGCAGCGAGCAAGTTGCATGGGCATGCCGCACTCACCAATAGCGAACTATAGAGGTCAGCATATCGTCTTAGATACTCCTTGGAATTATTTACTGGGTGCCCATTTTCACAGTTGTACCAGTGTCCACTATGGCTGGCGATGCCGCCGCGGCCACTTACCATGGCACGCTTGATAGCCTCGATCTCCTCCTTGGTGACCTCGGCGTAGAAGTCTCGGCCGAGCAGCTGAAGGGATCGCTCGATACCTTCCTTAAGCTGGTCGCGACCCTGGAAGGCACTCTCGCACAACATCTCTGCTTCCTTGAGGAGGGCTTTGGCAGACTCGCGGTACTGGGCGGCCTTTGTAGTAACTGATGCACTTGACGCTGCAAGTAGGCGGGCAATATGAGCGTAGTACAGCGTGGTCTCGACTGCAAGCTTCGGTGCGTTGGCATTCTTGCAGAGCTTGATGAGCTGTTCACAGTCATCCAGGAAAGAACCACTTCGGTCGATTGGCGATCCACTCGGAAAGTCAATGGATCGAGATTTGAAACTTCGAAGGACTTCAAATTTGTCGTTCAGGATCAGCTGACGCACTTTGAGGTGATAGAGGCGACCTCCCAGCGTGATACGCTGGTCACGATCCGGCTTCTTGACTGGGTTGGTCGAGTCGAGACTCATGTCTGCCATCGTGTCGCTAAGGTCACTATACTTGCTAGTGACGTGCATTATGGCCTCGTAGAGCTTGTGAGATGGCTTATGGCGTTCGTCCATCTTCTGCAGGAAGTTGCGCGCACTCGTTTCGAGCTTGCTGGGCTTGACGTATCGGTCCGAGATCGTCTTTGCGACGTCTTGCGCAGACACCTTGAGCAGCTTTGGACGTGTATCTTCCAAGCTCTGCTCAATTCTCTGCAGCTGACTTGTAAGGTCCTGAAGCTCTTGCTGTCCACTTACGACGAAGCGTTTCGACATCTCATCGATGACTGCTCGGTTTACAAGTCTGTTGTAGCGCTGCGTGACGTACTGGCGAACAGGCTCTCGGCATGTCGGGCACTGAGGTATCGAGGGGGTCAACTGCTCGTTTTCTTTTAGGCCGGAGTAGGAACCTGATTTCGAATCGATATCGTACACGTCCTTCATCTCCATGATGCCATCAAGTGTCTCCACGGTGAAGAAGTGCCGGCCTTTGCAACCCAGAACGACGATAGGAGTGTCATTCAAGTCGATATCCCTGTAGGGTAACATAGTGACGAGATCCGGCTGCTCTTCTGCTCGCATACCGCACTGTTGGCAAATGTCGGTTGGACAGTCTTCGCCACAAAGTCCTGGACACTGATGTCCGCAGTCAAGCAACTTCGTGCACCGCATATCGCATGGCAGCCTGTTGCAAGATGCAGAGCATGGCATAGTACAACCGCCTTGGTGCTCACAAGACCAAACACATTGCTCGACACATGGTGCGCAGGACTCAAAACACTTTCGTTTGCAGCCAGAATGCTTGCATCGAACCTGTACGTGTCAGCGTTGAGATCTAATTTATTTCTTGTTAAAAGAAGGTGGACTCACCTCGCAAGGCTGCTGACACAGACCGCAGTCGCTTCCCCCATGGCAAGTCCGCCCACAGTTGTGGTTGCAGGTTCCGTGCTTCCGGCCACAGGTTTTAGTGCATTTGATATGTTCGACGTGACTCTGACCCACGAGATCCACTTGAACACAGCGACCGCAACTTCCTGGGCATGCATGACCGCACGGTAACACCTCTGAACAGGAGTACGGACACTTGAACTTCTCATGTTCGACATCAATTGAGCATTTGAGCTCGACAGCATGGTTGCATCCCGGCACTTCCTTGTGCACAAGCACATCACAGCGGATGCTGTCTCGATTGAGAGTCTGGTAGCACGGGACTTGGTCTTTGCTATGACCACATGGTAGTTGCACCTTGTCAATCGTGACCACACACGCGCCACAGTCTTCACCACATGTGACCTTCTGACAAGGATGCTCACACGGAGAGTGTCGTTTCTGACACGGCATCTCGCAATGCCAAGCAGCGTGCATGGCTTCTGAGTGACACCTTGCTTGGCAGCTGTGACCACAGTCGAGTCGGTCGGTGCATGCTTCTCGGCATCCGCCCTCAGGGCTGGCAGTAGCAAAGTCGTCCGGTTCGTGAACTTCGATGATTGTGTCGACGTGGCGCGGGCAGCATAGTGCAAGAGCTTGTCCGACCGAATCTTTGGCTCTAAGTATGCTAATAACCTTCTGCCACATGCCGACACTGCTGTATGTGTCGACGTTTCCGATCAGATACATGCCGTGCTGAGCTCGGCTGAGCAGAACATTGATGCGGTTGGAAGTCTTCAGAAAGCCGACGTTCCTCTCTTTGTTGCTGCGAACAAGGGAGACGATGATAATCTTAGCCTCCTCGCCCTGGAAGTTATCGACAGTCGCAACCTTGAGAAGCTCGCTCAACTGCTTCTTCTCCAATGGCTTGTGCCTATGGCCCCGAGTAATCGCAGGTGGATGTGGTATCGTGTCAGGACTAGTGGTACCAAAGCCATCCTTCTCCAAAGCCTCCTGGTCGCGCTCGTTCAGGATAACCTCGAAGTCGTTACGAAGAGCAGTGCGCAGCTTCTGAAGCTGTCCAGTGTATGGCGTGAGTACCGCAATCTCACTTTTGCCGTAAACGCCTTGTCGAATGATATGGCGAACGAGGGCATGCACCATGCCGATTTCCCACTCGTTCGACCTTGACTTGTTATGGTGTATCAGGCTCTCTTTCTGGTCCTCCAAGTGGTCGTGGTTGAGCCAATAAACGTTCCTGCGTACACCGACCACATCCGGTAAAGTAACGATCGAATGATGGTCGACTAACTTTGGATAGATTGTCTCGCGAACCAGTGTAGAGATATCAGGTCGCATACGCCGCTGAACTTCCAGTTGTGCTACAGGCATAAGAGGTCTTCCACGCTCACCGATCGACAAGCGCTCAAACTGGCTCCTGTCGAGGGAATACAATTCACCCTGCTTGCTCTCAAGAGAGAGATCCTGGAAGTTATTGATGGTTGGACGCAGTTGCTCATGGTCACCGATCTGGATGCAGTGCTCGACAGTCGGGAGCAACACAGTAAGCATGTGAGGCTCCATGACTTCCCCGGCCTCTTCGCAAATGACAACCTTCGAGCTGACGTGTTTCAGCACAGATATCCTCTTAGCCAGTCCAGACGTTGTCACACCGATCACGTCTGCACCAGACAGAACTCGTCGGTCTGCCTCGTCGTGGACCTTGCTCAGGGTCGTATAACACTCATCGGCATCATCGACAGTCCTAGAGAGATCTGCTAGCGCATCGACTCGGATTTCAGACAGCCAGCGTTCCAGTAGAACGCAGCGCTCAGCCACTTTCAAGGCTTGCACTCCTAGATTTGCCTTACGGAGGACGCTAGGGATGTCTGTAGCCGCGACTTCGAGCTCGGCGCCTGCAACTGACTTTGCAGGTTTCCATATATCGAAGGGATGTCGTCCTGCAACAGTGAATCCATCTCCATCAGTCTTCTGGAACTGGGTGTAGATCTGAGGATATTTCCGGGAGATGTGATGACTCAGGCCTTTCCAGTCCGCGTTCTTACTCGATGCGTGGAGTCGACCAATGATCTTATTGACTTCCTTTTCGTGTTCTTCGAGATTTTTGTACATCATCGCTGACTGGTATGCCTCAGCCTTTGTCTTACCTTCTGACTTTGTGATGTCACGAAGGTTACAATCAGCCAGGAGTTCCGATTTGCTCTGACCGCCAACGCGAATGATCTTTGTGATGCCGACCTTGACGAGATGCTCGAGAAACTGATCAAGAGCGTGATTGGTGTAACATCTACTCGT
This sequence comes from Didymella exigua CBS 183.55, assembly GCF_010094145.1. Lineage (NCBI taxonomy): Eukaryota > Fungi > Ascomycota > Dothideomycetes > Pleosporales > Didymellaceae > Didymella > Didymella exigua. Next base: position 237,306 of record NW_022984781.1, on the reverse strand, counting down.
CTGTCAGTCGAATGCCATCAGTTTCTTGAAGAGTCGACCCGAGGCCGTTGTGAGACTTACACCACGATAATTGGGCCCAGGCTAGCTTTTCTCTTGACTGCCAGGAGTATCCTCATCACCTGCAGGCCAATGTATGATTTGCCGGTGCCAGGTGGACCTTGAATGAAAGCAAACTCGCGTGTCAGAGCAGCGACCAGCGCTCTGCATTGTCCATCGTCGAGTGCGGTCTTGGACGCAATTTCTGCGATCAAGGCAGTATCTGAGCAAGATGCGGTCGCCGAGATGTTGAAAGTGCTGTCTGAAACCTTTGCCTCTGCCCTCAAAATGGATGCTAGAGGGAATTTGAAGCTGGCCTCTCTTGCGTACACCGGTGGGGGAATGTCTTGAAAGATCTTTTGATGCGATGGGCCATCGTGCTGATCTGGGAGAAGCCATCGAGAGAATCTCAATCGACTCAAGCGCTGCATTTCTTGCAAGTTCTCAAGGACCGGCACGAAAGTTGCTGGCAGGACATTGGGAAACTCCAGAATGACACCGTGGACGTTGTCGCAACTTGCACTAATCAGCGTCTCAAGCGCAGAATGACTCTGCGTGGCCAATTTTGCGGTGATTGTGGCCATGAAATCTCTGTCTGCCAGACCGAACTTCTGGGCAGGATTTGTGCTCTTCTGAGTGACTGTGAAGAAGAGATGCTGCACAACGGATCCTTGGACGAAGATGTAAGAGAGAAGCGAGCCCTCTTCCAGTCTCCTGGAATCTTCCCACCAAGTGCGACGCTGCTCGGCCGACCGGTGGTGTGCGCCAGAAGGCTGGGGAAACGATATTTTTGCCTGAAGACCGCGACGAACCTCGAAACTGACGTAACTGATGCACGCATTAGGGTAGTGGTAGGCTCGCATATCTCCAAGGTGGGCTTTTGGTTTGGATAATGTAGCAGGATCATGAGTTGCTGCATGCAGGAGACCGGAGAGGGCTTTCTTCAGTTCCCCAAACACATCGTGGCGATAGAGACGGAAATTTGTATCGATGTGCCTCTCTACCTTGTTTGTTAGAAAGTGCGGCTGATCTGGATCGGTAGAGGGTAGAAAGTCCTTTGCATCGCTCATCAGCTCATCGCGAGTTGGAAACATGGTGATTTCGGAGATGTCCAGCTTATCATTATCGTGTCGGTCAGCCGGGATCACGATATCTCGTGGATACATGGACGCCGTGAAAGTGCGCGGTACGTCTTCTGTCAAGCCTTTGTCTGCGATCAGACCCTTCGCACGATCGATGAGTGCCCGGGTATCTGCAAGGCGTCGCTTGACTATGGTGGTCGTCACCGAAGGCTGGCTCGCGGGTACGGTCTCTGCCGCACACTCCATAGTAATGATAAACTTGTCCAGGTCATCATGTAGCCTCACTCGCCGGTTGCGGTACAGTAACTCGTACAAGGCCATAGCGAGCCAAGTGATTGTCTGTTCAAATGCCTTTTGGGAGACTGAAGCGCCATCAGTGTGATTCTGAACAGTCACCATCGTTTCGCAAAGATGCTGGAAGAATCCGATAGCTCGTGTGCCGTTGCCTCCGCCGATGAAACTGTAGATTCCGCTGACATATTCATCTACAGCAAGACAGTCGACCAGAGAAGGGTGTGTAATAACCTCGAGGAAGTTCTTCGATACTTCGACAAAGCCGGCCATATCGGTAGACTTAGCTCGTCGTTCGAGCAGCGCCTTGACATGTGCACGACCGTTACACCTGTCTTCGTCCTTGTCGAGGTCGCGAGGCAGCTGCTGCTTCCAATCACGATCGTCTTCTTCAAGAATGTCTATGGCACCTTGCCAGACACGCTCCATGGTGTAGATGTCAGATGGTGTGTACGACTGACCGAGATACCGCTTCCAGCTACCGTACTGAGTGCGTGCTTGCTTTTGTTCTTCGGTCTCCTCAAATCTCACGCGTCGCTGAGCGCCATTGTTGGCAGCACCAACTTCATGGGAGAAGCGGCAATTCGTGAGCTTGCAGTCACCATTCATGAAGTCGTGGCAAACGCCTGTTGCGTGGCCGCGCCGATCTCGAAAACCGTGGCTTTGACCGTGGCCTCTGCTGTTTCTTCGGACAGCGCCACCGCCTCGTCGACTCATGGAGGATGCTGTTTGGGTATCTTCACGTAGATATCAGTAGGTGGTTTTGTATGAACGACGATAGGCAAATATTGAGAGTTATGGAATTGTTCAAACTCTAGTCTCGTCGTTGGAACCGAAATGGAAGAGGAAGGAGGCGGAAGAGCGGCAGTGGAAAAGTGTTCGACAGGTTGTGCGGCACTGGTGAAGTGAAGACACCGTCCTAAGTAGACGGTGATAGCAGACGCGCACAAACAAATCTTGCGCTACCAGGTGACGCGTGCTAACGACTTTCACTTTCATCGTTCTGTCGCTGCAAAGACGCGTGTTTGCTTAGCCGCAGGTCTCAGCCTCGCATAGTCGTGTGCCGTCAAGAAGTTCTTTGAGGCCCATTTCTACATAGAGCGCCTGTTCATGACTCTCTGCCATCTTCCGCAAAGGTGCGCTCGATGGCAAAGCTGGAACTGCGTGACGTATTGTTCGTCCTGGTGACGAAGAGGCACAGACGTATCAGAGCAGGATCTGCATCCATAAAGCTGGGGCTCTAAAAGCCTGTAGCAGCGTCATGGTACTCAGCCTTGGATCTGAAAGTTAGCTGATGTGTGGACAAAGCTGATGTGAGCCCATCTCCTGCCTGCCAGATGTGAGGAGAGTGCCGAAACGACCACGATGAATGGAATGATGTAATTCAAACTAATCAGAGGCAGTAACGACACTGAACGATGGATGCAATAGAGTAAGAACACTAATGGCACACCATTCATTGGAGACGTGACCTCCACCCAGAATTATCCCTCCTCCTGCCAGACCTTTACCTGCGTCCCTATCATATATCCCCCGATATCACGCCTGCATCTACCCAGAAGCGCATCTAGATGAGCATCGCCACAGCACCGACCGCACCAGCAAGCGCGGCACCCTTTCGAGCCAACAACGCACCAGCGGCACCCGTGAACTCAGCAACCGGTGCAGACGTGCTCCTTGTGGCTGTGGTCACACCGGAAGCAGCAGAAGAAGTACTGACTACAACAGTGGATGGAGCAGCAAGAGCAGCAACGGTCTTGAGTAACTCGGGAGTGGTCGAGTAAGTTATCACGTCACCGAAGAAAGCAAGCGAGGCACTTGAAAGAGGGAGGCGAGAGACTGCAGATGCGCCAGCGAAGCCGACACGCGAAGCTGCTGGGGCAGAAGGCTGGAGGGAAGCGCGGTCGAACTCTCCGGGTGCGAGGACACTGAGGATCAGGTGAGCAACTGTGGTCATAGTGATGAGTATGACTTACTTGTCAATAACGTGTGCGATACCACTGTAGAGGATTGTGTTAGGGAAGACGATCTTTGCGTTATTGACGTATGCCGAACCATCAGGCAGGACCGTGAATGTGATGTTGGCACCCTGAAGGGACGGCACGGTGATATTGCCCAGAGAAGGCGAGAATATTACGTTGTTGGGTATAATGTGGTAAGCGAGGACATCTTGGAGTGTCTTCACGTCTGCAGACTCGAGTTCAGAGCCGATGTTAGTGAATGCATCGTTGGTAGGTACGAAGATGGTGTAGTCTGAAAGGTTGAGAGATACGAAGTCTGCTCCGGTCAATCCGAAGTCGATGTTCAAGTTGGCTTGTTCCAGCGCGGCGTTCAGGGCTGTGTAGCCTGCTCGGTAGGTGAACAGCTGTAGTGGAGCACCGAATGAGAGCACTGTGTCGATCTTATGGATTGTGATGCCTTCACCGAGCTTGATGTCCTATCTCTGTTGTCAGCGACTTGAAGAATGCTTATGAGAGTAGGAACCACATGCAGCTTGAGTAACAGTTGAAATAGTCTGCTCGCCGGAGAAAACACACACATCGTTCCCGTTCTTGACGAGACCATTGTATGCACCGCCAGTGAAGTTGGAGAAAGGCTGGCGATCATTGATGTACGAAATGTCGAGTAATGTCTGGGCGAATATGGGAACGTTGGTGATGACATTTGATGGGAAGACTCCCTTGAAGACGTGATTCGCGAGGAGCGCTCCAATGGCAATACTATCGTTCTTGAATTCGATGGTCTCACCTTCAGGAATGTTTCGTGGCACGTTAGCAAAAGCTTGGTTTGTTGGTGCGAAAATCGTGATGTTCGAAGATGCTGCAAGAGTGTCCGCAAGGCCGTCAATGAGGCCAACAAGCTCAAGCAGTGTGCTAAGATCAGACTGAGACTTGAGGAACGCAGCAATGTGGCTCTGGGCTAGGCAAGAGCCGGCCATAAAGATGGAAGACCAAAGTGACGGACGCATTTTGAAGCTGGAGTACTCGAAGGCGCAGCAGCGAAAGCGAGAATGGCTGTTACTGGAAGGTAGGATGACGGAGTGTTTGTTGCGAGGCTGTAGTGAGATGCTATAGATGAGGATGGTTGTTATGGCCTTTATACATGAACTCAACTCAAGCTCGTCGAATTTTCGCCGGTGAAGGATACGGTGCTGACCATTATGACGACTACACAAGAGGCATTAGTAGTGTTCGATTCCAGGATCTTAGCAGAGCCGAACGATCTGGTCTTTAGGCCACCGACACTTGTTGTCAATCGATGCGTCGTGAAGTCTGAAACCTAGTGTTGCCGAGAAACTGCACAGCCTTGCCTAGAGGTGCTACCGCGGTAGTCCAATCGTCGCGAGGCATTAGTGAGTAGAATATCAGCATAACAGATGATTGAGAAGGCCAAATACAGTTGGGTGTATTGGGATGCCCGACGGTCCATTGGCCTGTGCGTTACGTAGGCAGGCCAGTCATGTAGGGCCTCGTTGGAAGCGAGACGGTCAAAATTCACCGTACCCACCAGAATTGTAAGCCTGGCAATGACCGCCTTCCTAATCGAGCACCCCGAAGTCAATGTTGTCGCCGCAAGGTTTGCGTTCACGAGCATATACCTGCATGTATCTGCATGCGTATTCGCCGGTGGGTCATGAGCAAGAATAGCGAAACCTGATCAAGGAACTTGGTTACAAATTCGCATGCGCGACGATGGTTGAGTTGTGAGTGTGGTGTCGAGAGAGGGCGTTTGGACTCTCCGCTTGTCGGACTTGACAGCCTTACCAATCCTTGTCGAAGGATGCTGACATCCATCATCAGGCACGGAAGTGGAGACGGTGAAATGTTGCCGAACCCCTGTTCGCGATATTCACGATTTAGAACCGACCATGTCCCCGAGTTTAGAGTCACACCGGTGTACTATTGATCTGCGCAGCTTTAATTCATTGTCACGTCTCCTGCGATGGTCGCCTCGTATCGCTGCAAGATCGCGATGTAATCGTTGTACCACCGTCCCAACCATGACGTCGCATTGAACAAGACGGTGGTGTAGCAACTCATTGTAGGGTCCAGAACCTTCATTTCCGTTGTCAGGCGCTGCAGCTTTGCATCACACTCCTCAATACGACATTCACTTCTTGCCAGATACCGTCCATACGTGCTTGCTGGATCAGTCGAGACGATCAGCAGATTGACCAGCACAAAAAGAGAATAAAGTACGGATGGAGCGAAGCAGAACGTCGGAAGGCTGAACAACAGAGCGGGGTCCATATCTGCGACTGTGTCGATCGCGGCGTGGCAATGCTGGGCGAGGGTCTTGAGGGCATCCTGCAGAGGGACGATGACTGAAACAGGCTTCGGGTAGTCTTTGGCTACGATGCGATGTGGCAGAAACGGCGCTGTGAAGGATGCCATATTCGTCGGCGTGTGGAGGACAACTTCGTGAAGGTGGATCATCGCTACATGATACCACACTTTGAGCGTTTGTGACGATGTAAAACTGGTCGGTATTTGAGTTGCCCAGGCATCGATTTTGGCTTTCAGATGGGCGATGGTGGCGTGAGTGTTGTAGTCATTGCCCTCAATGAATATTGCTGACTGGCAAAGACACATCAGACTGGAAACCTCATCAATCAACCGCATGATGCGCACAATCTGGCAGAGGAGTATATCCGCTAAGTCTCCTCTGATCTCCATTTCCAAGAGGCATTCATCATGATGGGCATTCCATGGAACAGCAATCGGCCGGCGCAGACTGGTAGACGATGTTGAGAGTGCAACGAAACAAGCAAGCCATGTGCGCCGTGCCTCGAGTGAGTTGGGATCCTCATGTATGTCGAAATATGCCACAGGTGAGGGTACCAGGCCAGGACCAGCAATACCAAGGTCGATCGCCATGTCTGTGGCTAGTTGAATGAGCTGGTAGCAACTGCCCTGTTGGCCTTTCCGCGATGTCTTGCTCCAGAAGGCAGCTACTAGCAGCGCTTGCACCAACTCGATGGATCTTTGTCCGCGACCGATGATTTCGTTTCCAACGATGTACATCGTTTCTTTGACGAGCTCATCGTGTAATTCTGATTCAGTACCTTGCGTTTGCTGGGTAACAGTGTAGACAAGCACCGAGAGAAGCAAGACGGGAGATTTGGCGCGAAGGTCATCCAAGCTCATGGAAAGACGAACGACAGGCCATACAGCTCCTGCATGGCTGGCGAAGTGCCGGAGCAGGTCCTGTTGTTTGCTCGGTGGGATACGGTAGTCCAAGAACGACAAGAGGGCATCTTCATAGTGCTCATGTGAGCTTGCGGGGGATCGGCCGGGTGTAATACTTTTGCTTTGCTCTTGTAAGGCGATCTGGAGTTCTTGGATCTGCGCTTCAAGCTCTTGGATTTTGTCGCGTTGGAGTCGAGGTGCTGCAGGAACGCAGTGCAGGCTGTTTCGGCTGCACCGTTCGCATTTACCTCCAAGCGCCGTGCTAACATCGCACTTTATCTTGAGCCGGTGGCATTCCTCACAAGCACGGGCGCGCTTTCTTGTACTTTCTTTTCGTTCGAGAGACATAGGTATTGAATTTGGTCGTTCAGATTATTCTGCTTTGAGATTATGGTCTTGAGTGACACAGACATCTAGAGACTCTGGTGGTGACCATGGCCAAGCAGCAGGGTCGAGGCGCAGCAGCACCGGCAGTGGCACCTGCCTGAAGTGAGTGATAATAGACCTTTTGGGCGGAGAGCCGAGTCTTGACTCTTCGAGGTAGGGAGTAATCAACCCCACCATAACGCTCTCATCATTCGTCGTTTATCTGAATTCTGCACTCCGTCTGCTCTCACCTGCCTTCAAATTTGCCCCCCAGAAGACGCTGTAGCCTGCATTGTTCGAAGTTGCCCGGGTCCTGTGTGATGATCTCCAAGTACGGTATGACGTCAAGATCGAGGCGCCCTTTTGTAGACTACAACGAAGTCCTAATGCCCAGACGCACCGCCTGTTCCGCCCCGTATAACTAAAAACTAGAAATGTGATCTAGGGCAGTTCGAAACGTCTTTACTTGGCAGGCAAATCTGCATGCTCAGGCCCCCCATCGCAACGTTGTCGCCGGCGGAATATAGACTAGTCAATTTCTCCGTGTAGGTGAATGCAACATCACAATGCGTGGATGCTTCGAAAAATGTTCTAATAATTTGACGAACAAGAGTGCCACTGTGCAGTCAGTAGATATTGTTGCACGTTAGCATTTGGAAACATGTTAAAGTTATTGGAGACTTGAAAAAGCGGTGAGCTACATCTTGATCACGCTGTTGTGAGGACGTGCAAGTCAGGCCAAATGCTGACAAGCAACCTCTCGCCAAGTCAGAAGAGGGATCGGACGTGATGGGCAGTCTACGGGTCCGATAAGTTGTTCTCCCAGCCGGTGTACGGCTCTGTCACCTGTGCGTGTACCAGTTCAGCATACGGATCAGATATCGCTGTGTCTGAACCCCTAGCACATTATTAGCCTCTTAGGTAATGAAAGGGCCTCGAGAGCGGCCGCCAGGTAGATACATTCTCTTGTTCGGTCGCATCGCGTTCGACCATTTGAGTTGCCAATGCAGGTGCCGATGGTCTACCGTGATTGACGACATGTATCTAGGACATCTCGATAGAGGCGTGGTAGAATCCTCTCCAGCTGTATGGATGTGTTGGGGCCTGAGGCTTCGGGGGGTATCAGTTTATCAAAGTCGAACACAGACGCAGCCTCAACCTCAGCCTGCCATTAATTGGCTTCGAAACGCAGCCTCGGCCCTCGGTGGTGGTGTCTTAAGTGTGCAGCTCATTGACAGCCTCGTGTACTGCACAACCCGGCGGAGTCTGATGGCTTACCAGCGAAGATCACAGAAGCTGACGATTACCTGCACGGCTGACTTCCATATACCGGTGAAGTGATCACGGAAGAATTAAGACATCAGAAGTCTCAGAGCTATATTGCACGTCAGCTCGAATCTCCAAACACCGTCCCTGGCCCCAGCTACCATCTCTTCCTCCCGGAACTTGATTAACAATCCACCCATCGCCCCGACCGAAGATGACGATAGCACAAGGGGTGCTGCAAGAAATGCTGCGTAATGAATACAGCTCCTCTTCCCGACAGAATGCAAGAGCCTTCTGGGCCACTGGCTTCTCGGTGTTTATATGCTCTAACGGCTTGATATATATGGCGCTCCCTACTTATCTAGGATACTAGGGATTCAGAGATTCAAAGCAACATATGAAGGGGCTGGAAATACAGATAATAAACCTCGATATCAAACTCCGAGACCGCGACAAACTAACCGACTTCGTCAACGATACAGCAGAGAAGTTCACGTTGATCGCTGCGACAGCAGGCCATGACGAGCTAAAAATAATAGCCGTTCATTTTGGACTCGATGAGCAAATGATTGAAGTCAAGAGAACCTTGAAGACATGTGCTGACCCTGAGGCCTTCAGAACCCTGTTCAACAGGCCCGTTGACAGCGCAAAGATTATCGTGGATTACAACAACGGAGACTCGATGAGCATGCCGGACGTGGTTGTGATTGGAAGTACTGCAGCGGCAGTCGAAGTCGCAACAAACAGAGTAGGCGCCACTGGCCGACAACTGAGAACAAAGTGCGTAGTGGCAGGAGTTTTCTGAGCTCTTTGTTAATCCAGAGTTGACTGACCGAACCTCAGGTCCAAGGCGTAGCACTGGACCTGCTAACTAAATGTCGCTATCATGATATACTTCCACTCGTCCTCCTCCTGTGATAACGTATGCTTCTATTGTCGATCCGGTGTTTTTTTTCGGTCGAAGAGTGGACAAGGCTCTGCGGAGGTGATTTGTTGTGCACTCGCTTGCAGTTTCATTTTCGGATCATCTCAGTCCACTGGAAATAGTCACAGCCTGGTCCTCTGACAACCTCTTCGAACCTTCGCTCGCAGCTTCAGACTGCGGCACAGTTTGGTGTAGCGAAGTGAGTGTTCGAAGGTTGCATATTATGCAGCTTCGTTGTTGAGGACATGGGTGCGCTAAAAAGGGTTGTGTTATTTTTAGATGCATCAGCATGGGTGAAGGACGCCAAGTATGCCGTCAGCCCCAGCTCTTAGTCACATGATCTGCACCAACGTACCGTTCAGACACTTTTGGCACCGACTCTACAGCTTTTAGCCCCTGGTTGTGGTGTTTGGCCTGTGGGACTGGCATAGTTCAACCGTCTTTTGGAGGATTGAAATGTCCTGTCGTTGGCGAGGCACCTGAAAGCCCAAGAAAAATCGTGCCATGGCACTGCAAGCCTCGAGGCTCTGTCTCGGAGATTCATTGTGAGCCCTGAGTACCAACCCTTGCTCATTGCTGAGGCTTGAAGCAGCATGTGCACCGTGGAATTACAAAGGTATGGTTCCAGCTGAGTATAAGAGATGAACCATTAGTCGCTCAGAGAACACTATCAAATCATCAGCTTCAAATCAAATATCAGTCTTCTAGCCTCGTTATCACTAAAGGCTCAGCCCTCATATGTATCTTTATGTCTCATCAAAGATCTATCTCGGAAGCAGACTTCCACAAGCAGCGCCGGTCTTTGCTGCGGAAGAAGACCAGAGCGGGATGGGGAGTAGGTCTCTCAAGCGCCATGACTGCAAGTGGGCTGTACTATATGGCAGTACCTGCGGGTGTCGCCGCCTATGGTTACAAGAACTCTGGCGATACACTAGAGGATCTAGAACAGATTATGGCAGCGCGCGGCATCAAGCCACGTAGTCGAGATAGGCTTGCCAGCTTCCTGATCGGGACCACGGAGAAGCTCGCGATCTCTGCTGTGACCCTGGGACAGAGCGAAGCCGCTTGCCTGGACGGATACTTCGGGTTGAAAAACAACATTGATAATCTCGCCCATCTTAATACGGAAGTCTTGAGCCACGACGGCCTAAAAGGTGCCAATCTGCTGGTTAACATGCCAGTGGATTTCGTGCAGCATACGGTACACTATGAGTCCAGCAGTCATGACGTCTCCGACAACTTGGCGATGGCGGCTGCTGCGGGAGTCACGGAGTATGGCTTGAACAAGATGGGTGATGCTGGATCAAATGCGCGATGCAAAGTCGAGACGGGCCAAAGCCAGCATGCCATGTGGCAGGGAATGGGCGTGCGAAGATTTTGACTATGGGCCACGGTGACCTTTGGCTGTATCTATCTGAAGTTCGTACAGCGGTTCTGAAGTAGTTCTTGCATAGCTTCTTATTACTTTAAAATGTTAGCAGTCTTGTTTGGGGAAGCTTTCCTATTGACGCTGCATACCCTACCGTGCAAATGCACATTCTTTCCACAAGCGTCTAGCTTGGTTCGGAAATCCTGGGCTCCTGTCATTCCTGAAGTCTGAGCAAGAATGGGCAGGCTGACGACGCACGTAGTCGGTGCGTGACCTCCGCCCGACTCGAGCGGTGATTGATGTGAGATGGGATAGACCGTGGTCGGACGTTGAGAATCTTTGCTCAGACTGTGATTTGTGAGCTTCGATCGATGGTCATGGAAGAGCATATCATACCATCCAAGTAATCCGCGGCGATCAGCAGCTCCAGGCACAGCTCTGGTGGGATGTCCATATCAGAGACATCTTTGCTGTCTGCATACTTCTGATTGTAGTATAGGTACTCGCACACTTTCTCGAGTACAACACCGCTGTGAATCGTCAGGTACATGCATTCGACGGTCGAGTGCAGGTTCGCGTATCGGCGTGGGCAAAAGTAAGGGTGGCGTACTTGATCGTGGGGAAGTCCATACGGTTTCGTGTTGTCTCCTGAAAACCAGCTGAAAGCGTGTCAGCCTCTTATGAACAGCTTTGGAGTCCAAGCAACTTACACTCAGGGTTCAAGGCTCTCTTGATCGTGCCTGCGATGCACGCCGCCGATCGAAGGAGCTTAAACTCATAGCCGTCGTTCGACACAAGAGTGACGTACTCGCTGATCCTCTCGGCACTCATGGCAGTAACACTCGTGATTGCGAGCCAATACAAGCTCTATGTGTGGGATCTGCTCGTTGGTGGGTTTGATATTGCGCAAAAGAGAGAAGGGGTTCTTCGACCCTTATGCGAGCACGAAAACGAAAGCGCGCCATCACGTGTATACTAATTACGTCATGTCATTGGCCATAGCGAGCACCCGTCGGGCCATCGACCAGTTCAAACTTGAAACACTTCCTCACATAGGCACGATCTTGATTGAAGTTTTACTCTACGCATTTCGATTCGTGGTGTGGAATTCCCAACGCAAGAGATGGCATGGACCTGCCGCTTTGGGGCAGGAGTTGCCCCGCCGCACCCCGCGGGCACGAGAGTCAGACTTGACGTCGGAGCTTGCACGCGATAGCGAGGTTGGAGACGCGTTTGACGCCATTATGATATTCCTCAAATACCGGACCTTTTTGCGCAGCCGAGGGTAGCTTCTCGACAATTGATGAAAAGCAAAATGAGGTGGAACAAGGCTTCTTTGCTGGCATTGCCAGCCATTGCATCAGCACATGGCGCCCATCATCACCACCAGGAGGTCTTCTCGCAAGATCATCTCGATGAGCTTGAGCAGAAATGGGGGACTGACGTGAGTTCTTTCCTGTCTCGACATGAATAGCAGTTGACAAATACAAGTGGGGTTTCAGTGGCATCTCAACCTACGCCCATCTGCCTCACACACGCTGCTTGACCAACCCAGAGGCAGCATACGACATTGCCATCCTCGGTGCGCCGTTCGATACCGCGGTCTCCTATCGACCAGGAGCTCGATTTGGCCCCCGGGCAATTCGCTCTGGCTCAGCTCGCCAGACTTCCTTCCGCGGCTATAACGCACGAGCAGGCCTCAACCCGTTCACATCCTGGGCGAGCATTGTCGACTGCGGAGATATACCTATTACGCCTTTCGACAATGCTCTTGCTTTACGGCAGATGAGTGAGGCATACCTCGAGCTTGCAGGGAGAGGACCTACCCAGAGGAGCATCCAGAGCGGTGTTAAGTACCTCAGCAAGCCTAAAGTAATCACCTTAGGGGGCGACCACAGCGTTGCACTTCCTGCGCTGAGGGCTTTGAACAAGGCTTATGGCCACCCGATCACAGTTGTGCACTTCGATGCCCACTTGGACACATGGCATCCAGCCAAGTACCCTTCAGCTTGGATTGATTCTGAGGACCCAACTACACAGTCCTTCCTGAACCACGGCAGCATGTTCTGGCTTGCTTCGATTGAGGGTCTCGTTGCCAATGGCTCGAGTGTGCACGCCGGGCTCAGGACAAGGCTGTCTGGTGATGATGAGGCGGACTACGAAGAAGACACACAGCAGGGTTGGATGCGTATCTCGACCGATGACATTGATGACGTTGGAACCAAAGGCATCGTCGAATCCATCATGGAAAGGGTCGGTACTGAGACACCGGTCTACCTGAGCATCGACATTGATGTTATTGACCCCGGTCTGGCTCCTGCAACAGGTACACCAGAGCCCGGGGGTTGGTCGACCAGGGAGCTGATTAGGATCCTGCGAGGAATCGAGGGCTTGAACGTCGTTGGTGCAGACATTGTCGAGGTCAGCCCGGCGTATGATAGCTCCGCGGAGATCACCAGCATTGCCGCTGCGCAGATTGTTTACGAAGTACTGACAAGTATTGTGCGCAAGGGATTGACAGAGCAAGCCAGGATTGAAAGTGTAAAGAGCAGCGATAAGGACGAGTTGTGAAGTGTCGCGAACGGGTGATAGTGGTTGGTCATCTGGTGCAGAGGCGACTTCACAGCATGCATGCGGCGCTACTAAGCCAGGGAGGCACTTCCCTCATATAATGAACCTTTGTAGGCGCGTTTACATGTAGAATGTACGCCACGACGGATATACGAATAAACGAAGTCATGCGCAAACCGAATCACTTCCTTTTGCCAAGCGAAATTAGACCGACGTCATGACTGGCGCATCAATGGCAATAGGCCTCCGTAATAGGCCGGAAGACACCCGACTTGTACAATCGCAACTTGACTTCAACGATCACACATTGACCAAATAAACCGGAGCCATGGAGCACTACGCACCCCATCCTAGCTCTCAATTCGAAGGGTTCTACTCGAAATTCGACCTCGAAAGCGGTGCCCATATCGCACTCATCATATGCTCCGTACCTCAGGCCAAAACACGCCCACATATGGTGTCCTTCACATACTACCCCAAAAACGGGCATCCGATATTTCAGCGCGAAGAATTCGTCGAAACAATCGAACGCACTGTGACGGACCCCAAAACGCAGGCCTTCGAGCTCCGCGTTCCAGGAATGGGCTACATGGCCTGCCACGCCAACGGCACCACATCCTACCGACTCAACGCCCCAGAATGGTCCCTAGAAGCAGACAGTACCTCAATCACGCAGTGGCGAACAGACAAAAGCACACCCGAAGGCTGGATAATCCATCTTCCGCTGCCAATGCACTGGCACGTGCATAGCACCTGCTCCCCCTGCACGTTCAAGCTGGATCTCCCACCGCTTGGCGATGCGCATCCAGAATTTGATCGTAAGGGCAGAGGTTACATACACCAGGAAAAGAATTGGGCAAACAGTTTCCCGGACGCACATATGTGGGTGCAGGCCTTCAACCAGGAATCAATGACAGGTGTATGTCTCGCAGGTGGGAAGATCATGGGGCAGACGGCGTATCTTCTCGGGTACCGCAGTGACGATCTCTTTCTCGACTTCATCCCGCCATTCTCCGTCTCATACCTTAATATGCCATTCCTCAGTCCCTTCATGAGCGTGGATATCGACTGGGAGAGCAGAACGTTCTCCATCTCGGTGAGCGATTATGTGCATAAGTTAGAGTTGAAGGCGCAGGCGCCCAAGGAGCCGGGCTGGTTTGGGCTTGCAAGTCCGTTTCCGGATGGTCATAGACCAAACTTTTGTCGTGAGAGCTTCATTGCGACCATCGATGTTAGGGTATATGAGAGTGAGGGATGGATGCCGTGGCATGGGTGGAGGCAGATAAAGCAGGAGAAGTTTGCGAATGCGAGTTTGGAATTCGCGGGAGGTTACTACCCGGAAAGAGGAGAGTCAAAAAAAGAGTAGATACTGGCTATTGTGAGCTTTGTGAAGAAGGCTACTCCTGCAAGTGCCATACCATAGACAACCCAAGGAGTGTATTACGCGCCTCCACCTCCATGCATAAGCTTCTTGCCCTTTACATTCTTCTGCTCTTGTCCCAGACTGACCAGGAACGCCAAACAGCTCGTCGCAATAGCCAGTATGAACGCCGTCACAATCGCATTGTTGTACCCATGCAATACACCCGGCAACTGATCCAGGGGAACAAACTGCCTCAAGTTCGTCGCGCCGACCTGCGCCACAACCTGAGGATCGAAACTCGAATACTTCGGTACTTCCTTCGCGAGCGTGTTGACAAAGATATTCTGCGCAATACTAATACTCAATGCGCCACCGAGGCTATTGAAGAATAGCACGCAAGCGTTCGCCGTCGGCATGTCTTTCACACTGCTCACCACTTGCACAGCAATAAATGGGATCTGAACACCCGCGCCTGCCCCAATACCTGCGAGGATCTGGTATCCAATCCAGTGGCTGTTCGGCGAGGCGACCTTCAGTGTATAGAGCATGCCGGCGCCGATGGCGAAGACGCCCGAGCCGAACCACATGAAGGGCGCGTACCAGCCGACGACGGTTATTAGGGCGCCGACGACGATAGATGATACGGTTATACTGACAAGGTAGGCGATGGTGCGAATCCCAGATTCTTCGGCGGTTGTGCCCTTGATGGCTTGGAAGTAGAAGGGGAGGTAGAAAATGTGTCTGTGGCTGTTAGATGCTGCAATGGAAGAGGGTTGGAATGGCCTACGTATACAGCGCCATGGAGAGCAGAGCAGAGAAGACACAGCTTACTAAGATAGTCCGCTGTTTGAAGACCCGCACGGGGATAGTTGCTTTGTCGCCTTGGTAAAATTGTATCGCGATGAAGACTATGATGATGAGTCCGAAGCCAAGTAACGTTCCCCATACCCTCGACTTGCTCCATGGATATGTGAAGCCACCCCACTGCAAGGCAAGCAGCAGGCTTACAATTGCACAGATCAAGAACACAGCTCCAGCCATGTCGATGTGCTTGAGCCGCTCTTTGACAGGAAGATGGCTATACTCCCTCTCCGGGTTCTTGAAGAAGAAAAATACAACTACCAGCGACAGACCACCGAAAGGGAGGTTGATCCAGAAACACCTGTCTGCTTGTAAGCCAATTGACTAAGTTTGAACGGTTTGCAGCTACTTACCACCGCCAGGACAGCCTGTCTGTGAATGCACCACCCAGGATCGGTCCAACGACACTAGCAATGCCGAACATCGACGATAGGGCAGCAATATAGATAGCGCGTTTCCGCAGTGGTACTGAGAACCCGATGATAGTCATACCGCCCGAGTACAGCGCCGCGGCCCCAGCCCCAGCAATCGCGCGCCCGACGATGAACATTGGGGAGCTCGTTGCGGCAGCGCATATCACGCTGCCAACTTCGAAGATGATAAGGGCGATGAGATAGGTGTATTTGACGTCGAAGTATGTGTACACTTTTCCGAATGAGGGTTGCAGCGATGTGGTGGTGAGCAAGTAAGATGATCCGTACCAGCCGACATCTTCGAGGGAGTTAAATACGGAAGTGATCTTTGGGATAGCGGTGGCGATGATGGTATTGTCCAGGGCGATGACGAAGGTCGTGAGGCAAAGACCGAATGAGAGGGTCCAGAGTTTCAGACCTGAAAGGTACTTGGATTCGTCTTCCGGCTCATCGTCTTCTGTTGGCGCGCTTGTGATGTCTGTAGTTGCTGCGTCTTTCTCTTGTGCCTCATTCAGGGAAGTATTTTTCGCAGCTTTAGAGTCTCCAGGCATGCCATTGCTGTTTCTCGTCTCGCCAGCAAGCTCTTTTTCCTGAAGACCCTTGAGGTGACTTGCTCTATCGTCTTCGCTATTCTTCCCTTGTGTAACATGCACCTTCTCATCCGCAGTCCCGACAATTTCCTTCTCGTTCAACGCATCCTCCTTTCGAGCATTGCTGTCGTCTGTGGAGGCCCGCATGGTGCCACGAAGTGGAACGTTGTACCGGTACCTACCGGAAGTTGCCGCCGGCCCGCAGCCCCTGTGGATCTGACAGGTCCAGAAAAGCAACGCTCGAAGCGTAACAATTCTTCTCTGTCCAATTGCAACAATGTCGCAATTTTCGGGACTTTCCTCCTCTCTACGTCTTCGCTGGTGAGTTGTCTGGAGATCAAAGAATTGCGAGGGACGTGGCTGTTTGTATCTATTCATCCACCCGCCGCAGGTGGCCCCTCTCACCTCAACCGGCACACACCAAGACCGTATACAGTACGATGGTCCGTCAGCCAGCCCATATGCGATTCGCAAATGTATGTCGAGCCGAGCTGCAAGTTGCAAGCGAAGCGGAAGCTTGATTTGCCGGAGACGAAGAGCCAATGAGCCTCGGCTGATCTTACACCAGACGGCAGCCCCTACCGTCTGGACTTGCTCCGGGAAATGGTGGTTTCTCGACCGTTGGTGATCGGCCTGCCAAGCGGCCAATTCACTGCATATCAGATGGAGGCTGCTGACCGTGGAGCGTCACATCTAACCGGTCCAACTTTTCCTTTTACAGCGGATGGAACCCTTTTTGTATATTTCCAGGTGCCTTAGCACATTTCGAACACGATAACGTTAGTCCATCTCGTCGAAAGACTACGCTTATCCAAATGCATCACGGTGGCGGCTCGGTGAGTCGCCCCTAGCGCCCGCAAATAGTCTAAGAGAAACCGAAAGCGAGGCACGTGCTCTTCCATTTGACCATACGACCTTGTTTATTCGTTCAGGAGGACTCCTAGCTCCACTTCGATAGATATTTCTTCAGCTGGTCCAGCTTTCTCGGATGAACAAAGTGCCAAAGCCTTCGTACATCAGATCTGATACCCCTTGAACTGCCGTGTCTTCACGTTCCTCTCGAACATGATATCAAGCTCCTCATACGTGCGCCCCTTCATCTCGGGCACTCGCAAAAACCACCAGATCAGACATGGTATCGAGAGACCACCGAAGAAGAAACCAAGCTTGCCGCCTAAGTTTGCCTCATCTGGATTGATGAGGTACGGAATCGCAACAGTCATGATGATGCCAACCAGCGCTTGCACTGCCGTGGCCACTGCGATGGTCTTCGAGCGCACGCGTGTAGCGCTGACTTCGCAGAAGATCGCAAATGCAACAGGACCGACGCTCCAGTTATAAACAGAGTTCCAAACCAAGAGCCTACCGATGTCAGCAATCAGGATCGAGGACGTGTATTTAGACTCACATTGTGGACTTGGCCCATACGGCGCCTTGCGTTGGTACACAGTCCAGGATACCGACCAAAAACATGATGACAGTAAGCACAGTAAGACCAGCGCCGAACAGCACGCGCCTCCCGAATCTCTGCATCAGATACCATGAGAGTAGAACGCTCACCCAGCCGACGGCCATAAACCCAAGACCCCTATTGGCATCAGTATGTAGACTCATGTGGAGTTGGTGGCACTTACATGTTGAACGCCTGATCTGTGTCTAATCCAGCAAGGCTGAAGAAGTACGTCCCGTAATTGATAAGATATACTCCACACAGCACTTGTGTAGTGTACACTCCGATTGCAATTTCCGTCCGGCGCCAATTGACCTTGCGAAACACGTCGTAGTAGGTGCTTCCAGCCTCCATGTCCCTCTCCAGCATGTCTGTTTCCACGATCTGCGCCAGACTTGCTTTGACGTTGACTTTTGCGCTTGACAACCTTCTCAGCGCTTCTTCTGCGTCTTCGAGCCTGCCTTGTCTCACAAGCCACCACGGGCTGGAGTCTGTCAGTACTTCAAAACCCATCGCAGCCAGATTGAGAGTTTGCGTACCTTTCAGGTGCAAACCACATACCAGGAAAGATTACCAAGCACCAGAACCACTGTAGGGAGAAAGGAATCGAGTATGCCCAGTGACTGGTAATATGCTGCGTCGCAGCACAAACCCCATTCCCAAGCAACTGGCCCGTAACAAAGCACAAATTCACATAACTCGTGCTCACGCTGCGCATCGCCAGAGGACTAACCTCGGACGCATACGCTGGTGCGATAACCACGAACGCACCCAACACAAGACCTGCGAGCAGTTCGCCAGCTAATAGCACCGGCAGCGAACGCGCGAAAAATTGGATGAACACCAACCCTGTGACAGCGAATACACACACGTTGAATGTCCTCTTACGCCCGTACCACTCCATAGGATAACCTGCAGCCAGCGCGCCAACAACCTGTCCGATTGGATTGCCCATGCCGAGACCAGTCTGCCACGCAGCGGAGATAATGTAGCCATCTTCGAAGGCGTATCCAAACTGTTTCTGGAAGGCAGGCATGGCGTATAGATTTCCGAGGAGTTGCGGGTCAAATGCTGGTATGCGTTAGAATGCTTGCTACGTAGACGGGTTATGAGAGTCAGATGAAGTACCGAGCATGATCACCCCCAGACTGAAATACATCGACCACCCGATCGCCTTAGGGTACAACTTCACAGCTTCCCAGAACGTGAGCGCATGCTCGGCTTCAATGGCTTCACGGACTTCTTCTGCCGGAATCGACATTTTCCTGACCTCGATGGGCGCGTCTCCATTCTTTCCAATGGTAGCCATGGTGGAATAATCGCTGTGTGACGAAGCTGAAGCCTCGAGAAGAGCCGCACGCAAAGCTTGGGGAGCTTGGTGCGCGCTCGGCATATTATATATGCACGACTGCCTGTAAGGGCGTGATCGCCGTTATCGTTGTCAGGCGCACGGGGTACCCCTCACCCCATGTCACAGATAGCGGTGCGGGGCTGGCGTAACGGTAAATGTGCAGACCAGTGCGGACCTGGAAGTGTACCCGGATAACGAGTCCTGAAGGATTTAAACTTATATCGCTATCTGCGACTGTGCCGATGGATGAGGCTGTAGCGAAGATTGCTGCGGTGAGGGTGTTGGTGGCTTCGGGAGCTCTTGGACCGAGGTGTTGAGATGAAAGGGGCTAGAGGCAGCGCTATAACAGAGTATGCGAGGTTGATGTAAACTACTTTGAGCGCGACGATAAACAAGAACTAAGCTGTGCTGAAAGCAATGCGGAGACCTCCATACCCAACGCCGCGATCGCTAAAAATGCCTGAGGATTACAACCACTCCTGAAATTATACATTGAGCAGCTCAGGGCCTGCTTCCTCCATGCTCCCGTAATCCATGATCTCTGGTATTCGAGCACCATTTTAAGCCGTTTCTCACTGCTTTCGATTAGCGGATGATCACTTATTGATGCAGTGCCGAAGTACCTTCTTGCAGCCTGAACATCTGGTCTCCACCTTGACCGTAGCCATGATGATCCCCTCGTGCCCCCTTCCGCACTTCTGCTGGATCATTTGTCCCTTGGGACAGAACTTCTGGATGATGCATTCGGTATGACCGCACTTGTGGGAATAGGCGTGATAGTAGCACATCGTGGATACGTTGCGGCGAAATGAATGTGACTGACAATTCGACATGCAAGGGAACGAAAGCGAGACGATGTTGTTACTGGTGCAGATCGTTTTGTTGTTCAGTCACTATCTTGGCGGATAGACGCGAAGTAGTGACTTGTGAGTGTGGAGTGTGACAAAGTCAGGTGCCTGATGTGAGAATGAATGTGTTTGAGATGAGAAAAGATTGAAAGGAACTGAGTGAGATACTGGACGGGGAGCTTATTGATGGTGTAGTCACTTGAGAGTGTTATTTATACCTCTACGTTAGCTGTCAGTCGTACCGTAATGGCTGTGCGTTGCCTGAGTATGGACTGTTTGTTTGACTTGCATCCTGTAAAGCAAATTAGCCCAAACCGGGGCCGAGTGTGCGCAACTAGGGTTTTGGACAATCCACCAAGGCAACTGCTGGGTGCAACAATCGGGAGCCGGGTCGCAAACTGTGACCGAATGAGGCTGACGCGATGGTTACGCAGTATGCGTGTCAGAAAGAGAGACTATCAGCGACGAGAGGACTTCAGGCTTTGCTATTGGAAGTGGCCGTCTGCTAGACATGTGAAATCATTTTCAAGATTGTACACGCTGTGTCGAATCCTAATATAGCAAGTATTGACCATCGACGTGCTGGTGTTAACAATAAGGACCGTGCCGTTTGGGCTGGTCGAGTAGCACGACTGCCTGCTCACTCGGGTACCTGCGCCTTGAAATCCTCACGTGAATGATGGTGGTACTAGCCTTGCCAAGTCGTGAGTCGAGCAAGCTTTGGTAGCGGTTTGCTGCCTCTGCTGGGTCGTGTTCGTCGTGGATGTGCTGACACTTCCGTTGCTGGGACTGTCTTAGCGTCGGCACACTGCAGTAAAGGCACACAAATACCATCCTTGAGTAAATTGAATAGAATCTCGAGCGGAGTAAATTGTTTTGAATACCCGTGCCAGGCCTTCCCAATATAGCAAGGCAGAAATTGTATAGAAGTGGCCGGCTATGCTCGTCATGCGCTACCTCATGCGCTCACCTACCTGCTATCGAGAGTTAGATATTGACTCAGACATGCGAATTTTGCGATGACGCTATGGACATAGCGGCCAACCTCTCTTCGGATTGCTCGGTCATTTGATAGGTCTGCTGCCAGGACTTCGCTGGTCAGTGGTCAGTCGTCGGTATGACCTAGGCGCAGACTGACAGCTCGGCAGCTACCGGAGGCTCAAGTGGCTGTATGTGCTCTGCATCGAGACTTGTACGGTGGCGATGGCATGCCCAGTAGATCTCAAGGAGGCTGGGTTGGCGACGAACGGGATTGATCGAGTTCCCACTATGGCGTTGGCCAGCGTTTTCGTAAGTACTGGCCAATCACAACACACCCTCACCGCCATTCAGGCGCAACGAGGACTTGCAGATGACGAAACAACAGCTGAAGATTGTCAGTGTGAACGATCATCTTCTGATTCGGCCTTGAATGACGGGAGGGCAGGTACGAACAAGTGCAAACGAATTGGTTTGCTCCTTGATGTCACCGCCGCGCCCAGTGAGATTTGGCAGGTGCGGAGCTCCACTTTGTTGCGAAATCCAGGGTCTTAGGACTTTCGTTATGGCCAAGATCTGTCGTCTGAGTCCGAATCATCGTCAGCTGGGTTCCCAGTGGCCCGCCGTAGCGTTGGAGAGGGTTGAGCCTTGAGATGGCGACAGCTGCGACGTGTGCTGGCCGCCTGTGGCTGATAGTGGTGTCCGTCGAGCATCAAAGGACAGTGCTGAAGACGTTGGAAGGCGACACTCCATGATGCCATACTGCGATGTGCTGGCAGCCGTTTGCCATGATGTGAGGCGTGCTTGTTAGTGAGGCACACAGCCCTGCAAACACACGTTGGCGAGATGCTGGGGCGAAGCGACGACATCCCGCAGACGTCGTTCATCCCGGTGATGGCGATTCGACAGCTCTTGTCGTCCGTGCCAGCTGTCAAGATGCGAACTATAATCGGCATGGAGAAGATGCAGGAGAGTCGAGACAGGTGCAGTTAGCGGAGGATTTGGACAACGCATCGCTCGCCTCTCTGCATGTTGACGCAGAGCTGCACCTGCATACCCACAAGGCCGGTATCAATTTGCGGGCTAATACTAGCAGCGACATCCACCGTGTCCGCCTCGCCGTTTACTCGCTCTCCTACAGTCGTTGTCGTGGTGGTTGTCGCAGACACACCTACCGTTCGCTCCTTCGAACTCAAGTGGAAGCCACCCCGCACCTCTCGGTCCCTCACGCGAATCTGGAGTGTGTGCGGCCCGTCAATATCGACTCGGACCGCCCAAGACAATCGCATTGACCTCCGCTACACCGCCTGCGAGAGCTGTCGCAGCTTTAACAACGTCGCGTCACCTCGCGCGCGGGGAATCGGAGCTGGAGAAGAGTCGCGATGCGCTGTTCGCCGCCTTTATCTGATTTTCCAGCCACCCTGCATCCCCTTTCTCCTTGCCTGACGAAGTTCCTGCGTCGCCTCATCCAACCGACGCTGTAATTGGTCCACTTCTAATCCCAGTCATCGAATGAGAGAAGGGCTGTGGTCCTAAGCAACGATACCGTCTCGACTTGTCCATTTAAAGGTATCTAGATATATGCAGGCTGTGCCACGCCATGTGGACGGTTGGGCTCTCCAGAGTGCATTGCTGACAGCACTGCAGACGTATACCCAACATATTCTGACGTTCCTTCATCCATCTTGTACAATATCTCTGCCATTTCTCGCCACGACTTTGTCTCTATATTTGCACATGGTACCAACATCGTTCCATCATCATTGCCTAATATAGCAATTCTCCGAGTGGCGCCTATTCGAGTGGACCGGCTCATCAGCATCAATCTCCGGTTGCGCTCCTCACGGGAGCCGCAGTTCACTAGACATCGCCCTGCGCACGGCCACCTCGTCGGCTCTCGAAACATATCAATTGGCCAGCACTGGCTGCTAGGTTTCAAGTCTTCATCTCCTCGGCGATATCGTTACATAGTGTCATCGGTCAGCTCGGGCCGGGCTGCTCTGTGTCTGTTGTTGAGATACAGCGCAACGGTCCGGGTTGGCTGTTGTTCTGGGCGAGTGAGAGCAGTATCTGGGCATTGTCCATCTCGACGAGCATTGGCACACTTTGATCACCAAGTTCACTGCGACAAAAAAGGCATCATCGCCTGAACAGTCTACCTCGCCACCCCTTGCAATCGTAATCCCAGCCAAGCTTACAGTACACGACAATTGAGCGCACTAGAACATGGCATCTCTAGACTTCGACCAGAAATTCCTGGGGCGGGTAGCCAAGCAGACAGAGGACTCCAACCCATATTTGTCTGGCGCGCTCTACCAGATTCTAGGACTCTCGGTTCTGCTTTCGCGAAGACTGATTCGTGCTCGGAAGCTTCGTAAACTTGACACAAGCAGAGACACCCCTTCACTCGCGGCATATCAACACATCCTATGGATGTCTCGAGAAGGATTGTCTATCTTGGAGCTATACGTGCTCCCGTATGCTCAAGACAACCAACATGGGCCAGAGTGCAGAGTGCTGAGCGTGAAGTTACGCGCCAGCTTCTACCATATCTTCTGCCTGTTTCACAACCAGCCGCCAGTCACCATGACGAACATGGAATCAATAGAGTCAAAGACGGCCGGTGCACCGCTATCTCCACAATCTAGAAATGGTCACAGGACTGAGCAAGTGCTGTCGCCACCGACAAAGCGCAACGGCAAGCAACCCGCATTGCGCGAACCCATCGACTCAATCGTCTCGGAGACATCCTTTGTGACAAATCCGTATGCAGCAGGCGGACCAGTGGGAACACCATCTCCAGGACCACCACTCAATGCGCCCCCAGGTCTCAACCCAGTTCCAATACCTCAGCCATCCTCCTTTCTTTTGCCGCCGCTGAACTTCGTGCCGCTAGCGACTGGATACTTCACAACTGCGAACCAGTACGCCACATCGTTCCTGCCGGGATCGCATCCTCTTCGACTGTCGGTGGCTCTCGAACACAGCGCATTCCTTTGGGATTGCGTGCACGATCATGAAGGGTCACGACGCATCGCACGTCGCGCTATCAAGGATGTCTATCGTGCACAGGAAGCAATGGATGATAGCGAGTTCGAGGATGCTGCAGAGCTGGTTGGCGTCTTGGGGCGTATGATGAAGCGCAAGAGCTTCGAGACCACACCGCGAATGGGCGGTGTGGGTAGCCCTGAGCCTGTCGCACCGAGTGGTGCTCAAGGCTCCGCTGATCAAGGTAGAGGTGATATAGACCGCGGCATCCCCGTGACAGTCCCTCTACAATACTCTCGAAACCCCAGAAGGGCCGCCGATGGTCCTCCCATCACCGTATCTGCTCCGCAAAGCCCGCCGAAGGATCCTGTCCGCAGCCGAGCCAACAGCGCTTCATCTAAGCACAGACACACTGACAGTCATGAGAACACGCCTCGCTCGAACGCGAACCGATCATCGAGCGGGAGCCAAACAACACCACGTGCAAAGCATGTTAGCATGGAGAGCGGGGGCAGCATGACCCCAAGAGTACCGCAGGGCAAAGGTGGCCGTTCTCCCTCAACCCCATCGACCCTCCGCAGCGTTCATAAATATGATGGTAGCGGTGGCTCGCAAAAAGCGACGCGAGAGTTCATAACATCGCCAATAATATCAGAAAGTGCTGCTGTTACAGCTGCATACGAAGAAATGAGGGCTTCGTCAACCTCACGTCGATCACCACCGTTACGCCGATCCCCTCGATCATCTCCCAATCTCGATGCGCGTAATGGGGAACCGAGCCGACTCGTGGCGGCGGGTAAGGAAAAGGCAAGGAAGATGGATGTTCATTGGCTTCCTAACGGAGAAGCTGACATTCGATTCCTGCCACCTTCCGCGAATACCACTCCTGTGGACGCTCGCCCGCCGATACATGATGCCCTCCAAATGCTCTAGTCCTTGCGCTCTACACACAACTTTTATCGATCTCGACCATCCTCATCCATCCTGGGAATCGACCTTCAAGACCTCATTCTACACTGCTCGCACTGTATATTACTCCGTCATACATGTAAGACTTCTGCTCTAGCACCTGCCCTAGGCTATAAGCAGGTCAACATCTGCTTTGACAAGCAGTTACTGCCTCCACACTTGGAAGTTTACCGCGCACATGGATCTGTCATTTCTTACTTTTGAGATACCGCTCTGATGGTCAGTTTCAGGTGGCCGACTTTGCTTAGTAGAGTCTCGTGCATTACGGTTTAACGACTCAGGTAATGCACGATTAATGCAAAGTATCTACATCTCATCTCATTCTTACGACACCCGTATGTATCAAGTCCATCGCTGCCATATTCCCTTTCTGCAGCTGGGACGCAGTCAGAATACTCGCTCACCACTTGGCCTGACATTTGTCGGCCAGCGACAGAGAGTAGAGCGTCCTATCCACACCATTGTTCCCAGTGAGCATCTCTTGGGGCCCTTCGCAATATATCTGCGGGCGTCTTCTGAGGGTGGACATCAGGGCTCGTCTGAGTGCTAGTCTACCTTCTTCGCGACCACGGTCTTGGAAGGTAGTCGATGCCTTGTATGTGGCTGGTGAAGCTTGGTCCTCCTGGGTCGCGGAGATAATCGACATTTCTGGGGAGGAATGCGGTAGACCGTCACCGTAATCTACCGGAGAGGCAGTCGATGCATCCAGGGATGATATCGTTGGCTCGATGCCTTCTTTCACTGGTGAGACGATTGGTGTAGCGGGAGAAATGGAATATTGTCTTCCCGGAGAGGCGAATCCTTCTGGCGTGAAGGTAGAGACTGTGGGGTCGAGTCTCCGGCATGCAGGCATTGGACTGTGCCGGGAGGTAGTCACCGCGTTCTGCTGTCTCGGTGTTTGCTCCGCCATGTAGAAGGTCAATCCAGATAAACCAGCTGCGAAGCTACAAGAGACAATCTCTTCCTCGGGACAGTCCCATATTGCCCTAATCGACTCGTTGACGGGAGGTTCTGTGGGCTTTTCGAAGCCAAGCAAGGGGATGGAGGTCATGTGGACCTTGTCAAGTGCCTCCAGAGTGGCATGAGACTTGATCATGACGGAGGTGGGTATAGGAGATTCTTCGAAATCTATCATTTCGTTTTCCTCTTTGAGGAAGGCAAGGTCGTTGGGGATATACATGGTAATGCGCGAAAAGGTGAACCTCTGGCTTCGGATATTTCTGGTTTGAGTCGTGAACATTGAATAGCAAGGGTAGCTGACCTGAGAAGAGATATATATCATGGAGCGAATGATAGTTGCGCTTCATCTGTGGTTGTGCCATCTGAAAACTGTGGTTGAGGGGGGAGCCCCTGCCATTGAACCAGTGTACTTCAATAACAAGCGAATAATATCACGTTCGTCTCCAGGGTCAAAAATGCATGGGACGCGCTCTCACTTCACAAGAATGGAATATTTCTCACAGAGTCATTATGTAAGAACCTATCCTCTGAGCAATCCGGAAGACTATCCGCACAGTCTGTTGTCTCTTGCATCTTTGCCTGCTGGTCGTCCCTTGAACGCTCCAAGAAACGCTTCTCTCACCCCAGCATCCGCCATATCCTCGATCATGTCCAGTGCATTCCTTCCGCATATTGTGGTTCACAATGATATCGAAGCGCCATTCGCGAGTAATGTCTTCAACATCGCTAGGTCTTGGTGAAGGACGGCGTGGTGTATTGCGGTGAGCTTATCCTTGTCGGTATAGTCTATTCTTGCACTGTGGTCAATTAGGAGCTGAGCCATGGTAAAGCGTGTGCACGCTTGAAGCGAGGTCCAGCCTCCATCGTCAGTTGCCCCGATGGCAGCGCCTCGATGCATCAGAAGAGCCAAGATTTTGAGGTCGTCACTTTCTGCGTCGAGATGCATCGGCTTTCGACCGTCGCGTTCAGCAGCTGTTATGTCTGCGCCGTGCTCGATCAAGATCTCGGTAATGGTGGTATTATTTGTCGAGATTGCGACGTGAAGAGGTCGGACGAAGTCATTGCCTACTGCTTCCACGTATGCACCTGCCGCTAATAGGGCTCGAACGATCTTGGTCGAAGCTGGCTTGTAGCGTGTACCTACACAAGCCTGGGTACAGATTAACGAAATAGTCATCGGAAGTGTTGCTTCATCATGGCATACCAGAAACAATGGTGTAGCGCCCTTAAGGCTATCTCTTGCGTCGATGTTCGTGTCTCGACCCTAGCCACACGATCGAGAGCTAGAAGAACTCCCAGCGCCTCTAAATTTCCAACAGCTGCAGCGGCATGTAGCGGCCCCCCACCATCCTCGTAAGTCAGACTGATGTTGGCGCCTCTGTTCATGAGGGGATGTATCATCTTGGCCTGGTAGTCACAAGCCAGGATGAACGGTGTTCGTCCTTCTTTGTCCTGCGAGTTGATATTGGCTCCCTTATTCAGAAAGACGTCCAGGATGTCTTCCTGCCCGAATCGCACTACATGATGCATCAGGGTGCTATCATCGCCATTGCAGGCGTAGTTGACGTCATCAACCGAGATGAACATCATGAACGTAACTCTCGACCGAAGTTCAGGGTCCCATTCATCAGACTCCAAGACTCTCCAGAACGCGGTTTGGTTAGAGAATGTCCCTGCGAGAATGTTGAAATGCTGGCTATCGAGCAGCAGCCTCAGAATCGCTAGGCATGTTTCTGTGCAATACTGCATATTCAACAGCGCATCGAAAATCGCATTGTCGTGACGGCTAACAGTGACAATGCGACAAGTTGACGGTGAATGACCTGCGCCATGGTTGAGAAGAAGTTGCACAAGTTCAACGTGTTGATTGACGACTGCAGCGGCCAACAAGGGCGAGTCAGGGTCAGCACCATTTTGCATCAGTGTCTTTACCAGTCCACAGTCTGCGTCCGAGGTTACGATGAGCATCATGTTGAACAGTGCTCTTGGTTTGACAATATGACCGCCGGAGTCGAGGACCAAGTTCACCCAAGCGTATTTTTTGGGAAGTCCGGAATTCGGTAACTACTAGTTGTGCATGCATGGAATATGCACCCTTCATTAACGATTCTCATTGTCTCAAGTCTTTTTGTTGATGCAATTTCCGAGGAAACGCTGTCGAGCGGATAGTCAGGGCCGCCGATGGCTTTGAGGATCAGCTGTACAACACTCGTGTGACCGTTGAACATTGCGACCTTAATCATGTTGTCTCCTTTGGCATATCGGGCATTCGGATTCGCACCTGCGGCTACTGATGTTTTAATGATCTCGAAATGGCCTTTTGCAACTGCTTCATGAGCTGGAGTGCTCTGCTGTGCGTCCGCCCTGCTGACGTCAGCACCCTTCGCGAGCAGATACTCCACAATATGAGTATGTCCAAGCTCATAGGCGCTCATGAGGGCGGCTAGCTACGTTAGACCATGCTGTCGCAAAACCTCTGGCCACCGCGAGTCCATACTCACTCGGTCCGGTCCCGGTAGGGTCGTCGACAGAGAAGCCTTCATCGATACACAGCTTGACGATATCCTGATAGCCCCCGCAAGACGCAAAATTCAAGGCGTTGCCTCCAGATTCGCTCTTCTTCGATGGGTCGGCCCCCTGAGCCAGAAGTAGTTGTACGACAGTCAGATGCCCAGTGCCAGCAGCTACGTGCAAAGCTGTAATTATGTGCTCCTGCGCAGGTGGCTTCGATATCGATACCTCTAGAGGGTAGATAATCCATTGCGTCCACCATGCCAGCCGCTGTAGCCCAGTGCAGTGCATTCATGTTCGATGGTCCACCGATAGTGTTGATATTAGCACCGTGGTCGACGAGAAGTCGGAGAAGCCGAGGTCTACCGGTATGTTCTTGGCTTTGAACAGTAGAACAGCGGAGGTTTGCCCCGCGCACGATGCTGTGGATTGGCTCCTTTCAGCAATATAATCCTAGTCATTACGAAGTTTGAGTCTTTGATGGCCGTGACGAGCAGCGTGAGTCCATCGCAACGTTCGCATTCGATATCCGTACCTGCGTCAAGTGTTGCTTCGAGTAATTCGGCGTCCTGGCGGGCGAGCCTCTGGAACGCCATATCGGCCAAGTCAAGCTGATCGAAATCCTGGAAGGACCTCGTTCCAGAGTTGGAGCTGAAGTTGAAGACCTGACCTGGTGGGATCAACAGGTGCCATGATTCTGCTGGACTTGTATCTCGGAATTTGAGGTCGCTGGTCTGCAGGGTCGAAACTCATCTACGGTGTTGAGAGCATGCGTCGAGCGTCACCGAACTGGTAGCTGAAAGTGTGCCGTCTCATTGTGCGCCATGTTTGATCAAAAGTCTTGGCGGTGGCTTGCTGGCTGGTTGGAACATTCGGAAAGGACACGCTGAAAAGACATGTTATGTTGCATTGTGCGTTCAAGGCACGAAGTTGAAATTTGGTGCGAGCCAGGCAGCAGCAGACATCAGAATCCTGAGTGCAGCAGCACGTGAGCTGTGTTCTGCTGCGTCTCGCATTGGGCAGAAGTAAGCGTAAGCACAAGGGACATTCTGACATTCTGTCCGAAAGAGTCCTACAATGTTTCGCTTGACCCCTCCATCATCGTCATCACGGGCCACGGCCCAAGCAAAGTGGGGCACATGTGGCACATGCAAACCCAACATGCGCGGCGCAGCCTTGTTCAATGCGGTTGACTCGGGAGCTAGAGTGATCGCACACCTTCTACTTCGCCTCGCGTGAACCCCGAGGTTTCAGAAGAGTGCATGAGAGACGTGGCTGCAGAAGTTGGATGTGGGCCACTCCTTCCTTACTGGCTGTGGCGTAGCGTAATCACACCTTTGGAACTTAGCAGCTGACGGCGCGATAGGTCCCGCTCAAGATCTTACTACTACTACTCTGCTCTTCCACTCCACTCCACTTCCAGCAATTCGCAACAATGGCTGGTTCTACCAAGTATCTGTTGCTCGTCGCAATTGCGATCCTTGTCCTGCTCCCTGCAAGGGCAGACGCATTTGGCGCCGGAAATATCGCGTCTATCTCCAAGATTGAAGGGAAGAACTGGCGACATGGCGATATCGAAGACATGCTCGCGACAGTCGCGTGCATAAAAGGCCACAAATGGAAGTCCATGATGATCAAGGTAAGCTTGGCGAACGGTCGTCGAGTCAAGACTGTGACTGACGCATTACAGCGTGTGTACTTTGGCAACTGGCTAAGAGACTATTCACAAGTATGAGATCCCAGCACAGGGCAAGAACTCCTGAACTCGTATACTGAACTTCGCAGGCTGTTGACACTGCAACTCTGAGCAAGGTTCAAGTAAGTCAACGAAAACGGCAGTGCCGCATATCCGTCGACTGACGAGTGCCAAGGGCGAGACTATCCGCGTGCTTGTGTGGATCCTTTCGTTCATGTCCTTTGGCTACGCTACTGGAGAGTTCGAAGTGACTGCTGAACGTCTGGGAACATACAGACCCGAGGAGCATATTGACAATCCCAAGGACTATGCCGACAACGAGGATGCCCGGAAGTACGACCCACGACTTCGAGGCCCAGTTTCCGACGCTGAGCTTGCTGTTGATCCCAACACGGGAATGAAGAACTACATTGCTAACGAGCAGGGTCCTTGGGCAACTTCGGCTGGCTACGTGAGATACTCTTTGTCCAGAGCAATCCATTTTGGGCGGATGTACACCCATGGTCCCTCAGGCGAACGTGGTAGAGAAGAGGATCTTTGCGAGGCCCTTCGATGCCTGGGCCAGGCTCTGCACTGTCTCGAAGACTACGGTGCACATACCAACTACACCGAACTTGTTCTAATCGAGCTTGGTTACCACAATGTCTTCGCCCACGTTGGTACCCAAGCTGGCATCGACCTCCGTGGCAAGCATGTCTTCCCGTTAGTCACTGGTACCTTTGGTGGAGTGGACTTCTTCCACTCAGTGCTCGGAGAGGCGACAGACCATATCAGCTCCGCCGAGATTGATGAGATGGACACTACCCTGTCAGATGCTCTGACAAGCAACACCAAGGGCAGTGGCTCTGGTCCCCTTGGCGGGCTTACAGATGTTCTGTCCAAAGTGCCCGGTACCAGTGGTCTCATCCAGGAAGCACAAGCTCTGCAAGCTTCGTCTGATGCTCAATCTTCGGCTAACTCTGGCCACGGCTACCGCTCTGGAGGTTACGACAGCTTTGGTTCGCGGGCGGGTGGGCAAGATCAATTCGGAGCGGCACCACCTACATTTGACGCCCCACCTGGCTCTGTTGGAGGTCCACCAGGACCGAACATCCCAGGAACAAACACTGATCCAGCCACTGTCATCCCGAAGATCTATCCTATTCTGGTCTTCAGGGACAAGGTAGTACGCAGCATCTCCCAGCTCGTCTCTAAGATTCCTGGACTCGAGAAGCTGATCGAGACCATCACCGAGCGTGTTACTCTGTTCGTGCTCTCTCTTCTCGCACCATTCGTTCTTCCTGTCATCAAGACCGCATCTGCGCAGCTGAAGACAGGATCCTCGGCTGTGCTCGAGTCCTCAGCTAAACACCAGTTCGATGTTTGGAACAACCCTACATCCACAGACCCCACGCACTCCATGCTCTCTAAGGACCACTTCTCCAATATCCTGAACGAGCCAGCCGGCCAAGTTGCAGTCCAGATCCTCCAATACGTGGTCCCCCGTGTTATGTACGCGTTCGATCACCCGGACATCCCTGTCGACCAGGTTCTGAACGACTGCGTGAGCGTCTTCCACCATCCTGCGCTGCGCGACTCGCGCTCCGAAGTACACAACAACATGTTCAAGGTTGTCAAAGACTGGGCACACAACTACCACGGCAAAGACCTAAACGACTTGCTGAGCTCCGAGTCTGTGAAGGCAGGCAGGAACCACAAAGCCGGCGATGACCACGGCGGCCACGGTGCAGCAGGGCTCCAGCAATTCTCGGGTCACGGCGGCCACTCCCACGGCGCAGGAAGCAGCTATAACTTCAACACCAGCCACCAGCAGTCTTCGTCATCCTCTGGTGGAGGTCTGCTTAGTAGCCTGACCTCCTCGCTGCCCGGCGGCCTCGGTAACGCATTCTCCAGCTTCGGCAAGCGCGACGGTCCAGAGGGCGACTTCTCAAACCCAGCTGCTGGCTCTGCATATCAGCCCAGCCCCTCCCCTCAGCCGCCGCAGTGGGGTGCTTTTCAGCCGTACCAATCGAACTACGACGGCAGCCAGCCGTATCAGGCGCCTGCTGAGCATGCGAATGCGCAGCCTGTGGGCGGATATGGTTGGGGCGAGGCGCAGTTCGCTAGTGGGCAGGTGCATGAGCCGAGTTATAGCGTGCCGACCGGATATCAGCAAGGTTACGAGAACCATCAGAATCCGGCGCATCAGGGTGGGTATCAGTATGATCAGGGTCAGAACCAGGGTCAGGGTGGTGGAAGGCAGTGGGGTGCTGGGGGTGGGAACTCGGCGTGGTGATCTCGATGCTTCGCCAGGCGCATAGGCAGGCACTCCGACTGCAATGTGAGTCGGTCGGTCTTCCACCAGTCAGATCACGAGTAATGCGGATACGTTTCCCTAACCATTGTGATTGTCGCAATGTAGCGGAGATCTTAAATTCTTCTCTTTACTTCGTAGCACATCCTCGCCTGACCTTTAATTGTAATTACACATGTCGCTCTCAATACAAGAGCCCAAAAGTTTCGGGTATATGCCAAAACGCCAGCGGGTGATGCGGACGTGCCTTTTGTAATGGGCGGTGTTGATACATTATCGATACATCGTTTACGGCGGACTCGAGTCTCGTCAATTGACCATTGAACGCTTACTCGTTGATCTTGGCAAGGAGCCTGTGTTCGTCAGTCCTCTGCTCACAATCCATCGGTATCCTGATCTGCCTCTGCAAACCAACCCCGGATGACTTACTCGTGGTCCCTGAATAAGCTGTACTCCTCCTCGCCGACCTTGATGGGGCTGCCGCCGAACTGAGGGATCAGCACCTTGTCGCCGGGCTGCACGCTGACGGCTACGCGGTTGCCAGACTTGTCGAACGCGCCGGGGCCGACAGCGAGGACCTTGGCCTCGTTCAGCTCCTTGACGGCGGTCTCGGGCAGAAAGATGCCGGTTGCGGTCTTGGCCTCGGGCTTCATGCGCTGGACGAGGACGCGGTCGAGAAGGGGAGCGAGGGAGCGGATGGACTTGAGGGCAGACTGGGGAAGCGTCAGCAGTGTGTTTATCGAGGTATACAATGGATGGGGAGATTGATGCTGGGCGCATTGGAGAACGTCATAGACTTAATGCGTGGGAGATGGCATACCATGGTGAGTAGAAGATGGGATGAAAGACGGGGTATCTCGAGAAGTGAATGTTGTGCTTGAGGTGAAGGTTGGAGATGCTGAAGTCGGACGCTAACGGGCTGGAGCTCTAGAAATTTCGAGTGGCCCGTGCCGCTCAGCCCAGTCGACCTCGGATCAGACGCGTCGAACTTCGTGCATTACCAGATCCAGCCAATCCAACTTCGACATTTCGTCACTTGTTTGTATTTTTGTAATTGTACGTTCCTTAATGCCACGACGTTTATGTGGAGAAGCAATGTCATCAGGTTGAGGAACTGCTCCTCTGCTGCGGCATGGCGCAACACCAGGTGGTACAGCTCGCAGACAAGCCTGCCGATCACGAACAATGAGTTCGAGGCCGCTCTCCAGCGTACTGGCTGGGACAGATTTCATTTCGAGCACGGTCGTCGAAAGCTAGGTACGTCAGCTCTTTCCATGCAAACACTCAGGTCACTAACACATTCAGGCATGGCCATCAGTGGTGGCGTTGATTCCATGGCACTTGCTGCATTGTATGCAGAGCTCATTGCTGTCCGAAATTACCCGGGTCTAGCGCACGCGTTCATTGTGGATCATAAAGTGCGCCCGGGGAGCACCGAAGAGGCAGAGTGGGTGGCTCAGCAGTGTCGCTCAAAGTGTAGGCAACGACATTGCACCTCAGCTATATGGGTCAGGCTAATACGTTGTAGTTGGCATGGAAGCC
Source organism: Didymella exigua CBS 183.55 (assembly GCF_010094145.1). Lineage (NCBI taxonomy): Eukaryota > Fungi > Ascomycota > Dothideomycetes > Pleosporales > Didymellaceae > Didymella > Didymella exigua. The sequence continues at coordinate 203,398 of NW_022984781.1, read as the reverse complement.
TCCGTCCTGCCTCTCTCCTGGCCCGCCGACTTCGATCCCCTCGACCACAAGGGGTTCGAAACAGCCGCACGCACTCTACGGTATCAAGCCCTCGGTCGAGCCTGCCATAACGCGAACGTGTATAGATTGATGGTCGCCCACCACGCCGACGATCAGGCCGAGACAGTCTTGATGCGCCTTGCTAATGGCCGGCTGCGCCTTGGTCTGCAGGCAATGCAACCTATTGAATGGATCCCCGAATGTCATGGCCTGCATGGAATATCGCATAGTGGAGTGACGCACGGCAAGTTCAACAACCCAGACTTGGAGCATTTGCCATTTCCGATTGAAAACGGTGGGGTGAAGATTCTGAGGCCTCTGCTCAACTTCTCTAAAGCGCGGCTACTCGCAACGTGCAAACACCACGATATTGCTTGGGCGGAAGATAAGACGAATCATTTGCAGACATACACGTCGCGCAACGCGATTCGTCATGTGTTGAAAAACCATGAGCTACCTGCTGCGCTCAGTGTCCAGTCACTTGTGGATGTGTCCAACCACATGCAGCAACGCGTCGCTACGCATAAAGAGGAAGCAGAATGGCTGTTCCTTGAATGCAAAATTCAGCTGAACATCCAAACAGGCTCGCTACACATCCAGTTCCCTTCGTTTCGCCGACTTCTCTTCGGCCTTCTGTTGACCAAAAAGCCAACTTATGAGCTTACCCAGTCCGACCTGATCAACGCCAGGGATACTGCAACGCTCCTTCTTGCACGAGTTGGTCAATTGATTTCGCCGAGGGAAGATCCACCATTGGCCGAACTCGCAGCCAGCGTTAAAAACATCTGGCCTGAGTTCAAAGAACTGGAAGAGGCTGATCTCGCCCAGACCGGTACGCCCGAAAGCAACTTCAGCTACTGTGTCTTTGGTATATGGTGGCGTAAGTGGAACGGATCTATAGGCGCTATCGAGGAAAAGGACAAGAGACGTCAGGACAACATGAACTGGTTCCTTACACGTCAACCTTTGGATAACCGTCGCGGGGCCTGGGAAGGTTTTGTCTACCCCCCTTCCCATGTCGTCCCACTGATACAAAACGCCTCGTCTGCATCGACTAGCAGAGTGGGCAACGAGTACCAGCTCTTCGATAACCGCTGGTGGATCTGCATCAAGAACAATTCCACTGAAGAGCTAAGACTTCGCTTCTTTTCAAAAGACGACTACGCTCGCTTGCGTGCGAGAGATACAGAGCGTGAAGCTGCCAGTGTTGCCTTCACTGCCTTGTCCATGCTTACGACCGCTGACCTTCGTATCAACAACCTGCCCGCGATATTTCGCGTCAATGCTGAAACGAAGAAGGAATTCCTCGTTGGTTTCCCGACGCTCAACGTTAACGTAGGAAACTATGGCTTTCACAAAGACGTCTGCACGTGGCGCGTGCACTACAAGAAGATCGACTTGGGTCCCAAAGATATTGCTGCGATTATCGTTCCGCGCGTCACGCGGGAGCAGATTGAAGACAAGATGGGCAAGTACTCAAGGTTCGTGGCTCCAAGACGCGCCTTCAAACAGAAGAGTGAGCGCGAGGATAGAAGGCAGAATTGGCTGGAGAAGAAGCGCCAGGCGGAAGCACGGTCTAGGGAGCGAAAGCAAGAGGCAGGCATTCCCCTGGTGCCGGTCGCCGAGTTCAAACGGCGCGGTAAGTCGGGGAAGGAAGAAGTCGGCGGATATAAGATCAAGTGGGAGAATCTTGGTGATAGGCTTTGAAGTCCTACAATGCACAAATACCCGTCGCGAAACAAGCCAATCTACACTTTCCAACCGCCACACGTTAGTGGCCATCAAGAGATTCGCACTAGCACATACTGAAGTTATTTCATCTGGTTTAACAGACCCTTCATCGCATTATCACATTCTGTTCGACGTATATTCATAGTTGCGGTACCGCGGTTGAGGTGTGCGCCGTTGGAAAGTCCACCGAGCTGACCGAGGTGGCGCTCCAACAATATTTCTCTGCCGCAGCCACGAAGACTTTTTCATACCACGCTCATTTTGCATTTCTTCGATACGATGGTTCATTTTCTGCTCAATTCATAAACTATGAGTTCTGTGAGATGTGAGAGATGTACTTGACAGTTATATAATATTGTCCACCGAACGGACAGTGGACAAGCCGTTCGAGCCCGGTTTGGTGTTCAATTTGGTATAATTAATAATTACTCAGCCTCATTTCCATCACAACATCCAAAGGCACTTTGGGTAAGCAATCACCACACAAAGAAGAACCATAAACAGCCGCTAACAGTACAATAGCGGAGTGGTTAACGCGTTGGCCTGCTACGGATCTTATCATCCAAGTCAGCCAATTCCTTCGGGAGCGTGTGTTCGAATCACACAGGTGTCGCTTATAGATTTTTTTTCCTCAAGTGAGGTCGTGCCAGAGCGGCGATAGCCGTGCTCAGCGGCTGTCTTCAGTCCGCCATCTCTATTAGCAATTGTTTGTTGTACTTCTTTGTGTGCTGATGCGCGCATGTGCTCCGCACAGGCTTGGGTGCGACTTACGCAACATTAGTCAAGATATATCTGAGGCTATCAAGTCTTTCGGTGGCTAGAAAATTATATCGGATTATAATCATCGCCAGCAACCCTCGTAGACACAGAATATTCCCCCCTAGAATGAAACGCTTTCTTTGGCTAAGAAGCAGATCATGATCACATGGATTGTCTTAACAAGTTCATGTATGGACACAGCTAAAGTCCAGACCTCAGCCAATGACCTTGTGCTTCCGCCGGTATCACGGTCGAAGCGTCCGACGGTGAGAATAAGGCGGAGAGCGAACTGGATACTGGAGATAGTGATGATGATGGCGATTTTCATCATGCTACCCTTCGTTCAAATATCCTACGGAATAGGCATGTCTATACGTTCCAGCACGTCCCTGCAATAAAACACAAGGACTCGAACGACATCCCCGTTTCCTCTCCACAGTTGGCGAATGTCTGCTAGGACGGAACCGCAAAGATCCCCTATCGATGTGGATGCCCTAAGTCGAGTCTCAAAACCAACGGCCTTGTGATCATGGGCACACGGATACCATACGTGCATGATGGTATCGACGAGCTCGTGGATACGGACACGACGAACTCCATCCGCGATATGCAACTCCCATCCGCTGGTGTCATACTTCAGCCTGGTACCAGCGCGAAGACTTGTTACATGTAACATGCCCACAGCGCCTTGACAGAGCTTTCGTAATTCGCACGCTTACATGCGGCATTGCCACAACTTCGGAATTGAGAACGACCGCAATGGAATCAGCAACGCACGAAGCAAAATGCTGTGCCTGGCGCTGGATGAAGGCACTTTTCCGCCCGATCTGGTTCCCGAAGAAAACGCAACAAGCCGTTCACACAGTCGTACACACGAGCGCCTCATGCATTCCATGCATTGAGACTGTACTATGCCTATAATCGAAGGTCAAGGGATTAAGCGTAGAGTGAGTTGGTTGAGGGAAGCGACGAGACGAAGGCGCCGGTTTCGTTGGCATTGCTGCATGAGGCGTGAAAAAAAGGTCGGAGACGATCAGAACATCGTGGGGCATTCTTATTAGTAAGATTGCAGGTCTCCTCCAAGCTGCGGGTCGTAGGTCGAGTATCGTGATCGTGTATTCATGCCTACAACCGAGCCCTTTCAGGTTTCAGGGGGCATATAGCTCATCCCAGTGTCCATACCGCCACCCATATCCCACCAGTTCTCGTGCCAATTGCGGCCAATGAAATCGTTCTCAATTGCCCGCACGAATCCCAGTAAATCCGGATCGCCGTCCAAGGTCATTGGAAAGTCCGGGAATGTGTCGAAGGCCGACGGATCGAGATCAGGTATAACCGTATTCAGATTGTCGGGCTACTGCTGGGCGTTGATCATATCTGCAGGTTGCCCATCTGCACTGAGCGGTGTCTTTCTTCGGCCGTCTTGTAACTTACCGTCCGCGATACTTTTTTGAGTGTTTTGATGGTCTTGTCTTGAGTATATGCAAGAGTACATGTCGATGGCCGGTGGCTACCTTCGCGACGAGCAGGCAACGGATCAATGCTCATACTGCCAGCTCGACAGCACCAACCAGTTCCTCCAGCGTATCAATGCCCATTGGGATACGCGATGGCGCGACTTTGGTCTGCTCTGGATGTATGTTGCCTTCAACGTCGCCGGTGCGATGGTCCTGTACTGGTTTTTCCGCGTGCCCAAGGGCAAGAAGGCCAGAAACTGAGCTCAATCAGGGTCCTCGGAGATGCAGGAGGTACGCAATTGTGGCGCACATGTTCCCTTTTTGTCGATTGTGACAGACATAATACTAGGACGGTGATATACTTTTTAGATTTCCTTGGCTTGGTGATTCGGTGTGTAGTTTAATGGTGATAGCCACAGGATGGCGAGAATTGGTTTCTTGATGCTTGTGATGTCACTTCCTCGGTTACATGACGGAGAACCCATCACTAGAATGCGATCATCGAGAATGCATTGCCATCATGCCACAAGCCAATGGGAGTGAGCCCGGAGCGGTTCATCGAACCACAACCACAGCGCCAATCTGCAGTGCAGATCGCGATAGAACTTCATGTGTACTTACCTCTCTTATCAGCATCTGCATCAAGTGCTCGTCTCTTCTTGCCTTGATATGAGACGTCTCTCACATCTGCACAATTTCAATTATATTCGAGGCACGATACCACACTTTCACGATCATGGGCGCAGCATTGGCAATGCTTGACAAAGGTTCGCCCCCAACCCACGCCAATCACAGGACTAACATGTACACAGGTTCCTCATATCCATGGACATAGGCATTATGTTAATCGTTATGAACATCCTTCCTAGCAGTTCAATGGCCTAGGTACTATTAGCACAATAATGTTCGTCTTTAACCTCGTCCTCTTCACCACTCTCTTACTCCTTGCCATTATGCGCCTTATCACGTTCCTGCGCCACGTCAAATCCAAGATCCTCAATCAAGTTGAGGAGATCTCGTATCAAGGTGCTCCTGCCATTGCATACCTTATGCTCTTCGCACAGGTCGCGCTGATGTGCTCAACAGCCTAGGACTTACAGCTCACAATCCTTGCGTACATGCTGTGGTGGATGGGGCTGTTGTGGTACGTGGTGCGTGGTGCGTGGTGCTGTGCAGTACGTGTGTAATTGTGCTGGCGAAGAGGAGCATAACAGACAATTAGTTGCTATCACTGGCTATATTCTTTCCTCTGATCGCTATTGCGACGCTCAGTACTACAGGCGGAATTTTAACCAGGTACTTAGTATTGCTATTCTAATTATTGTTGCGAGCTGTATGGTGATCGGCTACGCATCTGCTGCTGTATTATGCGATTAATGCGCACCGATTGCTGGCTGTTGGACCGCCAATGAAGGCTAAGCTGCCGAGTCTTTGTGTACCTAACGATCGGGCCGTTGGGACAGTTTGCTACGGTCATTCAGCTGCTGAGCACGACTACGAGTACCAGGGGTTCGTTTGGGAGCGACAACTGCGGTACTTAGCTCACAGCGAGCTCAGTGAGCAGCGTATCTGCTGACAGTGAGTTGACTGCACTGATGGTACCTACTTGGATCTTGGTGGAGCATAATCTTTCCAATGGGTGAGCTGAAGACCCGCATCGATGGTTTAGAGTGCTGACTGATCTGTGTACAGGCGTCTATACCGCCGGACTGATCAACCTTTCCATTGCTCTCAACTCTAATGCATTCCGCAGAGTTGCGGCAGCGCTCCTGACCTTCATAGTCATACTTTACCTCATGAACTGGTGCTTCACTATCTAGATATTGGCCACTGGAGTGGCGTTGTATTCCTTAGCACAGAGAGGAGGAAGACGAAGAGGCGAAGAAGAAGGCAAAGAAAGAGCACGAAAGACTATGCGGCTTGAGCCCAAGTAGGCGGGAGCAGCATGAGCAAGATGAAGTCCAGCAGAATGAGCAAAAAGCTCGAAGAGCTTCTGGTTCCCTTGGCAGCTCACACTTGCACATACTAAACTCTAATCAACCAGATCTTGCCATTCATGGTTCACAAGCCGAAAGACTCGTGATTGGGGATACAGGCAACGAACAGACCTTCCATCTGGGAGCCTTACCATCGCCAGCAGTCTTGAACAGCCATGTTGTTCTAGCGGCAGTAACGCGTTGCAGCATCGTGGAACACGTTCGGCTGGAGTTGCACAGCGCAGTCCAGATGGCCTAGACCTAAAAGTTAACAGAGGCACAGTTTCTATCCTGGCAAATTCAAAATCTTCGCAGCATCAACCACATTGATGATTGTTCACGCCGAGTGCTGTGCGCAAGTGACGATCGCCGTGGAAGATTGAACAAAGTTTGTTTCAGGGACCAGTGCGCCTGGGCCCTAGGCAGCGGCCGGGACGGCAACAGGGATGGAAGGCGCCGTTGCTGTGTAACGATGTTGAACCGGCAGATCAACAAATGCTGAGACCGACCTCACCGCTAACAGCCCTGTGAAACATCTCACAGGGACACAGGCACACATAGCCCTTTGTCGACCGCTCGCATGGCTGCTGTGCGCGTGTAGTAAGGTGAGGAGGTTCTCAGGCGCATCCCTGAGCAGCTCTATGCAAGGCATCATGCGACCTCGTCCCTCCAGGAGCGGCAGCACTCGCGGCAATGCAAGGCCGGCAAACTCAGAGCTGTACCAGGGCACGGCATATACCGACCACTGCTGGTGTGTTTGATGAAAGGTGAAGCCTGAGAGGTGAAGCCTGCGGGGTCTCTGAGCGTGTCTCAACACGCTCCGAGCAGACTTCATGCAGTATCAGCGACCACACTGCATAGCAACCACGGGGTTGCGCGGCAAAAAGGCGCGTCTCAAGTTGGCAGGTGCTTTATTGGATGCAGGCAGCGTTGTCTTGCTTGCTGCCGTGTGGTCTGTGTAACATTCGCATCAGCAAGGACATCTGCTCGCTCCCGACGCGAGGTCGCACGAGTCCCAACGATTGTAACTTCAACCTCCATCATCGTTGACAGCTGTTCATCATCCTGCACGAAGAGCCGCAATTGAGGCAGCTGCATCAGCCAACTGGCAACGTGAGACGAGTCCGAGGCTTCCGGAGAGATTGTTTTGGCTGGGCCTCATTTCGGCGCGCATGGGTGTATCCAATCAGGCCTCCGCAGGCATATCGCCCTAGTACCTGCACGAATCGCTAGTGGGTCGCAGCCGTGCAGCACTCTCTTCGTGGACTGCTCCCCCATGTTGTTCTCTCCCTTCAAGGCTCACGCCCGTCGCAGCTACCCACTCAATACGCTCTTTCTGTGTTGCGACAGAGCCCGGCACTTTCCCCTTCGTAGATCTCGAGAACCTCAATTCTCGCGATCTCCAGTTTAATAGTCTACTTTGCATACACGTTAGCCCCAATACGCCCTATTCTGGCCTCGGATGGAGTTGTGAATCTGCGCGCCTAATATCGATCGTACCTCGTCACCGTCAACACCTCACCACTGCCCCGCGACCCCGGATCTACCTCGCGCCGTCAATCGGGCGGACGCGCGACAGCTGCTCGTCATGTCTCCCAGCCACCACGACCACGCTCGATCACGTATACCGCCTCATGTGCCTCGTCGACCGAAGCAATCGCGCACCGTGTCCGGCGCCGTCACTCTTCTCGCCCTCGCCGCCTCTGTGCCTGGGACAATGGCCCAGGCGAACTGCGTTTCGCTGCAGGGTTCTTCGACATGTCCGGCTTTCAGTGCGGCATCGATCAGCACAAACTTGACAGGCGACTTGTATGTTGGGTCGGAATGGATTCGGATGGACCTCCAACTGACGTAACGTAGTTCCTTCTTGTCCTTCGTGTCAAACGTACAGTCGTTCGATAGCCAGTTGCGGTCGTACATCTCAACTACCTACACACAACGACAGTGAGTTCTTACTCCTCGAAACTTCAATCCACCCCCTCGTGCATTAGTACTGATGGCTGTGCAGATATCAGAATATTCTAGGATGCTCGAGTCTTGATCTCAGTAACACCACCGACCTGTACGCGCGCTACACGACCACCGTACTCTGTAACGCTATAGTACAGAGTTCCAAAGAGCCATGTGGTCTGAGTGACGCTGCTTCGACACCACTCTGTGCGAGTGCTTGCGTACGGATTGCCTTCTCCCATCGTTCGTAGTATCGAAAGCTGACAACTTGTAGGCGGACTTCGCGATCAGTGAGCAGGAGGTAGTGTCCACCCCCGAGCTATGTGGAACTCCCGGTAGCAACGCAATCTCACAAATTCGAGCCGACTTCACACGCTGCTCATTACCGGCCAATTCACTCAGTGGAAGCTGTATTGATGCAGCGCGCAATGAGGCTTCTGAATGCGGCTACAGCTCGAATTTGCAAGGCTTGTGCTCTTACTGCGCTGACAGCACGGTCAACTCGACCAGCTCATGCTGTGTGAACTCCGGGGTCGAGCGACGTTGTGTGGGCGTCGAACTACCGACGACGGTGTCGATGTCGCCGCTGTTCCCCAGCAGCACTTCGTCATCATCGCCTACTGCCTCGAACGGAGCGGCTGCAAGTGGATCTGGTACTGGTATCTCTGGAGGTGCTATCGCTGGCATTGTCATTGGTGCAGTCGTAGGAGCTCTGTTGATCCTTGCAGCCATCGTCTTCGTCTGCATGCGCCTGCGCAAGAGGAGGGACAGCCAGGCTGGCAGCATCCTGAACACGCCCTCTCCATCACGACACTCTGCGAAAGCACCTCCCATGAGCTATGGAGGCGATGGTCAGCTCCCGCCCGCGATTGTACCTGGTGCTCGTGTGCAACGCATGTCTGCATTGGAAGACTCGGCACCGTCAAACCGCCACAGCGACAGAGATCTGGCTATGACGGCGTTCGGCAGCTCTCCGAGTGTCTACGATTCGCCAGATTCAAGACACCACCACTTCGCTGGCGCCGCTGCTTTTCCAAAACGTCAAGGATCTCTCTCCAGTCGCTCGGCCCTCGAGTCAAATTCCAACTCACCCCTGTCGGGATCGGATGGACGAAACTTTTCGAGCCCCGATGGTGTTGCCTCTGGCCAGTCGGAACAATTGCAGTTCTTCAAAGACTACTATTCGCAGGATGACATTCACCCCAACGACACTGTTGCCACTCTTTGGGCCTACCAACCACGCGCCGGCGATGAGTTCGAGCTTGAGCGAGGAGACATGCTCAAGGTTGTCGGCATCTGGGACGATGGTTGGGCGACCGGAGTCAGGCTATCCGAGTCAGCTGAACAGTGGGAGGCAAGAAAGTCTGAACAGCGCGACTCAGGGGTCAGTAACGGCAGCCAACGTTCGCACGCCGAGATCGACAGCGACATCAAAGCCTTTCCTCTGGTCTGCGTATGCTTGCCTCAGCACTGGCGCAAGACCATAGAAGGAGACAGCACAGATAGTGGACATGGACCTGGAGGTGACAGATGATCCTCCAGCACCAGTCCCATCGCGCGCCCTGCAGTCTGTTAACCTTTGTCTAGTCCCGTCGTCCTTTTCTACAACCATGCCATTCTTCTCGCCTCCACCCGACGTCTCTACACCGACATATCGGTTTGGCTACGATGGACCCCGGTCAGCTGTATTGTCGACTCCGGCGGCCTACCACAAGCCATCGAAAGCCGGTAAGAATACCTCGATACCGCGGCCCTCATACGTGCGGATGTCAGGCACAAAGTGTTCGGGTTCGAGCACGCTCGTTGACACTTCTCCGGCGAAAACATAATACAATGGCCCCACATGCCCAAAATGGACACGCTCTCCAAGTTTTACACGCGACGTTTGATACCCGTTACGGAGGTTTTGCACACGCACAACACCGCACCATTCATGACTTGACGGCCGAAGGCTAGTGTCTAATACGCTCCTTTGCTACGCTTCCCCTCGTGGGATCCACCACACCGCACCAACGACCAATACAGCCCATGTTACCGGGCTGATTGACGCTTTTGTTCTATACCCTGCTGCGCTTTGTTCGCGGTCGACTTGTTTTCTCTTGTTGTACACCTGGGTGGCGGAAGGGCAGCACTGTAGATGATGTCATGCTGCGCCTTGTCGAATAATGGACAATGATATGTTATAGGAGTTGGATAGGTGTGCAGGGGTGGCTGGGGGTTGCGAGGTATAGGTAGTTGTGAGAATGCATATTGGATATGTCAGCTTCTACGGTCTACATGAATGAGGCACGTCGACGGCAACGAAGCGTCGCTTGCAGATGATGTGGCAAGCTCTTCTATGGTGATGTGGTAAGCTCTTCTATGGTGATGTGGTAAGCTCTTCTA